>NC_092564.1:945983-1568483 GCF_037975245.1 Apostichopus japonicus | reverse complement strand
CAGAAATACTGAGCCAAAAGTGACGGGGACAGCAATAAATTTTTGGTCTTGAGTATTTTTGTATTAAACGGTTGATTGTATATGTCATAGTTATATAGGCTATGGGTATTTATTTGAGGCGACATCACGACCTCCATTTAAAGGGCCCACCCAACTTTACAATATTCCATTGTTTGGGAGCCATGCACTTACCAGAACGTTTAACGACGACAGTGTATATATATATATATATATATATATATATATATATATATATATATATATATGTGTGTGTGTGTGTGTGTGCGTGTGTGTGTGTGTGTGTGTGTGTATTTAGAAGTAGAGGGACAGAGAGAGGTTGGGAGAGAGAGCATCCACCTGGATTCGAACCCGGTCTCCCACTTTACATGCGGACACCCTAACCAGTAATACTCAACCACTGTGATTCTACTGGTGTGAATGCGTAATTTGTATAACTGAGAGTTTATTACGCAAGTGGTATATATGCACAAATAGCACCCCTCGTGCTTTTGACAATGTACACAGAGTTACCCCTTTTTCCATATAGACAAGCCAACCTGTAATTGTGAAATGAACGTGTATCAAGATTTCTAACTTCGCGAAGAGTCCCAAAAGGACGAAGTCGCTCGTGAAGTGGAATTGTTCTTAATTTAATATACATTTTTGTCATACCATATGTAATTATATATATTTATATATATTTATATGTATTTATTTAATTTCTCGCAGGGCATTAATGTTTTAGTCGATCTTATAGGACAGGACTGTCGTGGACTTAACTTTATCTGCGCCCGTTTCATTGCCATCAGTAAGGTTGTGAAGGTAAAAAACAACGTCGGCTGCTCGGCAATCATTTGCCAAGGTGAGAACTGCGATCTTTAAAGCATACGATAGAACAGACCTGTATCCAGGCTGTGTACGTTGGCTCCCCCCTCCCACCCACCACCTCCCTTACCGCCTCCCCGGCCCCCCGCCCCCCCCCCCACACACACACAAACACACATTTCGGAACGCCTTCCCATGTAGACTAATTTACCATAACTAAATTATAACTAAGGCCTAATTTCTCTTTAGGATATATGTGATCCATTACCTATAATATGATAATGTACCGTAGTACAGTTTTATATGGTACTTGTGGAATAGTGACATACCATTGGATATTTTCCCTATACGTATAACGCTGTAACGACTATGTATTAACATGTTGCAAGGGAGGAGGAATAACTGGTCCATCCTTAACCTGTTGTAGCCACGGAATTCCTGGCTACGGGGCTATCTAAGAAATACCTGGTCCCTTCTTAACCTGTTGGAGCCATCAACCAGAATTCCTGGCTACGGGTCTATCTAAGGAATACCTGGTGCCTACTTCAGTTGTTGGGGCTTCGGAATTCCTGGCTACGGGTCAATCTAAGGGTCAACTAAAATAGGGACCTTGTAGCGTAAAATGAATAGCAATGAAAGTAAAGGCGAAGAATAAGACTTCTTCAGATTTTTACTGAATTTCTGAAGAGTTTTTTTAGTACGTAGGATTTTATCAATCTGCAGCCCACCCAATCCACATGGATATATCAGTTAAAACTGGTAAAGGAAAGTAACCGTTAATAATCAGTTAAGACTGTTGTGTGTTATAATGATTGTTATCAGGTGTCACACTTACGACCAGTTCGTACTGATAAAAATTACAGAAATACTTTTAGCGAACAAATCTACGGATAATGATATACTATAGACTGACTAGACCATACTCTATGGCATCCGTCAGTATTTTAACATAATGTGGATGACGCTTTACTGCAAAAATGCATAAAATCTGCAAATAAAACCATCTTGGTGACGTTTTAGTCATCAGTAAAATATACGCACATGTAGTTTTAACTGTTAATGGTTTAACATATGTTACCGTGCTACTAACATAGGTCGGTTTTAACCGATTAACGGTTTCTCACCTTTGGCGGCTTTTAACTGATAAAGCCATGAGAACGGGTGATCTCTCTCTTAAGGAACATGACATTCTGTAATTGAACTAACATTTTTCATAGAATTTTAAACACAGAATATGCAAACACATTAACTCAAAGCAAAAGTGACGTTTTTATAATAAATGAATGAAGGTGTCCGCTTGTATATAGCCTCAGTACATTTATTGTTTTCAACTAAAACATGTAGGCTTATATTCTGTCCAATAACTCCCGACGGATTATTTGTCTCTCAACAGATTGTAGAACAGAGATCTGCACAGCGGACTACACACCAATTTGTGCATCAGATGGACTAACATATAGTAACATGTGCCATTTTAACAACGCAGTCTGCGAAGACCCAACTTTGATTGCACTCAGTGAGGGAGAGTGCGAACCAGGTAAGCTAAGGTCAAAGTTGAATTGGCTGCAATGTCTTAGTCATATGCCACCCTTTATATACCCTTGAACAGAATGATACGCCCAATTGTACTGGCGCACTTGCAAGTACAATTTCAATAGCACGAGTACGAGAACAGAACAAATATAGAATTCCCCTTATTTGGTATGAATAAGACGGTAGTACGAGTACAAAAGTCTATGGGCGAATGCGATTACGGCATATAATAGGCCTATGGCAAGTACAGACAGTGTAAATTCCAGAAAGCGAGCATGAGTATGGATAATCTATGTCAGAATACGAGAACGGGCTCACTACAGTCTAGTACCATATTCTTCTTTTATATAGCCTACCAATGAAATGCCACATTTGATGACGTCAAGATGCTAAAAAAGGAGATAAGTTTAATTCTCATCCTATAGTGCATATTATCTATGCAGTAACTGTATACGATGTCAATTTTTATATCGGAAAAATATAACAACAGATTACTAAACTAATTTTTTCTCTATAGATCAATATACTTGATTCAGATTTTTCATCACTATACGTAATGTTGTTAATACTGATCATCCAAAAACCGAGTTCATCAGGATGTCAAGAAAAATTATTTGGATCCTGTTTTAGTATGATTGAGGAGTATACAATGGGGTTGTTGTAAGCGCAAAGTGGGGGTAGGGGAGGGGGTAATGGCCTCTACCCCATTGTCAGTCGGAGGGGATACAATCCGTCGGGAGATTTTCACCATCCATTAAAAATTCACCATTCCACGACACCACAATTGCCTAACCCCTCTCTCGTAAAATTGTCGATCCGCCTGTAGCCCCTACACAAAAGTCCAAACTCCCAACGAAATAAGACTCCCTCCTGTACACGCCTCTGATATTAAATATAATATTACTTTGTTTAGTCTGAATATGGAAAATTAATGACAGCCCATATAAACACAGTTGTCAACACTACACAGCGGTAAACCAATAACAAAGACATCCTTTCCACGTATTATACCGAGTCATAAACATGAAAAAATTGTATGTATAGAAAAAGAAAGTAATACAACATAAATGGGAGAGAAACTTCGCAGGAAGGCAGCTACAATCCTTAATTTAATTTCACGCGCCATTTTTAGCAGCGTTCACAAGAAATTGCTTAAATGAGACCCTTTGGGGGGGGGGGGGGTATATACTGAAGAATAACCTATTGACGGACAGACTAAAAACAGTGTTCTGTAAAAATGCATGGACGATTACTATTTTTTCCCCTTCTTTTTTGCCGGGTTTGCAGTATATGTGCAGTGTATATATATATATATATATATATATATATATATATATATATATATATATATATATATATATATATATATATATAAGAAGCTGCGTAGATACATTGTTAGGGTTTTTTACAAGATGGCCGTTTGTACATATTGAATGATAAAACAGACAACATTTTTTTTTTAATATTAATGTTTACTTGGTTTCGAAATGACGGTTCCTAGTATTTAATTGAGGACACTTATTTTTTATTTTTCGTGTGATGAGATATATGCCTTATGCAAGGCCGATCTTATTTCTAACTTATTGCATTCTGTATACTTAAAGGCATTGAAGACTCGCCCCAAACCGCTTGCCGCCCTCTGAAAAGGTTAACTTTTCGTTGCTTGCAAGTGAAGTTTTCTTCTTGAGAGCGTGGTGGCCAATTGGTTAAGGCGTCGGACTCATGATCCAAGGATTGCTGGTTCAATTCCTGCCTAGTTCATTACGTTGTGTCCTTGGGCAAGATGCATTATCTCACTTGCCTCTCTCCACCCAGGGGTTAAAATGGGTACCTGTGAGGTAACTTGTCATTGGGCGCAGTATATAACTGCTGCCGACTAGAGGGATTGTCTCTGGGACAGGTTATCATTGATCAGAGGTAATGTAACGTCTGTAAAGTGCTTTGAGACCTATCGCTGGCATAAAGCGCTATATAAAAAGCAAATATTATTATTATTATTATTATTGTCGCTACAACATGCAGACAGCTACGAGTTTCCATTGTAAGATACGTTTCGTTCCCTTAGGGGTTACATCCGTTGAACTCCGCGGAGAGATGTTTATCCGGAACGAGATCTGATAACGTAATTCTGTTATTTAGCTATTCCCGTATAGGCAGGCACGACGGTGGGTGTGTGTGAGTCGACCCCATTGATCGCAGCTCACTGTAGCTCTGTACAGGTCGAAGCCCTTTTACAGTTTATGTGCGGACGTGTGTTTACGAGGGAGGGGAGGGGGTTATTTCCGGGGTATTTAAGTAATATTTCCCTGCATTTTGGGGTCGATTGGGTGCGTTACGACAAACTGTACAATAGCGAGCTCGGCGCATGATAGATGCACCGACAGCATTTTTAATCAAATCCAAAGATATGTCTATGTTTTCATAGCACTATACAGGCGCATACGGATGCCCGACACTTGCGGTTTGCCCGACACCCGCGGATTGCCTGACACCTGCGGATCGCCCGACACCTGCGGATTGCCCGACACCCGCGGATTGCCCGACACCCGCGGATTGCCCGACACCCGTGGATTGCCCGACATCCGCGGACTGCCCGACATCTGCGGACTACCCGACACCTGCGGACTGCCCAAAACCTGCGGCTTGCCCGACACCTGCGGATTGCCCGACACCCGCAGATTGCCCGACACCTGCGGATTGCCCGACAACTACGGATTGCCCGACACCCGCGGATTGCCCGACACCTGTAGATTGCCCGACACCTGCTTATTGCCCGACACCCGCGGATTGCCCGACACCTGCGGATTGCCCGACACCTGCGGATTGCCCGACACCCGCGGATTGCCCGACACCCGCGGACTGCCCGACACCTGCGGATTGCCCGACACCTGCGGATTGCCCGGCCCTAGTCTTTGCCAAGTCGTTTGTAATACTCTTTCTCGCGTGCAAACTGTATATGCCTCAGAGTCCGTTTCTGCCTACCACGAATTTGTTTGCCCACTGTATTTTACATGCCCGAGGATCGGTCCGATACAAACGTCTTTGACATTCTCCAAAGAGGGGCGTGAACTTACGCAAACCACAAAATCTTTATTCATATTATTGTTACGAAATTGCCTGTAATGTGAGATCATGTTTCTCCCACAGCAATTAGCGACCTTCTTGCAGTGTACAAACCAATCTAAGGCCAAGTGATTGTTCACTGCGGGAGGTAGGGCTTGAATAAAACAAAATTGGGGAATTGGGCCCAATTGGCAAACCTGATTAGCTTCCTCGCTTTTCCGAAGCAAATCTGCCAAATCAAAAGAAAACATGAGATAGCTTGGGAGAAATGTGCAAGACCCTAGCATCAACCTAAAGCGTTGCCGCGTGCGTTCTCTGTGCAGTACAGCAAATAGATACGGGAAAATCGCTTTGTGAAAAAGAAAGGTACACTAGGCTGTACAAACTAAGATCTTAACAAGACTAGCCCGGCCACAGCGGATTGCCCGACGCCTGCGCATTGCCCGAGACCTGTACAGTGCCCGAGACCTGTACAGTGCCCGAGACATGTGCAGTGCCCGAGACATGTGCAGTGCCCGACCCATGCGCTGCGCGATTGTTGCGTAACAATATGTTTAATAGCATTTACACATAACGATGTGGAAAATTGCTGCCCACACTCAATCTTCCCCTATCCACAGCCTCGTTCCCAGACACCCCCCCCCCCCTCCGAGAAACGATTAACCACCAAAATTATAGAAATATGTATATAGACATATAATATCATTAACACGTCACTTTTTTTTTCATTGTACGACTATTAGACACTAAAAGGTCTTCAGTATTGCCCGTAAATATTCTGGAAAGTGAGATAATGGTCACCCACGCACAAATTTCAACAACAATTTAACTGCCACTCAAACAACAGCTATCCACAATGAGATATTGACTTGTCTATTTTTACAATCCTAAATGTCCACATTGAGACAATGAATTGTCTATTTTAACAATCCTAAATGTCTGGAGGTAATTTGTAAAATCAGAACCTTCAGGAAAGTACATTTGAAAAACTTGTAGAATCTTTTTTTAGCCTGCTGACATTTTGGGTCGATATTATGGTCTTTCACCCTCAACTTTACGAATGTACGTTTGGTTTTAGTTTGCTTTTACTGCTTGCTCCTGTACAGAATGTGGTTCAGCGTATTGTACTGTCGAATACACGCCTGTCTGTGGATCTGACGGTAAAACCTACACTAACTTATGCCAATTCAATAATGCAGCATGTGATAATCCTGCCCTGAATCTAAGCAAGGATGGTGAATGTGAACCAGGTACGCTAGCATATATGGTATAGCCTATGCTCAATGTGAACCCGGTACGGTAGTATATACTTTATAGGCTGTTATCAATGTGAACGCGTTAATATAGTATATTCGGTACAATGGTATAGCATAGGCTATATTCAACGTGAACCCGGTTCGGTAGTATATACGGAATAGGCTATACTAAATGTGAACCCGGTAAGGTACTTAGTAGTGAAGCAGTAACGGTAGTATATACTTATAGACTATACTTTATTATCTGTATTTAATGTGAATCAGTTAGCTTATACGGTATAGCCAATATTTAATGTGAACCAGGTATTATATACGGTATAGACTAGACTTAATGTGGACCAGTGTTATATACGGTATAGTCTTTACTAAATATGAACTAGGTATGGTACTATGGTATATGATGTATGATGATGGCGATGACAGTTACTATGACAACGACAATGATGGCGAGGACGCTATCGATGGCAGTGATCGTGTTATTACCTGCGCGATGTTAATTTACTTATAAAAGGACATTCTAATCGTTGTAGGTTGATGAATGCACTTTACACTCATAAAGTTGTAAAATTTGGAAGTGCAAATTTACATGGAATATTCCTGGGAAGAGGACTCAATTTTCATATACAAAAGAGCAAAACGTCTACGTCAACAAAACTTCAAAGACGCAACTAAATACAGTTTTGCTCTATTACGGTATAGTTCAATATGAATATTTCGTCGAATAACCAATGCGACGTCAGGTAGAACTTAATTATCAATAACGATGAACACTTACCATTTATATTTGATAACCTTACAACATCCATCTATGGTTTGCGTAATTTGACCTAGTTAGACCATTTAGCTCGGAGCTACATGATCAGACCAAAATAAAAGATGAAACCAAAATATGCACTGGCAACATGTACAGTATCGTAATTAATTGTTACTCAGTTATAACAAGCGTGTCCGCAATTACCTGCATCGAGTTGACTATACTTGCTATACTACATGTATAAATAACGTTGTACATCAAACTACGGGGATATTCCGTAATAGCTCCATTATCTTTTTCTAACTCGTTGCTCATCTGTGACGTTATCTACTCATTCATAATGAGCTATGAAGTATGAAGAATCGCATTTTCTGCGAGAAATACCAAGCTTTAAGGTCACGATAAGTGGACACGCAGTGTAGGCTCTAAGTGCACGAATAGTGGACGCGTGTTGTAGGCTTTGTTTCAAGGGCACGATAAGTCGACACGTATTGAATTGCAAAGGGTCAACGAAGTCAGGACAAGACTTTATTCACATATACATATAAATGTCAGTAGTCAGTCTATATGACGAGAACGTTGGTCGAGACCAGACACGGTTTAACGTCGATAAATACTCGTCAAACACACGTTTTAGATAAGTGGTCCTTTGCACAAGTGGGTACCAGATCTGCGAAACGTTAATTTCCAAATGCGCACCGTTTTACCATATGCGTGAATACCTCAATACCCGTATCCCTGTCATACGCTCCCTTATATACACCAAGTTGATTGTAAATTGCGCGATCACGTATACGTTCGAATTTTGGTCTCGTGTGCGAGATAGTCAAACATTCAAGCATGGACAGTTCAAACAAAGTGTTAATAGTTCACTGGTTTGTTGCCATTATATAGATCCCCTGTTTCCTCTCTATATAGGTATAACAGATAAGTTCATGACTTATGACTTCCATTATTCCATTCGATTCCATTCGAATTTATTCCATTCGAAGAATACAGAGTTGAGCAATATCTGAAAGTGGGAATTTGGGGAAATCTCATAGTTGACATATTTTGATAATTGGGATTTCTGTCATTCCTTTTTACAAAATAAATTGTCACCTAAATTGTAGTCATATTGAAATTCAAAAGACACTTTGTCACCTAATTTATCTTACGAGATATTTCAACCGTTACAGCTCCAACTGCCATCCCAATGTTCCCAGTAATGTCTGTATTGTTTCAAATTTGATGAGAAATGCGGATAGCGGAATAGTTGGTATCGGGTATGCCTTGTTAATATTTTATTAATTAGCATTCCTATATAATTGACTGTCGGATATCATTTCGCGGAACTAGTATTTCAATGGGTTCACCTGTCCATACGTTATACGTTGCATAAACGGCACTTCGGACATATTTGCTCATGGCATACACTCCTAAAACATATTTTGAATAAAAATACAAGTTTTAATGTCTCAGAAATGAAATATTTCCCACAATTTTAGAATGTGGATCTACCTTCTGTACTGAAGAATATCATCCGATATGTGGTTCGGATGGTCGAACCTATGACAATTTATGCCGTTTAACAAACGCTGTTTGCGAAAATCCAGATCTGACTGAGGATTATATAGGAGAATGCAAAACAGGTAAACCATTATTATTCACCTCACGGAAATGCTTCAAAAATGGCGATTTCCTTATCAGTACGTTTCTCTGGCACATAAAACATAACCGCACAAAGAGCTAGAGTGTCCAGCTTTAGATTTAAAAGATTAGTAGTTTTAGACACAAAAGTTTCATGTATTCTTTGAAAACAAGTTCTTTAAGATTTTACAAATCTTTTGAACCATTAATGCAACAATCATTTTTTTTTTGGGAGGGGGCAGTTTTTGCAGTTTTTCAGTTCAAGTGTATTGATGGGAGGGCGTGGAGAGAAAGCTTACATGTAGCAAAAGGGACTTTACACTTTAACAACACAAGTCAAAACAATTAATTTATGACTTTCAATTTAATTAATAATACTTAGTTACTCCTGAAGATGAAAACATTCAAGGGTTCCAGATGACAAGCTTCTTTCAGTATAAGAGTAGGAAGAGAAACATTTAATAACATTTAAATATACCGTTCCATTGTATTTCATGTCGTTCATTTTTTGTTCCTATTTTTCATTCTTTTGGATTTTTTTTTTCTCTCTTTTTTTTTGGGCAGATTGCGGATCAGATGTTTGCACTGCTGATTACACCCCAGTTTGTTGTTCTGACGGTCAAACCTATAGTAACTTATGTAACTTTAACAACGCTGTTTGTGATAATCCTGAACTTGTAATCGTAAACGAAGGCGAATGTGAACCAGGTGAAGTTATAATACTAAATGATAACACTTTTTTTCAGGAACGTATGAGCACTTTTAGTACAATAAGCTTTTCCCCAACTTATGCGTTTCTACAACGCCGTCTGTGACGATCCTTAGCTTACGCAAGTGAATGAAGGAGAATGTGAAGCAGGTACTTTCTTTAAATATTTCCATTTCCGATGTAGTGAATAATGTCATCTTTGACTTGACATGATTAACCATCATGGAACTTATACGACAGCAGTACAAACTTTCTCAAGAGACATAACTTACCATATCGCCATAAACAATTGGTAAAATCCTCCAGTCAATTATATTGTCCCAACATGATATCATCTCAAATTGTCCTCCAACATAAGATAATTCTTCTTGGGATTGATATTAACGGTATGCAGTCTGAGCTCTTCCGAGCTAGGCCGGGCCGGGCCGCGATTTATTTTCCCAAACAGGCACCATGTTTCAGTGACGTCAATGAACTCATTCATGTTTTGACATTTTATGACCTATGGACCTTATCATTCTTCTGATTCACTGTATGTCTTCCAACTTTCTAGCGATGATCACTATTGATGCTGACGTCACGAGCAGTCTGATTACCTGAAAACTCCGTAATTGCAAACCTGTTCGCGAACGTGCCGAACTGCTTTGGGCTGGACTAGGTTAATTAAGTCTTGCTAGGCTCTTGTTACGGTTTCCACATTTCACTGTAAAATCTCATAAGAGTCACATTATGTAACAATGCTAACGAATCCATTGAAGTATCACACAATATTAATTCCCCATCCGAAAGTTCATGTACCTCCACAAACAAAAACAAACTTGTAGGGAAGAATCTAATTACGTAATCGATTTGTGTCCGTATGTTTGGTGAGTGCCGAAATGTGTTTCCAACTTTGTCATTGTCTATGATTTTTTTGCAGACTGCGGATCAGATGTTTGCACTACTGATTACACCCCAGTCTGTGGTTCTGACGGTCAGACCTATAGCAACTTATGCCAACTTAACAATGCTGTCTGTGAAAATCCTGAACTAACATTAGTAACCGAAGGAGAATGTGAACCTGGTAACATTATTTCAATTATTGTTCAACTTATTTACAGATATGAACAAGAAACAACATTAGTATGTCTTGTTGTCAGGCTTTTACTTTTAGAAAGATGGAAACATAAAAAATGTGTATTTGTATAGGCCATAGAAGTATTAACAAATTAGGCGTAGTAAATCACAGTCCAGTCTCGTTAGGATTTTTGTTCCCCATTTTCACATTCGTCAGCTAATTTTTAACTACTGACCGTAATGAATGTGTTCGTGTTCGGTTCGTGCTTCAAATAGTTCATTGTACGTCATCATTTTCACAGATTGTGGTTCAGATTTCTGCACCTTAGATTACACTCCAGTCTGTGGTTCTGACGGTCAGACCTATAGTAACTTATGCAAGTTTAACAATGCTGTCTGTGACAATCCTGAACTAACAATGACGAACGAAGGAGAATGTGAACAAGGTAACCTCATTTCAAGGAGTTTACATTGTATTTACATATATGTACAATAAACAACATATATTTGTCTTGTTGTAATGTCTTTACTTTAGAGAAACTTAGGAACAAAAAGGGATATGTGTATTCCTAAAGTCATTAGAAGTATTAACAAATTAGATCTACTGCATCAGTTTACATTCTCGTTTGAATTTGCTTCCCATATTGCACATTCTTTAGCTAATTTTTAACAATTGACCATAAAGAGTCTGTTCCTCTTCGGTTCATGCTTCAAATATTTCATTGTACGTCATCATTTCCACAGCTTGTGGTCAAGATTTCTGCACCTTGGATTACACTCCAGTCTGTGGTTCTGACGGTCAGACCTATAGCAACTTATGCAAATTTAACAATGCTGTATGTGACAATCCTGGCCTTACACTGGTCAACGAAGGAGAATGTGAACCAGGTAACCTATTTAAGGTTTTCATGTTTTGTCTTTTAATATAACAAGAAGGAATATTTGTATCTATCGTGTTACAATAAGTCTCTTATGTTAGAACGTTGGGCACATAACTATAATTCGTTATTCTTACTGGCCCTATAAACAAAAATAAAGAAGTAAATCACAGTACAATCTCGCTTGGATTTTGTTCACCGTTCTCACTCGCGTTTGCATATTTTCTATAACTTCCATAAAGAACGTGTTTCCTGTGTCATTCTAGCCTTATGTAGTTACTGTACTTGACCCTTTTCACAGATTGTGGTTCAGATTTCTGCACCTTGGATTACACTCCAGTCTGTGGCTCTGACGGTCACACCTATAGTAACTTATGCAAATTTAACAATGCCGTCTGTGACAATCCTGGCCTTACACTGGTAAACGAAGGAGAATGTGAACCAGGTAACCTTATTTAAAATTTTCATATTTTTTCTTTTAATATAACAAGAAGCCATATTTGTATCTATCTCGTTACAATAAGTCTCTTATGTTAGAACGTTGGAAACATACAGGAAGGAAGGAAAATGTGAACCAGGTAACCTTATTTAAGGTTTTCATATTTTGACCAAACAGATCGGACTGTTAGAGTGGGAGGGTAGCCTAAGTTGTAAATGAAATTTGGTATGGAACAGCTGGAAGTGAGGTCGCTATATGATCTCTCAACAATTAAGGCAGGATATATGTATGGCGTCGTACTATATCATTTACTGTACAACAAAAGCAAGGTACATCCTAACTGCTGTGTAATATATCGTTTCCACAGATTGTGGTTCAGATTTCTGCACCTTGGATTACACTCCAGTCTGTGGTTCCGACGGTCAGACCTATAGTAACTTATGCAAATTTAACAATGCTGTCTGTAAAAATCCTGGCCTTACACTGGTAAAAGAAGGAGATTGTGAACCAGGTAACCTTATTTAAGGTTTTCAATTTGTTTTCTTTAAATATAACAAGAAGCAAAATTGTATCTTTCTTGTTACAATAAGTATCCTATGTTAGAACGTTAATTGGACACATAACTATAATTCTTTATTCTCACTGGTCCTACGAACATAAACAAATAAGTAAATCACAGTACAATCTCGCTTGGATTTTGTTCACCGTTCTCAGTCGCGGTTGCATATTTTCTATAACTGCCATAAAGAACGCGCTCCTGCGTTATTCTTGCCTATTATAGTTACTGTACTTGACCATTTTCACAGATTGTGGTTCAGATTTCTGCACCTTAGATTACACTCCAGTCTGTGGTTCTGACGGTCAGACCTATAGTAACTTATGCAAATTTAACAATGCCGTCTGTGACAATCCTGAACTAACATTGACGAACGAAGGAGAATGTGAACAAGGTAACCTCATTTCAAGGAGTGTTCGTTTCATACATATATGTACAGTAAACAACATATATCTGTCTTTTTGTAATGCCTTTACTCTAGAGAAACATTAGAACAAAAAGAGAATTGTGTATTCCTACAGTCACTATAAGTATTAACAAATTAGGTCTACTGCATCAGTTTACATTCTCGTTTGGAGTTTGCCTCCCATTTTTTCACATTCTTTGGCTATAACAATTGATCAAAACGAATGTTTTCCTGTTAGGTTTGTGCTTCAAATATTTCATTGTATGTCATCATTTCGACAGCTTGTGGTCAAGATTTCTGTACCCTAGATTACACTCCAGTCTGTGGTTCTGACGGTCAAACCTATAGCAACTTATGTAACTTTAACAACGCCGTCTGTGAGGATCCTGAACTAACATTGGTGAACGAAGGAGAATGTGAACCAGGTAACCTTATTTAAGGTTTTCATATTTTGACACAACAGATCGGACTGAAGGAGGGGGAGGGTAGTCTAAGTTGTAAATGAAATTTGGTATGGAACAGGGAAGTGAGGTCGCTATATGATCTATCAACAATTAAGGCAGGATATATGTATGGTGTTGTGCTATATCATTTACTGTACAACGAAAGCAAGGTACATCCTAACTGCTGTGTAATATATCGTTTCCACAGATTGTGGTTCAGATTTCTGCACCTTGGATTACACTCCAGTCTGTGGTTCCGACGGTCAGACCTATAGTAACTTATGCAAATTAAACAATGCTGTCTGTGACAATCCTGACCTTACACTAGTGCACGAAGGAGAATGTGAACCAGGTAACCAAATTTAAGGTTTTCATATTTTGTCTTTACATATAACAAGAAACAAAATTTGTATCTTTCTTGTTACAATAAGTCTCTTATGTTAGAACGTTGGGCAAATAACTATAATTCTTCATTCTCACTGGTCCTACAAACATAAACATTGTAGTAAATCTCAGTACAAACTCGCTTGGATTTTGTTCACGGTTCTCACTCGCGTTTGCATATTTTCTATAACTGCCATAAAGAACGGTTCCTGTTTGATTCTTGCCTTTAATAGTTACTGTACTTGACCATTTTCACAGATTGTGGTTCAGATTTCTGCACCTTGGATTACACTCCAGTCTGTGGTTCTGACGGTCAGACCTATAGTAACTTATGCAAATTTAACAATGCCGTCTGTGACAATCCTGAACTTACATTGACGAACGAAGGAGAATGTGAACCAGGTAACCTCATTTCAAGGAGTGTTCATTTTATACATATATGTACAGTAAACAACATATATCTGTCTTGTTTTAATGTCTTTACTTTAGAGAAACATGAAAACAAAAAGAGATTTGTGTATTCCAACAGTCACTATAGGTATTAACAAATTAGGTCTACTGCATCAGTTTACATTCTCGTTTGGAGTTTGCCTCCCATTTTCACTTACTTTGACTTTAACTATTTATCATAACAAATGTGTTACTTATCGGTTTGTGCTTTAAATATGAAATTGTACGTCATCATTTCGACAGCTTGTGGGCCAGGTTTCTGCACCCTAGATTACATTCCAGTCTGTGGTTCTGACGGTCAAACCTATAGCAACTTATGCCAATTTAACAATGCTGCCTGTGACAACCCTGAACTAACATTGACGAACGAAGGAGAATGTGGACCAGGTAACATTATTTCATAGGTTTCTTCTTTTCTTTACAATCCTGTGAAATGCATGGATTTATGCTGATCAGAATCTTAGCTTTGGACATTTGAATCTGAAATTCGAAATTAAAGAGAGAAGAAAAAGAAAGAAAGCATGGTAAACCCTAACTGCTGTGTTAAATATAGTTTCCACAGATTGTGGTTCAGATTTCTGCACCTTGGATTACACTCCAGTCTGTGGTTCTGACAGTCAGACCTATAGTAACTTATGCAAATTTAACAATGCCGTCTGTGACAATCCTGGCCTTACACTGGTGAACGAAGGAGAATGTGAACCAGGTAGCCTTATTTAAGGTTCTCATATTTCGTCTTTACATATCACAAGAAGCAAAATTTGTATCTTTCTTGTTACAATAAGTCCCTTATGTTAGAACGTTGGGCGCATAACTATAATTCTTCATTCTCACTGGTCCTACAAACATAAACAAAGTAGTAAATCACAGTACAACCTCGCTTGGATTTTGTTCACCGTTCTCACTCGCGTTTGCATATTTTATATAACTGCCATAAAGAACGTGTTCCTGTTTGATTCTTGCCTTTAATAGTTACTGTACTTGACCATTTTCACAGATTGTGGTTCAGATTTCTGCAACTTGGATTACACCCCAGTCTGTGGTTCTGACGGTCACACCTATAGTAACTTATGCAAATTTAACAATGCTGTCTGTGACAATCCTGACCTTACACTAGTGAACGAAGGAGAATGTGAACCAGGTAACCTTATTTAAGGTTTTCATATTTTGTCTTTACATATCACAAGAAGCAAAATTTGTATATTTCTTGTTACAATAAGTCTCTTATGTTAGAACGTTGGGCACATAGCTATAATTCTTCATTCTCACTGGTCCTACAAACATAAACATTGTAGTAAATCTCAGTACAAACTCGCTTGGATTTTGTTCACGGTTCCCACTCGCGTTTGCATATTTTCTATAACTGCCATAAAGAACGGTTCCTGTTTGATTCTTGCCTTTAATAGTTACTGTACTTGGCCATTTTCACAGATTGTGGTTCAGATTTCTGCACCTTGGATTACACTCCAGTCTGTGGTTCTGACGGTCACACCTATAGTAACTTATGCAAATTTAACAATGCTGTCTGTGACAATCCTGACCTTACACTAGTGCACGAAGGAGAATGTGAACCAGGTAACCAAATTTAAGGTTTTCATATTTTGTCTTTACATATCACAAGAAGCAAAATTTGTATATTTCTTGTTACAATAAGTCTCTTATGTTAGAACGTTGGGCACATAGCTATAATTCTTCGTTCTCACTGGTCCTACAAACATAAACATTGTAGTAAATCTCAGTACAAACTCGCTTGGATTTTGTTCACGGTTCCCACTCGCGTTTGCATATTTTCTATAACTTCCATAAAGAACGGTTCCTGTTTGATTCTTGCCTTTAATAGTTACTGTACTTGACCATTTTCACAGATTGTGGTTCAGATTTCTGCACCTTGGATTACACTCCAGTCTGTGGTTCCGACGGTCAGACCTATAGTAACTTATGCAAATTTAACAATGCTGTCTGTGACAATCCTGACCTTACACTGGTAAACGAAGGAGAATGTGAACCAGGTAACCTTATTTAAGGTTTTCATAATTTGTCTTTTTAATATAACAAGAAGGAATATTTGTATCTATCTTGTTACAATAAGTCTCTTATGTTAGAACGTTGAGCTCATAACTATAATTCTTTATTCTTACTGGCCCTATAAACATAAACAAATAAGTAAGTCACAGTACAATCTCGCAAATTTAACAATGCTGTCTGTGACAATCCTGGCCTTACACTGGTGAACGAAGGAGAATGTGAACCAGGTAATCTTATTTAAGGTTTTCATATTTTGTCTTTACATATCACAAGAAGCAAAATTTGAATCTTTCTTGTTACAATTAGTCTCTTTGTTGGGCACATAACTATAATTCTTTATTCTTACTGGCCCTATAAACATAAACAAATAAGTAAATCACAGTACAATCTCGCTTGGATCTGTTCACCGTTCTTACTCGCGGTTGCATAGTTTATATAACTGCCATAAAGAACGTGTTCCTGTGTCATTCCTGCCTTATATAGTTACTGTACTTGGCCATTTTCACAGATTGTGGTTCAAATTTCTGCACCTTGGATTACACTCCAGTCTGTGGTTCTGACGGTCAGACCTATAGTAACTTATGCAAATTTAACAATGCTGTCTGTGACAATCCTGAACTTACATTGACGAACGAAGGAGAATGTGAACCAGGTAACCTCATTTCAAGGAGTGTTCATTTTATACATATATGTACAGTAAACAACATATATCTGTCTTGTTTTAATGTCTTTACTTTAGAGAAACATGAGAACAAAAAGAGAATTGTGTATTCCTACAGTTACTATAAGAATGAACAAATTAGGTCTACTGCATCAGTTTACATTCTCGTATGGAGTTTGCCCCACAATTTTCATATGCTTTGACTATAACAATTGATCGTAACGAATGTTTTCCTGTTAGGTTTGTGCTTCAAATATGTCTTTGTACGTCATCATTTCGACAGCTTGTGGTCAAGATTTCTGTACCCTAGATTACACTCCAGTCTGTGGTTCTGACGGTCAAACCTATAGCAACTTATGTAACTTTAACAACGCCGTCTGTGAGGATCCTGAACTAACAATGGTGAACGAAGGAGAATGTGGAGCAGGTAACACTGTGATGCAATTAAGTTATCATAAGTGTAACCAACCGTTAGAGAAATTATAAACAACAGTACAAAGTGCATCTCGTGTAGTTATCGTTTATTCCTCAAACGGAATGTAAAGGACTACATGTAGCATATCAAAGTTAACCTAAAGCCATCGTTTTAAAGATTTGGAAAGATAATTCCTCTGAGAAGTAAGAAATATCATTCTTGCTTCAATTTCATGCAGCTAAAGAAGCTGTATTTTAGTAACTCTGCAGTATATCGATATTTTTTTCACATAGTGTGTGAAGTGAGCGTTTGCAGCAAGGAGTACAGGCCAGTGTGTGGGTCTGATGGGCAGACGTACAGCAACCCATGTGACTTCAACAACGCGCTTTGTGCGCATTCAGAGCTGACGATATCTAGTCACGGAGAATGCGAAACCGGTCAGAAAAAAACACAACAAAATGCTCCCATCTTGTCAGATAGATTCCAAATGACATGAATCAATTCGTTCTTAACTTTTACTGTAGAAACAAAACCAGTTATAACATCTACATCTCAAGCTAACGTCATTTTGGCATATGAATATGACAAATCAGCCAATTAACTTATTACAAGCTTTCTGTGTAAATGACCTTACCGATAGACCTATACTCTCCCTGATGATGTCAACCTAAATCTATTTTTAAGTAAGAATCTCCTCTTTTTAGTTTATTTTCATGAAAACTGACGTTAAGAGGATTTGTACTCAGAAGAGCATCATTTTATATAATTCCTCTATTTGGTAAAACAAACAATAATCGCATGTATGATAATTAATCTTCATTCAACCAGATATCAAGTCTAAATGATTCAGTAATCAATGCAAATGACCTTAGACTTGTTAATACAGGTTCCACATCTCAATATCAGTTTTGCGTTGCCAGCATAACATCTTTCCTATAGTTGCTTCCGCCGATATGCTGGCCAAGTTAATATTGAATTGTTTTTAGGTTTATGTTGATTGTTACTTGCGTCCTGATTATCTAAAATTATATAAAATGTCAGTATTTTCACAAACTCGCATGTGAAGTAGCATGTGTTTGTTTAATGCCCGAAATAGTATGTCTTCTACAAGTTCAGTGGGATTTGATAAAAGTGTCTTTCGTGTTGCAGATGTTACTTGTTTGACATCCTTTTGCACCTCTGAATACCAACCAGTGTGTGGTTCGGACGGACAAACCTATCAGAATTTATGTGCCTTCAGTAACGCCCTTCTTTGCAGTCATACCAGTGAACTTACTGTAGCCTATGATGGAGCGTGTTTACCGCGTAAGTATCAGGAGATTCATACACAAAATCTACATTTGCAATTACAAACTTTTTTCGTTACATTTGTTTTTTAATTGTCGGAGTGTAGGGGAAACTGCAGACCCTAATGTCCTTAGACGGAGGAAATATTTTTCAGGCTATTTACCTATAGGCCTATCGTAATATATCGGCACAAAACGTATTCAATAGGATCCCATATTCTGTTTAACGAGGTCGCACAGACTGTTTGGTCCGTGGAACTAGTGTAATGAAGCAAGTGGATAACTAAACTTGAGCTTGAACTTGCAAAGAGCTGGTGAACTCAGTGTAGAAGTATGGGTCCTAAGCAGGCGCGGATAGGTGCGTAAAGTTGCTACCGACCGTACTAGGGCATTGGAAGAAGTTGCTCATTAGGCGCCTCGGATGCAACTAACATATTTCGCCACCACAAGGAAATCGGCGCCTCGGATCATGCGGTGCATCATTTCCCGGTCGGTATACCGGCAGATTAATGCGCCTCCTGTCATAAAAAAATGTGACAATATAAGAGGTTTTACAATGAGATTCAAGTAACTTAAATAGTTAAAAAGGTGTGATGAATGGAATTGTCGATCTCAGCCATTGCGTGACACTCTTTACAGTGCCATTTGATTATCCCTAAATTATCTTACAGCACGTGCACCTTGTTCAGAACAAGTATGCACATCAGAATACCGGCCTGTTTGTGGTACCGACGGGAAGACTTACAGCAATTTGTGCTTATTCAACTTTACTGCCGTATGCGGCAAAGAAAGAGGATTGAAGTTGGCGCATAGAGGAGCATGCAGCCAAGGTACGCTGCATGCAAGTTTATTGCGAATAGATCGTATGGTAATAAGCCTAGCCACATGGTTACAGTCTCGTAGTGAAGGGACCAGGGGCTGAGACTTGAGAGTGAATCAACTTGGTTTGGTTTCCGTGTTCATATTTTTAAAAGTATTATCTTGTCTTGTGTTCATGTTGATATCCGCTTAGCCTTCTCCGATTACCACGGTCGTAGAGATTTATGGCTTTTGGGAGAAACGACGATGGTTTTTCGTATTATGGCATAGTCAACCAATTAAGTAATGATCTATCACTATTAGGCCGTTCAACCTACCTTATACAGTTAATGTTGCTGCGTTGTCTGACTTAACCATAAACTATTATTGAATTAATATCAACATCAGAGTACCTACATTGTGCGGTATTTATGATGAAGCATTGTTTTAGCAAGATTTTTTTTAGCTTTGTTATACATTCAGCTCACTCCTTCTTCTATATTCTGTACGAATGGCGGCTACTGTTATATTAACCAATTAGCGTCATGAATATTTAATGAAAGTATGTCATAAATATTCCGTTATAGGTAATAAGTGTTCCGAAAATACTTGCATCAGTATATACGAACCCGTTTGCGGCTCAGATGGGAAAACCTACGCCAATCAATGTCAGTTTAACTTTAGCGCAGAGTGTGGAGATGTGAGGGATTTGACTCTGCGCCATTCAGGGGAATGCGAGTCCCCAACAGGTCAGTAAATCGGTACTTTTACATATGCTGAGACAATTGCTCTTCAAAATCTGCACAATAAGAACCGACAACAATACAAATGAGTTGGTTAAACTGCGTCATATAAGGTTATACTTTCTGTGTAACTTCAAACGTACATACTAAATTGTTGAAACGGTATCTTTCTTGAGATCTTGTATCTTTAATAGCCACAAGTTCGATATCGTCGTCAGTAGTACTATCATAGTATATAGGCGAGAATCAAAGTAACGTCCCATAATCACAAACTCATGGCTCAATTGACCATCAATTATTTATTGCCGAAGAAGGTATGCGACGGTGATGGCGTGTGTCTGTGTGAATGTATGTGTGTATGTCACACATTCGATGGCAAACTCGTTGACCCTGAAAGTACATCACAGATGAAGTTCATACTTGATTTCATCTGAGGTTAGCATAGATCAAAGTCTGAAAATTTGCTAATCAGAGTGACACCAAACGTTAAACTTAAACTTCATACTTCATATCTGGATGCACAATACTCCAGGAATCCTGGTGCTTTCTGAGGAGGTCAAATGTCATTTAAGGTCAACAGAAGTCAAGGTCGGAAAAGTACACACGATAGCTCCAAAGTTAATGTGAAGCATTGGTGTGCTATACTGATGTGCTATACTTTGTAAGATGCAGCGGTTTATTTTGTACAAAGATTGTGTAAGTGTAAAATCTAAACTTTACGTGGTGAATGGGTCAACCTTGTTGAGCAAAAGATGTGTGCACAATTTACAATAAATGCTCTCGTATAGAATGCGACGAATAATCACTAAGCTTCTTTGCTTTCTATTTGTTGGTGTTTCTTTCCGGAATGGTGTCCTACAGAGGAGGTCACCTTGGATTGTTCCGCTCGCATATGTACTAATGAATATGCACCAATATGTGGTTCGAACGGACAAACATACATCAACCCATGCGTTTTCGCATATGCCACCTACTGCGATGACCCTTTGCTCTCAATGGAGCATGCCGGTAGATGCCGGCAGGAAGGTACGCGTTCTTCTTCCTCAACCATTTTAACTCAGGTCATCATATTATTAATGAGGATAAAACTTTAGTGTTCAGATCATTTTCAGCAAAGTATGTACTCGTGAATTCGAGACGGTTTAAGCCTCACCCATCCCCCACCCCATCTCACACCTAATCTCTAACTCCCCCCCCCCTTAAGTTTTCCCACTTTCAAGATAAAAGTATGAAGGAGAAATGTGAAGTCTAGCCTAGATAGTTATGAACATACAATTATGAACATGAAGTTATGAACATGAAATTATGAACATAAAAATTATGAAATTAAATTGACTAACTATCGCATGCCAGTTTTACTTCTGCGTAACGATCTGGAATATCACGTTTCTTTTTTCCTGCATTTATAGAACCACGGATAGATTGTTCCAGACGTGGCTGTTCAAGGCAATATGAGCCGGTGTGTGGATCGAACGGCCAAACATACAGCAACCCTTGCTTATTTAAGTACGCTCAGCATTGCGATGACCAAACTCTGACGAGACTATCTATGGGTCCCTGTGGAATAGGTACGTTCAACAGCTGTCTTTGGATATTAAAGATCAATGTTTCATGATTCCAAATATATGCATAACAAATGGTTATCGTTCTCACCATCGTCGATGTAATCATTTCCAAAATCAACCATCCCCATCGCCTTCGTTATCGACACCAACATGACCAATACCATCTTAGATACAAAAACCCATCCACCACAATCATTAATCGCCATCGACACCAACATTACCAGCACCACTACAATCACCACCACCCACCATCATCCCAACGCCATCATCGTTATCGTGGTCGTCGTTGCTATCGCCATCCGCATTGTCGCCATCAACACCACCATTGCGACGGCCACGGCCACTGCCACCGTCACCATCACCACCATCGTCATCATGTCACTATAAGCATATCATCATATTGTGTCGCCACTGTGTTTCAATTCATCAAATCTAGCACTCTATTACTCACATACTATCCGATGTACCTTGTTCTCTTACTGCTTCCCAGCATCGAAACCTACATTGGAATACAATCCTCACATAAGGAACTACTAACTACAACCATGAATAAGTATGTTTTTGCTTGCTCCATCAAGAAATAACTACTACCTGAATATACCGGTACCAAAACCCACAATTTAAATCACAAATGTTTACTTCACGCAAAATGTTTTACCTCAGTGTGGTCTATTAGCATCATGTCAATTGTAATGCACTAGCCGAACCGCCCCCACACCCCCACCTCACACCGCACCCCCTTCACACGCCATCCCCTCGTCCTCCTCCTCCACCTCATCTACCATTCTCGTTGTTATTTACGCACCGGGATGTTTTCTTGCTTCTTGTTTAGCCGCCGACATTTGTGACCCAAGACCGGTTTGTACAGATGATTTCGCACCATTGTGCGGGTCTAACGGGGTTACATACAACAACCTATGTTCATTTGATGTCGCTGTACTATGTGACGACCAGCATCTGACCAAAACACACGAAGGGAGGTGTGAACGAGGTATGATACTTGTTGTAGTTATCATTTCATTTCTTGTTCTGACGGTTCACCTTCTTATACCTGTCCTTGTTTACGTTCCTGTCCTTGTTTACGTTCCTGTCCTTGTTTACGTTCATGTCCTTGTTTACGTTCCTGTCCTTGTTTACGTTCCTGTCCTTGTTTACGTTCCTGACTATGTTTACGTTCCTGTCCTTGTTTACGTTCCTAATCTTGTTTATGTTCCTGTCCTTGTTTACGTTCCTGTCCTTGTTTACGTTCCTTCCTATGTTTACATTCCTGTCCTTGTTTACGTTCCTGTCATTGTTTACGTTCCTGTCCTTCTTTACGTTCCTGTCCTTCTTTACGTTCATGTCCTTGTTTAATTTCCTGTCTATGTTTACGTTCCTGTCCTTCTTTACGTTCCTGTCCTTGTTTACGTTCCTGTTCTTGTTTACGTTCCTGTCCTTGTTTACGTTCCTGTCCTTGTTTACGTTCCTGTCCTTCTTTACGTTCCTGTCCTTGTTTACGTTCCTGCCATTGTTTACGTTCCTGTCCTTCTTTACGTTCCTGTCCTTCTTTACGTTCATGTCCTTGTTTAATTTCCTGTCTATGTTTACGTTCCTGTCCTTGTTTACGTTCATGTCCTTCTTTACGTTCCTGTCCTTGTTTACGATCATGTCCTTGTTTAATTTCCTGTCTATGTTTACGTTCCTGTCTTTGTTTACGTTCATGTCCTTCTTTACGTTCTTGTTCTTCTTTACGTTCTTGTCCTTGTTTACGTTCCTGTCTATGTTTACGTTCCTGTCTATGTTTACGTTCATGTCCTTGTTTAATTTCCTGTCTATGTTTACGTTCCTGTCCTTGTTTACGTTCCTGTCCTTGTTTACGTTCATGTCATTGTTAACGTTCCTGTCCTTGTTTACGTTCCTGTCCTTGTTTATGTTCATGTCCTTGTTTACGTTCCTGTCCTTGTTTACGTTCCTGTCATTGTTTACGTTCCTGTCCTTGTTTACGTTCCTGTCCTTGTTTACGTTCATGTCATTGTTAACGTTCCTGTCCTTCTTTACGTTCCTGTCCTTGTTTATGTTCATGTCCTTGTTAACGTTCCTGTCCTTGTTTACGTTCCTGTCATTGTTTACGTTCCTGTCCTTGTTTACGTTCCTGTCCTTGTTTACGTTCATGTCCTTGTTTAATTTCCTGTCTATGTTTACGTTCCTGTCCTTGTTTACGTTCCTGTCCTTCTTTACGTTCCTGTCCTTGTTTACGTTCCTGTCCTTCTTTACGTTCCTGTCCTTCTTTACGTTCCTGTCCTTGTTTACGTTCCTGTCCTTGTTTACGTTCGTGTCCTCCTTTACGTTCCTGTCCTTCTTTACGTTCCTGCCCATCTTTACGTTCCTGTCCTTGTTTACGTTCCTGTCATTGTTTACGTTCCTGTCCTTCTTTCCGTTCCTGTCCTCCTTTACGTTCCTGTCCTCCTTTACGTTCCTGTCCTCCTTTACGTTCCTGTCATTGTTTACGTTCCTGTCCTTCTTTACGTTCCTGTCCTTCTTTGCGTTCCTGTCTATGTTTATGTTCCTTTCCGTGAACTTACTCATGTTCGTGTCCTTAGTCATGTTCTTGTTAATGTACATTGTTCTTGTTTTCTTTTCTTTACTTAAATTCACAATAATCATAATAATAATGATATAATTTCTACCGTATACCATTTCCTCATAGTGCGATTTACACGGGAACGGCTTCGCATGGTCCTTCCGCGTGGCCGAAAGCCTGTCGTTCGAATGGACGTCACAGCCACCATTGCCGCTAACAGCTCCGATTCAGAGGGTGAAAATCTCTGGCAACTCGAGGTGTTTGGGTCAAGATCCAGTGACGGCAATACAACTGATCGATATGAGTATCGATCCCAAGTGCTCGACGCCGATCAAGCTAGTCGACCGGCCATAGCTGGTCGAAGTTTTGCAATCCGAAATGTCCGGATTCAATTCCCGCTCTGGGGTAAGACAAATGCATGCTCTCTAGCGTCGTAACTAGGCCTTTGACAGGTACACCGAATAAGAAGTAATCATCCATTTCGGCCACCGACGGTATAGGTCGGCGAAGCGTCTAGTATTGAAATGAAAGAAAACCATCCCCTATGTAAACTTCCCATGGCTTATTCATCAAGATATCTTGAATCTAGAATAGTGTTCAGTGAAGTTTCCAGCGGCGTGTTTGCCCCGATAAACACCAACATGAAATTCTGTCCCCAACAGTGAAAGTATGATATCCATATTCGGGCGTCTAGCGATGCCAAATATCAAACATGGTTTTCCAAGTCTAAACAATGTATGAAGGGACTTCCCCTAGGCCCTGTTGCATCTTGCTACGCCACTGATGCTCTCTACGACAGTTTCGGTATTGGTTTGAAGATATATGTATGTATTATATATATTTTAGATCCTCCTGCAAGCAGGAACTCGCGAAGAAGCCATCATTAGCTTATCAAGGCCGAAAGCTGACCGAAGTCAGTCTCTTAGATTCATATTTTAATGTCCATGATTTTGAATTGGCAATTGTCAACAACTCTGTAACTGGACGACGTACATTAATCTTGGAGTGACTCGAACTCATGACCTTATGATTGAAAGGCACCGGCGTTAACCACTGAGCTGACACTCCCTATATATCATGACGTCATAGGGGAGCTTGTCAGACCGAATAGTTTCTGAGGGGTGTTTTCCTCTTCTTTTTTAAGCTAGACCATCAGTATGATTTATCGAGAAATTGAACATTGTCATTGTAATTGTTTGTTAATGAGAAAGCTAATTACATTGATAATTAAAATAAAGCGCGAACTTCATTTCATTACTTAATAACTAATTTATATTTAAAAAAAAAATTATAAACTGCTTTCAAAAATGATTTTGGTCAATCAATGTTTTCAATATTTAGATCTTGTTCTGTTCAACTATGAGTAGAAGTACAGCAGTAATCATCAAGTGTAAATGTAGTGTTCCCTTTGGTATGAGTACGTGTGCATGCGAGTACAATTAAGGCTCTAAGCGCGAGTACCTGTCCTAACTCTCAGAGGGCGCGTACGAGTATAAATCCATGCAGATGAGAACGTGTGGAACGCGGAGTACAGGCAATTTTACGAGTAAGATTGTATATTGTAGATGAGGAATATATTTTATATTTTCATATCACTGAATCGAAATACTCTATGTTCATGGTACTTATTGTTCTATTATTCCTTTCAGAGGCTGCGTGTAATGGGTACCAGCATCTGTGTGCCAGGTTTTCGCCAACCACAGGCGACAACACTCCCGATAACTTCAGTATTCTCACATGCCACGAAGTAGAATGTCAATAAAGAAAGCTCATCGATGGTAAATTATAGACAAACTAAAAAGTTTAAGCTCAACTTTGGTTTGAATTTGAAAAGAGAAAGCTCCGTTTCTTAAGCCCAAATTGCACCAAGAAAGATGATATTGTGGCATCAACTTCAATGTTGTTCCAACAGAGAAAACATTATCAGTAACTGCCTAGAACCAAACCAAACCAAGAAAAAAATATGCATCGTTGCAACTGTTAGCATTTGGAGAGTGATGAGACTGACACAGTTTTAGCTACATATCCCTTATATTGCGGGTATTCAAATATGTGTGAATGTTATCGTGGGTTTGGTCAGAACCATCATAACACATTACCACTCAACTCCAAATTCAGCTTTAAGATATTGTATCAAAATTTTAGCTCTCACAATACGAAAAATTTATGTTAAACTATCTGCAAGATCGCATACAATGTTGATAAGATGGACACACTCATATGGTTGGTAAAAATGACAGATTCTTTAGATCGTACATCATTTAGACTAATGTTCATGGACTAAAACTTGAGCAAGTCTTAACATGACAGCACAATGTCACCCACTAGCCTATACGCTCTCAGTGTTTATGTACAAGTTTGTTACTTTATTTATGTGTTGCTTTATTCCTTTTTGGAACAAGAAGAATTGTTATGTAGCTTGCATGTCTTCCAAATAGTGTCAACTGGTCAAGTACCTTTTTTCTTTTTCCTTATTGATTTTCATACTTATAATTTGATATCAGAACAGTTACCAGTTATACTTTCACCACGAATAAAACAATAAAGGAAACGAAATGAAATGAAATGAAACCAAACCAAACCAAACGAAATATATAAATATATAACGGACTAGACCACTGCATGTTGACATGTACCTAGACTTATATCACCATGGTAACGTACTTTGGAAGAGTCTGGTACAAAGAATACGATAAATCCAATCAATCTTGGCTAAAGCTATCTACAATAATTGTAGGAAGTTGCAAATATTATATTAGCTAAGTAATTATAACATATTCGTGATAAATCTGTACTCAATATTTTCAAATCACAGAATAGTCCATCAAACCATGCTTTTGTACATTAACAAAATCATATGAAATATCCCGATTTGGTCTCATATGGAGGGCTGCCTTGTAATATATTGATCCATGAGACTTATAATATTTTCGTTGAAATACCGATTCTGGTGTTCATTGAAATTCATCCGAAAGAAGTAGCGCTCTCTGAAGTTCGAGTAACCTTTGTGTTTAAAAGTACGAACAGTACACAATTTGTGAAGTAAGACGTGTCAAAGAGAATCGATTTTGCGGTGTGATATAACATGAAAACACTGATAAAACTCTCTGTTTTTTTTTTCTTTATCTTTCCAGGTGATTATTCCCTTAGGAATATTCGTCTTCCAGTGTACAACTTGAACGCCGCTTGCATTTAATTACAAAAATCTGTCTACACCGTTGTTACTGGCAACCTATCTTAAAGCCTTATATTATTTAAAATTGCATGTTTCTAACACTATGTTATGCAAGCCGTTTTCTTAAAAGATGTCTGAGGACAGAATTTTTAAGTTGTTGTCAAGGTCCAAATAGAAAGAAAAAATTGAGTGCTAGTTAATCTTCTATAGCTATTTTGATTTTCAAGATACTCAGTTAACTCGATGATGGCGTCAACTCGTCAGTGTTAATCTTTGTTAATATTTGTTAATCTTTGTTAATCTATTGCTTTACCAATTCTAGTAAAGAAACCAAAATATGCTCTTTTTACTTTGCAATGGGTTGTGTTGCATCTGCGGAACC
This sequence comes from Apostichopus japonicus, assembly GCF_037975245.1. Classification (NCBI taxonomy): domain Eukaryota; kingdom Metazoa; phylum Echinodermata; class Holothuroidea; order Aspidochirotida; family Stichopodidae; genus Apostichopus; species Apostichopus japonicus. The sequence continues at coordinate 1,540,492 of NC_092564.1, read as the reverse complement.
GACCTTATGGACTGTGCATGTGTTAGATAAAATAGTCCAGCATTTTAATTGCTAAGCCTTAGATGTTTATTTACATAGTCGTTGTTTTAATTAACAGTGGTACGGGCTGATAACACTATGTGTTTATAACGGTCTACAACAAATATCAACATCAGTATTGTGCCTTTTCTTCACCAAACGTTCTTACAAAGGAAAATTGTTAAAAGGATACAAAAATATATAAGTGATCTGGATTCTTCAAATCAGCAATTATTCTGTCGTCAAAAAAAAATTGATAAATGTATGTTATCTGACATATTCTTTGTAATCGAATTTAAATATGCTTAATTTAATATTTAACTGCTTTTCTTTACAACAAGATATGTCTGTGACACTAATTTCGCTCAATGAATTGACACTCAGATTTTAGTTATACAAAGAAATTTACGACCAAGCGGAAGCTCTTCCTTCAACTGCCTCACTTTAAAATGTAATTAAAACAACTTTTGTAAAACATCTTTGCATGCAACTTATCAATAAATATCTATATGTTGTACCATACATATTACGGTACTCCCTCGAATTCATACACTCGCATCTACTTTATTTTATTCAGACGTGTAAACTTAAAACGCAGATTGGATTTAGGTCAAACTAGGGACAATGAAAGAAGGTAGCAAAACTGACTTAATAGGGGAATTTTATTGCTGCATTATATATGATGGGACAAAGCTTGACATTTCGGAAAGATGATATAAATATGGAGCTATGGTAACGTGGGAGAATAGTTCATTTAAGTACTGGAAAAAAAGTATTTGATTATGGTTTGCTAATCCAATATGCCGTTACTTTATCAGCAAGCTACTAGAATAGTTTCTGATAGGATAAATCGAGGGCGACGAACAATTACAACAGCGCCGTACATATATCTTCGGCGAATCGGCGCTGAATCATAACCGGATTTCGCAGACAAAGACTGCGATTCATGCAACGTTTTGCAATGGCGCCATCACAACAACAGAACACGTCACTGTTGCATGATGACAGTTTGGATGTCATTGGCTGTGGCGCATGGCAAGCCGTTTTACTTTTTAATCTCTATTTAAGAATATCAGTAATTAATTAAAGATATCATGAAACCAATGAATGATATCAAGAAATTATTCGAATTTGTAAGAGCAAAAATTCAGTTCTTAACATCATTAAATCGTTTCACGAAATCAAGAAATCATTTGCAGATATCTGCAAATCAATTCAAGGTATATCTGTAAATATGGCGAACATATCAAGAATTCTGCCATATTTAATGATATCATTAATTCGAATTAAAGATATGAACATATCATTAATTCGGAGTTATGATATCATTAAATCGAAATATATCGGTACAAAACCTTAATTCGAATTAAATATCATTATATAAGACGGAATTCTTGATGTGTACGGCACTGTACGCCAAGAATTCAAATTAGTGACATGTAAATATCGTTAAATCGAATTCATGATATAAAGAATCCGGATTAGTGATATGTACATATTGTCAAATCTTTGATTGATTTCTCTGATGATTTCTATAAATATGGCGGAATTCTTGATATGTACGTCGTTTTTAATGATATCTTTAATCTATTTACTGATATCTGTAATTGAAGTTTTGATAGCATTATTGGATTAGTTAAATTGAAAAAAAAATCTATTTTGAAATTTCAAGAAATTGAATTTTGATATCAAAAATTTGATTTAGTGATATCATGAAAAGAATATATGATATAGGCGCTGCACCAACTGAATTAAGATATCTTGAATTCCTTTAAGATATCATTAAATCAATTGAAGATATCATTAAATGAATTAATGATATCTGTTCTTTGTGCTGATATCCTTAAACAGAGATTAAAACTAGTATAGACCGGCTTGTCATAGGGGGCGCTTTTGGCAGTCTTGCAAATATTGCGGAGGAAGAATATCTGTGTTATATATTCAATGTATGATCATAGATCAGGAGATTCTAGGCCGGGTATAGTGTGTTGGGAACATTTGTACAGGGCGCAGTTGTTACCGCAGCACACTGTACCGGGCCCAGAACCCCCTGATATGTGATCATGTTATCCATCGCTTAATGGTCGATAACGTGTACGTTAAGGATAGACCTTCTAACCTTTCTGTGTTATATAGCTAATGTATACTAAGGTGATCACACGTCCCCTGATCTTTTAGTACAGTCCCCGATTTCAATGTTTCTTCCCCGATTAACAAGTGTCCTCGAAAATGTCATAGAGTTAACAAGAAGTCCCTGAAATTATAAAATATGTACGACATTTTATTCATCAACAGAATTAGAAATGTTGCAAAATCTATATTGCTGTCCGTCATACTTTAATTACACGTCATTAATAATAAAAAACGTAACAAATACCTCGCACGGCAGATCGCAGTGATCGAAACAAGAACTACTGTAATTTAAGGGATTCCTCCCCTTCGACCCCTTCCCCAGGCCACATGTGCCACCTTTAATAGTTTGTCCCAGATTCCTAGTTAAAAATAGGCCTGGAAGAGGAGGGGTCATGGGGACACAGTGCCGGGCCGAGGTCAATTTAGAAGCCCAGGAAAATAATACTTTATTATCATTTTCATAATAAATTCAAAGAAAAACGAACGTTTCACTTATATCACTTATATATTAACAGGACTATATGTGGTTAAAATAACATGGGTGGGCAAAATAATTAAATGGGTGGCCAATGGGCAAACTATATTTACCGAGTGGACAATTGTCCACACAGTTATGGTGTTATATACTACCTTCACAAGTTTTCACTTCAATATATTCAGTACACTGTGTTACGGCATTGAACAGTACGTCGGTGTACGGTAGGCGATACGGGAAATAATTGCTGATTTAAAATTGCAGAAATATCTGCACTGCTTTGACGCTACAGCAAGAGGGATTAACACTTTAGCTCAGAGCATGATAACAGCTTCAAAATTCACTAATGTGATTGGTCCATTTAATGCCGGTATTAATTCTATTTAATGCCGTTATTAATTCTATTTAATGCCAGTATTAATTCTATTTACTGCCGGTAATAATTCTCTTTAATAACCGTCATATGAAGCTACATGGTGATTGGCTTAGAATTAATGCCGGTATTAAATATAACTATTACCGGTAATAATTTTAGTTCATACGGACATCAAATCAGCAATTATTTCCCGTATGGCCTACCACATTATACGTGTGAGAAAATAGATTTCATCATAGCTGTACGCCATATAGACTAACAACTCCAAAGTTGGAATGTCTGTCTTCAGATACGTTTGTGACTCCTTTGACCGGCTTTGCCCGAGGCTGAATTTATTACAGTTATTCTACACAGCATTAGGCCTTGCCGTGGCCGTTTCATTCAAAATCGTACCCACGCTGCCATCATTTGTTTACTAGCAATCATATAAAAAGACACACTACATCGCTGACTTTTACAACTAGCCAACCAGGCAATCGGAAGTTTTGGTCGTGTGCATGTGATTATTGAGGGCCTTGGTGTGATATTCACAAGGTAACGCTCTTTCCTTATCTTCCTTTGTCCTTCGTTCTACCAATTGTGAACTATACAACCTGAAAATTCATGGGACATCGTTTCAAATGGCTTTTACCAACAATTCATACATAAAAGCCTTCGAGCTGATTTGACGCTGTGAGTGTCCGATGCATAATGAAACTACAAATATGGGTTCGATAAGCACATGCACATGCACAAACCACAAGTGAAACTATAGTCAAATTCAAATTTCCCGCTATTCTTAGATAAACATGCATAAAGCGCCTCAATGCACTAGCAACTATACTATAGGTGTTAGTGTTGTTCACATGTAAACTTGTGGCTATAACGGTATAGTATTTATTAATAGCATGGACTGAGACAATTAAACTGTTATATTTGAATCAGGGATGGGGCAAAGGAGGTTGGGGTGAGGAAGGAGTAGAAGGAGAAAGGGTTTTAAAGCTAAGATGATTTTAGTCGATGAGTCAACTAACTTTACACATTATGAAATAGTTATGCAGCCATTGGAATTTGCGAAGATAAACAGTTTGTTATATATCGTCCCAGGGTATACTTTATTTCGAGTAACATTTAGTTTCTTTCCATGTTTTGTTTTGAATTGTTTCTGTTCCGTCCAGTCCGGGATATAAACGCTTTTCAGTTGAATCGGAGATGATCCGGAACAGAATTTGCACGACTTTTGTACCCCGTGGTTCAGAGCGGCATCACTGAACACAATGCAGCCATTGCAGCATATGTGTAATAGACTGACTCCCTTTTAGTTCATCTTCTTGACTCTTCCTGACTGGTTTATAAGCCCTATTGAATACTTCGATATGGAGCTCGTCGGTGTAAAGTATACCGTATGTGACGAATACAAGACTATTCATGCGATAATTCAATGGTTCGACGGCACAGAAGATCTCTGGTCAATGACCTCAAAAAGCCTGAACACACCAGCTCTGGTCCAACAAAGTCCTTTTCATTTGGACACAAATCTTCCTGACAATGATGGGTCAATAATGGCATTGTTTACATGTAAGAACACAAGGACGAATATTGATATTAAGTCCGCGAGGAGGATTATCAATAAAGAACAAGACGCGTTCACATTTAAGAATGAGTATTGTTAATAGTTCACATCTTTGCACGCTTAAAGGAACTTAACAGTAAATGTTGAATTTGGATCTGATCAATTATTTCAGCTTGACTTCCCAAACAAGGAGAAGGAAATGTGGAACAGTGGAATCGTTCGGAGAATGACGCAAAGATTAAGACGTTAATCACAAAATCAAAATTGATATCAAAATTAATTTGATAGTTACAGACAATTGAAAATAACTTCCAACTCACATCGGGAAGGATATCAGTTCTGTTGTCTGTACCACTCCTCGGTGGTGTTGAGAAAGTGAGTCGTTACTATATATGTGCAAGCAGTTTTCAAGGAGAAAGGAATGTCCTGGCTACATGTGGGCGGGGCCTTAGCCCCCAACATTTGTCTCCCTCCCCCCCCCCCCACCTCAAAAAAAAGATAAACCAATTGGAAAACAGGTTCTATCACCATTTCCTCTAGAAAAATTTTGTGCGCCGCCAATCCCCCTCCCCCTTCCCCTCCCCCGTAGTATAGACGTTTAGCTAGGCCCCTGGCTCAAAGACAATTACATCAGTTCCTCATGACATCATGTTAACGACAATAAAGAAAGTAAACAACATTACTACATTTATTCAAATAACGTGTATGCTATATGTCATACAGTATCCCACGGACAAGTTAAGAGAGGGATAGAGCCATGTTGGTCAACGGGCCCTGGTTAAGTATGTCACCGGGTCTCTCCAGACCTTCCCGGGCTCCAATTGACCCAGGACCGCAGGTATGAGACTCGTCGTGCAACGGACCTCGAGGTAGCCTGACCCGACTGGTCTCTGCTTGCATGTGTTAATACCCGATATGAAATTAATTTGATATTGCCGTTCCATCAGGCTATATGTCACTTCACAGCGGCAATACAGTTTTGGGTCTTCACATCTGAACACACATGGAAATATTTCCCTGCAGATTTCATGATCTGAAGATATTCTATTACTGCCAGCATAAAGGAAGTTACTAAGTGTAATTAATTAACGATTTACTCATTAAGGCTATGGATACACATTCCCGAGCAGGCGACTGTTTATGCTATATGCGTGTCTGGTTCGTTTCCGTATGAAGCCGGGCATGTGCAACACACGCGGCGTATAATATCTGGCGCGAAAATCTCAATTGCACGCTGTCTTCCCTAAAGCATGGGATATATCCTGGATATGTTATTGAATTATCATGCACGAAAGTTATAATTGAGGGAAACGCCCATGGTTGAAAACAAAGTGTGAGGTTAACTTGACAAAACAGCCAAATAAGAACACAGAGTAAAATCCAGTGATCCTGCATTAGCCAAGTATACTTTGTATGATACAGTGGAGGGATCACGTGGGAGGGGGAGATGGGGGAACTACAACATGTACAATGGCGGCATTACGAGGGAATATGGGGGACTTCCCCCACATGATCCCCCAATTATGATATTTATCCCCATGCAGTTTCCCTACTCCTACCTCATACTAAATTGCGCAACACTGGAAAGTATATATTTTTTGACGGCAATAACCCACCAGCACGCGAATGATATTTTACCTAAAGGGAAGGGAAGGACAGTAAGAATCTTTCTATCGGTCACGTGACTCTTGAAGGGCTATTTATTTTTAATTATTTGCAGATGAGGATGCAAACATTTATAAATGGGAAAGGGAAAGAAATGAAATCAGAAAATGGAACTCTAAAGGGTACGGTAATTCTCAGAAAATTTGTAGTAAATTTTGGAGAACCGGCTCTGCGATCTGATACGGTTGCTATGTTATGACACTAATTTTGTCTTTCACAACGAAGAGAATAGTAATAATTTTCACCGACAGCGGCAGCGTGGGGGCAGTGGTGTGCGCAGGTAGGTGAGGCGACCTTCATCGTTAGTAACGGGGGGGGGGGGTGTGAAGACGTCAATTGTTTCTCAAATTTAGTCGCAGAAGGATTATACCACTCCTCCTGGCCCAGATTTGCATCCAGGGACATGTGGGTGATGTACACCACCCCCCCCCCCATTCAACCGCATATAAAAATTGCCTGTAGACATTATTATAGACCCTAATTGTTAGTTTTAATATGCCTCAGAATGCCCTAGTTAATTAACGTGTTAACTGGTTTTTCATCGGAGAAGGCCCCCCGATAAACGCACACACCCTCCATGGGAGTCGGCTTCAACGAACACAGAACCATATCCCTCCTTTATACTTCCTAGATCCGCATCTGGCCCTTCCACAAAGGTTCGTTCATTCCCACGATACGTAATAAATCACTCTGCAGGATTTAGAATTTCCCCCTCCCCAACTTTGAAATCCTGTGCACGCCACTGCCCGTGATGTGCAATTATACAGATGCAATTTTGTACTCCAACCCTCCCCATCCCCTTCTTATACTTAATGCAAACAAACACACCACACACTGACAGTTGTAACGTTCATGTCAAGCTTTTGTGTTCTTACACAACGATGTCACATAGCGACCTCTAATATCACATTCATCGACCTGCTGTAGTCAGAACAATACGCCTATAAAGGCAATTCTGTAGTCGCATATAGTAAGGAATTTGCTCGTACCAAAGATGTTGTAGTCTGGGAATTTGCTTGTATAAAGGATACTGTAGCCGGAAGCAGGACACTTCGCCCAACAACCATTTCGCCCAACTGCCATTTCGCCCAACCTTACCATTTCGCCCAACCAGCCTGGTCATTTCGCCCAACCAGCCTGGTCATTTCGCCCAACCAGCCTGGTCATTTCGCCCAACCAGCCTGGTCATTTCGCCCAACCAGCCTGGTCATTTCGCCCAACCAGCCTGGTCATTTCGCCCAACCTTGATTAAATATGATACTTGAAAAGTAAACGTTCGGGAATTGTTAAAGTTACAGGATACGAACCGAATATTAAGGAAACTTGAGGACCGATCAGTGTGTTGGGGGTTAGGTTTGATAGTAAACGTTCGAATATTAAGGAATATTAAGGAAACTTGAAGTCCTTTTCTTTGTATAACTTTAGTAAGGAAACGTTACAGAATACGAACCGAATATTAAGGAATCTTGAGGATGGATCAGTGTTTTAGGGGTTAGGTTTGATAGGTTTGATAGTAAACGGTCGGGAATTGTTAACGTTACGGGATACGAACCGAGTATTAAGGAAACTTGAAGTCGTGGTTAAATTGATTAGGCCTACATATGTGATTACATATGTTGTTACATTGATAAATATTACGGACGGGTTTTATATATATATTGTTTTTCACTTAACGTTCCGGAATTGTTAGTCAGTAGGATGGACCAGTATTTTAGGGGTTAGGTTTGATAGGTTTTATAGTAAACGGTCGGGAATTGTTAACGTTACGGGATACGAACCGAGTATTAAGGAAACTTGAAGTCGTGGTTAAATTGATTAGGCCTACATATGTGATTACATATGTGGTTACATTGATAAATATTACGGACGGGTTTTACATATATATTGTTTTTCACTTAACGTTCCGGAATTGTTAGTCAGTAGGATGGACCAGTATTTTAGGGGTTAGGTTTGATAGGTTTTTATGAAGACCGATTCCCCTGTGTTTGTATAACATTAGATTAACACTATGTAGAACTAGATAAACACATAACTGCTGTGAACAATACCCTTGATTAATGCCTGGCGGACTTGATAAACCTTGACCGAAGTCATCAAGCAGAACAATAGGTGTGGATTAATAAACCACAAACAATAGGCCTCCGATAAACGTCTGGTTGACCGGATTAACGCTTGGCTGACCAAAACAATAACTGCGGATTACTGACTCACAAATGCAATAACATCAATTATTGACATCAGCCTGTCAATCACATGGGATAAACCAGAAAAAGACAACTATTCAGTTCCTCAAACATGCCGATTCTCCTTTGTTTTTATAATAACATAACTTCCATATAATAATAATAATAATATAACTACCAATAATATAACCCAAAATAAATCAAATTGAACTAGTGAAATAGAAACGGTTATATTATTCCACAACGGTTCCCCTTTGTTTGTATAATATTATAACTTCCAAAAAATAACAATATAACTTCCAATAATTTAACCCAAAATAAATAAAATTGAATTAGTGAAATAGAAACGGTTATATTATTCCACACCGATTCCCCTTTGTTTATATAATAATATAACTTCCATATAATAATAATAATAATAATATAACTACCAATAATATAACCCAAAATAAATCAAATTGAACTAGTGAAATAGAAACGGTTATATTATTCCACAACGATTCCCCTTTGTTTGTATAATAATATAACTTCCATTGTATGCGTAAACGCCTAAAGTAGTGTAATCCTCCCATTATACCCGAAATAACTGCTCAGACTCAGATCGATATCGAGCGGACCCTCACTTTATTTACCTATTACGAAGTAACCTTACCCAAAATAAATCAAATTGAACTGGTGGAATAGAAAAAGTAATATTATTCTGACTGAATATTAGTAAAAATAAGGTTGGGCGAAATGACCGCTTTCTAGTCACTTCGCCCAACAACCATTTCGCCCAACTGCCATTTCGCCCAACCAGCCTGGTCATTTCGCCCAACCAGCCTGGTCATTTCGCCCAACCAGCATGGTCATTTCGCCCAACCATCATAGTCATTTCGCCCAACCAGCATGGTCATTTCGCCCAACCGTGTTGGTCATTTCGCCCAACCTTATTTTTACTAATATTCAGTCAGAATATTATTACTTTTTCTATTCACTGGTTCAATTTGATTTTTTTTTTTGCGTTAGGTTACTTCGTAATAGGTAAATAAAAAAGTGAGGTCCGCTCGATATCGATCGAAGTCTGAACAGTACGTTATTTCGTTTATAATGGGAGGATTACACTACTTTAGGCGTTTACGCATACAATGGAAGTTATATTATTATACAAACACAGGGGAATCGGTCTTCATAAAAAACCTATCAAACCTGACCCCTAAAACACTGATCCATCATACTGACTAAAAATTCCCGAACGTTTCCTTATTAAATTGAAGAAAAAAATATAAAACCCGTCCGTAATATTGAAGTACTATATTTAATCAATTTAACCACTTTATCAATGTAACCACATATGAATTAACATTTGTAATCAATTTAACCACGACTTCAAGTTTCCTTAATACTCGGTTCGAATCCCATAACGTTAACAATTCCCGAACGTTTACTATCAAACCTAACCCCTAAAACACTGATCCATCCTCAAGATTCCTTAATATTCGGTTCGTATCCTGTAACGTTAAAAATTCCCGAACGTTTCCTTTTGAAGTATCATATTTAATCAAGGTTGGGCGAAATGACCAGGCTGGTTGGGCGAAATGACCAGGCTGGTTGGGCGAAATGACCAGGCTGGTTGGGCGAAATGACCAGGCTGGTTGGGCGAAATGACCAGGCTGGTTGGGCGAAATGACCAGGCTAGTTGGGCGAAATGGTAAGGTTGGGCGAAATGGCAGTTGGGCGAAATGGTTGTTGGGCGAAGTGTCCTGCTTCCAAATGACCAACACGGTTGGGCGAACTGACCATGCTGGTTGGGCGAAATGACCAACGCGGTTGGGCGAAATGACCAGGCTGGTTGGGCGAAATGGCAGTTGGGCGAAATGGTTGTTGGGCGAAGTGACTCGCAAGCCTGTAGCCCCCCCCCCCCCAATCTTGGTAAAACTGACGATAGTTGGAAAGTTAGAGTTTCCGACTGTCGCACTCTAATTTTCCTACTGTCGCACTCTAATTTTCATATATTCTTATAATTTGTGAGTGATCTAAAATTTTCGGTCAAAATTGACTTTTAATCAGTCAAATTTACCACGTTTTCCTTGTCACATTGAGAAATTGTATCTCGCGATCCTTATACTCCACCATACAAAACTTCGTATGATTTTTGAATACTCTAAAAACATGCCTACTAGAATTACTGTACAACGTTCGCCAGCTTCAATTCGGATAATTTATGTATTAATTTTGCTATTGGGTGGGTTGACCCTGTTCGCTAGCTTCAAGTAAGTTCAGGATATACATTTAATAGTATACAATTAAAACACTCAATGCTAATCTACGGAAGCTTAAAAGAGCCATCTACATAAGAAAAACTTCAGTAAATTGTTTAGATAACAAGATAAAATTTTATCAAAAATCAGAAAAATGTTGGATTGCTCAGTTGCTTTAACTGAGCAATTGAACGATTTTCTGAAGAATGTTTAATTGACAACTTATCATATCTCGTCAATTGGACATTTTGCTGCAAAATGTTCAATTGTTCACTTCATTCCGTTTGAGCAATTTAACAATTTTCTGAAAAATGTTTAATTGACAACTTATCTTATCTCGTCAATTGGACATTTTTTTGCAAAATGTTCGATTGTTCACTTCATTCCAACTGAGCAATTGAAAAGTTTCTTCAAAATGTTTAATTGACAACTTATCGTATTCGTCAACCCAAAATTTTTCTGCAAAATGTTTAATTGTTCACTGCATTCCAAATGCTCAGTTGGAAATGTTGAAATGAAGTGATATTTTTCATGTGAGTGATAAATAGCCCCACCCCCCCCTCCCTCCTCCCAAGAAAATAATATGAAGCGCGCTAGGAAAAAGCACTGTATTTTTTTGGTAATTCACTATGTCGTCGAATATAATTTGTTGAAAAGTAAAATGTTTCCCCTTTGTTATATACATTAACATAGTTTTTGTAGTCAGTAGTCTATGTAGCCTTCAAGTTCGGGACAAAAGTGCAGTCGCGAAAGATGGGGTGTCTGACTGACACTGACCGTATTGTTGACGAGTAGTGCCGGGGGGGGGGGTGTACAAGGTGTACAAGGCAGCAGTCGGAATTTTCTGGCTCCAAAACTCATCCAGTTGGAATTTCAGCCAATACACCCCCCCCCCCCCCCATCATCAGGCCTTAGCAACGCCCCTGACTGTAGTCACATGTAGTCAGGATATACCTGTATAGGCAATGTTGATATCGGCACGTAGTCCGGGATATGCTTGTACACGCATACTGTTGTCGCTAAAACAATCATGGATTTGCTAGTATAGGCAGATGTAGTCGCATGTATAGGGGGTTACATATCTTTATACTAGTGAGTGAGCTATAAGTCTATATTTACCAACGCACCCCACCCCCCCCCCCCCATTCAGTCTTCTAATTGACCAAACCAATATTACTCAAATGATATTTTCAGACCACTTGGTCTGCCTTTAGTAATTTTTTTTATATATGACGGTAACTTTAACTACAGTAACTCATAATGACGTACCAGTATTTGCAAATGTCAACACCTGGAGTTTTTTCATGGTATATTGCAAGGGAAACATATATAAATACCCTACATTGATGTTGCAACGAGTCGACTTTCAAAAGGCCTGCATGGGCGTCCACATGTTCAATTCAAATCTATATGCAAAATCGACTTGTTTGTGTAACGTGCTTAGCAAATGAAACCTCAAGATGAACGGTTTGCTTCCAACTTTGAATAGTTCAAATAAAAAGTTACATGAGGAAAATTATATGGGTAAAAAAAATACATTTCCTCTCCTCAACAAGATAACCTATTTCGATTAAACTTACACTTAGGCCGACATACGTGGCCAAGTTGCAACGCTTTAACCAAATTTATGAGAATTTTGGGATAAAATCCCCGAAATAATGTTATCGTCAGATTACTAAACTATAAAATATTATCTAACCTATTTCGTTTTCGAAGATTAATTTGCTTAAAAAGTGTGATTTCACGAACGGTTAGTAGTAGCAATTAATCAAATCGCGTTTTTTGTCTTGAATTCGTTTCATTTGTAGACTTTTCCATGATAAATTGTGACAAATATTACACATAAATACAATGCTAGTCATATTTTGCCAAGTTCTAAAACCTATTTCAATTTTACAACTATATTTCTAGCTATTGCATGGTGATATATAACCATATTATAACATCGTTTTTTTCTATGGTTGTAAGGCCGACAAGTCCATAGCGGACAGTGCGTATGAGTATATGTGTGCGCGCGTGCGCGCGTGCGTGTTTGGCAAGCCATATGGGACAAACACCGCATTAAATATCCTCGTATTATTACGAATATACACGCGTATTAATTCGAATGTATACGCGTATTAAATCAGACAAAAACTGGAATGTCTTATAGCTTTTATCCACAATTGTAGCCTCGCAGGGCAACATAGGCCTATGAGAAAGTTGCAAAGTTAGTCTCTATTAGCATACACCCACGCCAATAACGTACTTGATTTAGACAACAGCAAGATTTAATACGTGTATATATTCAAATTAATACGTTTAGATATTCGAATTAATCCTCATATGTATTCGAATTAATCCTCATATGTATTCATATTAAAACTTGTTTATATTCGAATTAATACGCGGATATATTTAAGCCTTGTGATTGGTTAATAATATATAGGCGTTTACATTCGAAATAATCCGCGTATATATTCAAATTAATACGCGGATATATTATGCGGTGTTCCTCCCACATGGCTTGCCATATGCGAGTTTTTTGTGTTCACATGTGAATTACGTGGGTCAAGTGTTTTCATATACTTTGGAAGCCTCTCTGCTCAATCAGGGACAAATCTAAAAATGGAAACATGAATTCCTCTTTATGCATGAATACAACTATTTTGCTAATGGCAATATATATCATCGGGTTTTCCCGCTCGCCTCGAAATTCCGACGAAGGGAGGCAGATTTTGAATCGGGAATCCACAACAATTTCAAACAGAATCTATTGAATCACAACGTTGTAACTGGAAAATTCTAGTACAGAACAATAATATAGCATACATCTATAATGAACAGTATACATTCATTGCAATGAACAAACACTGCAAGCAAACCCCGATACATTAGTTTTCCAGTTGATGAAAAACGAACAAACAATAAACCATGACCACAACCACATCCATAACCAATATACATTCATGTAGATAATGAATGGCTAAAAAAGACAATTAATCTATCGGTGTTCTTTTTACACCCGACCCAATGATGTAGTTGAATTTAACTCTGCAAGGCATTATAAACGTGTTGAAAGGTAAAAGTGAAATGATGTAACGCAATCAACCATACCTAATACGGCCATATTAAACGGAATATTCCAAAAATATCTGTTTGAAATTGTGAAATACGGCCCATGTGATCAGTAAAAGACATACACACCGACTGCATGCGCTATTTATGAAATATGAATATTCAACGACGTACCAATGCCAAGAAAAGTGATGATGCTTTCAAAGCATCTATAATGTGTTTTTGCTAAAATACAGATTCATAATCCTTTGGTTGCATTCGCTATATTTCTACTGACTGCCAACGACGTATTACTTTTAGCGAAAGCATCAAAACAAACCGAATTTTGATTCTTCTTTAGCTGACATATCCTGTTGATGCTTCCATTCATCTGTATAAAGCACATGTGGAGTAATCCCTATAGTGTGTAAATTACTACCGTATCGCTCACAGCCGCGTGTTATCATGACAGCGTACATACGAGAACAGGTAAGTCGAAATTGAGTCACTCAGACATGCATCGTTCTTTGGCAAGAATCATTCTATTCATTACTATTTAAAAGATAAACATTTACAAATAAAGTGTTTCCTTTCTTCTTCTATTCTGCAAGTATGATTCTCATAAAATATGATGTTTCTTACTGGATTAAAGTTAATGTCTGCGAATGGTGAACACAGCCACAGTGGCTATAATTTATCAATGTCTCACATCGAAACCTGAATTCGCAAACTGAATAGTTTGAGCATCATATGTAGGATACATAGGCTCAATTAATACTAGGTAATTGCTCATATTTATGTTAAATGCAATGGCATGCAATATGCAAATTGTTCAAATATTGCAATCGCATGATAGCGGTTTATTGCAAACAATATCCAGTATGCTAAGTGAAGGCTCCGAAAGGCTTCATTGAAATAAATATCTGTTTCATTCCAAAAGTCTTCAAATCTGTAAAATCCTTCCTCCCCTTCTCGCTTATCTCCTCCCCTGTATTCCACTCTTGTTTGCAAGAGGGTTAAAATAGTCTCCGACCTATAGTTTCCAATATATGTATAGGGATGCGACCATGTTCAAGCTGCACGCGGGGGCGGGGTGGGGGCGAGGCCGAGGGGGTGGGCGGATGGGGAAGCTTCTACAGAATGGATGTGGAGCATCTAGGGAAACCGATAAAGTGGAGAAGTGGAGAAGAGAAACAAAATAATACAGGGTAGGCGTAAATAGACAGTTCCAATATAAGAAAGAACTTCCAACTATTTCGAACGACAGTCTAAATTTACCACAGCTTTATGTTATATGGAAAACAAACATCCTTGCCGCCAAGATAGCATAAACACAGACATATAGTTACACTTGTATAGATACAATTGCAAGCTATATCCCTTCCTTGCTTAACCAACAATGACAGGGCTTACTTATATAGTTGTATTATATATGCAAGTAACTCTACATAATAAACTCTGACCAGCACAATCGATTTGTTTTTATCAGTGAAAACCCTTAGCATTTTACAGAGACTGTAATATTACATGACTGATTATGCTTATCGACATGAGAAGATGTCAGACTCTGTCATTGTAAATATCATTATTCTTCAAAATACCTCCACACAAACACAAACAAACAACCAACTTCTCTTCAACACACATTAGCTTTTGTGCTCTCGTATTTCGACTATTTGATACATGTAGTTACGAGCCGTACACTCAACATACCCAGTACCCACGCGCCCTCCGTTAGGGTGAGGATGTTGCTAGTTCTGTTCCGTTTATATGATTAAATTTTTATCATTGCACAATACTGTATACTATCTAAAGTCAGCTTGGACATGATTCTTTCCGAAAGTTATATCAAAATAATGGAATCAGCCTTGGGCAAGAATAGATGTCAAATATTGTATGCATCACCTCACTTTACAGTTTACAGCTCATTTTGCTGCATTATGTGCTTCAAAACCCTCACAAATATTTTGAATAACGATTGGAATAACTGTTATACATGCTAATCGTTACGTTATACTTGATCTGGATTTGAAGCTGCGTCAAGAGTATAGCCTATACTTATACAGCCATTTAAAAATAACGAGACATTATAATATTAATGATGATAATGATGACGACGACGATGACGATGGCGATGACGATGACGATGACGATGATGGTGACGTTGATGACAGTGGTGTGCGCAAAGGATATGACGGAGGGCTCCTATCTACAGTCAGAGGGAGATGGTTTAGTTGGGGAATTTTAACATTCAGCCGGGGAAGAAATTTGACCACCGTAACCGCACACAGACATCAAGAGTGTTATTGGCACAATCTTGCGTTTATAGAGCTAAGTATAGACCTAAGTTATATTCTTAATTTGCCTCAGAATGCACCATTTGACTATAAAGTAAAATCCCAAGAAGGACTCCCAGACCCACCTACATGGGAGTAATCCTAGGGAGGATTCCCATAACCACCTACATGGGAGCAGACCCACTATAACATGGGAGTCGATCGGCTTCAACGACTCCAGGGCCACACTCCCTCCTCAGCTTACAAAATCATCGACTCACCTCCGGCCTTTCCATAAAAGTTCATATATACAGTAGTTGCCTAAATCAGTCGGGGATATTTAAAATTTAATTTGGTTACCCCCCCCCCCCCCGCTCCTTACCAAGCCTTTGGAATCGTGTGTGCACACTGATTCAGAATAGCGCAGACTATATAATTTCCACATATGATCAATTGTACTTTTCCCTACCCTTAATATTTTAAAACAGTTGCTTTTGGGATTTCTTATTTATCTGATCATACCGCGTATAAGAAATAATATATTCTTTCTTAGGATATAATTACAGGCCAATAAAAGAAGAGACACTAGAACTGATTTGGAGCTTAATAATTTATTATTTGTAAAGTTATGAAGAGGGTACTCTACATATGTTAATGACAGAATAGTTAAATACCGGTATGAAGGTCCGAGACGAACAAATTTCTGTTCGGATAAAATAGAAATCCTTAAAAATTTGCCCTGCTTTTTACTTCAGCTGAAAGATTTCACTCAGCTATATATAGCGATCGTGCGATTCTGCCGAAATTCTGTCACTTTTTGCCACCGTGTATGAATGACTGCAATTTCGTCATTTTTCATTCGATTTGGCTGAAATCTTGTCAGTGGTTTTGTTACATACTTGCGGTCCTACTTTGTAAAGTCAAAGGTCAATTGAGGTCACAAGAGGTCATTTTCTAGAAATGTAAAAATTGCTACTCCTCCTAGAGCGTTTGTCCAAATCTGCTGAAATGTTGTGGATGTAACGTTTGAATGAAAGTTGTTCAGGAAAAGTATTTTGTCGTGACTGTTCTTACTTTGAAGGAATGCAACTTTTTAAAATTGTTACATACTATGTCTGCTATGAAGAAGCTAAGAAGCATACGACAAGGGGGGGGGGGGGGGTGAGATGGGAGGAAAGGAATGACACCTTTATCCCACCTATATGTCATTTATTTTTCGCACAAACAAATGCATAAACTGCTCAGAAATATTGCCAATCAAAACAAATTTCTAAAAAAGAAGCTTAGCTGAGCTTCTGGAGCGTTGCTGCTCTTGTTATTAATTATAGATAATAAACATTACCATCGTCTAATTTTGTTTTATCATCATTTAGTTGTATGTCATCATTAGTTGTTTTTAAGGCGTTCGCGGACTCAGTTATCGCGCCAACTTGGATTACATGTGACTACTCGAACAAGACCCACAAAGTGCATTGTCATCGTGGATATTTACATTATCATCGTGTACATTAACATTTTCATCGTGTACATTTATATTATCAATCAGTCAATGCAGATACTATACATTATGTGATCTTTTTAAGTTAACAACAGAGACTTACCCGCTGCTTGTATGGTTTTCTTTTCTTCATTACATCAGTAAGATATTTCCAGGTTAAGGGACCCAGTACACTCAGACCAGACTATACACACTGTACAATTCTAATGCGTAGCTTACTTTATCGGTTAGGTTATTCTGATTGCTTAAAAACTCCTATTGTTAGCGTCACAAATTATGCAAGGAATGCGCCAACGTATACTTCTATTCTAGTTTCACCTGTGTTCGTTGAAGCCAATGCAAACTAAATTAATCACTCAATAATGCCCCAATATTTAGCGTGCTAACAAAAAGCTAAAAGAAAATATTAAAAGTACTCCGCCGGGGTTTTGGAGCTACATAATTATACTTCCAAACACAAAAGGAGGGTTCAACTAGACAATAATATCAACAGAGAGGAAGAATGTTAAGAGGATGGCGGTAAAATGTTTGCTGAATGCAGTTCAAACATGGGTGACCATATCTGACTTTCTAGCAGATTTTGGAGTCAGTATAATGAGGACCTTAAAGCAGACCCGTAATTATATAGGGGGATAGTCATAACCCTCTGCTTCCACTCCCTTGGCAAAAACCCTTACATGAACCACCCCTCTGCTTCTCCCTATAATCCTTACCTATGCTTGTATCTTCTTCACCTCCGCCAGGTTGTAAACCTTAGGCCTACTATGGCACGAATACTTCTTTCTTAAGATTATATAAAAAATAAAAATAAAATAAAATAAATAAATAAATATGCTTAACAGGGTATGATCGGGTTTCTAGTAGCGAACGAATTCACGTTTAAAATATATACACCAAAATAAGTAACGTGCTAAATGTCCGATTGCATCGGTTTGGGAATTTTTTTGTTTTTTAATTAAAACCATTATTATACACACTTGTTTTTTAATTTTGTTTGCATCTAATTAACGGTTTCATAACTTTAACTGTCGCGCATCTTTCTTCAACTGTAAAATAACGGTTTCTGGGGTCATTTTTATTTTACATGTGATGTTCATGCGTTCTTATTTCTATATCCGATGAACAGCTGTGGCGGAAATAGGAGCAAACAATAGCATATAATACCGAGCTGTGCCAACAAGTGTCAAAATTGTGACGTCATCAATACCCTTTATTGATCTTACGGGGAGGATGCTGTGTGATGAATATAAAACCAAAGCATTAAGAAGTGATTGTTAACATTTTCACGATCACCTTTTCCTATCACAAGATGCTTTTAGTCGATGTCTGTGAGACATTTATTCCTCCTCACATCCACTTACAATTTCGCAGCTTAATAATTCGTCGCGTAGCCGCTAACAGCTTTGAGCTTTGATATTTAGAACAATTTTTTGGGTAAATAATCCAGACGGTACAGATCAGGCGAACAATGAAATAATAGGATATTTGATGTGCGCGAGTTAATGTTCGCATCGATTTTCACAAGACTGCTTCCAAATGCCAAACGCTGTTATGGGTTCCCGTGCGTTTTCTGTGATATACATTTGCTATACGTACGGTTATTTTTCGAGTAATGTATTTAGTTGTAAACGGTGACATTTTGTGGTTGTTGATTAAGTATGCGATAATCAGTACTTCGTATATATTATACGGTACTTATCGATACTTATGAGTAAGAGATCCCTACATAAATTAAAAGGTATGTTGTATGCTGTTACTATATCAAATACATGTCGACGTTTTGTGTGTATATAGCTTGAAAAACGGTTTTCAGTTGTTGACCTCTAGTATGCAATTCTCTTACTATCTGCCTTGCGCGAGCAAAAAAAGACACTTTATAGCTCTTGACCGCATGTAGCTTGTTAGTAATTCTTGAACCTTTTATCTTTCGAAGTCAAAGACCTACATATCCATTGACCTGCAAATCCATTGCCTTGTGGTGTGCTTTTCAATCTTTACCTTTTGTATTAGTTTCTCGGTTACTTTGACCTTCTGTGACCTCCAACTTACATGATAACATCACTACGTACACGCAAACACGGTTTCCTGATAAACGAGAACTTGGACAAAGTCTTACTTCCATGCGTGGAGACACTATATAGCATATTATGTACATCTGAACCGACGAAGATATCGACATTCGAATATTGCCTTTCCATATTACACGGTATTATCGCTGCCAGGGCCGGGTCACAGTTACAATTAGGCTAGATGGGCCCGGCTGAGAACCTCGAACAGGGGACCGCAAACATAGATCGCAAAAAAAAAAAAAAAATACCGTAGGCTACCTATTTGGAAACAAATATCCCGAATACCTCAAAATAAATGACTTTTTTTCTTGGCATCTTCCTACTACTCTTTTATACTTTACAGGGTGTACGCAAATAACACATCAATCGAAAGCTTGTAAAGATCTTCCTGGTGCACTCCATCTGCGTATACTCTGTATGCACATTAGTGAAGTACGTATAGAATATTTTAATGTAAACATATCGCTTGCCTTGAATGCCTCATACATGACTGCATGGACCCAAAAGTTCATCTCTGGCCCAGGGCTTCCTAATTAAGTTATCGTGTTTAATGACTGCATGCATGGTTGAAAATATCATTGGTAAATAGAGTTTTCCTTTCTTCGTCAGTGCAAGTTAGAGAGCGTTGTGATTCAAGTCAGCGCCGATTTGTATTAATTTAATTTTGATTAGGTAGTTTATAGTAACATCCCGGCGGATTCTATACTAATTGTAGTCTCCAGGCTTATTATAAATAAATATCTCCTCCCCACGCAACCTACATGTCGAATTTATGACACGTTCACGCGCGTCGGTAATATTGGAAAACACGTGCTCATCCATACACTTTAGAAAACTTCAAAATATATACGGGTTATAATATGCTGATTAACCGCACGATTGTAGTATATGCATCAAACTACATGCATGGGATATACACATGTGCTTGATGTCCATCTCCGGATATTGAACACATTGTGTTTGTGGCACAGTTTGCTGTTTTGCAATTCATAGAATATTTATTTATACTAAGGTTTTACATGTGTTTAAATAGTAGGATTGGGGGGGGGGGGGATATCGGATGGACGGGGTTAATAGAAGTGCCTTTTCTCTTTCATGCATATAATTTCCCAAGAAGGCAATTAACTGCAGTCTTTTTCATACATGTTCCTCATACCAAGATAAGTGAGTTCACAAGAATCACCATGCATGTAGTGAGGGATGCAACTTTCCCGTAATAATATTATATAGATTAAAATTTATTGATACGACATGATTTCCTCTTCTATGTAGAATATTGTACGAACATGCATGTTAATAGAGTTTGACCAGACAAGCAAATATGCATACACTTTGGCGTTGAAGGGAATCGAGTGTCAGATCGGGGCCCCGCGGGACAACTATGCCACCGCCCCCCCCCCTTTTTTTAACATGAGAAAGTTCTTCACAACTCCAATTGACCAGGGGTTGTATAGCTAATTACCCACTCCGCTCTCTCATTAGAAACATGTGTTTACGTGTGAATGAACAATTGAACACGGGAGTTACGTACAACTTACTAAATTAGTACTTAGCTGCATAGCAATGCCTTACGGCTCTGTTGTATAAACTATAATCATGTTGTCGGTATGCACTCTAATATACCACTAGTAACCAATTTTATGATGGCCCAAGGGTCCGTGTTGTGCACTCTAACGGATACGTGTGTTTAATGTTGTTTACGTTCTCTACGGCATTAAGACTTAGCCTGCTGTGCAAAGAGGTGATTTTTCAATATTTTCAGCACCACGGAGTATTTTTCAGAGAATCGGCGATGTTTTCGTTCCCCTTTACCGCATTGAGATTGTTGTGCACATATATCAGTCTTCTTTACGATGCCCTTTCTGCACTTCCGTAGTTCGAGGAACAGGCGTCCACAAAGAGATAGACTGTGACGTCATTGAGTGTACAGAGCGTCAATAGCGCAGGAAGTGAGTGAACGATCATGGACTTTCTAGGTATTCTCTCAGGTGTACTCGGTGCTAAAGGTCGATAAATAATTCGCAAAAGATGTTTATATGTTGATATTAAACTCGTTGGTCTCTAAACAAGTTGATCAGATTGTTATCAATTCTGAGAAATTCATAATTTATTTGATCTCAGATTAGATTCAGTTGTATTATTTACTATTCTTGGCAATATGGACCACGTGACTACCTTGCGTAATTGGTCCAGCCTGAGTGATATTACGACAACGAATAGTTGACTATCGAACCGAGTTCGTTTAAGTTGATTTGGGGTAAGCGATAAGGAAAGTAGCAAGATTAATTAATCCTTGTTTTTTTTTCAATTCAATTCAACTTTATTTCAACCAACAATATTCAAATAATATACAGTGATATGTTCAGACAAGAGACTTAAAACATGATAAATGGTTGAGGGGATTACACAAGGAAGCTACTAAAAGCTTGTGTGATGTGAATCCCTTTAACAGAGAACGAAGAAAACATGTTCAAGACTTTAAAGAACAATACAATTAAACAAAATAAAGGACAAAACATTAAACAGACAGAAAAGGGCAACGCATGGCTAGATAACAATATCAAAATGTAAATGTTGAACAGAGGTTGAACATCTGTCCATGCATGCAATGTTTTATATGCCTGTATATAGACCGTGCGCCGTGGATCTTGATATTAGTAGGCCTATATGTTCAGAGAAGACCCGTGGTTCCCTCCCATTTATAATAATAATAAAGCATACACTGAACCCTTTCATCATTTGGTTGCATATACGGGTTTCCGTGTACATTCAATATATGCACTCATCAGCTAACTGCTATTCATTTATAAATTACTTCTTAAGTTCACCATAGGAAACCACCAGTCGGCCTTCATGTATGCATGAAACCAGCCATTTTCGTATCCATGGAAAAAACCTTCCATTGTGATCCAGGGGTGTATTATGGGGTATGCACACACCGTAATTTAACACCCCCCCCCCTCAAAAAAAATTGTGTAGCCTATATCCCGTATTTTTCAAATCCTGGATCCCCCCTCATTCCTCCCCGCCCCCTCCTTCATTTGAAACTGCCCTACCAGTCGTGACCTCCACATGAAGAAGACCCTACATTATTCAGAACTTGGAAAATCCACTTCAAAAATATACATCAATTTTGCTGTATTGAACAATTTCCATCAAGTATTTTTCAACATGCAATATAGGAAGCAAGGTCAACATTTAAGGACGAATATAATTTTAATGTAAAAGCAATGTGTTTGAAAATCAACTGGACATTTTCGAAAAGATTGCAACTATCACTCGTCGTTTATACCGTACGAGAGAGATCTCGGTGATATAAATCTCCTAGAAAGAAAATTAAGAAAAATCTGTATTCAGTTTGTTAGATATCCTATACGGTTTGATACTCATTCCTGGGGCTATACTCAACATTTTCTAAAATTTACGTGTGACGTCATACCGCGATTCACTTAGGCGAATCTCTTTCGTTTCTCTTCGCTTTTCTTCTCATATATTCAACATGAATGTAAACAATGTTATCACCGAAACCTGTGGCAATAATTATGACACAACTAAAATGTTCCATTTTCTTTTCGATCCGGCTTTTGCAAAACCGATCTGCATTGAGGGAAAATATATGAAATGCAAGAATTGGAACAACCATTAAAAATGCACGAGTATATGGCTGGTTGATAGTTAGACTTGCTCAAGTCTTCAGTCACCCTATTGGGGGGGGGGGGGGGGGTATGAGAAAGGTGAAGAGGAACTGCAAGTGAACAGAACCCATTTATTTCAGTATACCCACTTCTCGGTCCGCGTGGCGTTCCATAGGGGGCTGACAATTATAATTTCGAAGGCTGGTCTTTGCCACTGATCTACAGTGTAGATCAGTGGTCTTTGCTCCTGCTTTGTTTACGTTTTGAAGACCAGAGATTACGCAATGCATTCTTTTAGGGGGCAATGTTTATCAATGGCATTGCTTATGTGAAAATCACACGGCAGCAATACTGGATGCCATGTGGCAATATATCCTAGCAATGGATTAACGTAGTAAACGTAGTAAACAATAATAACGATGGATAAAGATCACTGAGCAAATAGTTTGCGTAAATCATTAATTATTCGTTGTTCTCCTCAGGTTTAAGGTAGCATACGCCGATTAAAAGCCCGATTGACTTGCACACTAAATCATAAAAGTAATGTGGTCTTTACGTCTAGATAGAAGTTCTCACTAGCTAAGCGCTACCCATCACTGGATAGCTGACAAGTTGGCCTTTCATGGTATTTTCCGTATCATGACCCTGCAGATTTTTTGCTATCAGAGCTTGAAGTTTTCGTCACTTGAAAACAAAACCTCTTCACTCAGTATAGAAAACAATTTTCGTACGCTGCGCCTGGGAGGCCTAAAGGGGTCTAAAATTGCCTCAATTTACCCAATTTGTGCGCCACATGCACTTCCATTCATGCTCTTCAACATGCAAGCAACAAAACCCCGATCCTGATTGATGACATAATCTAAAAAGGTGTTCTCCTACTGCATTTTGGCACTTTTCCCGAAGGAGCTCCTCCTTCAAATATAGTACTGATAGAGCATAATCTCTTTTGAATGAAGTATCGCTGTGCAGAAAATGAAATATAAAGTGACTTGCAGAATAACAAAAAAAGGTCTACTGACAAAAAATGCAAGTGTTAACATCATAAACGATTGTGTATTATATAGGGAGATGGTAAAACAGGAAACAAGTTTAAAGACAATGTAAATGAAGGGAAAGACGTCAAAGCAAGTGTGTTTTTATATCGCAGTTAGGAATTTTGATATACCTCCAAGGCTCCAATCCTTAACTCCATCTCATACTATCTTTCATCCTCATACCGTTCTGCGAACATGTGAGCTTTTCCTTTGACCAGGGAGCTGCTACTCTAGCAGCTACTCTAGCAGCTCCCTGCTTTGACAAGGCAAGGGGAAATACCTTCGGTAGTTATTCACGAATAAGCCGTTTCAATTTGCAATTATATATAATACCGCGTAGATTATTACGTGAAATTGATACTGTACGCGGAAGTCTACAAAGCCGTTTTATTTGTGTTAACCATCACAAAGGCCGCTCGTCAGGTCTACTCCATGTGAACAACATGTGATCATGCGCACCTCCAGCATTCACCACAAAAAAAGTATCGTATAGCTGGTACAGTCACATGTGTTGTATATACTCCGTATTTTTTGGCGCTAGATAGATCAGATTCAAATTTCTCTCCGATGTAGTAGGAAGCAACTTGCTAGCAGACTACACTTACATATCATCCATCTGCATTTGTGTATTATTGACCTTGTCATTTAAGGTTAATGAGATTGTTCATCTGTTTCTTTCTGGAATCAAATAATTTCATTGCAAGGTAATTTTTTGAATATTCTTTTGAAAGATTAATATGTATCCTGAGGACGACCGAGACCCGATAAGCAGCTTGGAAAACAGCTTTGTATATACTCCGAACGAAACCCCGCCAAACGAAGAGGCTCAGTGCGGCCAACATTTGTTGGATCATTCACCGAGGAATGCCATATCTACCCCACCAAATTTGGACAGTGGTGTCTGGGGAAAAGCTGTGAGTACCTAAAAGTTATAAATTTTGAATCACTAATATTTTATCTAAATTTGTCTTTGAAATAATATCTTACACTGACATGCGTCCTTTGGTATACGCTGCAACCGTTAAACTTTAGTGTAGCCTGTGTTAAAGTTACTTTGTTAGCCTAGGCTAGTTACGTAGGCTACGTTAGGATACATATCAGACCATCAGGCGACCGATTTTGTTCAAGTCTTTTCACTGCCTCAAACTCAAGTCAAGTCAGTGTGTACTGAGCTGGATGTTGAAAAAAAGTATGACATGAATTTTAGTGGAAGTATGTTCCAAACACATACTATAGCCTTGTTTGGGCCTAGGCAAAGCATCAAATAAGTGAATACGATCAGCCTTCTTTTTTTAAATCACATTCACAGGAATTCACAGACAGCCAGGCTATGTCCAGATTTTCCAGCTCAATATGTAGCCATGTGTAAACTGTAAAGCCTTATTATTGAAGCATGCTTGCAGTATTCAATTTAAAACTTTGGCTAGGTTTTAATCCTGGGGAGGCTAAAATGGTTCATTATTTAATGTTGGTACCCAGCTAGACTTTTTCAATTATTCAGTTTATAAAAGGGCCGTGGCTATTCTTACGACTAGTCGTAACAATTATTTATAAACTATTCTTACGACAAAGGCGAATTCAAGCGCAGTTAAGTAAATAAAGCAACTGCGCATGTAGTAGGGGTAACCCTAAACATAACCCTAAACCTCAAAATAGTAATCTTGGTCAAAAAATAGCAACTACGCATGCGTAGTCGGAAATTATTCTTACGACTAGTCGTAAGAATAGCCACTTTGTTATAAAAGCTTTGACTTTAGAAAGTTTAATAGAGAACAATGAAGCCCATGTAGGCGTCCCTTGTATAAGATAAGGGCTAATTGTCAGTTCTTAAGTTTTTTCCTGTTTTTGCTTTGCAGTCACCTGTGAATGAGAAGAAATACTTCATCCACAAGTCAGACGTTCTACCTTCGGTGTCACCGCTGATGCCTTCTGAACCCAAGAATGTTTACATTGCTGTCCCAGTCATGGATGTAAATGGGACCTCACCTCAACCGGCTTTAGATGAGAATGATAGCACAAACACAAGTGAAGATGATTTCTGGGCACTTACTGAGACTGATAATCAATTTGGACCAAAGTGGTCTGGTAAGTGGACTTCGCTAATAAACATTGAGATTCACTTGCCATTTCTGAACTGGATGGTTCAAAATTCCCTTTTATATGAATTGCCTACCACTTGGTCACATGCATATTGGTGGTAGGGCCGTATAAGTAGTTTAAGGAGTGGTCAGCTTAACTAGAACTGGGCATTTTAGTGTGTCTTCTCCTTGTAGTGGAATCTGTAACAGGATCTAAAAAAATTGAATAATGACAATTCTGACTACTATGTTCCAAACATTCCTGTTATTTCTTGTGTGGAGAGGTGGTAACTGGTTTGTAATACTCAGGAGTCAGGGGCATGAGCAACTCTGGGGTCTTGGTCGTCTGGGATTTTTTTAACATCCTAATTAATTTGATTCATCCTCAATAAATTATATGAAAACCGGCTATGTTACATAGGGGTAAGAACTTTGATTTGTTGCTATAATTAAGTGTCCACAGCCAATATTTCAATGTTAGATGGTGGCATGGGTTCAAAAAAAGTTGCATTGCAATCATTGTATTTTTTATTCCTTGTACTGTATATGTTTGTGTGCGGTAAAAAACAACAGAGGTTGAACAATATGAAGACATGGGGAAACCCTGGTATATCATTGTTAGAAAATCTCATGAATGATCCAGTAACAGTGAAGTCCTTGCCTATTTTAGAAGCAACTGATTTTCCCCCTAAATGATTTTGTAAATGTAGAATTCATTGACAATTTTGTTGGATTTGTCTTACCTAAGTAACTGCATAGGGAAGGTTCTTGTTTTCTGGTCATAAATACTGCAGCCTTAACTGCAACAAAACCATGAAATAATGTCATTTACTTCATTGTTAGGACATTACTACATCATTCCACATTAATGCAACTGCAAAACCTTGCAAAAAAATTCCCAAACATTCTTCAATCTTGCTGATTAATTTATTATTATTATTTAACTTTACTAATACAATTGACATTGGGGTAAAATTCCCACAAAGAATACTCATTCTTTAGTATTTCTGTGTTCTTAGACGATAAGGGCATTATTATGTAAAATGTACACGTGTGAACTGTATTGCAACTTCAAGCGATTCATGTATGTAGGCTTCAACTTACACTAATACTAGTGTACATACTTTTAGTAGTTAATACTACTACCACGTGTAATTCTTTACTTCCCTCCATTCCTCTCGTACGATAACGGGGCGCGTCATTCCCAGTATTGATTATGACGTCACCTTCATTCACAAATTTGTTGAAAAGGGCGGTGGAGTGATTACCGCAACAGACAACGTTGTAAATACACGTGTGTTACCGTAGTTGCCACATATTTGTCTGTACAGTGCTAACGTAGTAGCTATACACACTGCATAATTTTGGGAAGTAATTAAGCAGATGTAACGCGTGCATGTGGACTTCACGATGTAACGGTGTGACATGTGGTTAAGGGGTTTTCTCGTAAATCAAAAGACTGCATTATGCGGTATAACAAGAGAGGAAATGGAGAAAAATATACAGATCAATCACAAAAACAAATTCAATGATGGAAAAATATGGTGTTGATTTTGATAGACCCAAGTGGGCATAAAAGTAACTTTAAATTTGTATCAAACTACTGTACCTATCAATATGATGAAACATACATAGGCTAGCTATTTTTCTATGTAAATTGAAACTTCAATTCTCTCTTACCCAACATTTACAGCTTACAAAATTCAAACAGCTAGTTAGTCTATATATATTTCACTATATCGATACTTTGAACTCTCAACATTATGAATTTGAATCTAATTTTTCGTACTGTTACCCAAAGTTTGAGTTGAACTGGTGACATAACAAATTATGTCAGTGATACTGATATTAAATGATTTTCCTCCCCTGCTCTTCACCTTCGTTTTAAAGTATTGTTAGAAAATAAAATGAAACAAAAATTTACAGCAAAGTGGGTGCCAACTCCCTCATTTGAAGAATGTTTTTTGGTACCTTAAGTGACATATATTAGTTTCCCTGTCATGACCAGACATGTGAGAGCCATGTGGTGTGATCTATGAATCAGTCCAAGAGTCTCATTCATGGAAATTAATCATCCAGCTGTTATACTCGACACATATTGTGACATTGCATGCTGAGTGTTGAATTTTACAGGTGATATTCTCATTTCACAATCTGGCAACAAATTAATGCGAGATAAAGAATGACTATTTCAAATATGATTGCTGGGTTTTGATAAATTCAGTAATATAACTGTATCAATTGAAACTGTTGATTTTACTCCTATTTTTCTCCTTGATCTTCAGTTTATAATATAATTCTGGTTAAGGGAAATATTGCAATGGCTGCTAAGATGTGTAGCTTTGTTTGTTTCACATATTAGTATCTTCAATAATTGAATTGACATGCTTGTAAATGTTATTGTTTGTAATACTTGAGTTCAAAGTTGTTCATTAACTTCCTAATGATGACATAGAAACCCATTTATTCGCTCGTTATATGAAGTGAGCTTTGCTTATTATGTTCCTGTGAGCATGCCACTCATTCAGACTATTCTCCCCCTTGTCTTCTACAGAGCTTGACTGCAAGGCTAAAATCAAGAGGGTGTGTGTGGACTGGCTACTGAGGCCTATCTGTATCATCACTCTTCTCTATTTCTTTGTGTGCTCCCTTGACCTGATGAGCTCCTCCTTCCGTCTCCTGGGAGGTCGAGAAGCTGGTCAGGTACTTTCGGAGAACGAGCTCCTGAACAACCCAATCTGTGGCCTGATGTTGGGCATCCTGGTTACAGTCTTGGTCCAGAGTTCAAGCACTTCAACATCCATTGTGGTCTCTATTGTGTCAGCTGGATGTAAGTGGCACAGTAACTTTTACCCTCTTGCGGTTGGCTGAATGCCTACCACCATCCCCTCCCTTGCAAAAAGTTAAGAAAAAAAGCTTCATTCTAATCTGAGAATAATTTTTCTCTGGCCTCGGGCAGAAATAGAGGGAAAAGATGAGAATATTTGGGAGACAAAGCAAAAAATTTCAAAATATAGGAAGCTCTCCCCTCCTTTGCTGCAATCCCAAACTGAGTCTTAGTACTGTACATTTCACCTCTTGCAGTACTACAAGTGGATCAGGCCATATTTATCATCATGGGTGCCAACATAGGAACATCTGTGACAAACACAATCGTGGCACTTAGTCAAGCAGGCAACAGAAACGAGTTCCGGCGGGCCTTTGGGTCAGCTACCATCCACGATATGTTCAACTGGTTAGCTGTGATAGTCCTGTTACCTATGGAGGTCCTCACTGGATACCTCTACAGGATGACCAGTCTTATTGTCAACAGCTTTTCCATTGAGTCTAATGAAAATGCCAAATTTGACCTTCTGAAGAAATTGACCAAGCCTACCACATCACTAGTCATTCAGGTGAGATTTACTTAATAGGCAATAAGTACTGTAATTGGCTTAACTGCAAACTTAATGATAAGGATTGCTGGAAAGACTTTAGTTAAGGAAAAGATGTCTCATTTTAACTGGGAGTAATTTATATGGTACTGGAAAAGTTGTGGAATTATAGAGAGACAAAAATTTGTTGCCTTCAAAATGAGCCAAAAATTAAAACAAAATACTACATTATTCCCTGGAACTGAGATCATAGATGTTGGGGTATGTTGTCTAGAGATCTATGCTGCTCTTCCTATCAACATGTGAACATGTTCTATTTTCTGAGATAGTGTTAACTCAGGTGATATCCTGGTGTCATGAACGCCTTTAAGATCCCTCCTGCATGTTTTATTTTCTGAGACATTGTTAACTCAGGTGATATCGTGGTGTCATGAACGCTATTAAGATCCCTCCTGCATGTTTTATTTTCTGAGATAGTGTTAACTCAGGTGATATCATGAATGCTATTAAGATCCCTCCTGCATGTTTTATTTTCTGAGATAGTGTTAACTCAGGTGATATCATGAATGCTATTAAGATCCCTCCTGCATGTTTTATTTTCTGAGATAGTGTTAACTCAGGTGATATCATGAATGCTATTAAGATCCCTCCTGCATGTTTTATTTTCTGAGATAGTGTTAACTCAGGTGATATCATGAATGCTATTAAGATCCCTCCTGCATGTTTTATTTTCTGAGATAGTGTTAACTCAGGTGATATCATGAATGCTATTAAGATCCCTCCTGCATGTTTTATTTTCTGAGATAGTGTTAACTCAGGTGATATCATGAATGCTATTAAGATCCCTCCTGCATGTTTTATTTTCTGAGATAGTGTTAACTCAGGTGATATCATGAATGCTATTAAGATCCCTCCTGCATGTTTTATTTTCTGAGATAGTGTTAACTCAGGTGATATCATGAATGCTATTAAGATCCCTCCTGCATGTTTTGTTTTCTGAGATAGTGTTAACTCAGGTGATATCGTGGTGTCATGAACCCTCCTGATCCCTCCTGCCCTTGGTCATCTCTGATGGGCAGACTTCTTAGCAAAACTGGAAACTGATTTATTTCCTCCATTGAAATCTATATTTGCAGTTGGACAAAAAAGTGATCAACAAAATTGCTGTTGGTGAAGTTGACAAGACTGAATCTAGCCTCCTGAAGATGTGGTGTAAGAAGGAAGAGCAACATTTAATTGTTGACAATGACAAGCCCTGGAACTCCACAGAGTTTGCAACTGAGGGACCGGTTGTCACTGAAATTGTGGAAGTTGGTGTGGAAAGATGTAAGTTTCTTTCAATGCTGTTTCTGTTTTTTCACCCAGGCAAGTTGATAAATGATTAATTACAGCTCCATTAATCATAGCTGCACTGCAGTGATGAGGAATTGAGTGCCTTCAGGCTTCACCTCCCTCGGTATCTGGGTCGGATGTTGAGTTCTCTCATCCGTAGGATGGAGAGACTACATGGCTTAAACACCTGCCTCGCTACTCTCTGAACACTCCCTGGAAAAGGCTTTGTTAGGCCCTCATTGTTTATAGACGCTCGCTTGGAATGGCATTGAGGAAGAAACTCTTAAATACTCAATTTTAGAAACCTCCCTTAATATGAAATTTGAAAACTTACTTACCAATTTGTCCAGCTGCATCAGTGTACCTGTGTATTAACTAAATGTTAATCTGTGAGATGCAGTAATCATGTTTGCTTATTCATTTACAGGTCATTATCTTCTGGCCAACACTGGTCTTCCTGAAGGAGCTATAGGGGCCATCCTCCTGGTAGTTTCCCTCGTTCTGCTCTGCATTTGCCTCATCTTCATGGTTAAGCTACTGCACTCCCTCATGAAGGGTCGTATGGCTGGTGTCATCAAGAAAACCATCAATGCCGATTTTCCTGGTATCTTCCGCCATCTGACAGGTTACTTTGCCATCGGTGTTGGTGCAGTCATCACCTTTATGGTTCAAAGCAGCTCTGTGTTTACGTCTACAGTCACTCCACTGGTTGGTATGGGAGTTATCACTTTAGAACGTGTCTACCCACTGACACTTGGCGCCAATATTGGTACCACCGCCACAGGCATGCTGGCAGCCTTAGCTAGCTCTGGTGACAGCTTTGAAAAAGGTATTCAGATTGCCCTGTGCCATTTCTGTTTCAATGTCTCTGGCATTTTGATTTGGTATCCAATTCCATTTCTCCGCAAGGTCCCACTGCATATGGCCAAAACTCTTGGTAACACCACAGCTAAATACCGCTGGTTTGCCATTCTTTATATTCTGGTCATGTTTTTTTTCCTCCCTGGTATTGTGTTTGGCCTTTCATTGATAAGTATATGGTGCCTGGCAGCGGTTGGCCTACCAGCAATTGCCATCTTCATCTTTGTAATTATAGTCAACATCCTTCAAACAAAGAAGCCACACTGGCTTCCCAAAAAATTACTGAATTGGGACTTTTTACCAAAGTTCATGCATTCTTTAGCACCCTTAGATAGGATAATAACAAAATTTGGGCCCAAACAGTGCTGCTGTATTAAAACCAAAAAGAACGACCTAAGTATAGATGTGGAGACACAAGCCAATCTGGTGCCTGCACCCAGAAAACTTTACACTGAAATTCATACAGAGACCCTCCATAGCCAAGCCCCTGAAAATGGCATCTATGCACCTGGTAAAGAGAGCTGTGTATGACAAATTAAACTTCATTCCTATTGTGTAATAGGTTTGATGGCTACACCATGCTGCAGTGAACAGCCTGCAGCCCCTGCCCCAGGGAAGGTAACTGCTGGTATTGTGGCCATGTGATATGGGAGTTGTCAAGCACTTACAACAGCTCATTGCCATTGTTTGATAAGATTTTTGGCAGACATCTTCTGTACTTTCTCAACAAGATAACAAGTATATTCATTACAGTTTGGATCTTTTGGAAGGTTGTCAGTGGTTACATTCTAAGACAACTTCTTGGTTCTGCTGTTTGAGTTTTGTGTTTCAGTACATCACAATTTTGATGCTTGGGAAGTAAAATTGGGGGAAGGGGGTGGGGGGAGTGGTCTGTCAAAAGGGTTTTTATCCCTTTCTAAATAAAAAGTGGTGTTGCAGTGTTTTAAAAATGCTCAGGAAAAAAAAAAGATATAGCACTTGTCTTTAACATATTCAATGTTAGATCTGAAATGAGTTGCTGTAATTAACCAAAAAAAGGAGTATTCATAGAATTATATTGATTTTTTCGGTCAAGGATATGTAACGTCTTATACATTTATGATCACAATGTGGACAGTAGAACAGACGTTGAAGTTCTGGCCAGCATAGTAGAAATAGAATTGATTGCTTATTATACGGACCACCTTCAGTGAAGAATTATAATAACAGACCGTACGTAGACTGACTATATAACTACTACTTCTTTAAGCAGGCTATCCTACATACAATGTTTATATTTTTGTTTGTTTCAGGGAAGTCATCTGAAATCCATATTGTTATTCTGATAACAATCCCTTTGTAATTCCGTTGAACACTTTTGTTTCTAAGATCAACCTTGAGCTTTAGAGTAGGATTTAGGGTTATGGCTTATACATGGTTCCCACATCGTCTGGGAAAGATAGGGGCAATAAAACAAAACTCTCAGGGTCTTGGAAAAGTAAGAAAAATCCTACTTTTGAACACTTCTTATTTCCTGACAGCTTATAACAAGTTTTTGTTCAGTGTTTTGCCTCTTGTGATTTGTAAATTGCTAAAGAGAAGTCCCACAGGGCCTATTAAACAGTGTACTTGTTTGTTTGATCAAGTTTTACTGGACCCAAAAAGAAAATAATGCAATGTGCCATACATCAATGGAAAGGTACAAGTGCAAATATTCAATGTAACATTTGGTTTAGAGGTCAAAAAACCACCAGCTATGCTTTTTAAGCCTACTGTAGGTTGTCTAACATTACATGCTCATCAGTGTCGGGCTTCACAGTTAACCGTAAAATGTGTTTGTGGTATATTGGCTATTCCAGCATTCATTTGAATTATACGTAAGTCATGATTGGCTGTTTTGTATACAACTTGTTCTACTGACATTCCATTACCTTGACGATCTTCTTAAGGTCTTGTTCTTATTTATTATGTTTATATCAGGTATGTTATGACCTTGCTGTTAAATACCCAGATATGAACTCTGTAAATTATTTGTATATAAAGAGAGATTTATATTTTATTATAGCTATTCAGAAAATTTTATCCTTCTTTATTGTCAGGATATAAAATATCGTACAGATATTCTAAAAATAAAAAGATTTGCTTTCAACGAATCTGTTATTCTTTTTTCCTAGTTTTGTGCTACAACATCAGAAATGCCCTTTATTTTCAGAGTTTCTCCTCAAACAATCGATACAGATATTGAGAAAGTCGCTACTAATTAGAAAGTATATCCCAACCGTGAGAGGACAGTTTGTAGTTGCAGATCATTTAAAGAAAATTGTAAGCAGCTGAGATAATTCCACCAGTTTGAAGGATGGGAGCATACTATGATATTTTGGGTGCCATTTAGGAATTGACAAGCAATTACATTTGATAGCTTGTATAAATGGTAAAAATTTCTTCAACAAGGGGGGCAAACCACTATAATGCAGGGTGTGATGGAATAAGTGAACTAACATCAAAACAGACCAACCAGCACACAACTGATACTTCGATTCACATTTTAGGTTGGTTGCTGACCTGACCCATTCCATAAGTTATCCATAACAATGACTCACCCCTGCCCCCAAAATATCTCCACAACTGAACATTGGTTGACCCCATGTCAACTGTGTAGCTACAGTAATTCCCCAAAATGCAAAATAAATTACATAGATGTTGAACTTCACCTGCTAAGAAGATGTGATGACATCAGAAGATGGGAGACTTGGCATTAATTTTGAGTGATTTGAATTTAATTTCCTTCCAAACTTCAATGTTTCTGATAGAAGCCATACTGTAATGCTGCTATACTACACTGAATCTATACATACTATCTATAATAAAGATACAATGCAGGGAAAATTGACTTCCGGCTAGTATAAAAAAAATGACAATCTGTTGAAAGACTGCTAAAACTGAAATATAAGCAATAGGTGATTTGATACAAGCGTAATCAAAAAGTGTATTTTATTATATCATGCTATATATTCCAGAGAAAAAAAGAAATATTGCACAATGTCATTCAAAGTGCCACTAAGCACCATACTCCATGAATTCAAAGGAAACTTATAAAGGTCTGTAGTTTAAAAACTGATCTCCCTTCAAAACCAGAATTCTTAATTATCTTTTGGATTACTCTTAAAGCAGCCATGTGTAATTTGATAGCAAGTCAACTGGTTGATAGATTTGATCCAGACATCGATGAAAAATGATTCCAATTGATCAAACAACAACAGCATCCTAGCTTCTTTCCTTTTCTCTCTCTCCTCTTCTCTTCCGGAAAAGTTAGATATGTTTAAAGAAGTAATATATGAGCGATTCCACTGAATATGACCATTTGTCACCTAGATACCAGTTTATTTGTCTAGATTAATATTGATCACATGAAAGGTTCCCTCTGGATTCAACACAAGATACTGCTTTCGTTACAGAGTTTGAGGAGTACAAACATTTTACAGAACTAATACCAAAAGACAAATTACTCATTGAAGTTAAGTCAATGAGAACTATATATAGCTAACAAAATAGGAGAACTTATGTGTTTTAAATACAATTAACCTGCATTATCTGGACCTCTTTTATTCGGGTGGGTCTGTGGACAATGATGAAATCACTTAAAAGGGGGGGGGGGTGGGGGGGGGAATGAAGTCATCCTTCTTATTCCCATGTATGCTTCTATTGATGTTCTGTCAAAGTGATGTTTCCCAAGTTTGATAAATGTGTGTGTGTTGATGTTTACTAATTTTTAATCAATGTAGTTTAATAATTAGACAAAACATTAGAATGTATGGGTCGCAAACTAACAGATGGTGAAATCATAGCATGGGTTTACAAGAAAAAACAAAATGTTGGGAAGCAGAATTATACAGAGAGATGTGATAATATATCATCTAACAGGGTTCATCCATCACCATCACATGCACTAACCATAATGAGAATGAAAGAGTCATTGAAGTTTGTTTCTTATCACCAATGTGTTAAAATATTGGAAATCTAACATGTTTATCCCCTGGTATAGAAAGATTTGAGAGTATTAAAAAAAAGTTAAATAATAATATTAATGGGAAGATTTGAATAAATAGGAAGTGTTAAGAAAGATCGAATCATTGGCATAAACTACCTGCTAGTTTATTGATTGGCTTGTAATTCATCCAATCAAATTAACTTATACTAATCTACCGGCATAAGCTCTGTCGAAAGCTGCTGAAACATTTTCCCTGAGAACAGTGAAGGAAAGATCTTAAAACTTCAGTTCCAAGTTATCCGAAAAATTGTTGTGCCGTTGAATCAAATCTGCCACGAGTTTTTCCTCCACTTCTCCTCCTTGATTCAACTCTTTCTCTGAGAGGATTAAAGTGCAGTGATCTTCTACTGTAATGACTTCCAGTTTCGTTCTGCGACTTTCTAAGAGATTAGCAATCACTACCTGAACAAGAAAACAAATCCCAGAGGTATTAATCAATATGAGCTCGGGTTAAGTTTTAACAGTCATTTCATATGCAAACTATTCTGATAAAAGGAGGACACAAACAAAGAGCTACCAAAGAGAATCCCAAACTAAACAACCAATTAAAACCTTGATGGATTTGGTTCATTAGCTCACTATCAATGTCCTTTTTGTGTAATACCTTGATGGGTTCTGCTACAGAGTATTTATCCATTTGACCACAAATATATTGCATGCTTGCTGCTTCATTGCTGAAACAATTGTGTAATACCTTGATGGTTTCGTAACACAGTGTTTGTCATTGACAGACATGACCACAGATGTACTGTATAACATGTGGTCTCATTGTTGCAACAATTGTGCAATACCTGGACATATTTTTTGCCACTTAACATAAATGACCACAAAAATACTGTATATATGCTTGTTGATACATTGTCACAACAATTGTGTAATATCTTGGTGAATGCTGTTATTTCACCACAAATATTATTCTTAGTCTTGACCACCACAACAAAATCATAGAACACCTAACTATATGGAATTACGTGGCTTCATTCACATAATTCAACTCCAGATTTGTATTACCATCATCACATCATGAGAGAAATTATCACTGCAGTACTGAGGGAAATGGTGTATCACTTAGAGATTATCACTGGAGTAAGGAGGGCATGGTGTAGCACTTACAGATTATCACTGTAGTACTGTGGCATGGTTTAGCACTTAGAGACTATCACTGGAGTACTGAGGGCATGGTGTAGCACTTAGAGATTATCACTGCAATACTGAGGGTATGGTGTAGCACTTAGAGATTATCACTGGAGTAAGGAGGGCATGGTGTAGCCCTTACAGATTATCACTGTAGTACTGTGGCATGGTTTAGCACTTAGAGATTATCACTGCAGTACTGAGGGCATGGTGTAGCACTTAGAGATTATCACTGCAGTACTGAGGGCATGGTGTAGCACTTAAGAGATTATCACTGCGGTACTGAGGGCATGGTATAGCACTTAGAGATTATCACTGCAGTACTGAGGGTATGGTGTAGCACTTAGAGATTATCACTGGAGTTAGGAGGGCATGGTGTAGCCCTTACAGATTATCACTGTAGTACTGTGGCATGGTTTAGCACTTAGAGATTATCACTGGAGTACTGAGGGCATGGTGTAGCACTTAGAGATTATCACTGCAGTACTGAGGGCATGGTGTAGCACTTAGAGATTATCACTGCAATACTGAGGGTATGGTGTAGCACTTAGAGATTATCACTGCAGTACTGAGGGCATGGTGTAGCACTTAAGAGATTATCACTGCAGTACTGAGGGCATGGTGTAGCACTTAGAGATTATCACTGGAGTAAGGAGGGCATGGTGTAGCACTTAAGAGATTATCACTGCAGTACTGAGGGCATGGTGTAGCACTTAGAGATTATCACTGCAGTACTGGGAGCATGGTGTAGCACATAAGAGATTATCACTGCAGTACTGAGGGCATGGTGTAGCACTTACAGATTATCACTGGAGTACTGAGGGCATGGTCTAGCACTTAGAGATTATCACTGCAGTACTGAGGGTAGGTGTAGCACTTAAAGATTATCACTGCAGTACTGAGGGTAGGTGTAGCACTTACAGATTATCACTGGAGTATTGAGGGCATGGTGTAGCACTTAAAGATTATCACTGCAGTACTGAGGGCATGGTGTAGCACTTAGAAATTATCACTGCAGTACTGAGGGCATGGTGTAGCACTTAAAGATTATCACTGCAGTACTGAGGGCATGGTGTAGCACTTAAAAAATTATCACTGCAGTACTGCGGGCATGGTGTAGCACTTTAGAGATTATCACTGCAGTACTGAGGGCATGGTGTAGCACTTAGAGATTATCACTGCAGTACTGAGGGCATGGTGTAGCACTTAGAGATTATCACTGCAGTACTGAGGGTATGGTGTAGCACTTAGAGATTATCACTGCAGTACTGAGGGCATGGTGTAGCACTTAGAGATTATCACTGTAGTACTGAGGGCATGGTGTAGCACTTAGAGGTTATCACTGCAGTACTGAGGGCATGGTGTAGCACTTAGAGATTATCACTGCAGTACTGAGGGTATGGTGTAGCACTTAGAGATTACCATTGCAGTTTTGGGTATGGAGTAGCACTCAGAGATTATCACTGCAATACTGAGGGCATGGCATAGCACTTAGAGATTAGCACTGCAGTATTGAGGGCATGGTGTAGCACTTAGAGATTATCACTGCAGTACTGAGGGCATGGTGTAGCACTTAGAGATTAGCACTGCAGTACTGAGGGCATGGTGTAGCACTTAGAGATTATCACTGCAGTACTGAGAGCATGGTGTAGCACTTATTCCACATCATAACCATTAGGTTCCTGGTACAAAACCCCACCAGGAAACAGATTCTCTTGATT
Organism: Apostichopus japonicus; assembly: GCF_037975245.1. Taxonomy (NCBI): domain Eukaryota; kingdom Metazoa; phylum Echinodermata; class Holothuroidea; order Aspidochirotida; family Stichopodidae; genus Apostichopus; species Apostichopus japonicus. The sequence goes on along the minus strand of NC_092564.1, from coordinate 1,501,775 downwards.
TATTTGTACAATGCCACTGTGCAATGATCTTGAGCAGAGTCTTAAATGGATTTAGCGATCTGTCCTTCACTTACACCTGGATATGAGTTAATGACAAACACTTCCTTCCTGCTGTGCACTGTGTAGATGGTGAATGGAATGCCTCCATCTCCCTTAGTATGTGAGACAGCGGTCAGATACTGAAGTACACTCTCATCCGTCATATTAGGATGCTCACTATCGGTGCAGGGGCAGCAATGGCTGTGACAATTACAGGCGTGCCTCTTTAACACTGATTGAGAAGGGAAGGCATGACAAAGCCAACACTCATGTCTATGAACATGACATGGATGGCCTTTCAACTCTTCAAACAATGTTTAAACTAGTTATTATCAAATAAATTCCACCATTTGTGGTGAGAAGAAACAAATCATTGAATCTGTTGGCATGTTGACTAGACTACTGTTTGGTTTAAAACTTGACCAGCTGCATTGAAAAGGTAATGTAGGTAACGAAGGTAACGTAAAACATGACCAGCTGTATTGAAGGTAACGTAAAAGGGAATGTAGGTAACGAAGGTAACGTAAAACATGACCAGCTGCATTGAAGGTAACGTAAAAGGGAATGTAGGTAACGAAGGTAACGTAAAACATGACCAGCTGCATTGAAGGTAACGTAAAAGGGAATGTAGGTAACGAAGGTAACGTAAAACATGACCAGCTGCATTGAAGGTAACGTAATCATTGATACATGAGCGAGCAGACTTGACCATACAATAACAAAAGTCAGACACACATAAAATGTTGTTAAGTTTCTGTAAAACTGACTCCAAGTTTGACCTTTCTGAGGTATTTTAAAATTGTAATGAACTGATTGTATGGGAGTTTGTACAGTATTTCAATTTTAATAACCTTCTCACCTGGTGCTTGTATTTAACTAAAGCTTCCCTAGCTTTCTTAACCAATAAAGAATGGTCTGTTTCCAACTTGAAGGAAACCACAAATGCCACTTCAGCCCACTGTTGCGCTACATTTCCGAGCATTTTCGGAACCTGGCGGAGTTGTATGACTGGTGGTCCATTGGCAGACTGGATTTTGTGTTCAGGCTAATATAAAGAAAGAAAACATAAACAAATTTTACAAAAATTAAACAATAATGTTGCATGTTTGGTATATTTTGCCAATGCCTTATTAATTTGATCAACTCTCTTGGTTAAGACAATAGATGTCAAATTGAATACGGACAAATTCTGCAACAGCTGCTTTCATAGAAATAATTACTAGGTCTGAATGCTAGTGGCAATACATCCTGATAACAGAATGTGGTAAAACATGATGGCAGGGCACATTCTTACAGTACCTTTTTTTTATGTATAATGCATGGATCTCATGTGTACAATAACATGTAGCATGCAATGTGTGACATATCATTAAGATCATACATATTACATTCTGGACAGCAAGGCTAAGGCAAAGAGTACAGCTGTATGATATAATTCTGCCAGCGATGAACAACTAAGATGTTGTTGATCTTATCTTACCCCTCTCTGGCACCTTCCTAATGGAACAAAAAAGATTCATCTGCCTCCATTTGGAAGGAATTTCTTGTATTCTAAAAAGAGCAGCCTGCTTTCATCTGGTTTTTTAACTCAACACATGATGACATATATGTGATATAACATTCACTATTTCAGACATCAGAGTAAATTCACTTCTGGTATTGCATAGACTTTCATGTATTTCAGACATTAGAGTAAATTCACTTCTGGTATTACATACAGTAGGCTTTCATACATTTCAGACATCTGAGTTAATTCACTTCTGGTATTACATTCAGTAGGCTTACATGTATTTCAGACATCAGAGTTAATTCACTTCTGGTATTACATTCAGTAGGCTTACATGTATTTCAGACATCAGAGTTAATTCACTTCTGGTATTGCATACAGTAGACTTACATGTATTTCAGACGCAAGAGTTAATTCACTTCTGGAATTACATACAGTAGGCTTACATGTATTTCAGACATCAGAGTTAATTCACTTCTGGTATTACATGCAGTAGGCTTACATGTATTTCAGACGCAAGAGTTAATTCACTTCTGGTATTACATTCAGTAGACTTACATGTATTTCTGACATCAGAGTTAATTCACTTCTGGTATTACATACAGTAGGCTTACATGTATTTCAGACGCAAGAGTTAATTCACTAGTCATATGACAATTGCTGATGACATGTTCTTAAATTACCATGCGCTAAAGGAAGTAACAGGTATTGGTTTGAAAATGACAGACAAATAAAATAGAAAATAAGGGAAAGTAAAGAGTATGAATCCATCGTTACATGATTGTGATCTCAATTTACATTCACATGTTATCATGCAATGATTTGAACTAATTTCATCAGACTTAAGTAAACCTTGGCACTGACGAAAGAACTTGGCAAGAAATCAGCGGAAAAGATGCAAACACATCTGGCGGTCCACGTTTGACGCTTCCCTGCCCCCACCCCGACCCCAAGCTGGTTACCAGGAAGCCAGAGGGGGTAGGTAATGGTAATAAAAGTATATTCATAACATCACTATTTTACCTAAACATGACACAGCTGTTTTAAGTTTCCAAATCTCATGCCACATTAATATACTGCACAGCTAATGCTTTCATTTTCCATTCATTTCAACTCAGTTTAAGAGCTTGAAGAATGCAGCACAGCTTGTGAAACTCATGTTAGTGTATCCAGGACAGGGAGGATGGAGTATGATAGGAGGGCAAATTCTGACCCAATGGTGTGAGTTATTTCATATTTGTCATTTTAATACTTCACCTACCAAAGCGTAACCTGGTACGTAGAAGTCAGCAACTGCTGCTGCAAGGAAAACCATAGCAGATCTTCCCAATGGATGAATGGCTTCCGCTGCTACCTTCAGATAATGTAAATAGTCACATAGCGTTATAAATTCGATACATAGTAACATCTCCTGGTCCTTGACTGATTGGTAAGCTGTGAGTACTGATGATAGTTGAGGTATCTGTGTCTGGTCCACTGCAGGTGAAACAAGAACAGAGATTTATGTAAGACAATAACATAGTACACACAACAACAACAAAAAATGCCAAAATGCAAAACAATGCATGACATCGCATGACACAATATACTATAGTAATCTACTAAGAATCCAGCAAAAACAAAAGGAGGAGTTTTCAATCATTGTTTTCACATGTATCAGATGATTTTGTTGCTCTGCACATATTGTGAAAAACAATATTTTTCACCATAGCTGCAGAGCAGGGAAAAAAATTATAAAACTAAAAACATTTATAAAATATTCTATAATTGTTTTGATAACCACTTTCAACAATACAATAAGCTTTGAGAACACTTTAAAATAGAAGATGGGCCTATACAGATTAGTGGAAAGGACTGGTGAATTAAAATGACCGAATGCAAAAAAACCTTTCCTTTTGCATTGGATGAATACATCCAACAGATAAAGGGTACCTCGTAAAGTTTGAGATCCATCACTCTCTGGATGCAATTGGAACATATCAAGAATAGTTAGAACTTTCGAACCGTTCTTATCAAGATGCCTTCGAAACGGCATCAACGTTTTCCTTCTGTGTATAAAAATGACAGCATATCCTGCTTGTAAAAAATATCTGATAAAAAAGACGTCAAGGAATTATAATCAGTTGATAAATTAGGTCTTATGGTATAATGGTATGTTAAATTATTCCTGCTATCCATAGATGTCAAGATGAATATCATATGAGGTAACTATTAAGGAGAAGAGACAAAGTTAGAAACTTGATAATACAATTTATATTAGAAATTATGAAAGATGCAAATGTAAGGTTCTGAATTTGAATATGAAATTGCAACTGAACTGAATAGACTTTTAGAACAATGCACTTCCAAATACCGACAGTCGCAAGGCGGAATTGTTCCAAAACTAGTGCTCACATTAAACTGCTTGAACAAGGTTTTCGATGACCTCAGATTTCATTCAAACACCTGTAAATCTATGATATTAATAATTACCGATGTGCTGCAAGTTTCAGACCTGCGAAATGTATGGATATTTAAGGATGCTTAAAACTGAAATTGTGGCTTACCATGACAACGATTTACCTACTATCGCATTGCAAAATGATATGCCAAATGGTGAAACTGCTATACAAGAGGAAAACTTTATGTAGCAGTTTTATACACAGGAGCCATAGTATTTCACAAGAGACAACAATTTGTAGCCTTCAAAGCTGCTACACAAATTGAAACTTTAAGTTTATTCCCTGCTGACTAGAAATACAAGAATGAATGCTTGATAGAATTCCTAAAAAAAATGATTGGACTAATAAGATTTGCATCATATTACTGCTTTTATAACTGAATGTTTTTTGCAATTAGTCACCAAGTTAATCATCAATTACTGAGAACTATTATTCCATTTAACTCTAACATGTTTGTAACCCAGATTCTTTTTCAACGAGCCTTAATAAAAATTAATCAACGGTCAAGTGAAATTGTTCAATAATTTCAACCTCTTCTTCGTTAATATTGAAATACCATTTTTTAGAGTACTTCTGTACCAAATGTTTACAAAAAGTGTCCAAAATAAACTTATAAAGCTACTGGAAGAAGATGTGACCTGAAAGAAGGTTCTCTACCACATATGGCGATGAATTCTTAATTTCTCTGGTAAGAACTTCTGTTCTCAGAGGGTTGTGAATAAACAGACAGGTTGCCTGTGTCAATTGCACTTCCAGAATGCTCTAGAAAGTTATTTTAAGAACTAAAAGTGGTTTTGTGAGGTTTCTGAGTCAAGTTTGTCTTCCACAGGACCCTTGATGGAGACTGTCCCTCCTGATCATTTGATCGCCCCCCCCCCTCCCCCGTACCATAATAAATCAAATAAAAGAGTGAGTTAACATTTGTACAACGAAGAGGATACTCGGCAGCTGCTGAACCTCTGGTACCAGTACTGAAGTTATCAATGAAGCGAACAGTCTTGTGCTCTAATGGTACAGCTGTGCCCCCTGACTGTAAGAAGAAAGGAACCAATAGATATCACATTATGAGTTATAATTTATCAGACCAATTGCATTTACAGTAAGTTCCATTACTTTTACCCCCCCCCCCCCCCTCCCACCAACAACTTCCCTCCAATGTACTGCAAAGTTCATAAACAGAGTTGGTCAGCTTTTGTAGCAAGTCCAAACATCAAATTACACCGATCCATTAACAGATCAGTGATCTCTAAGCAAAGCTGCGATTAAATCATTTGTTGATCAGCTTTTGTAGCATGTCCAAACATCAAAATTCACTGATCCATTAACAGATCTATCAGTGATCTCTAAGCAAAGCTGCGATTAATTAATTTGTTGATCAGCTTTTGTATCAATTGAGCTACAGATACAGATAGGTAAATCCCAAATTTTCTATAGCACACATATTTAATTTCAAACAAGTTTATAAAGCTGCACATAAATTTCAGTGTATGTGACAGCAGATCGAGTGACATCAAAAGATGAAAATAATTAATATAATTAAAGAATTGTCAGAAGCACAGGGGTATTCCATTATAATGCAAACCATGGTTGAACGTAGGAGAGACAAACTGTGTTTGCTCTTGGTGGAACAGTACCATTCAACACTAATCATGCTGGACACAACCCTTACTGTTCCAACAAGTAAAATAAAGTCCAGTTGAGTTAATCATTTCTCAGAAGAACAATTACAAATGACCTTTAAGCCTTCATATGAATCAGCCTCCTGTACCATTTCATGATGCATGTAGTATGGAGACAAACATTCAGAATGTATCAAACTTCATGTATTTAAAGTTCATGGACACATGGAATTTGTAATAAGTCATTCCATTGCAACATGATTATATCAACAATTAATGTAACATTTTGGTTTGCATAGCTTTTTCTTGTTTAAGGATTGATCTGCTTATGTTTTCTAGATCCCTTGTTATCACTTATACACTTCATGTTTCTACTACAGTATATATTGAAAATATAATATGTAGAGAAAACAAAAAAAGGACTAAAATGAGCAATGACCCACGTCACCCACTGCAGTCCTTTCTTGAATAGGCTAAGTGCACCATTTGAGTGTCAAAAAATTAGTTTAGAATATACTAGTTTGTTTTCTAGATGTACATCTTGGTAACATGGTTCTGTTTTGATATTCCTTAATTTCCATTAAAGTGTATAGGCTGAGTTAGGCTCTAAATCTTTAGAAATTCTATGTTAAATTCAAGCCAGATGGGCATGCATTAAACTTAGGTTGTGTTTCTTTACCCAATCGTAAGTCAAATGGCCAAAGATTGCTTATTCACCTGTACACCCTCCCTCTGACCCATCCCCCCCCCAAAAAAAAAACCCCACCCCTTATATTTGGTTTGCACTTGTTGTTTGTTTGAAGAATTAAACTACTTTTCTCTGTAGACATGTTTCACAACCTTTGATTTATATTGTTGCTTAGCTTATCAGCTCAAAAGAATTTCAACTGTTTTCTAACCTTTTTCTCCTTCTTGATAAACATATAGATTATGCCCTTTACCCACTCATTTTCATCCAGTACATTGCAAATAAACATTGCCACAGTTGTTATCTGTTAAATGTCTGTTAAATAACCATTACACCTCGCATATATTCAAACGAAAGTCTGGTAAATAAGCACCAGTACAACTCTTATTTATCCAAATGATTAGGTAGATAAGTACAAGAATTATCCTTATTTAACTGACAATCAGGTCAACAAGTACCAGTGCCATCCTTATTTAATCCTTACTTCACTGACGATCGGGTATATACTGTCACTTCTATCTTTAAGTTAACTTCATAGTGTTATATTGTTAGGAATAGCATAAAATTCATCTTAAAATAGTTCTCACCGTAACCACAACAACTTTCCTCTTTCTGGAAAGCTGCAATTGAACGAATGATAGTACTTTTTCTTTAACTTCATCAAGTAACTTCGGTGGTGAGAATGCAGCAAGGGCATCTTCATCTGCCTCGACGTCTTTCGATTTTGAGAACGAACAATTCATGTTCTTGTATTTCAGTTGGTTAGGTACAGTAGGTCTTTGCACTAGACTGTCAAATTGTATGCAACATCTGTCATGTAAAGCGTTTCACTGTAAGCTCTGCAGCAGCTAATGTTAGGCTCACAGCATGTAGCCTAACTTAGGCTACTGTACCTCCACTAACCTAAGGCAATTATGAGACAGTACTGTAGCCTAATGTTATTGTTAGGCCTAATGTTAGGAATAGTAGTAATAATCCGTTTTAGTTTACAACGACAATTCACTGAGTTTTCCACGTAGTTTCTATGCATCTATACGATATGATTTCATGGGAGATGCAGTCAGTTATTAAAATTTGGGTTGTGGCATTGGGTCTATGATAAATAATTCCAAGCGTTAAGATTGTTGCAATTTTTGCAAATGATGGCCTCGCTATTTGAGTATTTATACAGTACTATATCCACAGAAAATAATACTGTACAAACACTATGGAAGTATGGATCAACCATGTCACATGTGTACGACCGTAAGGAACACAACCTTTGCACAAGTACCACTTCCGCTACAATAATGTCGAGATTTTTTTATTGTTGCTAAATACAAAGTATTTCACGTTGACAATATTAGGCCACGCCTATCATTGCGTTATCAATGATGTCCCAAAGCGGTGCCCAACGTTTCTACTCGTCTTTTTGCTATGACGCAAGAAAGCGGAATATATTACGTACAAATATATGCTGTACTTGCGAAAAACATACATGGTTCACTTCAAAAATACATTTTAGACATTATTAAATATATGTATACACATATATTTCTCTGAAAATTATATTTATTCCTTTAAAGAATATATTTATATATTCTCCAGGACTACAGAAATTATTTTCTTAATAACAAATATGTATTCTGTGCAAAAATATATATTCTCTTACAGCAAATATTCTGTAAAAAATATATATTCTCTAACACAAATTTTAATTTTTGTTTTAGGCCATCAGGTGCGTATCCAGGGGGGGGGGGGCGTTGGGGCGCGCGCCCCCCGGGTAAGAAAAAGAGGAGAAAAAAAAAAGAGAAGAAAAAAGGAAAAAAGAGGGGAAAAAAGAGGAGGAGGAGAGGAAGGAAGGGAAAAGAAAAAGAAGAAAGAGAGAAAAAGGAGAAAAGGAGGGAGTAAAAGAAAAACGCGAAGACACCGGGGAGAGAAAGAGGAACAGTGACATCATTACAGCGCTGAAGGGTAGCCAGTGACGGATCAATGATTTCGTAAAAATGTGACTCACCCTACCCCTTACACCGACAACTCCATTTTTTGACGTTTCCATTTTCCTCTCTCACTATATATGTACTATATATGGTCTATCATAACGCGTGTGTAGAATTGTGCTATGAAACCAACTGTGGCTGGTCTCGAACTCGACCATGTCGTCGGGGAACATGACGCATTTTGGGATGGGGGCGACCGCCCGCCCCACCCCCCAATTCAGCATTTTTTTTAAATGAATCGCTAAGTAATTTCAAAATAGAAAGTGCTTAGAGGCAACTTACAAGGCCTGGGAAGTGTCATTTCCAGCGATCTGGGAGACATTTTCGGCCAAAATTTGCTTGTACGCTTCGCGCTAACAAATGGTCCTGGGTAGTGCCATTTCCAGCGATCTGGGAGGCATTTTCGGCCAAAATTTTCTTGTACGCTTCGCGCCAACCTATGGTGGCGCTACGCTTAGATAATTTGCCTACAGGCTTCGCCCCTCCCTTGGCAAATTCCTCGCTACGCGCCTGTTCGAATTTGTAACGCAAACAGCAGATATCACATCATATCAGTGAGCATGAAAATGGCGTTCCAGGATGAAAAGCCTCAAAACTGTCCGACTTGCCTGAAAAAATAACCAAAAATTTTCGCGCGCGGAGCGCGCGTTCAACGTGTCCATGTCAATATCATATAAACAAGCATCGGTTATTACATCGCATGCCATCATGTACCGTACGGTCCGTTCAAATTGCGCAGTATTTCGCGGGATGCTAATGTAAACAACGACATGTCTCATGTAGATGTATAAAAAGCATGGAGGTCCAATTATGTCAAAACTCTCTTTTACATTAGTAATGGCGAATTAGGGGTTGCACCCACGCCGCGCAGTGGCGGAGCGTCCATACGGTGGGAGTGAATGCCCCCCCCCCCCCCCTGACGGACTCAAATGGACTGCTGGCGCCTTTTTCAGCTCTTTACCAGAGCCGTATATAGAGAGAGTTTGGCCAACCATGTAACCGATTTGGATTGGTCGAGAGGGAAAACGCCCACACAGGGTGGTAAAATAGGTCCACTTGAACACTTTATAGCAGACGACACGCATACTCACAGTGTATAGACTATCGTTTTGTACACGAAAAAAGTACGAAATTATGAAAGAAATGGTGCTGGGGATGCTGCAATCGGTCAGAACATGGATATTGTTGTTCGATTATCCGACTGACCATAAAAGAAGAGGAATTTTTTGGAAGTAGAAAGAACAAGATGGAGATCTAATGAAAAAAAGTCTGTGTAGCCTAGGCCCATACTAGCCATAGGCCCTAGTGTAATACGAGTAATGTACAAGCAATGCGAGAATTTTACGTTCAGACTGGTTTCTGTAATTACATGCATGGCTATTCTCTCTCGTTTTACGATCCACAAATTCGATTTCATTATGCCAGCTCTCCTAATCATAGGCATGGCAGTTTCAGTCGCACATATAGTTATCCTAATTCCTAGTTATTGTATGCCTAGGCTATGCCTAGCCTAAAAAAGTATCACTTTTAGTTCTATGTAAAAGGGTGGGCTAGCCTCTAGGCATCATGTAAAGCCCTAATCCTTAGTTAAGCCCGAAGCATAAGTTAAGCCTGGGCTTAGTTAGACCTGGACCATTCTTGCTATTACTACAACTGTTATAGCACATTACATAATATGGCACAGTATAAGGCCCAATTAAACTAGGTCTAAGGAAAACAAAGTAGCCTAGGCCTAAACTAGTTAGGCTAGGTCTATACTCATTGGCAACTTGTGGGTTGTGTACACATACAGGCCTAATTATATAGACCCTTTTAGTATGTCATAAACAAGTGCCCAAATGGTTAAATGATCTTGGTTTGTGTTAATTGTCAGCATTGGCCTAGCCTTTTTAGGCTAACATGAATTCAGCCTAATTTTTTCTTCTTCAAAAGTATAGCCTAGGCCTTGGTTTAATTTGGATGCAGTCAACTATCATTTATCAAAGTTGCATCAGTACCTCCTTATTCCCTTAATTGACACCCACATTGACAATTGAAGTTAAAAAAAACCTTTTTAAATTATCTTTAGACAGTAAATTTTAACTCCCTGAATTTCAGGACTTTTTTTACAAATCAAAGGTGACATGTGCTCTGAAGAAAAACTCCTAACATAAAAAGCCACAGTTAGCAGACTGTGTTAATGACAAACCTGGTGAGTGACTTCTAGACTGAAATCCAGTTCCTGCAACCACAGCAATAAAGTCTTTGTTTTAATCAATGCACTTGTGTGTTTGAAACTTTCAAATGGACACTCAATGGCAGTTGGTTAAGATATAAGGTTTTACCTTCATCATGGAGAGTCGAAGGGAATCTGCCTCATCATCTGAATAATGGACTCAAGGATAGCAACAAATCATGATTGGATAATGATTTTGAGCAAGTAAATATCTGGCAATTTGAAAGTTTGTATTATTTTTTTACATATTATTTAAGCTGTTTAGCTCACACACAAGCAAATGATCAAGTGACAACAACCGATGCAGTATATTTAAAGGTATTGAAGACTTGCCCTAAACCGCATGCCGCGCTCTGAAAAAGTTTACTTTCCGTTGCTTGCAAGTGAAGTTTTTTTTGTGTCGCTACAAAATGCAGACAGTAATGAAACCCGATACCTTGTTATCTTTTATCTAGACCTGAGATGTCCACGCTGCTATGTGCACTGTGTTGTGGGTATTGACTGTGATGTTTGTATTGACTGTACACTAATGTCTATTTACAGATGGTAGCAAGCTGTATGTGTATTTTCTGGGATCAATGGTGGTGTCTAACACTTCTGTTACACCGCATTCGAATCTAGGTCAGATAACCGGCATGAGACGTTTCTTTGTGCGGGAGTCTCCACACCCTTTAAGGAGAAGTATTTATATCCCATTAATAGAGAAAGAATTATGTTTCAATTGGTAGCATGCAACTTAAAATTTTGCAAACATTAGATACAATCAAACAATAACAAGGTTCATTTACAAGGTAATCTACTGCCCTTTATTTCACATTAGTCTGTCACATCAGAAGGTCACAGCTTTCAATAATTATACAAACAAATTCCCTTGATGGGTGCTTCGTTAGTTTCCTGCAATTTTCAAGTTTATCAATGTAATAAGTTCTGAATGTGGCAATGTGGAGAAGCTTTGGGATAATCTGTGGATAAGACTGCCAGACTATCAACAAGATTCCACATCCATGCAACTCCAACTGCTTCCTTCACCTCCTTGCAGATGTACCACATGTCCAAAAAAAAGTCAGCATTGGTTAATGTAATTAAAATCTGGCTTCCTCCTGAGCTGGCAAATACACATGAATTGTCAAGTACAGAGGTCAGTGTGAAACCACTGAGAGATCTTCTCAGCTTTCAAGAAAACAAAGACTTGAAGCCAAATTGACAGAGGCCACACTGATACCATTCCACTCTCATAAGATGAAGGTATCACACACACTTCATTTTGCTTCTGCGATGCAGTGCCTGGTAGACTGTGAGGGTCACCCAATGGATGTTTTAACAACTGCCTGGTTTATAGAGCTCTACAACAGATAATTCATCCTAATGTCTAGTCGTCATCCTGTCATGGCCTTGAGCAAGTTGAACCCACTTCAACACAAAGCAGCTATTGAATTCTTGTCTAGGTACTGTCAAATCCACATCACCATCATTGCTGGTTCCAGCTTCGCTGACCATGATAAAAGAGTACAATGAGGGTTTTTTACTTCACCCAACAGAGCTTGCATTCCAGTACCATTGGGCAGCTGAAAAGATATTCAGAACTTGTTATATATGAGTGTGTTTGTATGCATGCATATGCGTGATTTTCTTGCTTTACAGAACAGCTCCATTTTGATAAGCTACGTAACGTGTAAACCTGCCAATCATATGTTTGAAATAGGACAGGCTGAAACGATTCTTAAATGAAAAGCTTAACGACTTCTTGCATTTTTATACATCACTGTTCAGGTAAGGCCAGTAAGGGCAGTATGAAGAATAAGTAACAATTAATAATTATCATTATGGCCATTTGCTGTCTGCATAAAAACAAACTGAATGATGTCATCAGCCCTATGCTCAGTTGACAACACTGACAAGTAGGCACACTATGTCAGTGTGATCCATGAAACCTCATTAAGGACATGACCGTATAGTATATATGTTAATGGAAAATACATAAGCTACAACATACACCAGTATTCAGTTGTTGCAGGTTTTTTTTTTCTCGACAGACCCATTCAATCTGTTGCACCTACTATAGCCTAGTACTACATTCCTGAGAAATTAACACCACAATATCAGTCTTAGGTTTGCCCACAGACTCCCAACTATTGCTAACTCCTACACTCAAGTATATAGTTTAGTTTAGTAGAAAAAATGACCAGGAGAGACATTCAAGTCCCCATTAAGGACCCTAAGGCTATATGAGAGGAATAAAACCGAGGACATCAAATGTCATACCCAATTACAATGCTTAATGTACTCATCCAAAGTATTCTTAAACCCATACACACTACTTGCAATTCAACCTTCTCAGGCAAACCATTCAATCCATCCAGTATAAGTTGTATTAGACTTTAGAGAAAAAGTTATGCCGAATATTAATCCTACTATGTAGCTTCTGGAGTTTAATACAATGACCTCTGGTACAACTACTTTTTGGCAAACCTGAAAGATCAGTGAAGCATAAATTGTCATTTTATGTGTAGGCCTACTTTATTTAATTGAAGGATCTATTAATGTAGGCCTGATGCTATAGTTTTGCGTCTGTAATCTAGCCTAGCCAGGACTGTGATGTGTGCTTTTCGTTTGTATGACTAAAGTAGGACTAGTAGTATGAGGCGTAAAATAAAACAAGTGTAATGACAGGTTTTCAGCTACTTTTCTATGCATTTCAGGTGTGAAGATAAACGTAAATGTTATTAACTAACGCATACTCTAATTCATTACCTGATATCCATTTTGTTCCTCGTATGCCTGTCAAAATCTGACATTCTGAGTCGCTTCGTTTGTTCGCAACGAGCAAAGCTGCTATATATTGTGTGTGGTGTTTTTCGTGTTTCGCGCAACTGGTAACGACAACTGGACCTATTTTGATGCCCATGGTTTGCTTGTGACGTCACAAATCGCCAGTTGGCCAAACTCTCTCTATATACGGCTCTGCTCTTTACCACTTTTTACTTATTCTAGATTATTGACTTTTTTATTGCGCTCTCATCTACTTATTGACATTTCTCACATTTTGTTGGTGTCATTTGGCGATGACACCTTATTCTTCGTTTATCTGCAAATTAGCCAGGCCCGGAAAGGGTCATTTCCGGCGATCTAGGGAGTATCTTTATTCAAAAATTTTCTGTACGCTACGCGCCAACCAGTGGTGGCGCTCCGCTTAGATAGTGTCGAAAGCGCTCCTACAGACCATTCTCGCCACTCCTGACCAATACCCCTAGCCCCGCCACTGCCGCCGCGCCTCCTACGCCTATGTGTGTAGTGTTCGGTTGAAGGAAATATCTGCTATTTTTTCATTTCCTTCAACCAAGTTTTATAATAGCCGTTATAAGAGGTTTTAATGTTTCTACACCAATAAATTAACTGTGTCTGAATTTTAGAAAATTTCTGACCAACATTCTGCATCACACTTCCCTCTACTCGTGCAATTTTGACCGGTCTGTTAGGGGTTCAAGGAAGTTTTTCTATATTGGTTGTCCATAGATGAAATTTTGTACAACATTATGGGTATGTTTTCAAGTGAGTTTATTCACGAGAAATGTGAATTTTCAAATTCTGAACAAATATGGGGCTTAAAACCTTGAAAAGTGGGGCTGACGGGTATTGTGGGCCGCGACGTAGAATCACCTACAAAAGCAAAGACCCACAGGAGATGCCATCAGGTCGAACATGATGTGTGCCGGTTTGACAAACTTCAAAAAGTTATGGATGGAAAAAAAAAACTATTAGGAAATACCTGGTTCTCAGGCAAAAAGTGTACATCTGGTTGGTCATTTCAAGCCCGAGAAGTGCCGTTTCCGGTGATCTGGGGGGGGGGGTTCAAAACAAGAAATTTTCTTGTACGCTGCGCGCCAACCGATGGTGGCGCTCCGCTTAGATAGTAATTCGCGCCCCCCGGGTTTGAAAATCCTGGATACGCGCCTGGCCATTGTATATTTATGCTCTTATAGAAAAATATATATTATCTTGCAATAAATATTCTGTAAAGATATATATACTAGCACAAAAATTATATTTTTCTATGCCAAGAATATATTTATTCTCTAAGAGAAAAATATATATATATATATTCTCTAAGAGAATAAAATATATTCTCTAAACAAAAACACATTTCCATGAAAATGCGCCCTGCACCACTGCCGTATGGAAAGCCATTTTAACATTTAATAGGGAATTTAAGATATCTGAAATTGTTTCTTATTTCAGATATCTGAAAGGTAACAGTTTACCTGCCTTGGACATTTTAATAGGCACTCGCGGTAGATCGCATGAAATTTGAGCTCTACAAGTGACTTATCCACGTTCGTTTCCTTTGCAAGGCTTGGCAAATTGATTACATAACACACCGGCTAACGTTCCAAACTAATAACCTTGAAATGTGAAGAAGTGAGCAGTGGCCAAAAATGAACGGCAGGGCGAATTTTCAAATATTGATATTCTGGTACAGAAAAATATTTTCTCATAACAAAATATATAAACTCTGTTACAGAAATTATGCATTCTACACAATAAATTATATTCTATGCAAAAAAATATATTTGTATTCTTCGTAAGAAGGAATATATATATTTTCTCTAACAACAAAGTTCTATTCTGTGCGAAAAATATATTCTGTACGAAAAATATATTCTGTTAGAAAAATGTATAACAACTCCCTGGTTATACGGTGCCTCTGTAAGTGCCAACTGTAGGTCTTGTAGGTATAACGCACTACTTGATACTCTCTAAGCGGAGCGCCACCACGGTCTGGCGCGGAGCGTTCCTCAATTGATTTTTTCTAAAAAAAATATACTCCTAGATCGTCGGAAAAGACACTTCCCGGGCGTTTCAAGTTGCATTTACATATCTGTTTGTTTGAGATCTCATTTCGTAGGATTTTGACTTTCAATAATTTCAGTAATGCATTATGGGTCCGTATGCAATGAACATAACTAGAGAACTGTTGGTTGGGTGAAATCATTGAAATGTTGAACGTTTAATTTCTTTTTCAAGTTTTGATTTTCCAGGGGGCGGGTCTTGCCCCTCCCTGCGGACGCCCATGGGTCCAAGGTCTGAGGATTTAAGCAAGTTAATGCAAGGGGTTTTGGTTTAGAACATCTGAATGACCATTTAGCATTTACACATTGTTTCCAGCTGATATGTTTTAATACTAAATTACATCAAGAGAAATGACAGAACAAAATTATCAACATAGCTATAAGAATTTTTTGTAACTATATACCATGGAATGAGGATTGAGGAATTCGGCTTCTGGATACATCTTACAAGTTGTATGAGAAAGAAACAACATTCAGTCTTGCATGAGTTTTTCTTTCCCAGTGAAAACGGGCCCTCCCTATCCAGAGAGTTACCCTTTTTCGGTGCATCAGTATAGCGGGGCCATTTGGTCGGGTCCCCCGGCTCAGCACGGTCCGAGCCAATAGGAGTTACGTTACTGATGAGAGGAATTAATCATTTTGTTTAAATTGCTACAATATTACTAAAAAGAACTTATTTCTTGACGATAAATTTGTCTTTGGCTTGATCAGTTGTCTTACCACTCAGTACAAACTGGGAGGGGTTTAAAGGATTGGGCGTGTACCGCACGATGTGGAACGTCACCAAAGACCCAACATTTAAGCTTCAAGACCGTTCGACAGTGCGGAAGCAAGGAGCCCATACTGATTTACTAAACTCGAAGTAATGAAGCCTAGGCTAATTAATAAGATTCATCTTTTAGGTGTTATTTCAATATTGCCATTCGTATTGTATTAATATTTGATAGTAGCCAATTGACAATGGGGTAGCAGTATAATACTTGGCTGAACAGCTAGGCTACTGTGGTGACAGGGGATTGCCCCTTCTTTAGCCTAACGTTTAACTAACAATAGGCCTACAGTCGATAAGCCTTAAATAAGATGCTGTTCACTGCAATTCTTGTAACTGTTGAAGGGATTATCGGACTGCTAAGTAGTGGTAGATAGGCTACTGTTTATGGTCGGTTCGCCATTTTTTTTTATTTTTTTTTGGTCCTAGGACGTTTAAGGTAATTTGCTTAAATGCAATATATGCAAATATCAATATGGAAATTGTGCATAGGACGGTAAGGACCACATCTATCGTCAGAAACAATTAAAATCAGTTTGTCAACACCAAGGCCTTTGCACCTAGGAACAAATATCCACTTTATAATCAGTAAACTTCTCATAAGACAACCTAAACTTAGAATCAAAGTCTTACAATCTCATCTCCCAAACTACATACATTTGAATTAATGACAAGTTCTCCACAGCCCTCAGATAACCCAATCAAAAATGTCCCTAAAAATAACTCACCAGCCCAACACTAGGATCTACTCAATACAAAGTAGCCTATCATCAGAGTCCTCGTCATCCACTTAAATAATCCTAGAAGAGTAGAATTTAACAATTATAATTCGCAATGAATATTCAATTAAATAATAATCCCTGAAAATATTACCTTGCTGTAGTTGGACTACTGACACACACATGTAAGCATGAAATAAATAACATCTTAGAATAAAATAATATTTTTAAAATATAAACAAGTTGAAATAAATCTATGGGAATAACTATGAATGCCTGACAGATGCATGACATGTTGTATGAACCAATTGCACTACTCACTTAAATCAATAGTACAAAACTGATCTAGCGCCCTCACTTACAGAACCAACTCGGTGAATATCATGTGGTAGAGTACGGTAAATAATTCTTTTCCTAACCCTCCTAGCATATGCATAAAACGATGAAAATGATAATATATATATATATATATAAACACAAATAAAGAGAATAATTACAATGTACAAAACTCTGAGAGTGCAGGTTAAGCAAAAAACACCTTGAGGTAAGTTAATACTCTAACAAAGAATCTCACAGAGTACCAACCTATATTAATGATACCTTTAACTTATAGTTACACTGACAGTTAACCCACATGACTCTGAGCTAGGTCCAGGCACTTCAAGAGTTACGCTAATTAATAACACATGAGCTTCCATTTTAGTGAATAATACATGAATTCAGAAGCAAGAGTGAACTCACCACTTCAATTTAAACAGGTTCAAGAAAAGGATGAATGTATCAGTATCAAAATTAAAATAGATGCATGCTGCAATGCGCATGTAAGTGCACACTACTCAATAGGTCAAGAAATAATTTGGCACATATTGGAGCCAAAAAGTGCTAGTTAGACACTAGACAATTTTTAGCAAACTTGTGGTTACTGCTTGGCCATAAGAAAATAATAAATGGATGTTGAATAATTATTTTGTTATCTGCTCTTTGTAATGTCTGGTACAGCAGTGGACAAAAGAATTCACCAGGATTACTAACTTCAAGTTACTACATAACACTGAGTAATACTATGCACAACCCAGGCTTATGGCGACTTGAAATATACATTTTAAAGGTAAACAACTAAAATACTCTCAATAAACTATATAAAGATGTAATAACATAATTTACTTAGGAACTACATTAACATGGGAGCAGAACACTGGGCCTAAATGAGTATTCCTCATCCTATGCAGACTAGGTGACTCATATCCTGTTTACCCAAAAGGAGAGGCAAAGACATACCAGCACTGAACACCTTGGGATGCCAAAGTGGACACAAAACCCAGTCCACTACACTACCTAATAGTTTTTCATAAAATTGATGTTAATTTTTGTGTAATTAATCATGCAAGTTTACTCCAATCATTTCCCTTTTTGACATAAGCGTGGATCAACATGCAAGTGATCTAGAGAAGTTTGAGCTCATTGGATCAGACGTAATACCCCATCAGGCATAGAGCACTAGCAAATCATTTTTTTTTGCATTTGAGATTTATTGATAAGTTTCCTCCATTTCTCTGTGAATCATTTAGCTAGTTCATTGAGATAAAATGATCAACACATGTTTCCAACGTTGAGTACTGTGAAAGCAGGCTTTTGAAAGATTGTTCATTACTTACAGTTAAACATCCTCTTTTTCCCCATTTGTTTTTTTTTTTGGTGGGGGGGGGATATTGGGGAACTTGACACAGGTCGTATATGTTGATTATTTTCCTCTCTGTAAAAGGAATTTCTAGCCTGCGAAAACTAGCTGATTTTGAAAGAAACTTTAGAATTCATCGCAGACGTTATCACAGGAAATGGAACAGTAATCTAAGAACAGTTTGGTCAATGCAATGAATAGGATTTCCAAATTCAGGATTTCATGGATTTTACTTTATACCGAAAGTCTGAGTGAGTATTATTTTGCAACTTTCTTATTCAGAGAAAGTTCTTAGCTAATTGTTTGCTTCATCAATTGCTTGTTATTTTGCTTTCTGTTTCACTGAAATTCTGTTATTTGTTGTTAAATGTTTGTGATCTCCTTAACTTTACTTTGTCAACATATTTAAATCCTCAATTTTTGCCTGATTAAGTTGAAATTTCCGGACGTTGATGTGTTGCGTAGAGGATCGATATTTTAATGGTGCACAAGCATTCCATGTTTTGAAATTTGATTCTAAACTCTCATATTCGACTCACTTTCTGTCACAAATATTACATAATTTCTTCATTTTGACATGTATTCACAAAGTTATGCTTCACATGTTTTGGTGATTTACATTCAAGCCATCTCAAATCTACCTGAACTTAGGCACAAGGCATTGAGATAGGGTTATCAACTACTGTAATAGTGTGGAATAATTCCTTTCTCTTTGCACTTTAAGACACGTCAGTGATTTCATTGTCTACCAGAAAAAAATATCCCTTTGATTAAGAATATTGGTTGTAACTACAGTAAGTTAGTCCAATCCAGGATACTTCATCATACTAACATGATATATGACTTAAGTATGAGTATCAATATATGACTTAAGTATGTGTCAATATATATGACTTAAGTATGAGTATCAATAATTGTACTAAAATGATACATGATCTTCTACTCAGTTGAGTTCTTATTTGTTGTGGAATTTCAAATGTTTCCAAACCGATGACTTTGGTACAGGTCTTATTGGTGAATGTATAGATGGTAATCTTTTTGACCGCCTGCCTATTTTTTATGACGCTAAAGTCATCTCCCATCTGCTTCACAAGTAATTAAAGTTGAACAGTTTTGTTTGTGTTATTTTAATTTATAGCATTAAATATTCACCACAAAAATTGCTAATCAACAGAAGAATGTTACAACATAATACTTCTCCACTGAGGGTAATGACAGTGCACAAGAAGCTAGCAAATCATTTCATGATATGTAAGTTACATCAATATAATTTGAATCGTTAAAAGGATCTCCAAAACCAATGAATCAAGGGTCAAATCAGGGCAAAACCCTTCAGAATCCTGGATGTAAGAACAGTTGGAAATTCCCTTAATTTAGCAACAAATGTAAGGTCTTTCTGTTTCTCAAAATCTCTTACTGAAATAGATTGGCAATATTCCAATCAGAAAGCAAAAAGGTGGAACATTTTGTGCTAAAAAATTGACTTTATAATGAGATATTAATAATATTTCATTGTTTCCCCTGGTACTCATTTTGTGAGGTGGATGACTCTCTGTTTTTTGCGACTGCCTTGCAAAAAAATTACCATTGCCGACTCACTGTTTCAGAGAAGGAATAAAAAAAATGCAATGATTGCAATCCAACTTATTTAAAACATGCCATCATCTGACATCTGAGAAATTGGCTGTGAACACTAAATTATAGCAACGAATAAAAGTTCTGCCTATGTAACATAGCACTTTTAAGAATTTGGGGGGCAACCGTGCCCCCAGACCCCCCCCCACCCCTTCAGGTATACTAACACCCTCCAGTGTCACAAACTAGTTACCACCTCTCACACAAGAAATCCCAGGGGAAATCCTGTATTTACTGTGCTATCTAATATCTAGGTATATTGCTTTTTCTCAGTGAGGTTCTTATGTTTGCATCTATCACCCAAAATATTTCATGGACTAGGTAAGAGTATAAATATCTTCCAATGAATTTAAAAGGCTATTCAAGAGGAAAAAGTTACATTTAGACAGAGGAAAGAGTTACCAAATTCTAAGCATCCTGATGAAATTGTTATTCTATTCCTATGTAACAGTTGGATTAGGATGTGTTTCTCTTGCATCAATCTCACTGGACTAGATCCTTTCGAAGAGACGAGAGTGGCTTCATGGATTGACGCATTTTCTGAAGTTATCACAAAAATCATATTTAATCAAAGAGAACCACACTCCCACCATAAAAAAATAATCTAGGAAAACAAAGGTTAGGGAAATACCCATTTTCAAGTACCATGCCACGCATTACACTTGACATCCTGTTTGAATAGATATGTAGGCTAAGTGACATTGCCCGCCTTCTCACGTATCAGGTAGAATCTTGTTTAACTATAAACACATAACTTGGGATTACCCTGTGAGTATACTTGTAGACATTGTTTGTGAGGTGTTGCACTTCAGGCTGCAATTGATTCATAGAATAATAACAATAATATAATGAAGGGGATTCCCCTATAAGGATGTAGGGTTATTTGCGTTGGGTATTAATGAAAGTTGTGACATGATATGAATCCTTGAGGTAACAAAGCATTACATTAATGGCATATCAATGTAACAAAACCCTAAATCCTTTGAACTATAGCAAATCATATGAGGCTAATGTAATAACAGCAATGTTCAACAATAGCCTGTTCTTCTGTTGTTAACATTACTTTTACAACATAGCAATGAGTCTTTAAGGCAATCTAAGATAGAGGAGCTTCTTCGTAATTGACCAAGCTTGTCCGATCTGGATATTTACATATTTCATACAATCTGTACTTTTTTATTCAAAAGGCAAAAGGAATCTATGCGATGGGGTGTGTATGTGTGTGTCTCATCGGGTGTGTGTGCGTTTATGTGTGTGACGCCTTGGCTGGTAAACACTAACTCCAAACGTGTATGGTGGATGACCTTTTTATTTGGTGTGAATTAGATGCACCACATTAAGAAGAACCTTCTGGAAATTCATGGAGGTTAATGGTTAAGTGCGGTCAACAGAGGTCAAGTCTGAGAACTTTATAAGCACTAACTCAAACAGAGAAGTTTCATGAAGTTCATACTTGGTATGTAGATTCCCCTTGGTAGATTCAAAACTGTATCGAAATTGGTGGCGGTCAAAGGTCATTTGAGGTAAACATATTTCAAAGTGAAAACCTTCTTAACACTATAACTCAAAAAGTGAAGCTTGGATGAACTTCATAATTGGTATGAAGATTCCAATTGGTAACCAATTGGTAGGATCAAGAACCCTGTTGAAATTGGTGGTCAAAGGTCATTGAGGTCAACATATGTCCAAGTCTGAAATCTTGTGGTTCAACACAACTGCAAAATTAAAGCTTGGATGAATTCATATATGTGGTGTGTAGATTCAAAATAATGTGTACAAGAACCTCATTGCAATTTTTAAAGGTTGAAGGTCACTTGAGGTCAAACTTTAAAACCTTAAAAACAGAAACTCACAAACAAAGCTTCATGTGTGGATTCACCTTATTGAGTTCAAGAACCCAATTTATTTTCTGAGGAGGTCAAAGTTCATTTGCCACTAACAAATGTCAAGGTCCTATATCTTTGCAATAGCAATGACACAAAAAGGAAAGCTTTTAACAGCTTCAGACTTGATATGCATATATACATTATTGAGTACATCAACACTATTGTTATTTGTGGTCAAAGGTCATTAGAGGATCACTGAAGTCAAAGTCTGCTAGAATAACCCCAAATGTAAATATAGGAAGTTGTGTGCACTCCAAACTTGGTATGTGGATCCAACTTATTTGTGGGAATGGTGAACATAACATCCCAGTGACCTGTACTACCTGTAGAACACTTCACACATTCGACATATATAGGCCTATTGTATGTGTGTACTGTATGTACTACTTTCTATAATCCCCTCCACCCTACCCATATGGTCCTAGGACATTATCCCTGGCAGAATTGTGTCCACTTTAAATGGAAAAGAAGCACAGGCTTCTAATGACAAATATTGTAAGTCACAATCAGAAATTGAATGGACTTTAGGATAATTAGATCATGTTCTACCTCTCTATTTCATCTTCAACATCGGAAGATAGGGAACCTCCAATGATTGCCGTGTTTCACGGATCATAACAGAGGTACACCACAAAAACAATTACACCAACCTGGGCAGCAGACAAATACACACAATTTTGCCAACAATTTTCCAAAGAAGATTTTTCTCTTGTGAAGTACAGTAGTTCTTTCCTCAAACTAACTTAACTCTAACTACACTTTATTTCAGATGGCATCTACTCCTAGTCCTAGTCAAGCAGTGGCACTGTCCCCACTGAGAGACTATGTAAGCTCAAATGGAGGTCAGAATCAGCCCTTGTGACTAGGCCTTAACATCGAAGACATATCTCAAACACATCAAGGAAGGTTTTGCCATCGTAGTAAAGAACTAACACGATTCGACACAATGGTTTCAATGTCACAGCTTTAATTTATGGCAGCAGCATTAGAGGTACCTACAGTAGGAAACATACTCTGCCAGACAACTCATCAACCATCTCCTCCCAACCTGAGGTAGAACTTCTAGGAGGCTGTTTCCTCACCAGTGAAGTCGGCCATATCTTCTAAAGGTTTGTTACACAGATGTATCAGTGAGATTTATTTATGCAAATGTCATGTCTAAACCTTTGTTGGATGCAACTCAAAGATATAAGCATTTAATTATCTGCCTTTAGCACACAGTGATGAATAATACTTCACCCATTATGTAAATCACCCATTATATGTTAATTACCCATTATTTTATGTAAATCAACACAATTTGTTTCTTTCTAGTCATGTACTGACTAATACTCCATAAGAACATATCATGACATTTTAATGCATATTTTAATAGATGTTTCCAAACATTAGCTATCTTCAAGGAATTGAAAATTTCTTGTGCTCATATTGTTTCAGCATTGAGCAGATTACAACTGAGCATGTTGCCGTGTTACAACTTAACCATACTTTTAGACCCAAACATCATTGTTCCCTACAACTAAATGGCTGCTTAATTATTTCATGTATGTTATACCTAAAGGAGACACAAACCCAAACATCATTGTTTCCTACAACTGAATTGCTGCTTTATTTCATGTATGTTATACCTAAAGGAGACACAAACCCAAACATCATTATTTCCTACAACTGAATTGCTGCTTTATTTCATGTATGTTATACCTAAAGGAGACACAAACCCAAACATCATTGTTTCCTACAACTGAATTGCTGCTTTATTTCATGTATGTTATACCTAAAGGAGACACAAACCCACACATCATTGTTTGACTACGTGATAGAGTGACTACTAAGCCTGAACGACTGCTCAAAACATAAGAAAAATCTTATTGCATTTGTGAGATATCACAGATTTAACATCTTTTCACATGCAAGAGTGACGACTTGATCAAGTCAAAATATGACATCACAGAGCCACACATGCTTCTATATTTTATGTTCTTCATTGTTTGCAGGTTTTATTTTCTGCAATGGAGACGGATATTTTGCAAAGGCTGAATATAAAAATAACAAAGCTGTTTGGATGGCCTAAAGATAACATTGGTTTTAGGGTCAAAACATGAACATTTTACTTTGCAAATATGAAAAGGGAAACAAGAAAAAGTAAAAGAGTTCAGATTCTAGTGGCACAATGACATCACTGATTTACAAAATGGCAGCTCTCAGACAAGGTTTTAAAAAAATGGTATTTCACCAAAAGAGCAAGTTTCTTCCTCAGCTGTTTGGGGGGGGGGGGTTAAAATGATCTATATCATATATGCTAATGATAATGGTTGGAATTGTGTCCTTTTGAATTTTGTTGATAAGTTTATAAAGTGCTTAGTATTAATATGGTTCAGTTCCTAAATTGTTTCAAAGAAATAACATTATTAACTCCTGAAAGACTGTTTGGTCACTCAATACTCAACCACTGTTATTTGCATACACTGATGTAATACTCATATAATTACAGATCTATCTTTTAAATGTTCACGATTGTTTTCTGGTAGCTATGTCGTACTGAAGGAGTGCATAGCCAGAGTTGAGATTTGAATTTTAAGTCACGATCTCTTTGATAAACAAACATCAGCCTTGTCCATAATGGTGCAGTGAAGTATATTGTAAGCCAGTGGATTATTTTTACTAATATAAAAGTACCTGAATCAATTGGTCAATTCCATGGTGACTCGCGTGACATTTTTACTAAAATTCCTCTCTATTTGATATCATTAAACAAATAAAGAAATTACCTGGGAGAAAAGCATTCATGTAGTCAGTGAAGGTACACCTTAATGCTTACAACAGTAGACAAAAAATATTTATACCTCAAGTATTAGGGGTGAAATTGGCGAAAAACTAAACGTGACTCGCGTGACAGTTACTATTAGCAAAAATCAGAATGCACACACAAATGTTCGATTTCTTATGTCTTATTTAAATTTTTCCAATCACTTTTTATAATCATACCGAAGTTGAAAAACACCTCTACCTCAATTGCTATGCAACTTTGAAAAAGTGTTGTAACGCATGAAAATAACGATGAAGATGTATTGTGACTCGCGTGACAAGAAAACGTGACTCGCGTGACAAGTTCACTTTTCGGATAGTTCTAGACCAAATGCAGTAGTGAATTGAAGGTATAGATCTTGCATAGTGAAATATAACATTCATTGGTCTAGAAAGTATCCAAAAGGTACTTCCCTTGGGAATGTCCAGATGATATTAATGTCCCCGAGTTACCTTCATGACTGCAGACAGTAGGTAATATACTGTACGGGTAGTACAGTTGTTCAGGCAATATATCTTGTCAATTAATATTTATAACAATATTTAGTCTGTTGAAGTCACTCATTTGAAAGTTATAGAAGAAACAGATCTATCAAAATGTGATTCAAATTACCATTCTCATTTGTCATATTTGAATAAACCAAAAGTGTAAATATTTGAGAAGATACATTCGCTCATAGGATTTTGGGAATGATTGAGCAGTTAAACCTTAAGGTTGTCAAGTCATAGCACATGGCATTGCCAGATACAAATATAGATTATGTTTTTGTATATTACTAAAAAATCAATGACATGTGCTAACTTTCCAAATGTGGTGATAAAATAGGCATTATATTGCGAATAAATATTCATGATTTTAAATTCTGATATTTCAAATGAAATTATTATAATTAGTTGCATTATGTGTGCCCATATTATTCAAGTTGCCTAATTAAAGGGGAATGCATATGATATCTTTAATCAGTGATTCATTCATCAAACTATAACATCCCTGTAATTTTCACACAGTAAATAGGTAGAAACACTATCTTGATTTGACGTGACTCGCGTGACGTGACTCGTGTGACATTCGTAAAGGTTGATTTTCTGCAAAATTTGAATATCTTCTGAAAAGGAAAATTCAGTAATCCTTTTGGTATCTATGTGAAGACTTGATATTCATAATTTGGAGTAAAACTTTTGTGCAGGCAAGGAGAAAAAAACAAAAACAGTCAATTTTGTGACTCACGTGACAGTAAATCGAGGGTGTTTACTGTTTTCAATTTACCACTGTTGTCTAATGCCTTGATGTCAAAATAAAATTGAAGCTATTAAGTGAGCACTATGCTATAGCAAATATAATTAGTCCAAAAAACTGATGATACCTATGATTACTATGTACAAATCTGCACAAAATGAAATTTCACTGTATTTTTCATAATTTAGTTACTACGGGAACCATTTGTTATTACCGACCCCATAATCAAACAAATGATGTTTCGGGGGTGAAAAAATTATTTTTAGTAACTACAAGTATTCTATTTATTGAAAACTTATACAATTTTAATGTACAATGATTTTAAATTTTTTGGTATTATGTTGACCTTATCATGGAATTGACCAATTAATACTTTGCTATACGTGTCGTCATATCTTCCAACAAAAAAGAAGAAAAACTCTCCTGAACATTGTTTCCTGGAAGTTTAAAATTGCAGCGTCTGATACGTTTGTTCAGTTCGTAAGTCCTCTACATTTTCATCATGGACTTCTGTATTTGATAGTACACCATGCATATTAATGAGTGGGTGGGGCTGAATGACAACCAACTTCCAATCATATAGCAGATTTGTATTGAAAGGTCATGTTTGTATTCGTTTCAGCGTATAAGGACAGAAACTGCAGGGAAGTGACTGTCCATGGCAACCCACCACCAGCCTCTGTAGAATGACAGTTGAAGATGAGTCTGGAAGATGGTGTCGTGACAATGCTAATTAGTCAACAATTAGAATTTGCAACTAGGTCCAAATGACTGACTCAGCAGTTACGAAGTTCAACAATGAAACTACCGCTGAAACAACAGCCAGAAGTCCCAGTACTGTAAGTAGTGCACATTACCTACTTGTTTATAAAAATAGGAATAACAGAAAAACTGTCAAACAACTATGCTGCATTTAGAGAAAGGCTGGATCTCAAGTGAGATACAATAATTAAATTAGGTAAGTGATTGGAAGTAAAACAGCCAATGTTTGGTTCATAGCTTTCGAGCAAAACTAGCTCTTCTTCAGTGCATGATCACCAAAAGTGACAAGGAGTAGCAGGAATTGAAACTATTTTTATAGAGAAGAGTGTCGGCATGATTGTGAAGTCAAAGCGACTTACTAATATCTGCTGAATTGAGCAGAAGTTTTAGAAAAACAGATTATTTGAATCCGCGTCGGATTATGTTAATCGGATTCCGTCATTAACTGCAAAGGAATTGTTTTGGTTTATCTGGGACGGCAAATATATATATATATATATATGTAGGTGGCCAGGCCAACAGTAAAGTCACAACCTCACTTTACTAGTAGGATCAGTGTCCATAGCCCCAATTGGTGCTATTGCTTGCTATTGCTATTGCTTGCTCCTTTACAGATATGTGAATACATCACTACCGATAACAATATACCCATTTTCAATCTTGAGTTTCATTTGACACCCCACCACACCCACAGCCCAGTTGTGATTCTTTTAATATCATCTATTTATTACTTTGTAATATTGGCACAAACAGAAACAACGTAGGAAAACTTTCATCTACTGTTTTCAATAATGAGACAAATCTATCTGTAATAAGCTACCTGGCATTCCATCTCTCCATTGATGACATCCAGTGTACTTAACCTAATTATATTGTTATTCATTTGACATTCATACAGGTAGTGGACATAATTATCTTCAACTCACTTTTCCACTTTTAGGTGCTTCAACCTGAAAGCTCTAGAGGTCAGAGGTATATTGCCCATAGATGAAAGCTGCCAACTTTAATGTAACATAGAGAGTTCTTGCTGCATACTTCCACATTCAACCACTAAATGCCATCATGGAAGAAGTTTATTGGCACTGGTTTATTTCGATTTATACCATTAATTAATTAGTAATCAAGTAACATCGTTCCATAAGGAATAGATTGGTCATTGGATGAAGCTATCTATCTTCAATGTTTGTACTAGGAATGCATCAACAGGTTGGTACAGTATCCAAGTTGTATTGTTAGCTTGTCCACTAGAAAACAGATTTGCATAGCATACTGTAACATGGAACATATTGTTATAACATATAAATATAACATAAAATAGAAAATAGCATAACATGGAATTTATTCGACTGTGGTCAAGCATTGTCGGGACACTAAGCATCTCCAGAATCAAACACTTATGTGACATAATTTTAAAATGTTGAAATAGCTGAATTTTTACAGCCACATTTCCTTTCCTAAATGGCTTATGTAAGTTAAGTTGTTAGCAAGTGGCCCAGTCGTGATAATGTAAGACTACAGACATTAATGAGTATGAATGCTACACAGGACAATATGTTCCCTTCTTCAAGAATCTTGTGAAGATAATATCTTATGAACTGTAATTTGCATTCATCAGATTGGATGGCACACAGATGATATAGATGTATGTTATTGTTTGAACTAGTTCCACTCTGCGTATTTAAGAGAAAATTGTGCTTTGATGTGAAATCTACTTTCCTTCATTGTTGTTTGATAGAGTTTACTTATTGGCAATTACATCTGTAAGGGTCCAAGTTACCAAATATATGCTGAAAGTGATTAATATAGTGGGCAGGGTATAGAGCTCATCAGTAAAGGGCCCCAAATCTTAGCCTGCTCAAAACCACTTAAGGTTTTAAAAGTAATTTCTGGATTGATCTGACTCTAGAATATTTTGGTACAGTATCGATGACATTTAGTGTTACTGTTTAGTGTAACATTTAGTGTCACTGTTAAGTGTAACATTCAGTGTCACTGTTTAGTGTAACATTTAGTGTCACTGTTTAGTGTAACATTTAGTGTTACTGTTTCGTGTAACATTTAGTGTTACTGTTTGGTATAACATTTAGTGTTACTGTTTAGTGTAACGTTTAGTGTCACTGTTAAGTGTAACATTTAGTGTCACTGTTTAGTGTAACATTTAGTGTCACTGTTTAGTGTAACATTTAGTGTTACTGTTTCGTGTAACATTTAGTGTTACTGTTTGGTATAACATTTAGTGTTACTGTTTAGTGTAACGTTTAGTGTCACTGTTAAGTGTAACATTTAGTGTCACTGTTTAGTGTAACATTTAGTGTCACTGTTTAGTGTAACATTTAGTGTTACTGTTTCGTGTAACATTAAGTGTTACTGTTTAGTGTAACATTTAGTGTCACTGTTTAGTGTAGCATTTAGTGTTACTGTCAACACAAAATGTTAGGAACTAGAATTCCATACATACAACAAAGTGAAACACTGATAAATCATTACCAGTGTCCACCCTCTATGCAATACTAATGGTGGCCGGGGATAAATGGTGACATTCTTAAATGGTCATCTGTTTAGTCACTTACCTAGTTTCTTTCTTATGTTCTTCGCAACTGTGCATGGTTGGTGATGGGCATGCCTAATTTGATTTCTTACAAAAGATTGTAAACACATCCTTCGCATATGGTTAATATGCTAACATGGCCAGAACAAGTTTACAATCATGTTTCATGATGTATTTCTATGTATGTTTGTGTGTGTTAACTTAAACATTAAACACCTCTCCCCCTTCCTATCCCCACCCCCTCTTCCACCTTCTCCCCCAGTTGAGCTTATCCATTCAGTCTACCCATATTTCTATATATATTTTTTCCATCTACAAATTATATCTTCAACTGCACAACATTCTTTCAGTACCGTTTTTATCTTCTTCAAGTATATGCACTGAATAAATGTAACATATATAAACAAATTGAAATAAGTTTGTCTCCTTTTTTTTTGAGTTATCTCAATGTTCATGTTTTCATTGCTTCTATACCCCTTTGAAATCCCACTTCCTTTCTATTAACACTGATACCAACCTCACATAGTGCTGTTCAAATCCCTTTCAATGAACCGAGAGAAACTTCTCATTACTCCACGTCAACTGGAACACAAAGTCTCAATTAACCCAAATGCCTCATTCAACATTCTAGTTGATTCCAGTAGTGTTGCCCCGAAACTTGTTCGGAGAGCCGAGTCCCAAGGGACTGAGAGCCAGATTGGGCTCCAGGGACAATTGTGGCACCACCCATCCCCCTTTGCAATCGTCTAAATTAATTTCAAGTTTCTAGCCGTATGAGAATACAGTATTCCTGTTTCCACCCAGCAGGCTCCCTAATTTACCCAAGCCCCTGAGCCGTAGCCCCACCTGATCTCTCCTCCCCCCCCCCCCTTCTTGATGGCCCTGACCAAGTCCATACATAGGCTATGTATATTTGTGTGTGTGCATGTGGCACCTTCAGTCTTTTTGCCAGAACAACATTGCACCTCCATACCTGCAAGATCTCATCCGCACTTATCAGCCAACAAGAGCCCTACGGTCAGCTGGTCAGAGTCGTCTGGAGAGGCCGATCACCAAGACAAACAGCTATGGGAACAGAGCTTTTTGCGTGGCTGAGCCACGCCTCTGGAATGAGCTGCCAGCTGAACTCAGAACTGTTTCTAGTCTAACAACATTCAAGTCAAACCTGAAACCTACCTATTTCAGTGCTGCCAAGTCACCCGCTTTGGGCGGGTGTCACCCGCATTTTCGGGTCGTCTCCCGCTCACCCGCCCACCTGTCCGAATCTCCCGCATTTTCCAAAAAACTCCCGCATTTTTGAAGAATCTCCCGCATTGTAGGCCCACAGAGTTTTTCCTGTGAAAGTGTATCATTGCTAGCGTGAAATTCATTTCATCACACCAAAATGCGAATTATCTCAGAACCGCCGGGATCGGAAATTACTCAAAGCCAATCGTGCTAAATATGCCCGGCTGAAAGCAACGTTACCTATACGATTCGTGAAAAATAGTACCGTTACGACACACGTGAACGCTACAGCGTCCGCAAACTTTCAGAGATTTTTTTTATCTCAAGATATTTTTTCCTCTGGAATGAAAAAAAAATAGACACAATACAAATATGGAGACAGTATAGATTCAGCTTAGATGACCCGGGAAGTGATGTTTCCGGCCATCTGAGGGGCCGTAAGATCCCAAAATTTTCTTGTACGCTTCGCGCCAACCCATGGTGGCGCTCCGCTTAGATGGTGTACATAACCAACAGCACCAGACAATTTTCACCCGCCTAAAAAACATCTGACCTTGCCATCTCTGCTATTTAGACAGCATTACTGCAATATATAAACTGTGTTTTCAATTCTATCATGTGCAGCACTCCAACAAACTCAAACGTGCATGCTTTTTATTCTTCATACTCATTTATATTGTATTTTATTCTGCATTTTTACTACATATTTTGTGTCATATATTTTTTTTACTGTTACATAGCATTTTAGAGCACTTTTGTGGATTTTACGCTTTATAAAATAAATTATTAAAAAGTCCAATAGTGCAACTTGTGTGTGTGGACGCTTTGGAGGACAACAGGAATCTCATATGAAATGTGGCAAGGAACCACTTAGCCTCTTGATTTCTTGTTACTGTAGAATATTTGGTCCTCCAAAACTTGCTTGATTGGAACAGCATCATCAGCGTTTGATCTTAGAAGGAAAAGTTTGACTTTGCTAGAAAGCCTGCCCCGGGGAAAAGTCTGACCATTCTACTGATAAAGTCAGAAGGAGGAGAGAATTTGAATCCAAACAGTTTTGTTTCAAGTTGTGTATCAAAAAGAGGCGGTACAATACTTTTACTTTAACTTTGAATTTATGGTGAGAAAACACATTGACTTGCAGTAGGGTCCTTTCATAGCGACACTGTATAGATTCGACAAGATACCTCTTCTCAGTTTATTTGATTATGACACAATACAAGTGTCGCGCTAAAATACGCAACCAGAGTTTTATTTTATTTACCGGTATTTGTGGGTGGGGGAAGTGGCACAAAAGTTGATCAACGTCCTGGGTACGGAAGGTGTATCCCCTCTTCTTTGAGAAGTATTTGTTTGGGTAAAGAAATTTTTCCTATCCCTACTACGGAAGCATAAACATACTACGGAAGCGTATACATGACGGAATCGTAGACGTGTCAATTGACGTTTTGATGGGATGCAACAATTTCGTCAAAATGACAATGAAGAATCTGAAAATTGACATTTTGTCGACCAATACCAAATCGTCAAAATAACCAAAAAATTGACATTATGCTGTGATGCATTATATCTTCAAAAATGTCGAAACTCTGAAATTTTACGTTTTGACTACATCATACGTGGTGACAAAAAAACTTGAAAAGAAACTTGACGTTTTGTCGATAAGTTTTAACTCGTCAAAATTACAAAACAAATCTGAAAATTGACGTTTTGTCGAAATGCATCTCGACAAAACATAATTTTCAGATTTGGTACGATCTCGTTAAAATGTGAATTTTCTGATTATGGGCATTTTGACGAGGTTGATGCATGTCGACAAGAGATAAAGTTTCAGATTTTTGACATTTTAGAATATGTCATCTAAACGCCTATTTTCAACTACTTGTCATATTGATGAGTTGTTGCATATCATCAAAACATCAACTTACATGACGCTTCTACGCTCGGCGTACCCGACACTAAATGGAACGTCATCACAAGAGTTGTGCATTCTATTCAACTAACTGATTATCAAATTTTGCCGTACTTGCGAAAGTCGGTTCATTGACAACAACAAAAAACTTCTTTTTTTTTTTGTCGTGTCGTTAAGAATAAGACACAATATAAGTAACTCGAGAGAAATCAAATTTATATATGTCGAGTTATCTTACATTGGTAAGTCGACAAAATCAAATCTTTGTCGTGTTGCCTCATTACCCTCACATGTTATCTCTACAAAATCAATTTTTGGTCGAGGTATCGAGTTATTTTAAGTCCCTTCCTATAACTTGGCAAAACGTGTAGTTTTGTCGTGATGTCGAGTTATTTTAAAGTAGGTAACATGAAAACGTAGTTCTGTTGGGATGCCATGTTAACGTACTTCGGTAACTTGGCAGAAAACGTATTTTTTGTCGATATATCATGGTATTCTAACACGGCATTTCGACATCTCGCATGTTCCCATATTTACGAACGTTGGTTTGTTATAAAACTGGAAGAATTTGCAGCCTGGCGAATGTGCATGGGCGGGTGTCTGTGTATGAGCGTGTGCACCATAGTTCTTTGGTGTGCACCATAGTTCTTTGGTGTGAACACGGAGCTGTCGTTTAGATAGCTGCTACTGTACTTGATCAGAACGACGGGGCTTAACGAGACCACCTTTAATTACTTTGTCTAGTTAGTTCGCAAGATAACGGGGAAATTATGGGCATATGCTACCGAAATTGAAGAGAATGTACAGTACCAAAGAAATTAATACACCCTGCACATATAAAACGTACATCAGAATGTCAAAGATTTGGTCATGTACGGTGGCTCAGAAAGGACATTAGTTATAAAATTAGAAATGTTGACATTTTTGTACGGAATTCCGAGATAGAAAAGTCGATGTTTCTACATGACTAAAGAAATGTCACCAATTTTACATTATTTCTATATAGAGAAATTTCGATACTGCAAGTTTATCATTAATGCGCTGGTGCGGGTATACGTTAACGAGGTAAACACGTGAGTTAGAGGCATTGAAGACTCGCCCATGCACACCGCGTGTGGCCATCTGAAAAAGTTCACTTTCCGTTGCTTGCAAGTGACGTTTTGTTCGTGTCGCTACAAAATGCAGACAGTACAGTAATGAAACGTGATACCTTGTTATCTTTAGCTGGACCTGAGATGTCCATCGCTCTATTGTTTGTACACTGTGTTGTGGGTATTGACCGCAGCTGTATGTACTGACTGTACACTAGTGTCTAATTACCGATGGTAGCAAGCTGTGTGTGTGTGTATTTTCTGGGATCGATGGTGGTGTCTAACACTTCTGTTACACCTCATTCGAAACTAGGTCAGATTACCGGCATTAGACGTTTCTTTTTGCGCGAGTCTTCACACCCTTTAAACGTGAGATTATCTAGTAAGGGGCGACTAAGGGTGTCATTCACCTTATGATGAATACTGCATATGTGCTTACAAAATGCCAGTGTGTTATAAAAGTTATCGCTTGATCGCAATGTAACTATCACGAACGTTTACACAATATAAACATGTTGATGCATATCAAGTTCTTGAAATACCTTTATTGTAATTTACCGAATTATTTACACAATGCCAACACATATACACACACCAAACCCACTCATGTTTAGCCCACATGAATGTGGGTGACACCTTCTTCTCTGTCAAATAAAAGTTGTTACACAGAATCATTGTTATAGATGAAAACACATATCGTATTTTTCATCTTGCTCGGAGAGATAAAGAGTGACACCACGATACTCGGCCAATTGGTTATCGGAGTAACAGCGGTAAGTATATATACTCTTCAAATATTGATTTTATCCCGTTTTGCATAACATTGTTGCATATAGCCTTTATAATATAGTGAGTGGGAAAGAGTGTTCTGAACACAACCTTGAATTGTACATCTAACTTCAAGCAGGGACTTCTTAGCTACCACTTAGATGGTTCAAATCCCTGATTGAAAATGTTAATGTTGCTAACTTATGTTGCTAACATGAAACGTCAATGCTAAATCTTCTAAATCCGTTAAGTTTACTGTGTTTCCTGTCGGTACAGCTGACCACAGAACAGTAAATCTAACGCAAACTGCCTTATATTCAACTCAGTTATCAAATCAGTGGTGCAGTGGAACAGGGGGCGTACATTCACTATTGTTCAATGGAGTGGGGAGGTGGAAAAGAGCGATTTTGTGAGACTCGACTCAAGTGTACAACAAAAGCAGCATCTTGTTTTATAATATTCATCTGTGCACTGTTATTGGCTGGAAGCGAGTTTAAAGCGAGAGAAAGAGGAATTCACTTTCTCTGGAACGTATTTAAAAGCCATTGTGCATGACGGGGGGGGGGGGGGCAGGGGGAAAGTCCCGGTAGCTGAATTTTATTTAAAATATATTTCTCGCTCTCTGGTAGAGAGTTGAAAACACAATTACATGTGAGAGAGGAATTCAATTTCTCTGGAATGTATTTGAATTCCTGGGTCCAGGGGCAAAGCCCCGTAATAGCATTTGGAAATGTTTCTTGTTCTCTCGTAGCGACTTTAATGCAAACAAATCACTTGTCAGAAAGGGGAATTACATTTCTAAGGGATGTATTCCAAGCCCTAAATGAGATCCTGGTTACCCGGTCCGCGCTGCTGCGGTTGCAATATGTGATGTTTTCTTGGAGCGATCTTCAAGTACAAAAATGCATCTCTGACACTTAATTCAATTTCAGCGGAATGTCTTGCACATCCCAGGTGTGTGTGTGGGTGGGGGTCCGCTGTATCATGTTTATCTAAATATTATCCAAATCTGGGAAATGTAGACGCAAGGGAGACTCAGAGGTATCGAATTTGTCTATTTGTCCTTCGATTATGTTTACATATTCATAATCAGTTTAATGGGGTGTAAGACCACATTGGATTCGGCTCCAATTTTGGACGGATTAAACAACAAAAGAAGAAGGAAAAGACAATAAATTCAATGACAAATCAGACCTAGCTGTGATTATTTATAAAACATGTAATATTTTTCATGAAATAATTTATTTATGGGATTTTTTAATTTTATTTGGTAACGGAATTCCACATAGCCTATCAACTCACAACATTTGACGTTTTTTCTTCTTCTTAAGTTATGCTCGGTTCTATGCTTAAGCGACTGTATATAGTTATACTAAGAGCTCATTGTGTGATTCTAATGTCAACATTATAAACAATAGGATAATCAATAGCCGCAGTGAGTTAATTGTTTACAAGACTATTTATGAACAGTCCTAAATTTAACATTTCTAAAATGAACGTACTGAAAACATTGTAAAATGTAACATCTTATAGATGATACAATGATGATATTCTTGTAGAAAATAAATTAAAATAGATCCTTGCGGGAATCCCACATGACAACATTGTTTAGAGCAATTTCGGTGGCATTTTGCGAACGAAAACTTTATAAAATATTCGCTAATCCAGTGAAGTATTTTACTCTTCAGTCGTCTAAGTGTTTATATAGTTTGTGCAAGAGCCTTGGATAAGGCTAAAAAAGATACCAATTGCATATATTCTATTAACCAGGGCAAAACACTATCACCGTCGGCTTTGTAGAGATAATGCTCAGAGTTTGGAACGAGATAACTTAGCGGCGACACCACGTCCTGCAGGTCGTCCATCAGTGTTAGTACCCACTAGCTTATGTGACATTGGTCGATTTCTCAGCGAATTATGTAGCCATATGTCTGTCCAATGTAACTGGATACTTTTGACAATGACCTTTTTTGCGGGAGTTTATGATTATTCCAAATCGATCTTATTTCAGCCAGTTTTCAACTGGCTTGCCGTGATTCCATCCTCCATCGTACCTATCTGTCTCTCTGTGAATTACAAAACAAGTATGAAACAAATATATAAGAAGCAGAATAACTTACTTTTGTCTCAAACATATTTCCCGTTATATACCATCAAGCATGACATAGTTTCTGATAAGGCCTACCACCTACACATGTAAAGACAATCCCGGATTTGCCTGGTCATCACGTGGCTATGTTGAGAGAAATTCCAACCTCACGTGGTTGCTATGCGTCAAATCCTGGACGGGCAGGCTTTTGTTCAGATGATTTTTATCTTCCGCAGTTTCGGTTTGTCGGAGACAAAGAGAAGTAGTAATTCCAGTGGAATAGTGGTAATATAAGTTATATGCAACCACCTATGCACACTCAAGATCAGCGCTATTTTTTGCACTACTGTTAATCTTTTTCATCATGCTTCCAAAAGCTTGTTTATCGTAGGTATGATAGAATCGTAAATCTTTAGTTGCATAAAAATGGTTTAACTCACTGTATTTCATGATTAAATGAATCATTGTTGTCGACAACTGAGTAAATACACTCTAACTTTTCGCTTGTTCATGTCACTTGCCAGACCATTGTTTGGATTTTGTAACCGGGATACTAGCTTCAGGGTGGTACAATTGGTAGAACTGTTACTGTATTGACCTGATTCTGGTAGTGGTAGTGGTACCGTGGTAGGCTATTGACATTGTATTAGTAGTGGGACATATTATGACACGGTACCAATATGGCGCACTTTAGGAAATTCTTAATGTGTTTTTCACAAAAGTGATGTCAAACGATTATATAAATTCGCGGCCGCTTAGCTAGTGTATATCCATATCATCACTATAATAAATTAAGCCTAGCCTAAGAACTTTTTGTCTTATTGCTTACTATTGTCAACCTTCACTGTTGTTTCTTTGTGTCCAATTTAAAGAATGAACGATATCCCAAATTATATATTCTAGAACTTTATCATTGTACTTATATTTATATTCGCATTGAAACAAAGGATATCATTTTTAACTCATTTAATATAATCCATGTGAATTGTTCCTTGGGATAAACATGTTGATTATGCAAATTATAAGAAGGGATGTAGTGGGCCATGTAAGTAAGGTAACATGTATCTATAGATGTAAGTCTGTGCTTCAATAGCCATGCCAAAGATTTGCAGTTGGTCGGTAAATTAGGTCATGCCAAGTTACAAAAGCACATAGAATAATTTTGATTCATAATGACTACTTAAATCATCAATAGTTCAAATTATGTTCAATTCAATGGAGTTAAATTGACCAGCGCATAATTTTTTCTTTTTTGTTGTGTTTGGTTTTGGTATTCACACTTTGCTTGTGAAGCTCAGCACTTGTAAAATACCACTGATATTTCAGGGCCAATGGAAGAGAAATGAAGTATGTTACTGCTGTAGCTTTGTCTTCATTACTGGCTTTTCCTAAGATCTTAAAGGTTTTCTGATGTCAAAAGAAAAAGTAAAACAATCCAAAGCTAAAATAGATCTGCCTGAGTTATCGGTTCAGATAGTTCTAAATTGCTTTGCAGGAACCAATTCCATACGTTTCATAGGACAATCTAACAAATAAAAACTTGTTTTGTAAATGTAATTTATCTAGCTGTTTCAGGTTTAAAGAAAATGACCTTTGAAATATGCTCAATATTTGGAGTGTTCTTATAAGATTATATTTATGATATCCTCATCCTCTTAGTTTGGACCTGATTCTTAATGTTAATCTTTTGATACAGACACCAATATGTATGTTCTGTAATGCTTCATATTTAGTTGAGAACATGTAAATTTGATATTTATTTTAATTTATGTTGAATTGGGGGTTATCCTAAGGCCCTGACCTAATAGCCTATAAGCTAGCTATTGTAGGTGGTCCATTCTTATTAATTAGCTAACTGCTATTACATATCAATGTTAATTTGTGTTTCTACGGTCGTCCTTTAAATGATTGCCTTTTTGTACTTCAATTTTAGTTTATTTAATTATAATTTATAGATTTCAGGCAACTTCATTTGTATGAATTCAGAATGTCAAATGTTGTATAATGACTACAAATATTCTGAAATCTACAGAACAAGATCTTTCATTGCTAAGATGTTTTGAAGATTTTCATTTGGAGGAATTGTTAGTGAACTGTTAGTGAAATTGTTAGTGAAATTGGTAGTGAAAGTAGCATTTATGTTGACTGTTCAGTTTAATAAATTCACCTCAGTGTTATAAATTCTAGTGATACTGAAAATGTACATAACGTAAAATAATTTATGATTTTAATGATATTAATTGGTTAAAGTTGTTAATTAAAAACAGTTTAAAACTAATGTAACTTTATTTGTTGCGAGACTTGACTTTTTTGATGATTTGAATGATTTAAAATCACATTGATTAAATCTTGAATAAACTCACATGATCTTTGTAGAAAAAAAATCTGATGTCATGCAAATATTTTCTTTTGTAAACGTTTGTAAACGATTCATTTACTAGCCTAAGTGATTCAATTAAACACATTGGCGCTAAATGCCAGTTCTGCATGTACCTACAGTAATATCCAACAAACTAAGTAGTACACACCACAGTGGAAATGGGAGACAGCACCGCTAGTTGTGGTTAAAGTGTAACATCTCTCACACACATAAAGCGCAAAGTGAATTGTTAATGTACATATCACAGTGAAATCACAGCTTGTTTCATATTTTGATAAAGAATGCTTATGGCCCCAGCAAACATCATAACTTACTTTAAGGATAGGCCAGACTTATACTTTCATAAGAAATATTTAACTGATTCTAGAGAGAGAGGAAAATACTACATAATGTTCATCAGTTGAAATAAAAAAACATAAATTTTCAGTAAAAAAAAATCAAATCAAATTACAATCAAACAATTTTTATTTACAAAATTGTCAACCTGAATCTAGTGCAGAAGTAAAACATCGGCTTTCATTCAATAATTATTTCTCTTCTGAGTTGATATTTCATTATAAAATCCACACTTTCAACAATTCAATCATTTAATCAAAGAACTGAGGTCATGTCAGAGTGCATGTGTAAACCAGGTCTCAGTTAGCATAGCAACCTTTCACACAAAGCCTTGGCCTGCAAGATGTTAGGAGATCCGCCTAGACCTCAGCCAACGTATCTTACCTTCTTTAGCAGGCTGTTTCATAGTTGGTTGTACTTGTTTTGGTTAATGTCGGGGGTGGGAATGGAAAGTGTGGTAACAAAGAATAAGGTATTCATGAGGCATAATTTTAAGATGAATCCTGTTTGTTATGTGTATGAGTATTTACATTAATATGAAAGTAAAAGTAGAACCACGAGTGGAATATTTGTTTCAGTCTGTCGGCATTGATCATAGTTTCACCACTTTTTAAGATAAATTTTTGCATCAGCATTTCTCTTTTTATGTTTTTGGACGGAAAAGTTATGTAACTGTGAAACTTAAACTAGTATATAAAGAAGAGTTTCAAAGGAATGTTGTTATTTATGGTGAGGTTACCCTCTTGTGCTCTGCTTAAAAACTCTTTTTGGTACAGGGACAGTGACGTGAATGCAGTCTTTCATTAGGACCATTAAGTAGATTTACTTTGTACACAAACCTCGGAGTATCAAAAAGAGTACCTGCGGAAAACTGAAGGATATCTTGGCCCGGTTTGGGTTCACCTTGAGTCATCAAGAAAAAAGGTATGAATGCTTCTGTGTGATCGACATGTTCTCTGCCCTATGTTACGATCTGTGAAGGAGAACATTAGATTGACATCATTGTTATCAACAAGACATCTTCTCCTATAAGAGACGATCGAAAATCAATTCAAAAAGCAAATATTGTTATCAACATCTTTCACTCTTGTGGGAATACCAAGTTCAGTTTTTCAGTATTCATTCATCAGCATGCATATTCCTTCTTATGATTATTACTGAAACTTTGACCAGTTTTTCTTTTTGGTATCAATGACAGGGCTCCAGATCAAATCTCTATTCTAATGACACTTTTATAGCAACTTAGAGATTTGAATTCAGGACAGAGGCTGGGAAGGTTAAAAAATGTACAAATATAAATTGTAGCAACAGAATATCAGTGGGTGGTGTGTATGTATTGTGTCATAAAGTCTGTAATTACAGACTTCTTACTTTGATCAATTGTGCAATCATATAACTACTTGTTTCCAAGAAACTGATGTTTCTTCTTACTAAGAATATATGAACATAAATATAGGGACACAAAGATCCCCATGTGCACTATGAATGTTCACAAGCTGATAGTCAGCAGAAATAAAAATTTCACATCAATATATCTTGCAATGTGAACAATATTTTGCTGTTGCTTTTGAGGAATTCTGTTTGAAAGAATTTTGAATAATTTTCCCCCAATATTTCTGTCTGTCTCCTTGAAAGAATGATGACCTGGGTAAAGTAACATTGGGAATACTACCATGAGTGGTGACCCAAGTACCTCAGCAGCAACTGCTGGTGCAGCTGCTGCTGGCCTCAATCCTCCAGAAATCGAGACTTTCTCCATCATCGAAGAAATTGGCACTGGAGCCTATGGAACCGTCTACAAGGCTAGAAGCAAGGCGACTCGAGAGTTTGTGGCTCTCAAGAAAATCATAGTCAGCCACTCCAGCGAGGAGGGAATGCCGTTATCAACCATCCGAGAGATTGCAATGTTGAAGCAGCTTTCAAACGTACAGCATGAAAACATCGTGAAGTAAGTAGTAGAGGCATATATATGTTAGAAACCTGTAAGAATTGAAGCAAGGATAAAAAAGCAAATATTTTATTTATAAGTTATCCTGGTGAAAGTTTCCTCAATTTCTGTTTAAGTTCATCTAAACTGATTTCAGATATATTTGTTAAAAAGAAGCTAATGAGTTTGCTTATGTCAAACCTTTACATCTCTTTACTTGAAGTAATTGTAGGGAAATTAGAAAGGGAAAAGTGACCAGCAAAATATTTTTGGAAATTAATATCGGCAAGCTAAACATCTGGGTAAAACCTGATAACTTGTATTCTATTCATTGTTACTGTGTTTGGTTTGCTTTTATCCCCTCCCCTCCCCCTCCTACTCTGTTCCTCCTCCCACTTTCTCCCCCCTCCCACTCTGTTCCCTCTCCCACTCTAGTGCATTTTTCAGATTTGAATGAAATGAGATTTTGTAAAGGCAGTAAACTACACATTTTGTTTGGTGAAAGACATTTCAAATTGTCATCAGATCAAATTTTTGTCACTTGCTGATAAATACCAGCTTAGGTTCTTCCTTATAGACTGCATAAGCCTGATTTTTTGTTGTCCAAGTCTTAAAAGCACAGTGACTCTCAAAGAATTACTTTTCACACCTCAAATAGGTCAACAGAGGTTAAAATCAATAAAACACAATGTTTTACACAAACGTTAAAAAAAGACAGTTTTTTTTAAAAATTATTACTTGGAAGGTATATCTAGGTTTTGCTTTGTTAGAAATCAGAATGCTATTATGTTCAACGAAGGCAAAATGTCATTCAAGATCAACAAAATCATGTAAATTTAGTTAGTTGTGTATTTCGTATAAACATTTTCACATAATATATGTATATAATTACATTTATGTACATAAAGTGATATAATAGATTAACAATGAATTGGTGACTTTGGGCACATCTAATTTTGAAAATTAAGGTGTAAATCATTAGAGAACAATGACATGAGCCCAGGTTGTTGTTCGATGTACCACTTTCAATTTCTTAAGAAATGTCTCTTAAAACATGTGAGGCTCATCAATTAAGGTGATTGGAATATTAAGTCTAACAAACTTCTTATTCTAGAATGTTTCCTCAGTTCCTGTGTTGAAGGAAATAAAGTTATCAGTTAGTGTCATATGGGGTGTATTTACTGTAGTGAAGGAAATAAAGTTATCTGTTATTGCCATATGGGGTGTATTTACTGTAGTGAAGGAAATAGTTTGAGCCAAAACTTTATCTAAGTTTGGTGACTGTAACTATTGTGCATCACTTTCAGACTAATTGATGTTGTTCACGGACCTAAAGTCAGCGATACAGAAGTAGAGCTTAGTCTTGTCTTTGAATACATTGATCAAGATATGGCCATGTATCTGAGCCGTTGCCCATCACCTGGTCTAGAAAAGGAGCGAATAAAGGTAAGTCCAGTTTTGATCACTTTGAAACAGCAGGATAAAAATTATTATCATGATAAATATTATCAGCTCATGGGAATGTGCTGCTATCCTGTGCAAGTGCTATTTACTCATAGCAACGGCCTACATCTCCTTGACTGTAGAGTTATATGGTATCTTTGTGTTTATTTATTTCAACTTTATTTTAAGAGGGTAGCTCGTTTAGCAATAGCTAATCTTCCACGAGGCCCTCTGATAAGACATATAATAATATAAAAAGTAGGAAAATTTTAGAAGTCATAAATACAATAATGCTTAATAAAATAGTATTAAAAAAATAGTTTTTTAAAAAGACATATAATAAAAAATAGTTATTAAAAAAGACAAATAATAATATAAAAAGTATGAAGATTTAAGAAGTCGTAAATACATTAAAAATGCTTAATAAAATGCTTAATAAAATGCTTAATAAAAATGCTTAATAAAATAGTTTGTGTCCCCTAACTTCTCTTGTGTGTCCCCTAACTTCTCTTACTACATTATACACTGCGAATGCTGTGTTTGAAATGCAACTTATTACCACTTTCTTGAATGAAAATAGGGTACGTCAATGCTGAAAGCACTTTCATGCTTTATGTCACAATGTAACTAGAATTGTACCATAAAAGTAAAACTTTATGAACAAAGTTAGGGAAAGTTTTGCTGGCTTCAAATGACTCTTTTGACTCTCAAGTAATCTGGTGGAATCTGATCAAAGTAACAGTGAAATCACTTATTTGAAATGATAGAACTAAACCACAGAGCAAAATCGAAGATATTATCATAACCTTTGACCCTTTTAAAGAACGTTTGTTGCGCTTCTCGAGCATCTCAAAGTTACTGTATACCCTCTTTACTAAAAAGAAATTGTATAATAGTTTTATCTGACTTAAATATAGATGTTATACATTCAATCACATACCATGTTTCTAATAACAGATGTCTTTGACATACCGATATAGTTGTCTTTCATATCCCCATGCCCCTACCAACCCCCCCCCACTCCCCACCCTCTCCCTTACCAAAAATAGAATATGTAGTGTACTCAAATTAAGGAAATAAACAATGCACTACCATCCATTTATGCCCTTGTCA
Source organism: Apostichopus japonicus (assembly GCF_037975245.1). NCBI lineage: Eukaryota > Metazoa > Echinodermata > Holothuroidea > Aspidochirotida > Stichopodidae > Apostichopus > Apostichopus japonicus. Next base: position 1,458,115 of record NC_092564.1, on the reverse strand, counting down.
GTGTCATTCTAACCCATGATTGGGTAAGCTTGCATGAATAAACAACCTAAGAGATCTCATATATTAACCTCTTGCCAATGCCCACTGGTCTTCATTATGCCTGAAATCACACTTCTTACATCATATATCATAAAAGTGCTGACATTGGCTGTGTTGCTAGGTCATTTAACTCGCTCATTGAAAAATTACGTCACGTACAGTAGTCTACACTAGAAACACTTGACTAATCCTTGACTAGAAGTCAATGACATACTTTCATTTCTGATCATGATATGACAGTGTTTTGTCCTTCCACTATCCATACAAACTACAATATTCACATCCCTGATAACGAGGTCATTACAAATATCTTTATGTAAATGCTAACTATTCTTGCTAAAAGTAAAACAGATACAACTGACTTGTGCAACGTGGCTCTTGCAATTTACTATTATTAGGTTAGGACTGCAATATAGTGTGTTAAATGGTTGGTTTCACTGCTGATATTTCTGTATCATATATCCTTTAGCCATGTCCTAACTGATAGAGTAACTTGTGCAATTTTGCTTGTTACCATGAGGTTTATTTCACAACCTGGGTGCAATTCATCACTCATGCATATATTCTTGTATGTAAATGAGACCAATGCACAGTCTATCTTACAAAGGCTCTTCAGCATTTACCTTGGTTGTATGAGTATCTTCAGCGCCACAAAATATATGACTGGCTCTTCTCTGTTTTATATGATCTGAGGTGTCGTAGCTTGGATATCCAAACCAGAAGTTTTAGGGTATCATATGCTTAGAACTTCATTTCTTTCTCAATCCGAAGGAATAATACTGGAATTAACACATATGAACGTAATTGCCATTCTCCTTATCTAATTAATGCAGTATTGTGTTTTCACAATTTTGTAGTATAAACCGAAAAAAACGAAAGTCATTAACATCCAAGCATGTCTTTCAACCGTCAGGGGTTGAAATATAAAACCTTGTTAATGAACTGGATTGCTCTTCTTTGGTCATTAACAAAGGAAATGAGGGTTAATTAATGTAACACACTTTCAGTCAAATGATTCTGCATCTCATTGAGTATGTGTATAGGAAGTATCAATAATGGTATAGTACTGTGTGCCTGCAAATCAAAGCTGATTTAGTGTTTAGTCTTTCCTAGCGAGATGTATATACCAAACATGCTAGCTCAATGATTGTTCTAATATCATTGTAAGATTGAGAATGAAATCCACATGTCTTGTTGTTAACTTTTACCGGTACGGGCAAAATTGATTGAATGAATGTATATGAGTCCCAGGTTTTGTTAAGCGGTTTAAGTTTGAGATATTCTTAGTGTACATCTAGCCTGTCCCACACAAAGCCAAAACTGCTGCAACATCTGTGTATCCATTTTGGAAGATTTAGGGGAATTGGCTTAAGGTGATAATTCTGTGTCAGCCATTTTGTTCATGACCACTAGAACTTTTAGCAGGCACAATTGGGTTTGACTTTTCCACCTTAAAATTGTTTCCAATAGGACCTTTCACAACAGCTGCTGACTGGAATAGACTTTCTCCATAGTAACAGAATTGTCCATCGTGACCTGAAACCTCAGAATATTTTGATTACCGGCACCGGAAAATTGAAAGTGGCAGATTTTGGCCTAGCAAGGATCTACGGTTTCAACATGGCTCTTACACAAGTGGTAAGAATCTTATCAAGTATTCATGCAGTATGAAGTGGTATCTCCTTGAATTACAATAACAATGAATCACTGTTTGGAAGAGCATGCTTGCATGTGGGGGGTGGGGGGGGGGTGATGGGCATGGCTTGAGGAATAAAACAGAAGGATTACTCTCTCCTTAATATTTATGTATATCTAGTGAAGTCATAGACTTGGGTTGTGATCATTCAACTCACAATGACTGGTTAATTTAATTCTTATATATTTTACTGAATTATTGTATATATTAAAACAAAATATGGAAGGTTACTGACTGATTGGATTGTGCCAAGACAAAAGCAGCCTTTGTTCATTTCTGCTTAATCATAAAACTTAACTCCATTTTCTAAGTTCTATAAATACATTATTACGTTAGAATCGAGCTTACTTGTACGAAGTACTTTCATTTGTTGTATGACTAATTCAATAACTGAACCATGAAGCTGATTTTGAAAGTAAGGAAGTTTGTCTAGAAAATGTATGTATAATATACATTTATACAAATATATATATGGTCGCATGTCGTGAGTTGGGTATCCCAAAAGGGTGGAGGAATAACGCTTTTCCGAAAACTTTGTCACAAATTTGATTGGTATTTCACAACCCCTTATCCTACAGTGCTGGTTAATACCTCATTTTAAGCCTAATTTAATATGCTTTCAGTGTGGAGAAGCATGAGATCATACAGTGCTCTGTAAAAAAATGGCATCAGTTTGAATGAAAAATGCCAGGGGTGGAGGTGCAGGCGGATGCGGTGCAGGCGGATGCGGGAGTGAGCAATATATGAAAAATCATGGGCATAACTTCAAATAACTGGTTTCTTTTACTATACTTTTACAAATTTAGACAGGAAGGAATGTAAAAACAGTATTTAAGTTGATTTTTGCAACAATTGATACGCAATAAGTCGTGACTTTTGGTTAGAGTGCATATTTCTGTAATTTTGGCTAAAAGTCCATATGCAATGATGGAATGGGCATTCATTACCTTAATTACTGGTAATCCTATTAGTGAGCCAATTTGAATATTAAAATAAGTTATTTGTTAGTCTATTCTTTCATTTTTAAATTCATTTTCATTACTTTAAGTGGAGGAACCTACTATTTTGCTTTAACAAAATAAGCCATACATCTGGGTTAGGAGTGGAAAATTTTGGTAATTTCAGCCATTGGTATTGTACGCAACAAAGGAATGGACATTCAGTACTTAATTAATACCATAAATGAGCCAATTTAAATATTAATTGAGTTATTTGTTTGTCTATTCTTTCATTTCATAACTTCAAGTAGAGAAACCTCCTAATTTGTTTTAAAATAAGTCATGCATTTGGGTTGGAGTCAAAATTTTGTTATTTCAGCCGTTGTATTGTGCGCATCAATGGAATTGATTTTCGTTACCTTAATTAATCCTATTAATAAGCCAATTTGAATACCTTAAAGAGTTATTTGTTCTATTTTTTCATTTTTAATTGACTGTAACATTAATTGCAGTACCTTAAGAACTTGCTTGTGTATATATTTCTCGTCTTGACTTTAATTTCCTTAATGATAGAATAAACTGTTCATTAATTACACGTAAAAATGTTGTTGACCTTGCTGATGTAATTAGCATATGAACTTCTTAATGTAAAATATTTTGAATTATACCATTTGAAGTATTATCATGTTCAGAACAAATCCTCCAAATCTGGTAAATTTCTTGCATGAAATAAAAATTTGGTAGGACTTTTTGTGAAAAAGGTCGGATTTGAGAAAAACGTGTTTGAAAATTGAGATTTACATAGACGACTGTGTATTAATTAATTAGTAATTAAGGATTATCTCGAAAAATAAACATGTTTTATGGCTAAAAATGGTGTTAACTATTAGAGGCTATCAATATATACAAAATATCAAGAAATATGTTTTTTGCCATTTTTAACCCCGTTATTGAATAGGTGCCCACCTTACGACATGCGACCATATATATATATATATATATATATTATATGTGTGTATATACATTAATATATGCATATATATATATAGATATAGATATTATGTGCAAAAGTCAGGCACATGTGTGGTACTTACTCTTCTGTCTTGCTGTACATTTTTGTTGCTGTATTGGAAAGGAAATGAGAACCAAATCTGTACAAGGGTATGAGAAAATTGTTAAAACTTCTTGTACCCTTGAAAAAAACACAAGTTAAACATCCCTGCCAGTATGAATGTACAGTTTTCTCTCATCTCTAGGGCTGTCTGATTATCACTTTATTTTCTTCACTTTGATAGGTTGTTACCTTGTGGTATAGATCTCCGGAGGTTCTCCTTCAGACCAGCTATGCCTTACCAGTTGACATGTGGAGTGTAGGCTGCATCTTCGCAGAGCTTCATACCAGACGGTTTGTACATTAAAATATCTGCCAACATTTAGCAAATATCTTCTTTGTTTGGGTCATCCAGGATACATTGCTCAGATGGACTGATGGTTCAATAAGAGATGGCATCATTAAAGCTGATGATTTACTCAATCTTGGCAATGCATTCACAAGCTATTCACATAGCCAGTAGTTACATGCTGTTCAGTGTTTTTTTGTCTTTGTCTGATTTGGTGTAATCTGGTGGTATTTATCCTAATCACTTAATGATTATGTAACAATGATAGCTCAGAACTTCATAAATTTCATCAGGCATATGCATCGAGGGTAGAAAATATTTCTTGTGGCCCTAGAAACCAAGGTTGCATTTGAGCCCTCAGAACCTATCTATCCTCCCCCCCCCCACCACCTCACCCCAAAGGGAAACATGCACAGGTATATACTAAACCTAATTTGTTATGTTAAACTCAAGTCGAATTCAAACTGATCCTCCCAAGGTAATATGGCACCTCATGCTATTTGTGTGTATGACACGTTATCCTGTAAAGATACTGCTTAGTCACTGTGTGCTTGATCAGGTACATTTACATGTTCTGTAATGGCCAGGTCGATAACGCGGAAACCGCGGAAATCGATAAACCGGGTTCAATATCAACGGTTTCCGCGGTTTCCGCGTTATCGACCTTGCTATATAGTAAGGTCGAAAACGCGGAAACGAGAGGAATTTGTCAAGGGAGGGTGACGAAGTCTTTTGGGCGCATTTCAGCCTATATTCGCCAAAAAGGGGTGCGGGTTTAAAGCTAGTAAATGTAGGTCGAAAACGCGGAAATCGTACTTTACAATGGATGAGTTAGATTATTTTGTCAAGGGAGGGTAGTGTAGGTCGAAAACGCGGAAATGTTTTTTTTTTTTTACAATGGCGAAACTAGATGATTTTGTCAAGAGAGGGTGAAAAAAAATTTGAGCGCATTTCAGCCAGTATGCGCCAGGAGGGGTGGGGATAGAAGATTTTGTTTCACTAAATGCCGGTCGAAAACGCAGAAATGTTTTTTTACACAATGAATGGCGAAACTAGAGAATTTGTCAAGGTGGAAGGTTAAGAGTTTTCGGCGCATTTCAGTCAATATGCGCCAGGAAGGTGAGGGGTTGTAGGCTGTTTTTTTTACTAAATGGAGGTCGAAAACGCGGAAATGTTTTTAGCAAAGGCGGAACTAGAGGAGTTTGCTAAGGGAGGGAAAAGAAGGGTTTTGGCCAGCGCATTTCAGCCAAAATGCCAGGAAGGGGGTGAGGAAGGATGTTGAGGCTTTTTCACTTAATGCAGGTCGAAAACGCGGAAAAAGTGTTTGCCAATATGCGCAAGGATGGAGTGGGGTATGAGACTTTTTTCAGTTAGTGTAGGTCGAAAACGCGGATTTTTTTTTTTTTCACAACATTTTTCACAACTAGATGATTTTGTTAAGACAGGGTGAAAAGGTGTTTTGGGCGCATTTTAGCAAATAGGCGCCAGAAAGGGGTGAGGTTGAAGTCTTTTCACTAAAGGCATGTCGAAAACGCGAATTTTTTTTAACAATGACGGAAATACTCTAAATGCATGCAGGAATGTAAAGAAATGTTTTGGCCGCATTTCAGCCAACATGCGCCAAGAAGGGTTTGGGTTTGAAGCTTTTTTCACTAAATACAGGCAGAAAACTCAGTAATGTTTGTTAACGTCCATTTGGTATGCAGGGATGGTTCCAGGATTTCTCCGACACGGGAGCTAAGGTCCCCGGAAACAATTGTGTGCACGTTGTAATATTAATAAAAAAATAAAAATAAAAAATGTATATACTTACACATACACATATATATATATATATATATATATATATATATATATATATATATAGATATATTTACACATACAGATATATATCTATGTATATATAAATCTAATATTGCCGAAGCGCGCGGTAATTTGTGGTGTCTTTTTTGGTATGTGAGAAAAGTTTGAAGCCCGTATGTCGGTGCGGCTGACACCTGTCGGGGACTGATTTTCTTACATTTATCTTTATCATAGAATGATCATTATGATGATAAGAAATACACAATAATATATTTTTTTCTTCATTGCTCCCTGACGAAATTATAATTTCCCCTACCAGGGGGCTAGACCTCCCCGACGAGGGGAAGGGGACTGTTACCCCGCTTCTCCCTCCCCCTCTGGGGCCACCCCGTCGGTATATATAAAGGTGCGTTTGTACAATGGCGGAACTAGAGAATTTTCACAGCTAGGGGACGGCAAAGGAGCTTTTGATCGTTTATGAAAAGAAAACATAAAACCTATGTTTTGGGGGACGATTCGGAGGAAGTGTATGAACTTGAAGTTGCGAACTATTAGAAGTAAGACAGTCACATTTACAATTATTTGACCGATTGCGTTACAATAAAACTGGCAACCCTGCCAGCTTCCCCAGTATTGGAATACCGGTGTGAAGTTAGATACTAATTCCTCGTTCGACGTTCGCGAATGAGTAACTGCTACCTATTCAGTTACTTATTCGACAATGGTACCGACGTAACACTTATGACAAGACGAATGCATTCTTACAAGATGTTCAACATTTGGTCGTGGAAAAGAGGTTTATCTGGGTCATTTGAACTCTAATGACAATGTAAATGGGTACCATAGTGCATCTTGCCCGGTCCAAAGAGTTCTTGACCAACTAAAATGACCACTACATCATCGGTTCTTAAATTAATGTAACGGAAACGGGACCTGACGAAAAATCACTTTAGGCCCTAATCAAGACTAGCACGTCTTGGACCACCTAACCAATGGGTCATATGAATTCTTAAGACAATGAAGAAGGATACCATAATGCGTCTTGCCCGGTCCAAAGAGTGCTTGACCAATTAAAATGACAACTAAATAATCACTTATTAAATTAGTGTAACGGGACAACGAATGAAAAACATTTGGCTCCTAATCAAGACCAGCACGCCTTGGACCACCCAACCAATGAGTCATATGAATTCTTAAGACAATGAAGAAGGATATCATAATGCGTCTTGCCCGGTCCAAAGAGTGCTTGACCAATTAAAATGACAACTAAATAATCACTTATTAAATTAGTGTAACGGGACAACGAATGAAAAACATTTGGCTCCTAATCAAGACCAGCACGCCTTGGACCACCCAACCAATGAGTCATATGAACTCTACAGACATTGTAGAAGGGTACCGTAATGCGTCTTGCCCGGTCCAAAGAGTGCCTGACCAATTAAAATGACCACTAAATCATTACTTCTTTAATGAGTGTAACGGGACCACGAACACGCTCTGGGCCCTAATCCATGCAGCACGCCTTGGATCACCAAACCATTGGGTAACATGAACTCTAATGACATTGTAGAAGAGTACCATAATGCGTCTTGCCCAGTCCAAAGAGTGCTTGACCGATTTAAATTACCACTAAATCATTACTTCTTTAATGAGTGTTACGGGACCTTGAAAAAGCTTAATGTTTTAGTTCTATAAGTGTTTATATCAGAAAATTTCCATTGTACCTCCATTTGTGTTTACTCTCTTTCTTTTAAGTTTGTTATTTGAGATATCGTTATGTAGAAAACACTTAGATTCGTCGGGTATGAAGTACTTATATCAAGCTCTACTCAATTATTAGCTTAAGAACCGGTATGCTGAGACTTATGCCATGGCGAAATACTTAAGCTCTGATATTAATAGCCTACGTCACATTTTCTTTGATTAATGTCTGGAATAACCACCACAAAATCCTCTAGTTTCACCATTGTTAAAAAAACATTTCCGCGTTTTCGACCTGTATTTAGTGTAACAGCCTCAACCCACCTCCCCAGACCTTTGCTGGCGCATATTGGCTGACATGCGCCGGCCAAAACACTTCATTTCCCTCCCTTAGCGAGCTCCCCTAGTTCACCCTTTGTTAAAAACATTTCCGCGTTTTCGACCTGCATTTAGTATTAAAAAAGGCTACACCCCTCCCGCACCCCCTCGTGGCGCATATTGGCTGAAATACGCTCAGAAAACATCTTCACCGTGCCTAGTTTCTCTTGTTTCGCCATTGTAAAAAACAATTCCGCGTTTTCGACCGGCTTTTAGTAAAATAAATTATTTTACCCCACCCCTTCTTGGCGCATTACAGCTGAAATGCGCCAAAACACTTTTTCACCCTCCCTTGACAAACTCCCCTAGTTCCGCCTTTGTTAAAAACATTTCCGCATTTTCGACCTGTATTTAGTGTAAAAGCCTCAAACCACATCCCCACACCTTTGCTGGCGCATATTGGCTGAAATGCGCCGGCCAAAAACACTTCATTTCCCTCCCTTGGCAAACTCCTCTAGTTCCGCCTTTGTTAAAAACATTTCCGTGTTTGCGACCTGCATTTAGGGGAAAAGCCTACAACTCCATCACCTTCCTGGCGCATATTGACTGAAATGCGCCGAAAACTCTTCACCCTCAGCCTTGACAAATCCTCTAGTTTCGCCATTCATTGTGTACAAAAACATTTCCGCGTTTGCGACCTGCATTTAGTATAAAAAAAAAAAACCTTAGCCCTTTCCCACCCCTCCTGGCGCATATTGGCTGAAATGCGCTCAAAAAACGTCTTTATCCTCCCTTGACAAAATAATCTAACTCGTCCATTGTAAAAGTACGATTTCCGCGTTTTCGACCTACATTTACTGAAATAGCTTTAAACCCGCACCCCTTTTTGGCGAATATAGGCTGAAATGCGCCCAAAGAAAAGACTTTGTCACCCTCCCTTGACAAATTCCTCTCGTTTCCGCGGTTTCCGCGTTTTCGACCTTGCTATATAGCAAGGTCGATAACGCGGAAACCGCGGAAACCGTTGATATCGAACCCGGTATCTCTATTACCGAACCCGGTTTATCGATTTCCGCGGTTTCCGCATTTCCGCGTTATCGACCTGGCCGTTCTGTAATGTTACAATAGGCCAGAATTTGTTTTGTTATGAATTCTGTTCTCATACTCGGATCCTGGCATAGTAACCTGTACTAGTTCGTGCTAAGCTTTGATAGTACTTAGAACCTTGTACTTGTGTTTGTACTTTCACCAAAAGGAACTTTTACTGGTACTCCCATGGTCTTGCCATAAGATATATAGAATGCACTGCAGCCAGTATCAGGTACAGTATCAGCCATACAGCAAATGTTAGAATGTTTCATATAGAAGATACATAATAATAGATTTACACATTTCAATAACTTTGTCACCTGGGCAAATTGTACAAATGTTGATGGTATCAAGAATTCCTGGCCTTAGTTTGTAGTAAAATGTCCGTAGATTGCTGTAATGGTTTCTGGAGGGTTATTAACATTTTTTTGGGAGGTACACCATTTTCAAGGCAACACTGTTCCTTTCCAGACTATCCAACCCCCTCCCCCACCCTTTCTTCTTCATCCTCTTCACAGGCTTTTGCTGCCAGCTGGCTTGGTACATTTGCCATCAAAATGTTATAAAATCTTGTCTATGTTTTGATATCTGTTCATAAAATGTTACAGACCTTGGTAAATTTATTGTTCATGAATTGTCGTACTAATCCATTAAAACTAACCTAGGTACCTACATGTATATATCGGTGTGGTGGAATATGTTACATCACAGCATAGCAACCAGCAGCTTTCACCAATGACACAAGATCAGTACTTAATGTTTCATTTGAATCTGGACTGCGTAGGCTGACATACCTTTCAAGTTTCTCTTGATTTGCTTTCTTCACAGGCCACTCTTCTGTGGGAAATCTGATATCGACCAACTGAGAAAGATTTTTGAGTGAGTATAAGCATTAAAACATCCATCTGGGGACTTGATTTCTCAGAAGTCATGTTTATCTTTTGGTTTCGTTTTGATCACACTGTTTCAAACTCGGTAGGTTTTGTCAGAGCATGACTAGCATTCACTAGATTATGGTAATAGCCATCAGATTGGGTCTTAACTGTTTAACTTTAGAAAATCAATTGATACCTAGATTGGCATGTACTTCCATTCAAGAAACACATCAAAGCTTATCTTAGTGATTTAGCCAATGTTTGGATATACTTCATTCCTCTCTAACCTGTCTGCAATCAACTCTTGCACTTTGCCATCAACCTAACCTGCCAAACTTGGTAGCATTTAGCATTATGCCCCCAATGACTCACGATGGGAGCACTATGCCCCCAATGACCCACTACGGGAAGACTATTCCCTGATGACCCACTGCAGGAACACTATACCCCCAATGACCCACTACGGGAACACTATTCCTCCAATGACCCACTAAGGGAATACTATGCCCCAATGACCCACTACGGGAACACTATTCCCCGTTGACCCACTACGGGAACACTATTCCCAATACCCACTATGGGAACACTATTCCCCCAAAGACCCACCACGGGCACACTGTCCAATTCCTCTTGCTTGCAAATCTGCATTCTGAATTAAAGCACCTGGGTGTGTACATGACAGAGATATTCATCTGTACACTAGCTGTCTTCATGTATTTCTGGTGCTGGAACAAATCACTAATATCACTTCTTTCTGTGCATTGCCCTTTCCATAATATAATGATAATAACATAATTTCTTTTGAAATGCATGCAGCTGTAGCAGGTCTTCTAGAATTTGCAAGGAATGCCTATCAATCTACTTGTGGTTGTGTAGTCCAGTATCTATTTAAGAATGTCTATCAATCTACTTGTGGTTGTGTAGTCCAGTATCTATTTAAGAATGCCTATCAATCTACTTGTGGTTGTGTAGTCCAGTATCTATTTAAGAATGCCTATCAATCTACCTGTGGTTGTGTAGTCCAGTATCTATTTAAGAATGCCTATCAATCTACTTGTAGTTGTGTAGTCCAGTATCTATTTAAGAATGCCAATCAATCTACTTGTGGTTGTGTAGTCCAGTATCTATTTAAGAATGCCTATCAATCTAATTGTGGTTGTGTAGTCCAGTATCTATATAAGAATGCCTATCAATCTACTTGTGGTTGTGTAGTCCAGTATCTATTTAAGAATGCCTATCAATCTACTTGTAGTTGTGTAGTCCAGTATCTATTTAAGAATGCCTATCAATCTACTTGTGGTTGTGTAGTCCAGTATCTATTTAAGAATGCCAATCAATCTACTTGTTGTTGTGTAGTCCAGTATCTATTTAAGAATGCCTATCAATCTACTTGTGGTTGTGTAGTCCAGTATCTATTTAAGAATGCCTATCAATCTACTTGTGGTTGTGTAGTCCAGTATCTATTTAAGAATGCCAATCAATCTACTTGTTGTTGTGTAGTCCAGTATCTATTTAAGAATGCCTATCAATCTACTTGTGGTTGTGTAGTCCAGTATCTATTTAAGAATGCCAATCAATCTACTTGTTGTTGTGTAGTCCAGTATCTATTTAAGAATGCCTATCAATCTACTTGTGGTTGTGTAGTCCAGTATCTATTTAAGAATGCCAATCAATCTACTTGTGGTTGTGTAGTCCAGTATCTATTTAAGAATGTCTATCAATCTACTTGTGGTTGTGTAGAGAGAATACAGTCACCTTCTTGTAGAAATCAACTGTGATACAACAGCCTAGCCTAGGTTTACTATGACACCGACAAACGACAAGCAGCATGTCTCTCTCAGTGTCTCACATCTTAGCATACGTACCCTGTCACTACTAGCCTACCATAGCAACAGTGCCTATGCCTCCAGTAGGTTTACTACACAATCGTGCAATTGCCAGTAGACCTAATATGATTCAATATAGGACATGTCTTCAAAAACTTTAGAATCATTTGAAAATTATGTCAGAAATTTAGATACTTACTTCAGAGAAACCACACATAAACTGCTGAACTCGATGTTGCATTAGCGATGACGGTTGTTCTAACGTACATGCTGTATCATATCTAGATTGTATGCAATGCACACTTACTGTACCTAGGTATTTAACAGGCTATGTGCGTTTGCTGATTATGTCACACAGTCACATGAATCATACCAACTATAGGATAGTTTTCATTCATGTACATGAGGAATGAACAAAGCTGGAATTTTCTTTCTTGTGTCTGATTATCCTTTACTAGTTTGAGAATACGTTAAGCAGATTATTCCCACAGAGAGATATACCTGCAAAAAAGCGTTGCATTGAAATCTTATATTTCATTATTGCAACGTAGAGGAAGTAGATATTTTTACTTCATGTCTGTCAATGTCAGTTACAATGAAACTAATCGTTTAATTCATGAATACACTGGTTCTAATGAGATTTTGCTCAGATCAGTCATGCTGGGGTCAAGGATGGTCCAAACATGTATCATTCTAACATTCTTATCATCCTACGATTATTATCTGACCTAATGATAGGGATTATGCACTAGTAAGTCTCTTGATTGTGTTTCAACAAGAACTGGTCGAAAACTTGACAGCTAAGTAACTTCACAGGGGCAAGCACTGTCCAGCACATATCAAGCTATATAACTGACTTCACCTTCCCCATCCCTAATCTCATTTTCAAAGCAGAAATGCCTGGGCAAGCAAGAAGCATTTCGTATGTGGGAATATTGATATGATCTTGTGACGAACTATGATTGCAATAACAGTGAATGTGTTCGTTACAGTAATAATAGTTTCCTTGTATACTCACCATTGACTGCTTACTTCCTACTTACTTTTGTTTACACCAGTCATTACTAAATGACGAAATGTACTGCATTGAGTGAATAGTCTCTCAAAGATATTCCAAAAAATGTAGACATCGGCCAGCAGATGATCTTGATCTTTCTAAAACATAATCTAAGAGAACGAAGTTGTTGGTAAAAATTGTTTTTTAGATATTTTCTATTTTTCTGTGCTCAGCTCTAAAGAGTCGACTATGTACTATGATGCATTCATGTGATCCATAGGAATGATGGCGCTATTGACTTATTTGACAAGGTTTTGTTTTTCTTTGTGACTAAAATTTATTCACATCTGTTTCACATTTAATTGATCTGTAAGGAAATCATTAATAGCAGTATGTTTCCCCTTGAGTTGGTATATTGCCTCATCATATCATAAGCTACCTAGCTGTTAATATTGAACAATGATACTTAGTTTAGGTATTCTATCCATTATGCTTGCCATTGTATTGAACATACAATAGGCCACAAACTGAATTTATGCTTGATTGGTTACATCTGGATAAGTCTAACTGACCAGAGTTTGAACAGTGCAAAAAGATTATAAATTTACTGGAAGTTCTAAAATCCAGATAAAGTGATATTTGTCTTTGTGACTCTAAGGTAGTTGAAATAACAGTTACTGCACTCTATTGTTATTATTGCTAGCTGCAGCTAAGCAACCACTATTTATGTAGAGACTTTAATGAGTCATGCGCTAGCTATGGATAATATTCGGCATAACTTATTTTCTAATAGGGTTGTGAATGAGTGGAAAGGTTTGCCTGAGAAAGTTGTACAGTTTGCAAGTAGTGTGAATGGGTTTAAGAATGCTTTGGACAAGCACTTTAAGCATTGTAATCGGGTCAGAGTGTTTGTGTCTTCAGTTTTTAGCTCATACCAGCATGCTGGTGTGAGCTATTGTTACAGTGCGGCCTCTATCACTCTATCATTCTATCACTCTATCACTCTATCCGTCAACAATTGGTAAAACCGCTCCCACTCGCACAGTGTTTGATGGAATTTCATGAAACTTGGACACAAGGACCATTGGGTATAGGGCCATCAGAGATGGTCCAAAATTTGGGGTCAAAGGTCACATGTGGGCCGTAATGGGCCATTTTGTGGAAATACGCAAAATGCTTCTTCTCCTACAGATTCCAAGGTACAATGTTGAGGGTTTGTCACGATAGTACTATGGAAGTTTTACCTTCAGGGTGTTCATGAATTTGAGATCAAAGATCAACTTGGGGTCTTTTGTGGCCCGGGCCGCGGCCCTATATTTTCAAATTGCTCCTGTTCGTACAGTGTATGGCCAGTTATAATGAAACTTGGTCACAACGTTCCTCAGGATGAGAGTTACGAGGGGTGTTCGGAAAATTGAGGTCAAATGTCATTTAGGGGGTCATCGGGGGTCATTCTTTGTAATATTTTCAAATATCTCAATCTCAAGATTTTGATGGATCATATTCAAAGTTGAACTGATGATTGTTGGATTGTGTATGAATTAGGTGATGCCTAATAATTTTTGGTCAAAAGTTAATTAATTACAATTAATCCCCATTGTTTAAAAAAATCTGAGCCTTCACTTTTTGCCAAAGCTCCTTTAATTTGTCTCCCAGTCTCTACAGTGTTTGTTTACATTTGTGGTTAAGCTCTGCAGAGGCTGTTAGTGGAATTAAAGCAGGACTGGGAGTTGTTATTAACTGTCGAACTGTAAGCATGAGAGCCCTATAGCCAATCAGCACTTGCCGATTCTTAGAAGTCTTTGAGCCTGAGGTATTGTAGGCAGCCAGCCAAAATTTTGGCAAGGAGTGCTTCAGGTCTGCTCAGGTAGAGGGGAGAAAGTTTAATAGGGTAGGTCAGTGGTATTGTTTGAGAGAGTGGGTAAAATAGGATTTAAAGGGGGAAAATAGGAATTATAGCCAGTGGTGTGGCCAGGATTCTGCTAAAGGAGGGGGGGGGGGTTATCCCTCATGGGCCCAAAATTGGTGGAATCTGAAAAATGGCCTGAAATTTGGTGGGCCATAAAGTTTTGTGGGCCCTACATTTTAAGTTCAAAAAGGTATGAGCTTCTGCACCATTGGTGCTCTAGTTTCTTCTCTCCTATAGGGTCCTTGATGGTGACTTGAGTGTCCCTCCTGATACTTTTTTTCTACTAAACTAAACTAACAGTCACTGTAGAGATTTGATCAAATGAAGTTTGCATCATATTAACAGTTTCGGCAACAATGTTAGGCCTGTAGTCTTCTAACCTATTGTTTATGTATGTGTCTATTTTATGTCACATGATCCTGCCTTCCCTCCCTTTAATCCTGCACAGACAAAAAGAAAAATGTTTGCATCCTCAGTTGTGTCTGCCAATAAATACACCACTTCACAATTGTCCCCTTCCTTGGCCCCTTCACCTTCCCCACCCCTCCCCCCTCTATTCCATATTCCTGATCTCTTTCCTTCACCTTTATCCTTCCCCTTCCAACACTTCTTCTCATTCAGTACATTGTAGTGCACAGGGTTTGAACAGTATTGATTTCAACTGATTAACTTTCAAAAATACATGTCTGTGCAACTAACTGAATTGGTAGAGCAACACAGATGTGTAGAATATGCCACTTAGTTCCACAGATTATTTGTATATAGTCAATATGTTTTCATATGGTATTATAAATTCTACGAAGCCATTTTGGGAATTATTTCATTCCATGTCTGTTTTCCTGGATTTTCTTAGATAAATAATTTCAGTCATACTGACCACTTATATTTATTTTAGTTCCAAGTCTCTTATTGTAAGGGTGAACAGGCCTCCGGGCAACAGGAATTTGGTTTCCTTTTGTACATCCTGATCTGCTTTGTGTTTTCATACTTTGTTAATTGTATACTGTTCTTGTGATTGGATCAAATATATAATTAAATGAAATAATGAAATTCATTAAGTGTTTAGTATTTCAAGATTGCATAGTGATTAACTTTGTCTTTTGGCAGCTGGTGACTTTGTGTACTGGGGTGGGAGGAGTAGGGAAGGGGGGTGTGTTCATGATGGGGGGGGGAGATAGAAGAGATTATGAGGATTGACTCATTAGTTTGCATGTCGGAGTTTGGGATGCTTTGTAAATGTTGGAAGGTGCATGCACCACTGGTTGTACTCTCCTAGCTAAATTACTGATGCCACTTCCTAGAAATGAGTCTATAATTTATTATGTAATAAACTGAAATGAAAACGAGTAACATTCATTATTAATATGCTCCTTTATGATAATTAAAAACACTATGACATGCCCATACTCACCAATTCCCATACATTTCCTCTGTTCAAATTGATAAACATAATTTTCGAAATAAGTTGCAATTACTGAAATTGATAGTCTTCTTCAAACATACTCCAAAGATGTTAGCAGCAATAAGCAGATTATATAATTCAACTGTTCTCGTAAAACACATAATTACTTTCTTTTAATACTGTTTGTTTGCTCAGTGCATCATTGTATCTAGGCTATGAAAGTGTAGGCGCCCGAATGGCTGTGTGGTGTAATCAACATCAGGAAATTCCCTAGTGGCGCTATTGCATTTTTGTTTACAAACTCACGTTTTGTTCTGAAGCTTAATTCTTTTGTTCTTCTGTATTACAGTTGATTGAATTTCTCATCATTGAGTTTCCTTTTGATCTGGAATGTTGCCGCAGTCTGGTATGACACAGGCAATCATTACAGGAGTTAGAAAATACAGAGAAATATCTATTATTCTGGTCGACCTTAATTTAAGAATGAGAATTGAGATTAGTTGTAAATGTTTGTATTTATATTTGCAAAGGAAAACAAATTCAAAGAAAGAGACTTTAGTTGAAGTTTTGTTTGACATACAGTTCAAATATGCCAAATGAATACAAAGGACAGCTGTGTGACAGCCATGTTGGTTTGCTATTTGATAATTAAAATAAGAAACTGAGATGAAACTAAAGGATGATGTCCTTTAGTCATCCTTAGAGCAATAATCTCATGAGTTTGATATTTCTTGTCTCTAGTGTAATCGGCTTGCCTGATAGAAGTGAGTGGCCAGAAGACGTTTCCATCCCATGGACCTCCTTCTCTGTATCTGCTCCTCGTCTTTTCCGGGAGGTCATCTACAACTTGTCGCCATCGGCTGAAGACTTACTAAAGGTAGGTCCTTGGTAGATAGCCTATCTGAGCTAAACACCCCCAAACCCCTCCAACCCCCAAACCTCTCCAACCCCCAAACCCCTCTAACCCCCCAAACCTCTCCAACCCCCAAACCCCTCCAACCCACAAACCCCTCCAACCCCCAAAGTGTTTGTTTGAGAAGAATCACTTCATGGCAAACTTATGTAGCAGGTAGTTGTGTATTAATTGCTTAAGTTACATAAGTAGATTGTAAGCCTAGCCAGACGTTACTGGTACATTCAGACAGAGTATTTATCTGCTAAGATGGTGAAGTCATTTACCAAGCTATGATATGAAAATGGATGATAACTTTGGTGCATTTCATATGTTAAGAGACGTTTGTTGGTTGTTGATGACTTTTCAGTTATTATCACTAACAATATTTCCACTTTGAAAGCATTCTGCAAGTTATCAGTTATCTGTTCCTAATGTTTGTTTCCAATGTCACACTTTCTCTTGTAGCTTATGCCAAAGAACTGCAATTTCCTAAATGTCAGTTCTATTCTACATGTTGATGTTTCTGAAGCTTTTATAATGTGATATGTCACCAGGGTCAGAAATCTTACTGCAACCCTCCCACCCCCCCCCCAACTGAGGCTGCAAAATTTAAGTCAAACTTCTCTTTATTATTAGGAAATCTCTTGATCTCTGTTTGATTGATAGCATCTGCTGACACAAGTAACATTGCTTCATATCACATGATGTTGATGTGGAGTGTCTCCCACCACGGTTACTAACCTTTCCCACCCTGCCACCCCCCCTACCCCACACCTCCACAGTTACTTTGTTGCTATAAAACAAGGAATCTCTTGGTCCCTGTTTGATTTACAGCGTCTCCTGACCTTTGATCCAAACATTCGAATCACTGCTGCCGAGGCCCTGAACCACAGCTACTTCAAAGATGGCGATGATGAGAGCGATGAGGAAGATGAAGAAGAAGAATCAGATGAAGAGGAGGAGGAGGAGGAAGATGATGATGATGATGATGATGACGACGACGACGATAACCATGGCAACGGAGATGAAGGAACGACAAAAGAAACAGAAGAAACGGAGAAGAGTGACACATCGACGCCTGCCGTTTCTTTGACCGCATCCTCCTCCAAGAAAAGTGCTGAATCACAATCTTAGAGTTAGCCATTTTTCCGTCTTGTACCAAACTACACGGGTGGTCTACTGGAGGGCCTAACAAATACACAGCTGATTTTGAATGTTCTTAGTGTTTAGGTAAGTATTTACTTGCTTTGTTTAGATAATTTCTACTTTTATAATCTACAAGTCTATGTAGACAAGAGCGATGATGGGAAAACTGCATAGTCTTTTTGTTTTTACGTAATGTTATAATGATAATCAGAAAGCACAGAATTAACCTCATAAATTGTTCACCTTTGTTTTTTCTATTTTCAAAAAGAAGGGGGTGGGAGGGGGTCTCTTAGGCCATGTAGAGTAACTTGTTGCATCCCACCATTAATGGCTGGGTGCCCCTGTCATAAAACATAAAAGCAGTACTGTATGAGTATAATACATCAGTGGTAAATGTACTAAATGCTGCAAACATTCATTACGATGTTTGGTTGTACAGACTGTACCCATTCCTATATTATTTTGTATTTTTATAATTTTTTAAGCATCTGAGTGTGTGCATCCATTACAAGTCTATTTCAGAACTGCAGGACCGTTGAGTGATAGCACCATATCAAAATTCCCATGCTCTTATGAGAATAGGAATTTTGTAAAATGATGCATCTGTTCTGATGGTAGCTGTTGTGAAAACTACCAAAACGTGTTCAATTTGTCGGTTGCAAGTACATGATGTGAATTGTGTATGCAGACCAAATGTAATTTATGTCTCTGATATTTTAATGCGGGTGAATCCAATATGGTAATTCAGGAATACACTGCAGCTGAAGGAGGTATGGATTGTGTCTGTTACTCCTGCTTTGTTTTTGTGTTTATTTAATTTAAGGACAGTTGATGACATCACTGTGAATTCAGGTCAGCTTAAGCATGGTGTACTGTTTTTTTGTTGTTGCAAACACTGACTTTTTTTTCATAATTTATTACCACTTTTTCCAGTGTACTAAAGCTAATAGTCTGCTTGCCAACATTATGCATTTCTAAGAAACCCTTTTTACTGGTGATATTCATTGGAACATCTTGTGATCATTAAGCAAGAGTTCTCACAATAATCTGACATAATGTGATTAAGAAATATATCTGCTGCCATCGTTAAGCCCTTACATCATTAAGGTAAAGCCATAATAAAGGAAGGAAGTTATGCTTACATAAATATGCCTTATTGCTCCCTAATAACTTACACTATCCAGTACCATTTAGCTGACAATTACTTCTCTTTTTACATCTTGCATTCATAGGCAGTTTGCATTTGATTTTGCTTGGATAGTGTTCTGTTAATAATGTACATGTATGATGTAAATCAGTATGCACAAGGAAACCTTTACTAGAACACAGTACTGACTATCACACTGGTGTGCAATACTTCTTGTGGTATCTGAAGACCAAAACAATTTGACTGGCAAATATAACTACCATTGCCATGTTTGTCATGTATTTCACTTCTACACTGTGCTACATATATCCACTTTCTTTCACATATTTTACATATTCTGAAGAAATTGTGGAATGAAAAGATCAGTGGCTGTTTATATACAGAAGTATCAATAAGCAGTGATGTTGTCATTCTTGTACCTCTTATTACACAATTTTCTGAATGGGACATTAGTAGAAAACACTTTGAGAGATTGTCAGTTTACTTCAAGTTTGGCTTTAATACATTGCTGTGGTAAATCATTGCTCTGTATGGCGTACTGAACCATATTAGATGCCAGGAAATGCTATACCAACTTGTTTATGTCCTGGCTATGTCTACATGTGGAGTCAGATTTAGACATCGGATGGTTTGTTGCTTCAATTTATTGTGGATACTGAGAGTACTATCAGAGTCTGGAAGGTGGAGAAGAGGAGGGGAGGAGTGGGGGTGGGCAGATGTGAAAGACAAAACATTACAGCATCATGCAAATCATTCTCATTTTCTATTTGTATTTCTCAATTAAACACAATGTTGCCTTTTTACATAATTACTATATCTCAGTGTCATCAGGATGTTTGGAATGTGTCTTATTTATTATCTCTGGAAGGAAGAAACATCAATAATATTTGTCTTTCCTACCTGAAGCATCCATATTTAATAGTGTATTATGCTATTGTTAATAAGTTTGGGGTTGAACTTTATAAACTTATGCATTCCAATTGGAACTTTACACATTACAAGAAAAAAACCTTGATCTGTTGAATTGTGAAAGTAAACTTTTAAAAAAATTCCTTTTTGTGGCTGTAAGGAAGCTCGTAAATGATGCTTGCAAAAGTATATTTTTATAAAAATAAAAAAAAATAAAAAAATTGTACTTGGTAATTTTAATTATTGATTCCAGTAAGATTCTTGTTGACAATATTTTTACTTGTGAAATATAATCCAAGTTGAAGCCAATTTGCTGTGTTTATTAAAGGATCTAATATTTCCAGTTTATTCAAATACAATAAACCTTGCAACCAACCTGTTAACATGAATTTAAGACATTTTCAATCTTTTTGCTATAGTTTTGTGTTCATTTTACAAAACTTCCATAGTTTTGCTCTGAGCAAGCAAAACAGATTGTCTTTCTTCTCAAATCAAATTTTAAAAAATGTTCCCAGTTTGAATATCATCTCATTTGTCTTAACTTGTATTCACCAGTTGGAAATAATTGTTTTGTTTAATAGAATGGCATAGCAGTGAACCTGACTTTACAGTTACAGATTAAACATAAGCGTTGGATCCAAATTTTAGTTTGCTACAATGCTTTAAACTGCTTTCCTGAAGAATCTAGCACTGTTTGTTGAAGATGTTGGGTGATTTCAAATTAGGCCATGGAAGGATTTGTAGTTCTGATGGTAGAAACTTCATTGGTAACAGTTCTACAGGTGTGATAGTTTTAATCATTTTGTGACCGTTCTTGTGGTCTCTCTAACATATTTTGATGCAGTAATGAACACATATCAGTTATAAACTCAGCAAATTATGTTGAACATATCCTTTTTCTTACGGTTGATGTGTATGTCTTGCTATTTCTAACAGTTGTAATTTGGTGAGCAAACCTTAAAGTTATTAAGATACTTGATGTTTTCACACCTACTTGATACTTTTGTTGCCATGGTAACATTCAAATGATACATTAGCTGCTGCTGCCATGCATGATCAGGTTCAAATACAGTTTTCATATTCATACTACATTAATATTAATATCACCATACATCTTGTTGTCCGTTGTTTCCATTAATTCAGTGTAATTTAATACCATCATTTTTTTAAGGTTGAAGAAATTGTAACTTCAGCATTAATTGGTGCCAAGTTAATTGTACTATTGAAAGTGTTTAGTAATGTTATGATCTTTAAGTTTCCTCTTAAAGTGTACTCTCAAATTCATTCCTATGTATGCTTCCAATATTTAAATTTGAATGTAATAGTAAAAGTGTTGGATGTTGCTATTATGTGGTAGGTTACTATGTACTAGACAGGTATGGTAAGTAGGAACACCATGCAATGAAAATGTTCATTCAAACAAGCTAACCACAAGAGAAGTCTAATACTACCAACACAGTGCCTTGAATTTTAAACTTTTGTAAAGCGATAGATATGAACATCTGTATTATAATTAAGCTATGATGTCATGAGGTCATGTAGGAGTAAACGTGACAACCGCCTGCATCAGTAACGGATTTCCGGTCTTGCTATATATACAGATCTCTAGACAGTCCTTTAATAGATTAGTTTCTATTGTTTTTAATCAGAAAGAGCACACACGTACAGTACTTAGTATTTGTCTGATTTAATTAGTAGTTAATTACAGACTTAATTGTTAGTGGTAATACTTAGCAGGTCAAATGTTTAGCATCATCTGTTACTCTAGTATGCTAGTAATAAATAGATTAATCGGTATTTAATCAGGATATATCAGGATATGCTTGAATTTAGGGCTAATGTCTGTAATCATCATTTTTACCCAAGATTAGTACTTAAAAAAAAGGTAATTTTGTAAAATATTGTTTTCTTTTATTAACTTTTATTGCATATTTGATGCGTGATTCGTGACCATTGTAGTTTATATTGTAGTCTCTCAAGCTAGCATAAGTTGCTTTCCAAACGTACGTGCCACAATGTTAGTAACTATGCAGGCTGTGAACAACTGGGTACAACTCCAAGCTGTTGCACAATTGTTCAGTCAAATATGTTAGTAGCTCCTTGGTGGTTGCTAATCTTGGACCTAATACTTCCTGGGATGACCAAAGGCCTTTGCTTGCCACCTCTCCTAACATTGTTTGGGGGGATGTAGAGGTTGACATCCAAGTAAAGTGGTCCTATCTGATCGACATTAAGACATAGCTCTTGGTTAAGGTAACCATATTTTCCAGGAAATCCCAGGAACATGATATTGATTTTGACACCACTCATCCCCCCCTCTCCCAGCCCCACCCTCCATATTGACATCATATTTTCAGTACTGACGATGAACGTTAAGGGAAAGTGATATCATTTTGAGGATCTCTGAGTGTTTTGGTGGTTTTATGTTTAAAGGATATATACTGTACCCAAGTTTAAAATCCAGAAACAAGTGTTTAGCTTGAGGTAACAATCCCATGCCAAAAATGATGAAGGTATTAACTGGAAGTCTAGTAATTTATCAATTAGTACAACATGATGCTTCTTCCTCATGAACTCTGAAACTATTCAAACAATCTGGGTTGTCTTTCTCTGTGAGCCACAAATGAACTCTACTTCTGTGGTTGTG
Source organism: Apostichopus japonicus (assembly GCF_037975245.1). Classification (NCBI taxonomy): domain Eukaryota; kingdom Metazoa; phylum Echinodermata; class Holothuroidea; order Aspidochirotida; family Stichopodidae; genus Apostichopus; species Apostichopus japonicus. The sequence goes on along the minus strand of NC_092564.1, from coordinate 1,435,378 downwards.
AAAAATCACAGCTTGACTAGGTTCAAGCTATTTCTATGAATAGGAAGCTAAAGAGATCAAATTGAAATTACTCAGGGTACTTTCAAATTTGAAGTTATCCTTACTGTCCATGTTATAACCATCAACAGTGACTTTTAATAACAGAGTGTTAAAGCGGGTGCAAGATTGTAAGCTGTGACATTTTGTCTTGCAGCTTCAGTCATAGCATGAATTTTCCGCATCAAGGAATCAAGTCGTCATTATCCCCTATGTGGACAAATTTCTAAATTACATCATCATATCCACCATTGCAATAGTGAATGATCATTGGGAGGGTGTGGATGGGGGGGGGAAGGGGGGTTACAAAACACGCTCAGCTACACCTTATATTGTACCTCATTCCCCCTCCCCCACTCCCCTGTCCTGAAAGAGAAAAACCTTGTTATACAAGGACAGGTAGTAATTAAGCGAGCCAGATATTTTCCCATCGCTGCCAGCCTCAAGATATCACCGATACAGTTGAATCTCCTATGCCTTTGTTGTTGTTGTATTGCTTATGAATTCCCTTCGTTGCCAGCTGATATACATCTAAGATTAGATGCTGCAAAATATGATGAAATTTGACAGATTTGTCATGATATACAGCTCAGGTCATCTGAGTTGTAACAATTATAATGTTGTGATTTTACTCTACCAACACCAAGTCCTTAACAATTGAGTTTAAACTTGGTTTGTGAGTGAAGGATTGCAGGAGGTCATTTTACTGGACATGTTTAGGCCATGATGATAACTTTAATTGGATTTCAATGATGATTTAGACAGCTCTTACTTCCAGAATGACAATATTCTGTTGGGACTTGGCTTTTCATGGCAATTTCCTTGTGCTGACTTATTCTTTTGTTCAGCTCTTGATGACTCAAATGTTAAAACAGTCAAATTTAATAAAATTACCCTGATATCATTGATATGCAATAACAGGTCCATCAGCTAATGAACTATGCATGATATGGTGTTGATACCAATCTCTAGAACTGCACATGTGCAATATTTGACAAAACTTTTTTGACACTTAGCGTTTGACAGCTATGTGTTGATGGTGATGAGTTACTGTAACTCAACTGTGATGCAAGTCGTCATTTATTTATATTTTACCATACAGTCCTACCATGACTGTAATCTCCTTTGTAAAGTTCATTATTAATGTTAGACTATACAACTTGAGGAACCAGGTCATGTTGTGAGTTGTAGCCATTAAAACAGTCATAGGAAAGGTTGGGTATGTCAAGATGGCGTCTAATGATATGCGTTGCTGAGGTGAGATGTGTTGGAGTAGGATACATTAAGGGCTTCGAGCTGAGGTATGACAGATCTGTGAGGTGTGATCCATGTGGTATGATTCCTGAAGTGGAATACATTGAGATGAGATGTGCTGAGATGAGATGCGCTGAGATGGGATGCAATGAGTTGAGATGCGCTGAGATGGGCTGAGATGAGATGCGCTGAGATGCACTGAGATGGGATGCACTGAGATGGGATGCGCTGAGATGAGATGCACTGAGATGGGATGCACTGAGATGGGATGAGCTGAGTTGAGATGCACCGAGATGGGATTTGCTGAGATGAGATGCACTGAGATGGGATGCCCTGAGATGAGATGCGCTGAGATGAGATGCGCTGAGATGAGATAATCTAGGTTTGATTGTTGAGGTGAGAGTGTTGGTGGAGTTATTATGCTGCAATATTGTTGGCAATGAAGTATGAGGGTTGTAGCTCATTTGCAGTGACAAAAATGTACAGTGAGAGAAGTTCATTCAACAATAGGGTTTGTAGAAACTGAAGGTGATGAAACCAGTTTTGAGATTAGAAGTGATTATTATGAGTTCATGGCAATTCTGATTCTTGATCTTTTAACTTGAGTTATGTCTTCCTAGGGTGGTATGTTAAATTTATGGTTCTACCTCCTTAATACAAATTATTCCTTGGCACCTATTCCAGGGTGATTTATTAATTATCAGTACTCCTGTGATTACCTTTCAACCAATTATTACTCAAGTTTATACAATTTAAATTCATGTAGTCATGACAACCACATCAATTATGCACAATTATTTGTTAGTACTAGATTTTAATACTTCTGTTTTATTATGATTATTATTATTATTATCACTTACATTTTGCTTCCTGTTTGTTGCTTGTTGTGGCCATGTTTTGTAGTGCACTGCCTGTATGACAATCATCAATTCTCCTAATCAGACATAACAGGTGCAGTTTGCTATAATCTAGTTCTTACCGTTTTTATGCTGCATGTTGTTTTTTTTTTGTTTTTTCATTGATTCTGCAACAATCTGAACTGGATAAGTTAATCAGACAAAATCGTGTTGTGAAATTTTTGATAATTTGGAATAAACTTTGTAAAATATGCTGGTGTATCGTGTCTCTTGTTTGGCTGCTTTAACTGCCTGAGTAATAAGTATAAAAGTGGAACATTTACACAGTATGACCACTGTGTTATCACTGTGAAAAAGAGCAAGCATTTTAATTTATGCATCACAAACATCACTTCCATTCAGCGACATGTGACTGGCAATGAAGGGTGAAACCATGTATACTTCAACGTATATCAGTGGGTAAGCTATAATCCCTCCCCCCCACCCCCAGACAGAAAGAATACATAAATAATATATAAAATGTATGGTACAACCCAAACAGTTGAAAATCCATTGTTTGAAAAGTTGTAAAATATTAACCATTTTGCATCAAAGCATCTTCCATTTTACTAACATTTTTCAATGGGGAGGATACATCCCTGCTGGTAGTATACAGTACTTCTGTGCAATCCTACAGTATATATATATATAGCTCTAATATCTCAGACTTGTACATGCTCTAACTTGGTCTATGTGACAAAAATATGCACATTTTTTCATTCATGCAGTTTTCAAGTGCCTCTTTGCCATCAAATTTATGCAATAATTGACTGGGTGGCTGGTGCTGGCTGTTTGTGAGGAGTATGAAGTGAGAAATCTTCTGACCACGTTACCATATCCTAGGTCACAACGGTAAACTGGTAGTAGTATAGTATCTTGCTATCAAGAATAAAGTTGTTGTACCCACGATTATCATCATTTATGCACCCAAGGATGAATCACTTTCATGCTGTGGGACACAACTTTGGCCAAAATTTGTTCCCCACACCATGAGTAAAGCAAATGTATTGTCAATATCACCAATCAATCAATAATTGAGATACTCTATGATTATCACTCTTTCTTCCAGGAGAAGATTCCCTCCATTAAACCACATCAGCAACCCTCCCCTCTCCCTTCCCAGCCTTCTCTCCCTCAGAATGATCTTCAGATCTTGCAACATGCCTGCGAACATTAAAAGTCCCCCCCCCCCATCACGAATATTAAATGAAAACAAAACAGGCGTTCATTATTCTTGCAAAATTTATTGATCATACTTTGCATCTTTTTGCTGATATCTAAACACTCAATAAATTCATAGCATTTAATACACACAATGAAGAAATGAGACTGTACACAACAGATATGATCCTGTCCAGTAATTTCCTGATGTAATCTGCAGCAATGTGCAGTACAGACAGTGTTTCTTGCATCAAACCCTTCTACATTTTCATCATTCATTGTGTAAATGGTTCACTACCAACTCAGAAACATTTTCGTTAATCAATATATTGTTAGACATGATTGATGAAAATTTTGCTGTTTTTTTTATTTTTTTCAATTTTTAAGACCCTTTTTTGCCAGTTTATGATACTTTGACCAAACTAACCTAAACTTACTCAAACTAGAGTTGCAATTTTATCAAACTATGATACCCTCATTGATTTCATCACCCAACTGGACTAAGAATCAGCTTGTGGAATTAATTCAGTTATTGTTATATATCTTGACTATCTCTAGCTGAACATAAACCTCACATGAAATGGCAATGAGTAGCCACATAGAACAACAATAACATTGACAATTTGATTCATACACTCCATCGAATATGCCATTTGAAATGAGAAAAAAAACGAGAAAAACAAACTGGCATCTATACATGCTTCTGTACTATTTGCACAGCTTTAAGCAATGAAAGGAAAAACCTACATACAAGTTTATAAAGAAGTTATCTTTTCTGTTAAATCATCCCATAATAGCAATTAAGCACACGTGAATATATGATAAAAATTTAAGAAACAGTGTAAAGTGTGATAAACCATGTTCCATTCTATATATATATATTTAACATATTTGTGCCTTACAAACAAATTTTATATTGAATTACTTCCTGGTGAAAAACCTAGAAGAAAGATAATTGAAATAATTGCACTCTTGATTCTGGTATCTAACATGGTACCAGTAGCGTAGCCAAGGGAGTGGAGGTGTGGTGGGGGAGAAGTCTGGCTATCACCCTGGTAAAATGGTTTATTTTCTAATACCAAGCATTCTTCCTTATAACAGGTGAATGTGTATACTGGCATGCTGTTATGTGATTATTACTCAAAATGAGACTATTATATCAATCAGACTACAAGAAACCTTGCTATAGAATTTTCATAAAAATAAAGGTTAATTAAACAGAAAATTAATGATTTCATTCTGAACTGAGATTCCATTCCCCTGCCACTTCTTATATTAGCATTAACCACATTTAACTTACAAACAGAAATATAGAAAAGTATTTGAGTTTTACTTCATTACTTAAAGCAATTACTTGACTAGCCAAAGTACACACTACACTGTTAATGGGATTTTCTGGTATTGTCAAACCATTATCAATATCTTCTCACAAAGTTATCCCTAAGGAATTCCCCAGTGACAATAAACATTGATGACATGATGAAATGTTACAATATATATTCCCTCAAGAGTCATATACATCAATTGTTCTATTTTCTATAACATCTACTTGAGTAATTTTGATCAGACTTGTCATTGTCTTATTAACATGCCCATTTCCATATGATTCCCCTCCCAATCCCCCCTCCCATTCCCCCCTCCCTTTCTCTCCCCCCCCCCCGATCCAAATGAAACCTTTTTCAGACTTTGTAAATAAGATTGATACAATGTTCCAATGATATATATCTGAAAGACAACATAAAAGAAACCAAAGATATTCATAGTACCATGATGATAATAGTAGTAAAAAGAATCGATAGGAAAAAGTGTATTAACAGTGAATTCTCTGCCGTTTGATATAAATTTGTCAAGAAATTTGAATAAATGCAAGATTGGCAGGAGTATCAAATCTATCACCGTTAAGAATGGTTTTGTTATGTGAAATTGAAAGAAAAAAATAATGAAATGCACCTTCTATGAAAGAAACAACAGACCAACACAAAATGAACATTAAGAGGAATGCAATTCACACAAATCATTTGACAGAGATATGACGAATACCTGGATACCATGCTGTGATTCTTACTGTAAGAACCAGTAAAAGACTATCAGGGCAAAGGACCTTGGTGGGTTAGTACAGTATGTAGATGAGATAGTCATAGCTTCTTTACAAAGTGTGTTGGGGTGCAGGGTGACTGGAGCCCTTCCAAACTATGCCCAATCCAACTCCGAACCACTCCCTCCCCACCTCCCAAACTGAGAGACAGGGAAGAGTATGAAACAGCCAAAAATTAATTGAAGTCTGTTACGACCAACTATGCCTACACAGGGAAACAATGTAAAGTAGTATCCTAATCAAGCTTCTGATAAGTTCAACACAGTTGAGTTGTACAAAGAATAATGATCATGTACATTTCATGTTAAAAATTTAGTTTGCTCATATCAGTGCAACACATGATAAAGATGGGACTATGTGGGCACATTGACAAATTAGAGTAAAAGCACCATTTGTGCTCTCCAAAGGATTTCATGTTCTAGACTTACAGGTTGCAAAGCATATCTTCATGAAATGAAGGATACTGAAAAATATGCTCACCCCATTAACAACTACTTGTCTACCATACCATCACTTCTCCCCCCCCAACCCTCTTCACATCCATCCCCCCGTCGACAGGTGAATTACTACACTGCTTGATACCTTTGCCTGAGTAGTTAAAAGATCATCACAAGCTTATTCTTATAGAAATGCTGACAATTTTTATCTGTCAGCAGGGATTGCCGAATAATTTTTTAAAAGTCATGGTGTAATTTTGATAAAACTGTGCAACACATTAAATTTAGACTACGGCACAATCGATAGCTAATAACAAGGTGATTCATACACACAGCTGCATTTCACAGGTTAGCTAGTCACCTGGCTGTGACCTCCATGATATATCAATATAAAGTTACTGTACTGCAGTAGGACTAAAGCACAATGGATTTGTCCTGCTAAGAGTTTGAATGGAAACATTTAAAATAAAGCCAGCATTTGGCTTAAGTACTATGGATGGTACTAAAGCTAACAAGCTAACTGATGAAGGATGAAAACTAAATATACAGACAATACAATCAATGTTTCCAAAAACAGATTTAACAAAGAAGGACAATGAACAAGGAAGTGACATTGCAGCTGTGTTATTTGCAAGAAGTTGACTAACACAGGTTCTAGAACGGCCATTTCCACTGAATTTGTCACAGGGGGTCCTCCAGCAATGCACAAAATTAGAGGGCGCTGTGGTATCAGTCTTATCTAGTTTTGAGAAACTGGACAAGCTGCACTCTCTAACTGCAGATCATAATGGTTCATTCACTTATTAGTATACCATTTTCTTTGTAACTATTGAAAAAGGCTGTTTTTTTTTTAAACATATGTTTGAAGTTTCAAGTCAATCTAACAATTGTAAGCACCTTAACTTGTCTTTTCTAAAGTATGTAACTTCTTTCCTTTGGATAAACTGAACCTTTCTTTCTTTCTGTAAGTTCACCAGGCTTGCTCGCAGTTTTGTGAACGTTTACAAACGATCTTGTTTCTGCAATTCAGACAGTACAGATTAAGCACATTAGGACTGCTAAGGCACTGCTAAACCGCTGGAGAACCATACTCTAGCTGGCTGCATGATCAGATACTTTTGTCCGTCAAAATTATCCCAGGAATGATCAAATCAAACTTGAAAGGTTTACAAATGAAGCAATAAAACATGACATTAAATCTATGGCCCTGCAGAGTTTCCAGATACAATTGAGTGGTTAATAACTTGATCATAGGAGTAGCCAAATGGCTGGGACAACAGAGATACATTAATTAATTTAGTTGGACAGTTTCCAATAACATACAAATATATCAAGGCTTGGTATTAAGATCAATTTAGAATACAGGTTCAGTCCAGGACATGACAGGTGTTCAAGGTTTCGTGTACTAATACCAGTCATAAATACTGATGAATGTAGTTGAGGATGTGAATTTATTCATCTCTAACAAATGAAACAAACCAATGTATTACTGGAGGCCAGTTAGGGGCCATTCTTGTTCTATGATGTACAGAGTGGTGTTTGAATTGCACATTCTGGATGATGACTCTTACAAACTGTCTACATCTATCTGTTAGGCCAACGTTGAGATTTCTCAACAAGAGTTATGATTAGCTTTTAGTTCCAATGACTGTCCATCACTGAGCTGGGAGAGGGAGGGAGGGAAGACAACCTATTTGATGTACATATCTTGCCTTGTTCTGACCATTTCCTGTTTTAGGGATGATGTGGATTGGGATGGTAACTAATTTTAGAGAGAGGAGTACTGTAAGTCCTCCACCCCCTATCCTCTGAGAATGGTTTAATTGACAGTACCTCTATAAATAATGGCAATTTTTTTTATTCCTGAATTGACCTACTGTATGAACTAAGTCAATTACAGTCCAATTAGAGGTAGGCATGCCAGAGATAAGCCTAGGTTACAAAATCTAATGGTTGTTCAAAGGAATTGATGATGGAGAACGAATGATCAATGGCTTCATTATAACCTCAAAATGGAAAAACAAAGATATGATTATGGCACCTAATGTCTACGCCATCTCTTCTTCAAGGGGTTGTGATGTGATAGCACCAGGATAACAGAAAAGTAAATTCCCATAAAGGATGAAATTTAAGAAGCCATTAGATTCCGGCCTGAAACAAGAAAAGCATAAACGTGATAGGAGAAGGCAGACATAACTAGGCAGATAGGAACATGCAGCAGAAAGTACTTATGGCTTGTATGCAATGGTCAAGAAAGTATCCCAATTAACGTCATGCATTGGATTGTACACAACCCCTATTTTAATGAATAACCAAATCCCTAATTGGGGCAATTTTCTGTCCAGAAACACTTTGCATTGTTCCTCTGTCTCTTTCATAGATGCTTCTTCAAATATCCCTTAATTCAACATTACAAGCAATTCCCATTATTATGTTTACTGACTTTAAAAGTCACAGTGCTTAGATTACAATATAGAATATATACTTAGATAAAAAGCTATAAATATCAAACTTTTGCAATAAACTATGACAGTGATTTTCTGATCAGTGAAATATGATAATGTTCAATCTCCCCATTACTCTCTAATATAAAATTTCAAGTTGAAAGAATTTAAGTCAGCTATTGTTTGCTTCAACATTAAAAAAAATACTATACGGTAAGTTAGGAAAAGTAAACACAACACCAACATCACTCTTTCCTTTTGTGGTAATCTACCATTGTGTTAAAAATGTGAAATCCCAGCAAACATTCCTCATTCTTATTTAATCTAGAATTTATAGAAGGAATGACTTTGATAGGTCTTTCAATACTCTCGCACCATCAACGTAACATGTTCCCTTTATTTTGATTGATATACCAGTGGCTGGCTAACTTAAGACTTTTATCATTACTTGTGTACACGTATAATTTATAATATATTTATATATACTGCACAAAAGACTACTGTTTCACAGCTGACATTACATAGGACTTTCAAATCTCTGGAAAAACAAAATTCCAGAGTTAAAAAAAAAACAGAAAACAAATACAAAGTTACATTACCTCTTCCTTCATGGAATGATATGTCAGGTTATACAAATATGAAATGCCTTAAAGAAAATGATCATAACAGTACATGAAAGAGAGAGGAGAAGAATGATGGACAGATAAATGAGAGAGCACTCTCGATGGTAAACTTGACCTACAGTACACTTGACCTACAGTACACTTGACCATTGATAAAGTGTCCATGGATGCTACCATAGCTCCAGAATTAATCAGTTTCACTGTCTTCTCTAGCTCATGAGGTGAGGACACCCTTTATTTTATAGTTTTCCTCCAATACACTCTGTATTATCAATGAACGTTATAATCTTGTAGCAATACTATTTATCAGAGTAAGTGCATCAACGACGTCTGCTAACACTAATAGGCCCGCTGTACTTCTCGTCTGCTTTACGAAATAAGCTACAAATCCTACAAGAGTTTCTAAAGTTTGTAACAAAGACGATTAAATAACTTCACGTGAAAATTTATCCCACAAAAAGCAAACCATATTTAATCCAACCTGCCATGACAATTTTGTGAACAACATCCTTCCATAGAACACCAAAGGTTTTACGGAATACAAAACGTACAGGAAAGGAATAACAGTCTCTTCAAGATAAACATCTAACTAGTACCTTTAATATCATTCGTCCTCACAGGAATGTCCACTCTATTCATCAAGGTATCAAAATTGCTCCTTGTTGTATTCTTCTTTATCATTTTTTATTTTTTTCTCTTTTTCTTTGGCTTATAAAGTTTCAAATTAAGTAAAGAATGAGATAATTGAAACTAATAAAAAACTATAATAATATAATATAATGTAATCCAATATATGACAGAGTACTTCACATAAAGAGTGGCTTATGTTTTAGGAAACAAACCATCACATTTTCTCTTCCTTTTTTTCCCCGGTTTTTTTTGGTGCCTCCTTTTAAGTGTGCTTTAGTTTTGCTTTGCTTCCCTAAACCTTTCGATGAACTACAAATACATACATAGCAATACCACCAAGCAAGGAAGAAAAAAAAAGTTCAAGTAAAAACAGGGATAAGAAACACTAAATGGGCAGTGATACCAGTTTGAAACGGTCATAGTTTTGTTTTCATTTGTTTTGGTTCTTTTCTCATCGTTACTTTTTTCTGGTTTAATTTTGTATTTCTTAAGGGAACAGGTGTGCAACTATTTAATCCTACAGTTTAGTAGCACCTTTTATGTCAGTAAACGAAAGTGTGTACAAACAGGTCTGAGTGGATTCATTCAGGGATTGAAAGGAACATCCGAAACCATTCAGAGACCTCACTTACTTTTGAGTAGCTTCCTAGCTAGTGAAACACAAAAGAATTTGTTGGGAGTTCCAACGTAAAAGAGAAGCAAATTTCACGCTGACCGTGAAAGGAACCTCACACACACATGAAAGGTTATTTGACATTAATATTACTTTGACTGCTTTTACTTAAAACTCAATTAACAAATGGATAATAAGAGTGAAGCTGTGCCTCTACAATCAGTTTCCTTTTAGCATTCTCTTATCCACTGAATGGTACTGGTTATTACCACATTTACTCATGAACAAACACACGATTCCCACCGAACTTGGAGTATGTGTGAACCTCTTCAGGCCACAGTCAACATCAAGGTATTGCCACATACCTGGTTGTGTAATTTCGTCTATATGATCGGGAGGTCAGAAACAAGGCAAAGGACCACTTCCATGTCATAAAGACCCAGATAGATGCCAAGTAGTAGCCCTTTTCAGTATCTTCATCTCCGTTCACTGGCAACAAAACTAAAAGACAAACAGAATGTAAAAATAAAATCAGCAAATAATCTTTCTCTTATAATATGAATCTCTTTGCATTCCTTTCCTACACAATTTTTTTCTTGAATGGAACTAATGTGAAACCACTGCAAAATACTGTAATACCTGAAAATGTTGATATGCTAGATGCCTTAGCAATGTAATTACCAGCTGGTTTCAACTTTGTCTGGCAAAATCTCAAAATGTTAACAGAATGAAACACTCAATGAGAAATTTGAAAACAACTAGGGGGGGGGGGGGGTAATGCTAATTTATAAATAATCTAACTAACAGTAGCTACATACATGTAATAGTTCATACTTTGTTCGCACATAACAAGAGAAAAAAGGAACTTTGAAATTTATACATGTATACTGTACTGATAATTGTTGGAATTTAAAATTGATTTTTGTTGATTTTTAAAACTTTGACCGAAAGTGACTGTTAGTCTCCACCAAGTATAACATACTTCTTGTACTCATTTATATCATATACAGAGCCTTACTATCCTGAAATATCTTGTAGATAAGGTGTACACGTACACATTTTGACCTAAATGGACCTCAAGGGACCACTGACCTTCAAGGTCAAGACAACCTACAGTGTAGTGTTTTGTCCTAAGCTTTTGCAATAAACCACATGGTATGTGAGCACATGTATAGCCTTTTGTGAGCACCTGGAGTTCCACATTGAATACATCTTGACCCAAAAAGAACGTAGACCTTCATGAAAAGCAATTGCCTTCCAAAACTTGGCAATGACATCAACCTGAAAGAATGAGATCTAACAATGCTGTCCACTTTGAGTAATGATATGTACAAGTTTGGCATCACACATGGATGCCCAATCAAGCACACAGACATTAACAAGTCATCTTGTTGTTATAAGTTACAACTAAAGTTGCCAAGAAGAGGCTTATAAAAATAGTTGAAAATACTGACCTTGTTTTTGCACTATGGCCAAGACTAGGTAAACTACAAATGCAATGATGCATCCCAGTGCAGTAAAGAAGCCAATTAGGATGAAAAGCTTCAAACGATAGACCCAGACATCACGATCTCCCTTGATATGTTGGATATGGACAATCATAGTAAGAAATGCAAAAAAGGCTGTCGTGAGATGAAAGTAAAATGTGTGTATTAAGTATGAGGACTGAATCTGCTTAGAAAGAAGTATGATCATTGTACATACTAACTTAACTGTTTCATTTTCAGACTTCATACACATCAGGTTTCACTAATTAATTAATCAATGAGATTGAATGTTTGTATGGAAATTTTTAAGATGTAAATCAAAATTTGCAAGCATCCCTGAAAATAATCTACATTTTCCTTTTGAACAATATCCTGTGTGCATGCATATTATCAAGAAATAGCACTGCTAACTGTACGTTATCGATACATTTGTAGTAATTGATTACCTTCTTGTACAGTAAACTGCTCTTAAAGTTTAGTAAACAATATTGCAATTCTTAAAAAGTCAGAAATGAGTGAGTTGCGGGGTAGGTTTATTTTGCAATTGGTCCAGCATTTCATTATGTCTTAATTACAACTTACCACTTGCGAAACCCCAAAGGGAAATATGCAAATTATAGAATGCTGGAGTTGCCAGGAAGCAGATGAAAACAGAAATACCCAAAATGATCCTATAGTAAACAATATTGCAATTCTTAAAAAGTCAGAAATGAGTGAGTAGGTTTATTTTGCAATTGGTCCAGCATTTCATTGTCTTAATTACAACTTACCACTTGCAAAACCCCATAGGGAAATATGCAAATTATAGAATGCTGGAGTTGCCAGGAAGCAGATGAAAACAGAAATACCCAAAATGATCCCGACACAGCTGTACCCAATGCGGCATCTCATCATCGCCTTACTTGGTTCTCCGGGTTCCATGTTGTTTTCATTCATTTCCCAATCAATTTGAACATGTATGGAGTCCTCAAAGCAAATGTTAGTCAGTAGGCCAAGTTATAATTGTTCGGGCTACTCAACTTGCACGAATGCAAGTACTATAAGAAAACAACGAGTATGGACTAGCAGATAGCACGGTCACTGAGTCAGCATTAATTCACTTAGTAATAGTATGTTGCAATGGCCGAGGCTAGCATAGGTTAGGCCTTATACTGTAGATCAAGTTAGTACAGGCCTACATAAGCAATAGACGTTCGAGTGTAGTTAAAACACCTGAAATATTTGCAAACAAATCATAAATGATAAATGTCCGGCTGCTTGCAACAAGTTCTTACTTTGGGCTTATGAGGCAAGCATTTCTGTGGCGAAAACGTTTCTCTGGAAATCTATGAAGCTTAAAACCCAACCACGGTTCCGTGTTTTCGTGTGCCTAACCCTTACGCCTGCGCATGCCAGGGCTGTGTACATATATAGACGTACGACTCTCACGCTGTGCGTATCCCATCCAGTATTGCGCTTGCATGCATAGCCTCATGAATGCGAGACACATCAGAATCAACCTTGATTAAATTTTACATCAATTGAATCTGTCAACGTACAAGAAATATATATATATATACGTAGCTGCGTAGGGTCCGGTAAGGAGGGAGACGGGAGGAGTAAAACATTAATGAGTACATGTGTCTGCCCCTCCACCACTTTTCTTACTAGGGATGCATTACACAGCACTGCGTGAACCTTCAAAGAGAGCCTTTGCTAGGCAATGAGTGACTCTGTTTGTACTTACCCCAGGAGCGGATCCAGGGGGCACGGGGACAAACCGCTTCTTGACACAACATACAAAAAAAACTACAAGTATATAGTCATTAACACGACCCAGTATAGCCTACTTGTAGGCCTAGTTATAAACCTTATGTATAACCTAAATTAGTATGTCCAGGAACGCGCTATTACACGTCTAACGTGTTTTTTTTTTCGTTTCTGGGAGAACAAACACCGCGCTACCGAAAGTCGGCCTCAGCGCCCCTTGTGTTACTTTATTTATGTAATCATGAATCCGCCCTGTATACATAGGCGTAGGAGCCTCATTTGATTTGGGGGGCTGCAACGACTTGCCCGAAAAATATAACCAGAATTTTTCGCGCGCTTCGCGCGCGTTCCACATGTTAATGTGCACATCATATAGGCATTCATCGGTTATTACATCACATGCCAATAACATAAAATCATTTTCCGTGTTATTACCCTTCCATATTGGTTATCATTATTGGGGAAGTTGTTACAACAATAATGATATTAACAATAATATAACTTTAACCATTAAAAAACACATTGCAAATTCTTCTTCTTTCAGTAGGTGCCAGTGGCGGAGCTAGGGGTATTGGTCAGGGGGAGAGAATGGTCTGTAGGGGCGCTTTCGACACTATCTAAGTGGAGTGCCACCACAGGTTGGCGCGGAGCGTACAGAAAATTTTTGAGTAAAGATACTCCCTAGATCGCCGGAAATGACCCTTTCCAGGCCTTGCTAATTTGCAGATAAACGAAGAATAAATAGGTGTCATCGCCATTTGTCAAAAAATTGCACCAACAAAATGTGACAAATGTCAATAGGTATTTGAGAGCCCAATAAAAAAAAGTCAATAATCGCGAATAGGTAAAAAGTGGTAAAAAGATGAAAAGGGCGCCAGCAGTCCATTTGAGTCCGTCAAGGGGGCATCCGCCCCCTCTGACTGTATGGACGCTCCGCCACTCAGCATATTGCCCAAATTTTCACCCCAAAAATTGAAAAACACTGCAAATTATTATTCTTTCAGTAAGTGCCCGAAAAAATTCAAAGCATATTGCCCGAATTTTCACCAAAAAATTTGAAAAATACATTGCAAATTATTCTCCTTTTAGTAGGTGCTCGAAAAATTCAAAGCATATTGCCCGAATTTTCACCCAAATATTGAAAAACACATTGCAAATTATTATTCTCTCAGTAGATGCCCTAAAAATTCAAAGCATATTGCCCGAATTTTCACCCAAATATTGAAAAACACACTGCAAATTATTCTTCTTCCAGTAGGTGCCCGAAAAATTCTCAGCATCTTGCCCGAATTTTCACCCAAAAAATCAAGGGCGGAGGAACCGGGGGGCCTGGGGGGCGCCAGCCCCCCAGTGAAAAATGTGGAGGGGCGGAAGTATCATTCCGCCCCCCCCCCCCGCTTCGCAAGTCAGAAAACCCCTTTTTCATTTCCAAATGAGAAAAAAAAATCTCATTTGGAGCACCAAATTGCATCTAAGGCCAGGTGAAAATACAAAATTAAGTTTACAAAATGGAGTGGGTGTTGAAGTGTGCTATATTGCACCAAATTGCATCTGAGGCCACCTGGAAATGCAAAAAAATCCAAAGGGGAGGAGGACACCCCTCCCCTTAGACCCCTCCCCCAGGCCGGCCAACAGTCTTCAGCCCCCCCCCCCCCACTCAAAAGTACCTTCCTACGCCACTGCAAAAAATGGTTGGGGGCTGCAGCCGGGGCGGCTGCCCCCTTCGCCCCCCCCCCCCCCCTTGGCTACGCGCCTGCTATTTGACCCATTGCATAACTTTCAAAACAACTATGATTTTTCTGGGAAAGAACCCTAAGCACCGTCGGTTTTCTGAGCCCCTCCTCACCCAACTTTCTTCTTCCCTTTTTTCTTGCTCCCACGGCATGCACTATTCACGATATCAGTCGGTAAATACTTTCTATTTTACAGAACTGTATCGCAACGGCGACCTGTGGTCGTGACAGAAGTTGCTTTGCAAACATATACAGCAATTTGAATTCACAGAGTTTGCCATATTCTGGTCTAGCTTGCCGTTGATCTTCACAAAAGGGGTCTTGTGAAAGACAAAAGGGGTCTTGTGAAAGTCAAAACAAATCGGCGTTCCATGACTGATATATCACTGTAAATTTTGTGAGGTCAAAGGTTAGCCTGGTACAGTTTTGCGATTCTGGTACGAACGTAGAAAAATGTCGACAAACGGAGAACAGGATGAGGGTGAAAAGGATACATCAGCCCCGAAAGTGAAAAAACATGACAGTGGTGCGGCAGATCTTGAGAGGGTCACCGATTACGCCGAAGAACAAGAAATATCAGTGCATGATATGAGCAATGTGTGTAACATTTGGTAGCATGCTGTTGTAACGTTACGCATATGGTAGGCTAGACTAGGTTAGGCTAGCAAGACTACCATTATCAATGCATAGTCATTATTACTTTAGGCGTTGATTGGAAAAGCTTAGGCTAAACTCATCACGGCACATAACGAAACGGTATATAAGCCTACGTTTAGGCTTTACACTAACATAGTACAGTAACAGCTTTGGGAATTAAGTCCCATCTTTCACTGGTCAGGTTCTTCCATATATCTATTTGCCTATCATACAACAAGTACAAAGGGAGTGAACCTTGGGCATTTTGAGTTCCATCATGTATAATTGATTTCTTGCAACAAAATTCTCTTTCATAATTGGACCCCTTCACTGTAGCCTAAGGTATTTTTAAGTAAATAAAGAAAAATATTTTAGATCAAGGTTGAAAACTATTTACAAAACTTTCCATTCGACCCCTTCCACAATGATAAATACCTGGATATACCATCAAGCTTCAACATTTCACTCCATCCCCCACAAAGGGTGTGACCTAACAGATACTGGCCTTGTATTGTTAATGTTATTACGGTACTTTCTCATTTGCATCTTTTGGGGTCAACATACTTTCACACAGGATTTCACCATGCCATTGATCGATGTACATGTACAGGTGATATATGTCGCAAATATAAACTGAGAAAACGAATTGACAACACCATCATGAGTTCATGACTATATATTGGCCTACTACTATAATTATATTGAACACATTATTCATGCCTTAAACATTGTTTTTCTGTTTTTTATTGATAGTTTGCAGTACATTACTCAGTTCTTAACATATTTTTAAATAAATTTCATGTTTAAAATGTATTTGAAATTTTTAAAAAATATTTCCGTTTGTACGGTTTGTGATTTTCTAAACGGATAGTGCATTTGCGGCCGATTAACCGTTTAAACGGTCACACCCTTATCCCCCACCCATTCATAATTTGATACATTCCCACAATGAAGCCTAGAAATATTGTTCAATGCATTAAATAAAAGAAACTATAAAAAATATTCAATTAATATTACAGTACTTAAAGGAGGGTAGGGTGTTGCCAAAAGTAGTTAACAAAACCATGCAAATATGTACCATAAATGCATTCTGTTTGACCCCAAGCAATTCTTTTAGGATAAAACCTCAAAACTGTTAACTCAAAATATCTAAAATATGTCAGAACTCTTTATAATTAACATTAATTTGTTTCACTCCTAAAACAAAAACTGTGCCCTATCCCAGGGAATAAGTTAGTGTTCAAATTTTATACAGCAATTTTATTAAAATGCTCAGAATTTTGTGTCTTACAAAGAACAAACAAAAATGGAACATATGTACAAAAAATACTGTCAACCTTTTGTTTCACATCATTTCACAAATGTTCTAATGGTTCATATTGAAGTCTTTGTCAGAGGCAAGCATCTCTGATGCTGAGAGCAAATGAGCTTTGATTTCATTATGATAAGTTTTTTCTTTGCAACCTTTGTGTCTATTCGTTCATATGTGACTGTCATTAAAGCTTACCTTTGTTTAATCAATATTGTATAAAGCTAATACCACTTCTGTTTGTAACTTTTATGGGCTTCACAGTTTTCTTGCAGTTTTCAGTTGCCAGCCATGCTTCCATAAATTACAGGTATTCTACATATAAACTATGTTCTGTAGAAAATTACTTATTTGAGTAGATTATGGTTACAATCTCCCTTGTCTCTCTCCCCCCCCCCTCCCCCCTCCATTTGATTAGTCAAAAAGCAAGTAAACATAAAGCTGTGAAATTATATTAACTTTTACAGGCTTTGGCTGAAGTCAATGAAAAGAGGAAAGCAAGGACTAAGGAGAGAGCAGAAATGTGAGTATATTAAAGTCGGCATGTCTATGGTTAGCATACAGTACGTAGCTGTTGTGTGAAAAGCCATCAAAGTTTGTCTATGGGAACAGATGAGTAACTAGAACTAGTAAGTCATGTAGATATCCTTCTCTCTAGGTAGTTTGTTGAGGATCAAAGGTCTGATAAAACATGAATAGCAACTCACTGTTTTATACATAAGATTATTGGGTGACCAATCTGTACCAAATCAGGCAGTTTTTCTGAGAATTCCCTGGTTGATCTTGCTGATGTTGTTAACAATTTGGTTAATACATTCCATCGTGACAATTCTGCTGTACAAATTTAACTCACTGAAATATATGTGCCTGTGTTTTAACGTTATTGTTGTGGAAAAGCAAATGAAATGATATATACAAATAATGAAAGAAACTGAGCATCATAGGCCGATGGTATGTCAGGGACCCAGTTTGCTTGTGAGTATTGACAAAGGATTTGTAGTGATTTTATCTATAATTTTAGAAGAGTAACTGTACATTTCATTACATTGAGTATCTGCCCATGCAACCAGTTGGTCACTAGAAAAAGAAACCAGATTAGACCTTCCTTGTGAGAGTCAAATTTGGAATATCATATATCTAATTTTGAATATAAATTTGACCAAAGCAATATTAACCCACCAGGTCCTTTGGTATGACCATGAGATATATCTGAATTTGTTAAGGCAAAAATTATCTGTTTATCTCTTACCTCTCCTCTTCCTGGTTTCTTTCTTCTCTCCATTCCTTGTCTACTAATCCCTTGTCTACTAATCCCTTGTCTACTAATCCTCTTACATCTATCTCTTTTGTGTTCACCTTGCTCATTAACCTGTCTGTATTCTGTGTGTGTATTTGTCCCTTCTGTTACTGTAACTTGTCATTCAGCCTTTGAAGAAGATCCTGCTAGGATCGAAATGTCAGGCCCTCTTACGTTTACACATTCTCTTACACAGGCTCTTTAGTGGATAAGCAGTTTGCTAACAGTTTGTTTTATTTTGGAGAAATATTATAGCACAAAAGAAACAGTTTACGTGCAACTTTGATTTCAAAATATCAAAATCAGTCTACAAATAGCTGAAATAACCATATTATTTTCTCTCTTTTTTTGTAGGGAAAAGGAGTTGGCGAAGGTGGTGATAAAGAAGACAGATGTTGATCTCATAGTGAGTGGATTTATCTCCTTGTACTGGTATTGATGAGTGCCTAGCTTCCTCTTACTGATTGCTGACACAATATCAGCAATCCATCTGACCAGCAATCAAACAATGGTTTTGTTTGGGTTTTTTGTATTGAGCAGTGACTTATTGTTGATTTTTTATTCTTTTATACTGACTTTTGTTTTACTGTACAGTTCTTGTATATTGCATTGATTAGTGACATGCTGTTCACATTCAATTTATTTGTTTATTATTAAGTTATGAAGGTCTGATGAATGCATTCCATATCTGACACAGGCAGTGCATAATTATCTATTTAGAGTGTCATTGGAAACCTTCACTTACAGGAGTGGGATGAAGTTCTTCCTTTGACCCAAATTTTGAAATTATCTCAAAATTGAATAAGTTGTAAAAGAAGGCCAATGTAATAGAAGCTGAAGAATTATTGACAAATTTGAGTAGTTTTATTTCGATTAGTACTTTTAATACCTTCTTAATATCTTCTATTCATTCACTCACAGGTCAATGAGATGGAGATAAGTCGGACAGAAGCAGAGCGGAGTTTGAGAGTAAACCAAGGAAACGTTGTGAATGCTTTGATACAGCTCACCAACTAAATCTGGCAGCCAATCTACGAAGACCATGCCAAGCCTATGCAAACATTGACCCTGGTATATGTTACTGCAGGAAGTAAGATGAAGTAAGCAGAAGTCCTCCAAGGCAAGAGGAGATGAACATTTGAGTTTTGTCAACAGCAATAAACTAATAGAAAGGAATGACTCTACAGGTATGCCTAGAAATGAATGTTATGACAATCAATGTTATCTCTTACAAGATTGCTTTGTAAGGAAAACGTATCCTTCATCAGTCGTGCTTCCTGGATGAGTGAGCATTTTACTTGTGGTTTCGTTGCCTAGTGACCAAGGAAGCCGAAGGAGGCTCTTTAAACCTCAAGGAGGTCTAGCAAAGGTGTGATGTAACAGAGAGAACATTTAATACCTAGCAAAGGTGTGATGTAACAGAATATTCATCAACAACCCATGGAAGACAACTAAGAATGGTCATGTTTCTATAAATATGAATTTAATCAAAACATTACTGATTTTTTATGTGACAGTCAGATGATAACAATCTGAGTGCAAAGTTACGTTTCAATCTGGTTAACCTGTTTTGGTGAGTGTTTCTGGAAGTATACATAAAAAGGCGAACTTGATGATGACATCAGCCTCTCCATGGAGATGTATTTGTTCTCCATAGAAGATACAAAAGATTGCAAAATCTAACAACAACCCCAAAAATGATATATCAATTCAAAGGGTTTGGTTGTAGACAATGGAACACATCAACAGAGGATATTCTCTGATATTAAACTTGTGAGGTTTAATACTGTAGATGATGGTAGTAGTAGCATGGTGACTTCGAAGTTCGGACACTTAAGACTTAAAACACCCCAAAAATAAATCTTCTGGTATAATTCACCAGAAAATATACTTCATATGGTGGGAGAATTGTGTTATAGTACGATACACGGCCAAACTTTCTTTCCTGCAAACTGTTTTTACGTTGTTTTCCAAGAAGATTCTTCGTGATTGTGGAACTGGTATTTCTTTGCTAGAGTATTGCGAAGTTCGGACACGCAACCCACAGTGTGGCGCTGGTGATAAAATTGGATTTTCTGGAAGTATACATAAAAAGGCGAACTTGATGATGACATCAGCCTCTCCATGGAGATGTATTTGTTCTCCATAGAAGATACAAAAGATTGCAAAATCTAACAACAACCCCAAAAATGATATATCAATTCAAAGGGTTTGGTTGTAGACAATGGAACACATCAACAGAGGATATTCTCTGATATTAAACTTGTGAGGTTTAATACTGTAGATGATGGTAGTAGTAGCATGGTGACTTCGAAGTTCGGACACTTAAGACTTAAAACACCCCAAAACTAAATCTTCTGGTATAATTCACCAGAAAATATACTTCATATGGTGGGAGAATTGTGTTATAGTACGATACACGGCCAAACTTTCTTTCCTGCAAACTGTTTTTACGTTGTTTTCCAAGAAGATTCTTCGTGATTGTGGAACTGGTATTTCTTTGCTAGAGTATTGCGAAGTTCGGACACGCAACCCACAGTGTGGCGCTGGTGATAAAATTGGTGGCGCAGTTGCTCTTTCAGTAATTATAACAGACTTCATAGATCTTCGTCATTTTGTTGACAAATATGTAAGTAATTTCTTGCACACGGGTCATTTTGGAGAGAAAATAACTGTAGCTTGGTACTTTTTGGTGATATTTGGCTCTTCCTGTAGTTTTTCATGGTGAAATCGTGTATTTCTTAGGGTGTCCGAACCTCGCAGTATGCCGAACTTCGCAATACTGACTATACTCTAGTGATTAAAGCCTAGAAATTATGTACACTTGCATGCTATACTAACAAAACAGGTTGTCAGAATTAACTTGTGTTTAATTTCTCAAATTATGCAGTTATATATTTTTTTAAAGCAATAATCCCTGTATGTTTGGGTATGCCATTGTCATATACACGACTAATGCCAGGTTTGAATGGGCCTGACAATTACACTAACAAAATACCTGGTATGATATTTTGACATTTTTTATGGTAAACGTTGAAAAAATGCAGATTTATGGAAAGTAGTTAAATGGGACTCAAACTCAAGCATCTTCTTTGGCTTACATGGCAGAGATCTTTGTGTAGAACAAATCACCCAACACAGCTAAGAAGAATCTTGTTCTTTTGGGATATATCCTAGTTGAAACAACAGGCTGTAATCAGAAGGAAGCTTGAGCAAACAATCTGTGATGATATAATTCCAATATGATCTGAAACCTTTTACTTTCTCCTTGTTTTTCTTTTCATATTTCTTTGGTAAGATTTTGAAAGTGAAGCCAGTGCCATCATTAGGTGATGTTAAGTTCAATCTTTCAGATCAACATTTGCAAAACCTATCTCCATTACAGAACATTTACATTGTAATAAATTAAAATACACAAAAAGTTGTTGCAGCATTGTAGCACATTGTGGCTCAGTGATGTTATATTTAGACTTGATCAAGTCCTGTGTGACGAACCCATTACACTGATATCTCCCAATGGAATAAGATTTTGGGTAAGTATGGCAAGACAGTTCTGTATATCGCATTTACCAAGAAATGATGATTGTGTTTGTGTCTCCTATCATACAGAGATGTGTTCTGTATGTTAATATTCTGTATGTTATTGCATTTCTTTTTTCTTTTTTTTGTTTACAAATAAATGATAGACATTTGAATTTTATTGACAGTTTTGCTTTGTTTGTTAGTTTTTTTGTCATTAAAAGAGTGTAAGGTTTGGTTTCTCATTTCCTACAACATTGTTGTCTTCACTTGTACTCACAAGTCTTCTTGCAGGTCCCTCAGAAGAATCGATTCTCATGCAATGATTATGACTCATGTGTGTCTGTATTTCTGACACCTTTCTTGTAAACAGGATATCTCCAGAGGGGAAGCTCTGACAGATCATACTTCGATACATCATATTGAGTATATTGTGGAGGTCAAAGGTCACCAGTGGTCAAATTGTGGAAAACGTTTTCAAAAGGGAAGCTTGTACCAACATCATACTGGGTATGCTGATACCTTGAGAGTAAAATGTGTGTAGTTCTTGGTGGAGGTCAAAGGTCACCAGAGGCCTTAATGCAAAACTTTGTGTACAGGCGATCACCAGAAGGAAAGCTCTCACAAAATTCATACTCAGACCACTTGTGCCCCATATTAAGTTGCAGAAGCCTAGTTTTATTTGAGATGTCAAGATCATTTAAGGTCATCAGAGGTCAAAATGGGAAAATTTTTAAATTCAACATCTTAAGAAGGGAATTTCTTGCAGATCTCACACTTTGCATGTTGATGTATAATACTCAGTATTCTTTTTTTTTGAGGTCACCAGAGGTCAAGTCTAAACAGACTTTGAAAATAGGATATCTTCTGAATTGTTTGGTCACTATTTATTAGTGGGATTCTTAAGACCTTGTTAGCATGATATCTTAAAAAGGAAGGCTTCAGGTATTAGATCCCTCAAGATGCAGCTCATTACATCATCAAAACCTCAGTCCAAGATAACTTGATTCTAAAATGATTGTAATATGTCTTTGAATAGAGCTGCATTGCTAAATCTCTATCACGTTCATTACCTGCAAAAAATACCAAAATCAGTCAGTCCAAGAAAATAATCTGATTCCAAACAAACTTGAAATGTTTTGTTTTAACTTGTGAATGAACACACAAAACATGGTTATTGGATTACAAGTCGATGTTAAGTCGGTCTCAAAATTGGAGTCCAATTCTGCGTGACCATAAACCCATGAACGTTAGAGTAATAAAACAGAAATGAAGAAAGAGACATTGTTCTTTCTGTTCCTCCGTTACTTCATTTCCTAAATGTGGATAATGTAAGGCTAACAAGATATTGCAGCTTCAATGTTAACGTGAGAACAATATCAAGAAATGCTGAAACTTTGGCTGCTCTGTGGAACCTTCATTGTGGTTTCAAAATAACAGACAATTTTGAATTCCTCTCTCTCTCATGTATTTTTGTGCTTTATTCTTGCTGCAACTTTGGGTGCTGATATACTGTATATTCCATAGTCTTCTTTCTGATATGAACTTTTTTGTTCTAGACTGCTGCAGCCTCTAGGGACCAGCCAATATCAGCTTTCAGTTGCTTTTATTGAACAAATTGTCGCTTTTTTTTTAGTTTACTCTCAAAACACTGCTCGACCAGTTACTGACCTCGAATTTGCTCTGCCCCTCAACCCTTCCCTTGAAAAATTATGAATGTAAGCTCCTGACTCCAATAGGGTCATTGCACAAACGACGCTATCGGACATATTGTGGCAACCTTACAATAATTTAAAGCAGACACGCTCTCTGCTCCATATCCACTTCGTCCCCACTCTTTTCAACCTCACACAAAAAATCGACCCCAATCATCACCCCCGCCCCCCCCTACATATCTATATCAACCCTTCTTAGACCCTGGATTCGTTACGGTAACCAGGGGCGTATCCAGGGGGGGGCGCAACAGGCGCGCGCCCCCCCTATTGGCCGTCACCAAAAAAAAAAAAAGTTTAGCAAAAACAAAAAAAAACAAAAAAATTGATGACGACCTTTATGTGAGATGTCGGTGATCGCTCAATCCCCCCCCCCCCCTCCCGTATGCTTTATTTTTTGTTTGCCAAAAAAAGGTTCTGGCGAAGTTAGGCGGCATAATAGTTTTAGAAACATAGATGGTAATTGTGTTTGTATTATCACTATAAACACTAAATGACATGCCAGCCATACTAAATTGTGCATTTTGTGTCCATATTTACTGGAAATGTTGCTTATTATTAAGGTCGAAAAATGGATCACATATGGCCATGGGCGGCGATCCTGGGTGGAGGGGGGATATATCCCCCCATGAAAATGGGTGGAGGGGATGTAATGCACCATATCCCCCCCCCCCACCAAATGCCAGGGAGAAGAATATTTTCATGCCTACATTTATGCATCTTCGTTAATGTACGGCTCTTTTTTAGCTTCATTTCTCGCCTACCATAAACGCAGTGCGATCTTTTCAAATAAAGCGTCTTTATAAAGCAAAAATAGTTGACTGTAGGCTTCATTGGCCCTATAACAACAAAATGTATTATTGCGCCCACGGTATTGATATAGTACATATATGCACCCTCATAGTATTCATATAGGCCCTATAGTAGGCCTACACACGTACATGTTCCCTCGAACAGCTGAGAATCTCATGTAACCAGGGTAATGCTTAATACACGTTTCACCTGGATGCCCTAGCAATCGGTACCTAGGAATGTAACTATGTGTAATTGTGTATTGCATGTGTATAGGCCTATAATAGCCTGCATGAGGCCATTTTCTTCATCGAATAATATAACAGAGCTCTCGAACATTCTAACGTTGCGCCTGAAACAAGATTGACAGGGGCAATTTTCCCCAAATAACACCCGAAATTTAAAAAAAAAAGTATTTTGGATCCTGATTTTGAGATATTTCGGACATGACATCCCAATTTTAAAGTTGGGTACATGCCGCTTGGAAACCTCGGGAAGTGCCGTTTCCGGCCATCTAGAGGGTTTGTTAATCCCAAAATTTTCTTGTACGCTTCGCGCCAACCCATGGTGGCGCTACGCTTAGATAGTCAACAAGGTCATATCCCCCCCCCCCCACTCGGAAGTACGGATCGCCGCCCATGCATATGACACCATTTTGCATTTCAGCCCTTCTTTGAAAGCAAAAATTGTACACCCCTCCCCTTAGACCCATCCCCCAGGACGGCGATCATTCATGCCTGGCGCCCCCCCCCCCCTATTGGAAAATCCTGGATACGCCCCTGGTAACCTTTGCAACGAGTGCATAGCGATGAGTGATTAGATTAGTTTTTAGACGTATATCAACCTTACTGTTCACCAGACGTAGGTATTAGTAGACTCAGGGAGCTTTTGGTCAAGGCGACCCCTGTTAATTTGCAGCGTTTAATGAGCACGCTAGGCCCTGATTTAACGCAATTAATTTAATTCGCTCTCAAATTACTTTAATTTGGGGGGAGGCGAGGGTTTGCTTTGGGTTTTTTGGCAAGTTTCAGCTTCTGGTCGATTACCTGATGACACTTCCATTGCATTCAAAACTAGTTCTTCAACAAGATGACGTATTTGGCGATTCAGACGCGTTAGAAATTAGGTATAACTGATTTCTTGATAAATTTAAACATTTCAACAAATAAGAATAGCGCCATCTATTAATTGGCGTTCATGAATTTTGCAGTTGAACAGATTTGGGACCATTGTTTGAAATGGAGCGAAATAGTTGGGAGAAATATGCTACGTGTTTAATAATCACCTCAGTTCAACTTCGTTACCACTTTTCAAGGAAGAAGTTTGGGCTCTTGGAAAATCTAACACAATGCGCATTCTGGAATCCGTTATTTGTAAAGTTAAAAAGTGTTTAAATTTGACTTTCTTACTGACTTTATGAGATTCGATTCTACAAGCAGGATCTTATGAACCCTATTAAATTTTATAACATATTTACCTACACAGGATTTTTGCAACAGATTAGCTGTTTGCTAACAGTTTTCTCTCTCTCTCTTTGACCTTTAGGTGATGAGGAATTACGTCTCGTTCATAAAACTTACGAATCCAAATACCAGGCAATTGTTGTTAATCTAATTGGAGAACCATATTTTCTGTCCATTGGTAGGTGTACGGAGTGGGCGGAATGGAGAGAGGGCGTACTCAATCTTCCGTATGATTCATCTGTTGATTGTCAGAAATCGTTACAGAAGTATACTAATAGTCTAGTTCAGGATGCCAAACGTTCTTTCGAACTGGAAAGCAGAAACGTTGCAGTTCCGCAGAAAATGCATGGTGTCTGTCCATCTAGATACAACCAAACCCTAGCTTTTGTAGGCTAGTCTTCTTTCTCCTTGTTTAATCATTGTTGTGGACCGCTTCTGCCAGTCACCCGACCCAATTTTTAGAAATACCCTTCAGTTTTCTTGTATATACCAATACAAGAGAAGGCAGCAAAAAGAGGAAAAACTTGAACAAGGGGCACGTCAAAGAGAAGAACATAAAATCGGCCTAACCGTGACACGATATAACAAGTGATCAGTTAGCATTTACCTTGTGGATAAATAAACAGTCGGTGCGCTTCTTGTACATAAACATTCCTTACGACCAATAAAGTTTAACTTACGGGACATGAGTAAACGACGTCAGAAAAAAAACACGTCAGGAAAACTTTCTTCTTTAACAGCAAATTATGGCAGCTAGGTAAAGGTTGTGTGGAGTGGGAACCGGAAGCTCACTACTGACTTTCAGATTACAAGCAACTTCAGACTTGTTGATCAGATTTGGGAAACAATTCAAACAATGAACATTTGATGAGTTCAAGGCCCGTGTGATTGTAACAACAATATTAGATTAATCCATGATACATACAAATTATTATATTGTAACAGGCTGAGTTGACATCTCGATCACTCCTTGGAATTTGTTACAACAAGTGAACGAATATATTGTGAACCTTTCTTTTGCGAGGAGAGACAAAACCAAGAGAGGGAGTAGGATGAAGACTAAACTTTATCGAACATTGTGGAAGGAGCATAAGGTTAAGCTTCGGGACAGCCACCGGACTCCTTGTATAAACTCCTCAAGTATCGTATTATGACACTGAGAATACACTATTCTCCCCTGCCCCCCCCCCCACCCGGGCCCCCTTATTTTTCCTGGTTCTGTATCATCCTGATCCCATCCTCTCTCCAGGCATGTTCAGATACTTGATACAATTTCATCGATGGTATAGATGTTAGGCTTCCCTTGTTACATACTTATATATTGGTCTAACAACAATGCCTATATGCCTTACTCTCGTTTACTACAACAATCTGGTTTTGATGACTAGTTATTAATAGACTTGTGTATTTATTGTTCAACGTGATTGATATTGGCGAAACTGAAATGATACTCCATATACGTTACAATGGCAGTTTGACGTCACAGGAGGAACTTTCCACAATCGTTACGATTATAAACCCATAGTTGAAATACCCGGAAAACAAGCCATTTCATTAGTTCCCACGCCCATGTTCAACGTCATACCGTTATTGAGCATGTATAATGGAAACTCGTCTTTACCACTTATTATCACAATAGACACACTTGACTGTATTTATGACTTATAAAAACCAGGGAAATTAATACAGAGTGGTCTGTATCCCGGCTCCTGTATCCATGACGACACTACGTATTCTCGATGTGTAATCGTTTAAAAGTGACATCATTATCATTTCAGGTTGGGTGGGTTGCAAATTCGCCAAGCTGTTGAAAATACATTTAAGCTTTCGCTGTGTGGCAGTGTGCTCCTAACCGAGTGTTACGTGCACGACCTCTGACCCCACTACATAGTTGCGTACCTTGCGCTTACGAATCTTCTTACTCCACCAAACAATTTATCAAGCATTTCACTTATCATGCAACGAGTCTGCGGCTGCTCTATAAATAAAGCATGACAAAGTTTATGTGACTTTCTGGTGAAGACATTCTGGAAAAGTCATTTTTTAAATTTTTCTTCTAAATAATGGTTATCTATGACCTCAACATTGGTTTGACTTTTAGCGCACTGATATGGCTCAGAGTTGGAACTACATCTCTTCATATGAAACCTTTCGCGATAGTGAACTTAGGAGAATCATGAAAGCATTTAATTGGAATAGATGAGTTGTCTGCAGCCGTCCCTGCATGAACAACTCGTTCTAACAGTGTCAAAACAACATGTGTAACGAATGATATCTCTTAACGGGTAGCTAAATCATTCACCAAATTAATTTTAATATGATATAGGCTGTTCAAAAAAAAAACTCGGTTATCAGTCTAGACCGGTTTTTCTTTTCTGTACGTACTTTAAGTTTCGATAAGTTTAAGTGACTGGACTGCGTAGTCTAACACACAAACCATTACGTCAGTTCCTCAGATGTAACACAAATCTCAATACGAAAACGATTTTTTAAAATCTCAAATTAATCTGTTTTACGTTGAATTTACAAAATTTGTCCAAGACAAAGTGTGGTGAATGTCCCCTATAGGGTACTCTCTGTTGATTTTATGACTTTAAAAGAACATTTTATTTCGGTCGAGTTACTACAGTTAAATAACACAATGGATTAACATTTTCATTTGACTTGCACTGAGCCCCGAGGGCAGCGAATAAATTAAGCAGTCAAATTTGGTATTTTTCCTTGAGGCTATGACGTACCGTTACTAAAGTTATCATTAAGTCTAAAGAATGACTACAGACAGAATATGCCTGCAGTAAATCAAGAAAATATGTGCAGGTAATCTATATTATTGTTTATTGTCACTTTTGAAATTGTTATCCTTAGTCTGTGATGACATGGCAACCCAGTCCATGGTGTATTTATATATATCGTTATTAATTTTCCTCCCTTCTCTAAAAAAAAAAACAACACATCGCAATGATGAAATATAACAGTGTTTGTCATTGAATCAATTGTAGTGCACCGTATTTCAGGTTACCAAAAATCTAATGATTTCCGATTGTGTTTTGTATTGGTCAGTACGGTATGCTAGGCTAAGTAGTCCAGCCGCTTTTTGCATTTTCTGAAGTTAAACTGGTCCGACAACGTGAAGGACTGGACCGGCTTGGACATGCCAGACCTGCTCGCCACTGCTGCTAACAGATCAACATGGAGGACGATGTCAGCTTCAACCGTCATGTCTCCCGACGACTTCACAGTCATGGGACTGAGTGAGTGAGTGAGTGAAGTTAAATGGGTAGTTTATCAAAAAATGTATATTTGTTATAAAAATGAATCTGCATGTGATGGAAACTTTTTCTAATGATCCGTAAGATTATATCAGAATATTTTACTATCTACCGTTATCAAGATATTGATATCGAGAAACATTAAAGCCAGTCTGTTCATTGCAATTAGTCTCGTATCATATACAAATATATCAGTAAAATAATTGTACTGGATAATGTTTCAAAGGAATTAGAAAAGAATGAATACAAAATGTGTGATGTCATTAAGAAGGAGGCATTGGGACTGTATATGGGTCAATATCTTCTGTTTGATATCGATACATATTATGACATCAGACTAATTGACATAGGCTTAACACGATTACATCGAAAATAATATTAAATGAACCCAACCATTATTATTGATCTATGTGATAGAGATTGAACAACTTCCCAAATAGATAAGAAACATCTCATTCCATTTGAGAGATATCACAGATTTAAATGTTCCTTCACACACAGTGCTGAAGACTTGATCAAGTCTAAATATGACATCATCGAGCCACATGTGCTTCATCTGTGGAATGCTTTTCTTTATTTATAACAATGTTGATTTTCTGTAATGGAGATGGGTTAATTATTGAACTTCTTAACATGATCCTATGATGGTATTGGTTTCATTGTCAACACTGGTAACATTATACCCTGGAAATATTACATGAAAACAAAGAGAAATTAAAATATTTCCGATCCTAGTGGCTTTCTGACATCACAGATTTACAGATTCAGCTCCCACCAAGACATGAACTGCTTTCTTATAAGGGTAACTCCCAAACGCAATATTTTCCTTAGCTGTCTGTCAGTCATATAAGCTACATATTACGTTTGGCTCTGTGTCTCCTTTAAAAGTTCCAATCTTCCTTCCAAAGATAAATTCTAACATTTTCATTAGACAAGGACAATTTATAACTTAAAACAAAAGAAGTTTATAAATAAAAACTGAAAAAGGAGACTTTATAAGAGTATACAACGAACCTCTTCCGTTAAAATAACAAACAAACTTGTAACCGTGTGGATGTATGGGTGACCTGTTTATCTTATTAATATAATCATTCGATGGCGGTTAGGATTTATCAAGTTTTATGTGGTCAATGCGGGAAACCATTCCGGACAAATAGGCACCGTTGCTGTTGCCATGGCAACGACTATTTCAATAACCAATAAATGCCAGATGTATTTTACTGTCGTTTCAAATTATTTTCCTAATTCT
Organism: Apostichopus japonicus; assembly: GCF_037975245.1. Lineage (NCBI taxonomy): Eukaryota > Metazoa > Echinodermata > Holothuroidea > Aspidochirotida > Stichopodidae > Apostichopus > Apostichopus japonicus. The sequence continues at coordinate 1,404,974 of NC_092564.1, read as the reverse complement.
ATTTCAACATTTATGTTCTATACGCAGACTGTAAAAAAGAAAAAGGAATTGAATGCGTTCTATCATTTTACCGGAGTACTTTAGGCTACCTGATCAATACCATGTTTGTAGGTTTACAACCATCGCTAGAGGGAACTAGACGTATAAACTCAGCTGGATAGATAACATTCTTAATCGTAGCAATTAAAGATTTAGCTACACAATTGACTGGAAAGTTGTATCTGGTTATCATCAAATCAATTTATTTACAACGTCCTTTCTTTCTTCGTATCAGTAGTTTTTTGTATCATTCTTTTTCTTATCTTTTCTTGGAGGTGGGCGGGAGGGGGGGGGGGGGGAGGTTAACATAAAATGTTTACTAATGAATGGTACATGTAATGGAATCTGGCTTTATGTTAGTTCTTATGGTATTACTTATTCTTTCCGTTTCTTCCCTTCCCTTTAATGGTTTATCTGCTTCTTGGAATTCTGACATTAATTTATACATCCATGGTGATTTAACTCAAATTCATCAATATCAACCTATTTGATAAAGACGCATAGCCTATATGATGAAATATTCCTTTTGTTTGAAAAATATCATGGTTAAATGTGCATTCATATACTCTGTTAAATGCGTGCTCAAATCCAAGAGTGACGTCACAGGGTCATTATACTGGTGGACGGTTTATTGGTCCTTGCTTCATTCATTATTATATCATTGATTCAGATTTGGTATATCCAATTGTTGTTGTTGTTGTTACATGTTGAAACATTTAGCAAAAACTTATAATAACATTGTGTCAGTATAGCAATACTTTCTGGCTCTATATAGCTTTCATTACAAATGTATAGTAATGAACACGAAAAGAGATGTTGACCTTGTAGTTAGTGGTATCATGCAAGGTTAAAAAGGAAACTGGACTTACATTTCATTTCATTTCATTTCCAATTTCAATGTCAATTTAAACAGAGGAGTGTCAGTCCAAGTGACTGGACTACTTAGTCTAGCATTTAATCAAACCACCTGGTCAGCTCCTTCAGTGACCTTTATGACTTAAAATGTTTACAATACAAGTTAGTCAATGACAAATGTTGTTGGATATCGTCCGTGGGTGTTCTCTTGTGTTTATGAAGTTACATGAACAGTTTGGTTGAATATTGATTCACATTCACATTTAAGCATGGACAGGAATCCGACGCCATAAATAACGTCTTAAAGAAACGAGAAAATAACAACTTGAGAAAGCGTGATATTCTATATTTTAATCATTATTGTAAGAAGTTTGCTTTTTTAGTAATTAATGATTTGTTGCCATCGTATACTCGACACAGTTGATTTCATTTCCCCTTCGGCTTACAGGAAAACAGATTTACTAATCTTAGTACCCCTAAAACAAACGAAAATGTTTAAATTCATAATGTTGTTGTCGATGTAGAGTACCGAATTGATGCTACATCATTTAGGAATATGACAATTTTCTGTACTATGTAATTTATATATTTGACCATCCACGTATTCTTTTAATAACTGTATTTCACATCTAGTGTTTGGTTTAGCTATCCTGCAGAGATGTGCCAAGTATTTCGCCCACCTGACGCATCCAACATGGCACTGTGTCTCGCACTGAGCCTCGAGATGTCAATTGTCTTACAACAATTGCTGATGTGACTGTTATGAGATGTGACATTGATTAGACGACTGACTATAATAGGGAATCTATGACAACTAATTTGACAATTTTCATCTGAATTTCGTTATTAATGTTGTCATATTATTGGCTCTCACCCGGAAGGAAACATTCTGCAAGTTTTCTTATGCAACTTTACCATCTTACGAGCAGGTTAGTCATATCCGCAGCAGCTCAATGATTATATATAGATGCGCACATCTGAGTCTTTGACATTCCAGTCTTCGGACACAGAGCTGTGCGCTGGGCGCTTCTCGATGGGGCGAGACTCCACTGCTCTGCTGCTAAGTTTTTCCCTCTGTAACCTCTCTTAACGAGTCTCTTCCTCCATTTTCTCAAGTTCCTTCCCACACGGGGGTCGGCAGTAATAGGTGCGACGTGCGGTGACAGAGGGCAATGAAAAACCGGAACGATATCAGTCGAAGCTGCGTTTATCGACAACAGCAATCGTTACGATCTTTCCTACTTTTAGGAACCCTTTCTCTGCAACGTAACCCCGGTAGTTGACCTGTCTTCTTGGCGGCGGCAACTTCAAAGCTGGCCAGGTTGGCGTCCCATGAAGTTCGTGGTATGCTGCCGCGTATCAAATGACGATAAATCGAAACAAACGAGATATGGTCAAAAGAAAGCAACAAAATTCATCCGAACTAATATCGGTAAAACTTAGAAGTAGGTTTTTACGAACCGAGTTGGCGTGAGTTTACGTTTGCAACAACTATCTTTGAAGTTTAAAGAAGGTAACATTTCTGACGGAGGTGAACGCGAGCGTGTTAAGCCGGCTTTGTTTCAGATTCATAACAATCAGTGACGCAGTAAGATTCCTCTCCTTTTATTCAAAACAGGGAAATCATTATAAGGTTATCGGAAAATATAAACACAAAACCCCGATAAGTTGCAAATCCAAACAGTTGTACATTGCTTATACTGAAACAAGTATTAATGTGGTACATGCAGTGCTGGTTGTCGCCGTTGTAGGATTTCTTTCATTACGGTTATGTTGCATACGCAGCCTGGCTATACAATAGAAAGCCTGGCTATACGATTATGAAAGTACTGCAGTATATATGCAACACATATATCCCTTTAGCACTGCAGTATATGCAATACATATATCATATATCCCTTTACCATTGCAATATATGCAATACATATCTCCTTCTGGCACTGCAGTATACATATATCCTCTTAGCACTGCAGTATATGCAATACATATATCCTTTTAGCACTGCAGTATATGCAATACATATATCCCTTTAGCACTGCAGTATATGCAATACATATATCCTTTAAGCACTGCAGTTTATGGAATACATATATCCTTGTAGCACTGCAGTATATGCAATACATATATCATATATCCCTTTACCACTGCAGTATATGCAATACATATCTCCTTTTATCACTGCAGTATATGCAATACATATATCCTCTTAGCACTGCAGTATATGCAATACATATATATTTATCCTTTTCTTCATAATACCAATATTTCCTATATATAGCGTCGTGAAGAAATTAGAAAGTGGGTTTATAATTAATTCTCACGTAACAAACCAATGGTGTAAAATTGTTGAATATTACACAAGTCTGAAATATCACTGGAGTTAATTAACCTGCTTTGTCTTACTGAGATTATCTTAACTTGAAGAATCACGCTAAAGTAAGAAACGTATATATATATACAACTACGATGACAATAGATCAAGAACGGGACTTTTCTTTATGTCAATGACAGAATAAATTGATGCGAAATGTGGAAAGCTGACAAACGGTACAGTCGATATAGCCACCTTATATGTTTCTATGCTGTTAATTGTTCTTTCTGTTGCTGTTGTCGAAACCACTAAGTTTTTAAAAACTTTATTCTGTTTCCTACAGTTGCTTTCAAGAAATTGAAAATGGAAAGAAAGACGGAACCTGCCTATAAGTATAACTAGACTATCAATGACACGTGTTCAGTGGTCGATCCAACTTGATCCAACTCGCTAAACCGACAAAGTTGAATCGGTTATCACTACATCGATGGCGCTCTTGCAGCAGCATTACGCCAATCCTTAGCCCCCGCCCCCAATTAATTTTTACTCCGCAGACATCTGCCCGCCCCTCCCCCCCCCCTCCTTGTGGACGCTCATGTTCCGTATGGTCCCCTATGGAAATTGTAGCCTCATCGTTGACGTTATTGGGCCATCTTTACCTCTTAAACGAGGTACACCTCAACATCGTTATATTATTAACAAGTGTATAAACGACCAACTAAGTATTTGTAAAATATTTTCCATGTCTTTCCACAAGCGCTGCGAATTATTAAAATAAAATAACTACTTGGGTAATGTCGGTATAGTTATATAGTTATATATTACATAAAATGCACGAAACCTTCATTTCCGCTAACAACCCAACCAAAGAGTCGTTTTAATATTAAACTGACCGACACAATATGTTTTATAATCAAACTCCTGACTGGTCATATCGATACACTAGATGCTTCATATCACATTATTTCTATGCGCATAGACGCATAACGCAAATTTCGTCGATTATTAAGCTGTTATTTTTACAAACATAACTCAAACTTTCCAAAATTGATTTCCTTTATATGTTAGTGTAAATCATGTCTGCGAAGGACAAGATATACATTTTTTCTTGCCGCGGATCGGCTAGAGGATATTTGCCACGATTTTCGCTTCGTAACGACCCTTCTGGGAAATAAATTTGGCCATGCTTCACAGCACTCTTCCATCAAGACAATCGCTGTAGCGTGAAAGCCGTGCTCCAAACAGAATATTTCGAAAGCAGTAGCGTGGAGACTAAGCACAGATCTATGGCTATTCTCCCCGCTCGCGTAGTCTTACGATCTCAGTGCTCTGTTCGGCGATTATATAGAGGTTATTACGAAGAGGTGTTGAGAAGTCAACTCATAAATAAGAACGAAAAAGGCTCAAAGATAATTGGAGGGAAGCCAATGACCCAGGCATTGTGCGACATATAGGAGCCTATACCGTTGGAGTAATACGAATTGAATTCACGCGTTAAATACTTGACTACACGTTGCAATAGGTTAGGCTCAACGATTCTCAAATATGTGACACGATAGGCTAATACTTTCATCAGAGTTGCACACTATAGGATGGTTGAAGCTCTATAAGCGTACAAATATCTACTTCGAGCATTATCTCCATTATTCTTCCACGTCATATGAAAGAGCATATTGACGACCGTGAGAGAAAACGATCAAAATTCTTAAGTTTACAATTGAAAAAGAATATGTGCAGACATCGTCTCCCATGTGTACCCGATGACGTTCTGGTCGGTGTATGACCAATCAAAATGCACGAATTCTTGATGAAAACGTTTCGGCCGAACTGAAAATACAACCTTGAGCCTCCAAGACGCAGAATCCCAGCATGCAACATGTTGGTCGGCTGTGAGCCTTTCATACGCTAAGCCAATATGCCTTTACTTACGTTTTTGTGCCAATATCTATGTTGATATCTTCATTATGAGGCCTAGATCAATTAATTTAGTCCACTGACGTCACCATGCTAACCTGTCTAATCATCCAATGCACTGAAACTTCGACATCGGATTAATTTGTAAATTTTCAGAACATAAAAACTATTTCTTATATTTACTCCTAAAATAATGCGTTGTCAGGTGATATCGTGTTCCAGATGCTAATTTTTATGCTTTTGGTTCGTAAGTGAAACTTACTACGCCATAGTCTTATGTGTTTTTATATGGTTTTTAGTTTCTACATCACCATGAAGTGGTCATGCGAAACGCGGTGCATGTAGGTTATAGACACACTATAACAGATCATAAAGAACGCCATCCCTCGGAGTGACGTCACGATACCAAGGGTTGATCAACGCCCGTTTGGGTTTGTTATTTGGTCGCCAATTTTAGTATGCAATTGATCTAGATGAAACAATCCTTCTAGGGTTTCACATCAGATGAACCATTCTCATCCAGTAATGCATTCACAACGTTGGTCGCATCATGACATAAACATGTGACGGAAACTGTTTAACATTTAACACTTTCTCGTATTATTTGAGATGTTTATACCGAAGAACGGAAACTACGTGTCTTATACTGGGATTTGAGAATTGAGCTTGTAGCGAAACTTGACCAAAACGGAAACCAAGCTTTAGTGCAGTACAGTGTAGTACAGCTTAAGAATAAGCTCGCTTATAGCCTGAACTGCTGTGATCTGAATTGATTATCCGTTATTTTGTATCAGTTCTTTGTAATCAAATTCGATTTGACTTCGAGCTACACCAAGTGTCAGAAACGTATATGAAATCTGCTGCTGAAAATTTAGTCGAAGCAAACAAAGAAAAAACAACAACAATGTACCTATTGCTTTATATATATCCACGACAAAGACGTTGTAGCCCTTTAACTATAAAGTGAAAGATACTGGGAATTATAAAAGTGGGAGGGGTGTAACATGGAGATTTACGAATACGACTGCATGTAGAATGTCACGTAGATTACTGTGTGCAGTTGATAATTGTCTAATTGGACTTAACAGATACTCACCTTCAACCTATTCTATTGTTAATATTTAAATCCCATTTCGTTATGCTATTGGTTCCTCTATTCCGTTTTTTATATTTTTATATATATTTTTTTTAGCGTAGCTCACGTTTCATGAATTGTAATACTTCACATTTTTCACATATTCTATCAGCTTCAAACGATGAAACCCAAAACCACTTGTCCTTGAAATTTTGTGATGCATGTTAAATATATTTTATTCAAAAAAGAAAATTAGAAAGAGTTTGGTGTGTTTTGATTGATTTTTGTGTTGCTTCTAAGGGGCTAACTTAATTGCGTGTTACTCCGAGTAATCCAGCATGCACTGTGTTTGTTGAACCAACGATGTGTTTAAGGTAGTTTCTCTCTGACACTATGTAAAGTGGTATTAATTTACTTTGGAACAAATCATCAATTTGCTGGTATAAATTACTAATCGAAGCAATTTGGTTGAGTAAACTTTTCACATTTTACAGATAAATGATACATTCATCACCTCTTCAAAAATGAGGAATTCATCAATTTGTTGAAAATTAATCAATTCGTCTTTCAGTTTTGACAAATACACACACATTTGCATGAATAATTTCGGTTTTCCAATGGCACCTTACCGTTTCATCGTAATAAATGCATCGATAGTTCAAATTCATATAATTAACTCACATAGCTCCGCGTCCCATATATACGCAGACTGACTAGTAACTGACTAGCAAGGGGACGTGATTTCAGAGCTCTATAACTGAGGGCGCGATTCATAATATGTTAATAGTTTGACGCGAGTAGTAAGTGTAAAAGTTACGTTATGCGTTAGGTTGTCAATGTGATCTATGCATGTACTATTCATACATAACCCCTAAGAGATTTGTCTAGATACAAACTAAATATATATTACTTAAAATGTTTCTTCTTCTTCTTGTACACACAAAATGATTACTGGTTTCATATCGATTGCATCGATTCACACAAATCACTTTATCGTTGATCATTTAAAAACAGCAGTTAATCCAATGAGCCTTAAATGAATATTACAGTGAAATTATAACTATGTTAGTCTTATATTTAATTCCACATACAAAGAAATGGTCCAATAGAGCCCATGTAACATCCCTCCACCCATGTTCCCTGACATATCCCCTGTATCGTACATCCACAGAATACAAAACAAAAAATTAAAAATACAAGCTCAGTTATGATCAATCAAAAAAATTGCCATCTATTATCTTGAACTTCCTACCTTAGCAAAACTTCCAAAATTAGTAAACGTAAAGCGTCTCTCGCCCATATAAACTGCGCTAATTTATGCTAATTTATGCTATTAGACTCAGTTTCAATATTCTAAATAAAATCGATTATAAATAGCTTTTATCCCAACAGCCCACGTTGTTTTGTAACTCATATTCGGGGTATACGGAGTCCTTATCACCGTGCTATAAAAATTGTTTAAAAAAATGCAAATTGATTTCTCTGCACAGTTTATCCTCTCAGTGTTTTCTTAATTCGCGACGAGCCTTTTGGGTGGGAACTGGGAGTTCTCCGCGTAACTCTCATAAACGCAATGTAGAAGTATTAAAAGATGGAGAGTAGACGGTGAGGTGGGAAAAAATGGTGGTAAAAGGAAAACCGAAATTTAAGAAAACAGTAAATATTGCAATTTGCAAAGCCAAAAATCCAAAAGCGCGCAACCAACATTTAGATGCACGAGTAGGCCTATCATCATGGGGGTGGGGGGGGGGGGGGTTGGGGAGGCGCATGACCGGCATATATGATGTAGACATTTGTTTCTACTTATACTGTTATTAGAGATAAGAAACAATAGCATACTACCCAATCAGAGCCACTATAGTTTCCATGCGAAGTCAAAGAGACATGATCATAATCCAGTCACATTGTAAGGAGGTCAAGAGCAAATGACCGATCATTATGGATATTTGTCCTTGAAAGCAGTAAAGGGTTGTCTTTAAATGTTTAACCCTACTATAAACTGCATGGTTTTGATGGTATATGTTTTTGTTCGGTATTGCTAACTTAACTTCAGTTCTCTTTTGCTGCTAACCTTTTGTTACAACCACAGTCTCACGGCGCTCCAATTCAACCGTGTCTCCTTTTATTGGTGATTCAAATTCCATATTGATACTGTATCTCGATGGCAACTGCCACGACGATCGTTGGGCAAAAATCACAAAACCTTATAAATTTATTTTGGTTTCGTCCCTTTTTGGCATACGTCCGCTGTTTCGGACAGCGTAATACCAGGAAAAGAAAGAACGCTTGTCATCCCGTGCAGCAAAGTAGAATAAACGAATACCTGTTTCATAACTTAATTGAAATATTGGGGTGGAAAAGCAGTTCAGGTTAGGGAAAGGGTAGGGGAGGGCGATACACTTAACATGAGCGTCCCTCACAAAAGAAAGGAAGTGGGTGTTGTACGGGTAGATTGCAAGTACTCCCCTGGAATAGGCTCGGAGCAAAACATGAACTTGGAAGTTAGCGTTCCGGTCGTCAGAGGCTTACCACGCAACAATCCGAGAGCGCTGAATGCTGGGTAGGGTAGACTATACTCATCAAACTCTCCATTTGCACCCCCTCCTCCTTATCCCAAGAAAAACATATTTCCCCAAAATCCAACCACCCGAATATTAAGTTTGCTTTCAGTCGCATATTGATGTCAATAACTGTCCTATGAAAAAGTCTGGAATCCAAGCTACTCAACTGGTAGTTGGTCAAGACTACGAACAACTTGATAAAACATGATTGATTTCCTGATCACTTTTAGACAATTTATTTTAATTCTACCGTCTGCAGTATCATTTCCCCACTTCAGTCGATCGTAGGTTTACGTGTCTGTTGACGAACAATGAGGATTGAGCAACCAACATTGCTATTCTACTTTGCATGTAATACGCGCCGTTGTTAAGTATCCGTATTAGTATTGTGTTTATCCAACCACTACTCGTTTACCTCGTCCAAGGAGAACGTGTTTGTATACACTTTTCTCACCATATGCGTAGTAGTAGTAGTAGTCTGCTTGCTACTCAGCCTCGATGTGTGTGGCACGCCGTGCAGTAAATAATACCGTAGTAGTAGTGTTACCGTACCGTCTGCAAGCATTGTATCATCTGAGACCAAACCAATTCAAGCTAACGTTATCACCTCGTCTGAGCTGGTTCTGAGCTTTCTTCGTTTCTTTACCATAGGAACCTTCAGTTTTGTTGTGGAATTTATTTGGGATATATTAAACCTCATACTTCTACGATGTTTACCCTCCCTCAGCCATTAAACGTTGGATAAAGGAGATAAAAATAAATGGTAAGGAAACTCAATGGGGTGTTTTAAATTTTAACCTGCCTTCTCGTCGCTCGCCGTACCATTGAAAGTGACTGAGGTATTCAGCGTGGAGAAATGAGTCAGTTTGTACATCATAGGACTGTTGGAACTCAGTTCAATTCTGATAGCTTGTAGGTTTTTGTTGTGAAATGAGCTTGAAATGGAGTAGTTAATTCTTCCGTGGGTTGTAACAAGTTAACTTCAAGTTGACAGTGGTTTCATCGACCTGAATGTTATTTCGTGGAATACCTTGCACTGGTCATACTCAGTCAATGGTGAATGAAGACCTGTCTTTGTTTTGTCTGTTACATTATGGTAGGCCTAACGTTAGAATTTATGTACTGGCCGCTACTGTTAAATGTGATAATAGTGTTAATGTCGTAATGATATCCACATAGAATTTGTTTGTGTGAATTGTTCTTAGAAAAGAAGTACTCATTATACGAAGTATGAAATAACAAAGCTCCCCATTGAGCTGAATTTTGAGCAGTAGGCCTAGTCAGATGTTGGATACGTTTTGTTATTTCTGGATAAATGATAGACTTGCAAGCATTATCCCCAAATTTGGCCTAGGCCTAAACTAGTAACAGTTATGGCTAGGATAAAGATCAAGCACTGAAGTTGGCCTAAGCCCACAGTAGACATATGCCCCAACAGTTACATCTAAATTAGGATACCTGCCCTATTTCTTTCAACATTTTAGTGAATGCTCAACTGGTCTTAGCATTTGCCACACAGTAATTATACAGCCTATTAAAGGAAAGGTTCTGACACTTTCAGGGTTAGCCTATAGATGCTTTGTTAGTCTAAATCCGTGTGGAAATTTCAAGTTAGGATTTCAGCGTAAATTTAACTTTCTTAGACAGGCCTATGTTTCAGAAGCTTTGAACATACACCTGGAAGAATGTTTCCGTTAGATCTCATTCAACATTCAATCACATTTCATTACCTAATTATGACGAAAGTTATAATTGCCAAACGAGCGTTGTTAATTGACCTAAATGGCTTTGCGCATTACGCTATATGTTCGTATTGCAAAGTAGCACTTCAGACTAGGTCGACAATGTTCTAGTAAATCAGGTCACCTAACATTGCCGAAGATGTAGCATAGTTTACAGGGTATTCAAACGTTTCTTTTATTGTATCGTTTGACCAAGGTTGGAAGTGCCTGTGGCCTAAGTTGACAAGTAGTAATTATAGAATTTGGGAAGCTTAGACAATATGGTGGTAGCATACTTTGATATAATATAAGATCAGCTTCAATTCATCAGTGATATCAGTATCAATTACATTCTCTGTATGAAAATTCTACAAATAGTCAAGCCTAGGATATGGCTGGCCTAAGTCATATTCAGTGGTAACTGCAACATCGGTACTAGTTACCTTTTAGTAAGAGTAGCCACGTACTTATGGTCCAGTGCTAACTTTACTAGGCCTGGCTACTGAGGCATAGCAATAGTGGGTTTTCAAACTGTCCTCTCGCCACTTACACTAGGTTTATGGGAATTTCGACAAATGTCTGAACTGTGGGATTGTATTTCCAGTTGTATTTAATTTGTTCTGACATATTTTCTGATAATAAACTTAGGATATAAATTTATTTAGTCAGTTGAATAATTCCTCAGAAGCCAGCCATATTGCACAAATAGTACATCTGTAGGAAGAAATGAGATATTTGTAGAACGAGACAAACTCTCAAATCTCTCAATACAACTATTTCTATTTCATCCTCGGATTCTCAGGTTTTGCAGTTACAGCACATTTTTGGCACAAAAATTTTGTTGTATCTTTACCAATGGATGCATGGACTATGTAGGCTATGTAAGACTGACACTAAAACTTGCATAAATTACACAATCAGAGAGTATAGGATTTGACAATTTGAAATGATTTTAGGTATTCTAGATGGGCCACAACAATTACAGAGGGTATTGTTTAACAGTTGCACTTTCTTCAAGTTGGATGTCATACTGTACTTTGGACCATATAAAATAATATTAAATTTATTAATCAGTACCAACATAGCTTAATGGTTGTCCTGTACATGTTAAGTATTCAGTCTTTACCAGCTGCTAGTAATTGGGTAACAAAGTTTCAATATGCTTGTTGTACATAATTTACATAAGATAAACCCCTCCATCACTATAAAACTGTAATACTTAATTACTTTATGTTGACTAGTTTGTTGGATTAATACCACAGTAGATTAAGTGCAGGTCTCAGGAAATTAATGGAAAGGTTTGTTTGAAATATCATGTTTAGCCTAGTCTTAACACCCAAGTTACATCTTAAGTTAAACCTAGGTAGATGAATCACAACTGCTTGGCTGCACGTCTTATCTTCAAGTTACTACAGTTGGTTAATTATTTATCAGACCGGTTAGCTAGTTTACACAGTTATTTGCATTTAGTAATAATTTAGTTAGATTCAGAGGAAGAATTTGTAAATCTTACTAGTATGGCTTCTGTATAGGAACTACTCTAGTGGTACAGCATCAATTGTAGGCATTATTTTATAGACATACTGTAGCTTTAGGCTACATGAAGTGTTGTTCCCTTGTCTGTCTTTTCTGTTTAAGCTGAGTGTGTGGCCACTTTTCTAACATTAAAATACTTAATTGCTTATTAATTATGATTCATTTGGAATTAAAAGTAATTTCTGTAAATGTGATGTTAGGCTGTAAGATTGAGTATTTCATGCGCTATATTTATACAGCCTACACCATGAGCAATTTGTGAACAGCACAGTGGTAGTCAAAGAATGCTGGTGCCCATCACATTTCTGACAAACATTCATAATAAGTGAACTAGATAGGTAAGATGTAGGATGTTTGTTCCTGCTGGTTGAAACTATAAACAGTTGCTTTTCATCTTTTAAGGCAAATGGTTGCTATTAACCTAGCACCAAATGCATTTCAGTATGACTTCCAATATTGTGCATTTAGTGTACATATAGTCTTTTTGGTATTCAAATAACTTTGCACGTTACTGTGTTTGAGGCACTGTTTTCAACATAGATTTTATTAGCTTCAATGCGTCTTGCACCCAAATCTTCCCCTTTTTAGTTGTCTTATGTTTTGGATATTATATCAACATAACTTGAAATGGTGCCATGGCAGAAAAGACATTACCCCACTGAGGATAAAATTATTGTTCTTTGTTTTATAATTTTGTCTGTGTTTTTAAATTTCGTCACAACCATGGTTTATATTGTGAACTTAACATACCTGGTTTGTAGGACATTTTACAGAGCCTTGATTGTCTATTCAGATAGTTTGAATGGGTACTTTACAGTAGTTATTGGATACCATGGATGAATATCAGTCATGTGTGCAACTGTGCAACAATGTATGGTTAACCTTTTAAAGATAACACTGAGCTTCCTAGAGAATGATGTGTACCTTTAAATGATCAGTATTGCTGTAGAGAAGCCAATTAGTAATTTATATTGTCATTGAAAAAATTGTAATAAGTACTGTGACAATGGATACAGACGCATAATGAAGTTTTAGGCTAATAAAAATGGTTGGTTGCTGAAGTTTAAAAAAAAAAAAAGATAGTAACCGAACAATTCCTCAGAAGGTTTGTATTTAACACTAATTATGGGAATGTTGTTTCTTCAGGAAGTACTTTCATTTATTTCTTTACTTTGAATAGATAAGGTTGTGACAATTTCTGCTTGTATTTTAAAGTTTCCATATAGTTTGATTTTGAGTATACAGAATGAAAAATTTGAAGCAAAGAAAATATTAGAGGCAAAATGTATGTACTGTAATGAAATGAGTTTCTGTTTTCTGGTATCTCAAACTTTTTTGATTTATATTGCTTCCAGGCAATTGGATATAAAAACTTCTCGAAAAGTATAAGAATTACTGTACTCCTGAACTTCAGTCCAGATAACTTCCATGTTCTATTAAAATGTGATATTGACTATCTGAGATGATTATAATGTTAAAACTCACCATTTGGTAACATAATCTAGGAGTTATTGTTAAACTGTGTCTCTGTCACCAATGCAGTTTATAATAATATGTGTACAATACATTGTACAGTGTGTTTTCCGAGACACTTTCAGTCAAATTTTCATGAACTGAGGATTACACATTTTACCTCTCAAAGTTTCTGATGAGTACAATAGCACTAGGCTCTCAATGTGTTTTCTTTTCTTCATTCAAAGGTTATAACTGTTGATTCTACAATGAATAATGATGCACTAATGGGCATTTCCAATTAACACATTTTCAGTACGATAATGATTTGCAGTGTTTTTTGTTTTTCTCTTGTTGAAAAGAATTTTGAAAACAAGAAAGATGAAATCAAATACGTTACACATTCATCTTACTGTTCATCCTGTGTCATTTGTCTATTCCTAGAGAGATGTATTTACCTTTAAAGTGATTCTTCATTTCTTTCACAATGTACTGTATTTTCAGTAATGAGTCTAATTTAAGTTACAAATTTTCTCAAGAGGAAGTTAAATTTATTTATTTATTTGGTTCCTGTCCCTGATACAGTGATTACAGTCTATGCCAAATTCTGGTTTGTACAGTAGTAGACCGACATATTGTCAGGATTGTTAAAATTAGAAAAAGACTCAAATTTGAGTAATTTCTAACAGTGTGTTTTAAGGAAATGGGTAATAAAAAAAGTGTTGGTTTGCTTGTGTGATGCTATTATCAGATGATAGAAGTGTTCCTACTTTAATTGACTTTTTGCAAATAATTAACTTCATTTGCTAGTAGATTTTGTCAGTAATTGAACATTCAGTAAAGCATTGATATGTGTCATTTATTGCTATTGTGATGTTGAAACATGAAATCTGCAGCTGTATGTCTCAGCATTGTAAATAACTTAACAAAATTAGAGTGTTTTTCAGGGGTTGTGATTGAAATAGCAAAACTAGAACTAGTTCACAATTATAGTTTAAAACTTAACTGTAAAAAGGAAAAAAAAAAGACTTAGGAATTATCATTTGCTTTGGCATAAGGAAAGTTTGTTGAGTACATTTATTTTGGTATTTTGAAGTGCTTTAATTTCTTCCAGTATTATGACAGCTGTCTCAAAGCAGAACTTTGTTCTGTGTTTAGTTAGAAACTTTCAGCAGCAAGTACTGTATTCAAAATCTCACCAGATCAAAAATAAACTTGCTATCAAACTAAGGATATATTCCAACTGAACAATAGTTTTGGAGAAATGTATGATTCTAAATCATTTTTTCTCATAATCATTTTTCTCATAATTTCTCACAGGTGAAGATCAAAATTATGAAAATTTTAAATGTTCCAAATGTTTACATTTGTTTCTGCATTGATTGAATAGAACTCTAAGAGAAGAGCAAGTGACAATCAATATTTGTTAGCATTTGTAATACTGTTCTGTAGAACATCATTAACAGTAATGTAATATTAACTCATTTGAGAGTGGAATATGGCAAGAAATATAATTAACATTTGAATGTAAATGAATCAGCTGCACTGCATTTAAACAAAAGAAACATTTCCATTGGTTATTGTTCATTATCAATGGATAACTTGAGGTCTTTATTTCTTGTGTTTTTGTGTATATCTGGAGTTTGAGTAACATAGCTGCAGAGTACTCTTCATAAGAGAAAACATTCTTTGTCTAGACGAAATTGGAAGTAGTTGAGAGTAAAATGAAATGGAAGAAAAAAAAAAAAAAAAAAACAATCTTCATAATATTTGATTGTCTTCATCAATATATACGTATTACGTAGTTATGTTGAAGAACTAAAATTATGTACACAGGTATTTGAAACTTATATAATTATTTGTAAAATTATTTGCATATACTGTATGTCAATATGTTACTAAATTCCATATTATGAATGATTTTAACCTGTTTTTTAATATATATTTTTTATTTTATTCCTTTGGTCTCTGTTCCCATCTGCAGGTGAAAAACCAGATTTTGAAGGAAAGAAAGCAGAGTTATCACCTTTTGAAGTAGGAGTGATCTTCTCTTTGAGGAACTTTCACCAAATTAGGACATTGGAAGTCCCGATTTTGTGATTGAGTGGTGTTTAGGATTAGCTAGTCTTATGGAAGATGCAGGGAGACAAAGAGTTGAATGATCTACTTGATTTTAGTGCGGTGAGTATCTTTGGCACACAAATTAAATATCTCATCTCTCCTCTTGTTAATCATCCTTTTGCTGACTTTACCTGCTTCCAGAATTACCACTGAAGCAAAGAATGCTTAAAATTGATTTAAGTTCTCCAAAATGGAGTTTCTTGTAGCTTCAAACCATTGACAATTAACAGATCAAATGAGCCTGTGATTGTTCCAGCGGTGGAAAACTGCCCAGAGGATGATATGGTAGTAATGCACAAGCTTGTAGAACAACTGTCACTGTCTGTCATGTATTTTGGTCTTTTAAACATATCGATGGGCAATATTCTCATTTCAGTTTCCGAAAAGGCTTCATTCTTCCCTGTATAGTTTGCACTCTTGAAATGATCTTGGTATGTTTTTCATCCGTTCACCTGGCCAATAGATGTTAGCGGTAGTTTTAACTCTTCTCTTTCATATATGGCTTACTAATTTCGGTTTGGCTATGCCACTATACCCCTCCGTCTGTTTCCTATCCTGGATTGCAAATTTAAACATCTGTTTCTCATAGCCTTCCACCAGCCTACCTGGCCCTGTGTGTCCTCATACAAGGTGAAATGGTTTGTTAAACTGTTTCAACATGTTGAGGCTGATACCAATCAAAGCAATGTTTTGGCAGGTGGCATATAGCCCTGTTGCACTCTTCAGATCTACACACTGTATGCTAGTAGTCTGCAGTATACAATCATTGCTATACATAGAGCCATTTTAAAGGGATACCTATCTTTCAAATTTTCATACCAGAAACTGTATCATATAAAATGCACTAGTTTGTCATCCTGTCAATTGCCCAAGTATAGGAGGTAATGGTAATTTCACTTTTGTAATATTATTGCTGACAGGATAACTTGAAACATTTAACAAATTGCTGTATTTTCAGCCATAATATTATAATACAACTTATTTATGTTTCAAGAGTTCTGCAGAATATTGCTTTGGCCAGTCTGTACATGGTCAAAATGAATCCTCTGCAATGCTTAATCTATCAGGACTTTTAAAGAAGGAAGATAGGGTAATGAGACATGCCTCTTTAAATAGGCTCTCTGTACACATACTGTTTGAGGAGCCTGCGATCAAGCACAGCTGCTAGCCTGACAAGTTCATGGTTTGGCCGCAACCAGTGTAAGCAGTAAGTATTATGTGTACTGACAGTGTAGATACACTGGCGTAGAGCTTGCACCTGTTTTACATATAATGGGCTGTGGAACAGGTTTAGAGTATTTTACAGGCAGGTGAGGGACATGACGTTAGATGGAGTCCGTTCAGCTGCAGTTGTTATTACCAGGAGTACAATGGTCTAAGATATTAATCACATTATATCGTTGTATAATGTAGGCTACAGCTCTACACCGCACTCTAATGTGTTGTAATGTAGTACGCTGTGCCCTAATTGTTGCAGTGTAGTACAAACACTAGATTACACTGTATTCCAATGTATTGTTATGTAGTACATTGTTTCCTATTTGTTGCAGTGTAGTATACACACTACATTACACTGCATTCTAATGTGTTGTCATGTAATACGCTGTGCATTAATTGTTGCAGTGTGGTACACTGTTTTCTAATGTATTGTGTGTAGTACATTGTACTTAAATGTTTTGACATTTAGTTAGACAAGTTTGCGTGTTGTTTTGTACTTTGGAAAACAAGGACTTGACTTAAAACTCAAGAATCACTCCAAGAAACAAAATGTACACAGTGATGAAAGTATCAAACAGGAACAGATTGTTTATACATTCTAACGACAGAAAT
The DNA here is from genome assembly GCF_037975245.1 of Apostichopus japonicus. NCBI lineage: Eukaryota > Metazoa > Echinodermata > Holothuroidea > Aspidochirotida > Stichopodidae > Apostichopus > Apostichopus japonicus. Next base: position 1,387,559 of record NC_092564.1, on the reverse strand, counting down.
TCCCCTAAACAGAAGGCATGGTAGATGGGAGTATGTAGAGTATGTATAGGAGACAGGATAAATTCCCCTAAACAGAAAGCATGGTAGATGGGAGTATGTATAGTATGTATAGGAGACAGGATAAATTCCCCTAAACAGAAGGCATGGTAGATGGGAGTATGTACAGTATGTATAGGAGACAGGATAAATTCCCCTAAACAGAAGGCATGGTAGATGGGAGTATGTAGAGTATGTATAGGAGACAGGATAAATTCCCCTAAACAGAAGGCATGGTAGATGGGAGTATGTATAGTATGTATAGGAGACAGGATAAATTCCCCTAAACAGAAAGCATGGTAGATGGGAGTATGTACAGTATGTATAGGAGACAGGATAAATTCCCCTAAACAGAAAGCATGGTAGATGGGAGTATGTACAGTATGTATAGGAGACAGGATAAATTCCCCTAAACAGAAGGCATGGTATATGGGAGTATGTAGAGTATGTATAGGAGACAGGATAAATTCCCCTAAACAGAAAGCATGGTAGATGGGAGTATGTATAGTATGTATAGGAGACAGGATAAATTCCCCTAAACAGAAGGCATGGTAGATGGGAGTATGTACAGTATGTATAGGAGACAGGATAAATTCCCCTAAACAGAAGGCATGGTAGATGGGAGTATGTAGAGTATGTATAGGAGACAGGATAAATTCCCCTAAACAGAAGGCATGGTAGATGGGAGTATGTATAGTATGTATAGGAGACAGGATAAATTCCCCTAAACAGAAAGCATGGTAGATGGGAGTATGTAGAGTATGTACATAGGAGACAGGATAAATTCCCCTAAACAGAAGGCATGGTAGATGGGAGTATGTATAGTATGTATAGGAGACAGGATAAATTCCCCTAAACAGAAGGCATGGTAGATGGGAGTATGTATAGTATGTATAGGAGACAGGATAAATTCCCCTAAACAGAAGGCATGGTAGATGGGAGTATGTAGAGTATGTATAGGAGACAGGATAAATTCCCCTAAACAGAAGGCATGGTAGATGGGAGTATGTAGAGTATGTATAGGAGACAGGATAAATTCCCCTAAACAGAAGGCATGGTAGATGGGAGTATGTACAGTATGTATAGGAGACAGGATAAATTCCCCTAAACAGAAGGCATGGTAGATGGGAGTATGTATAGGAGACAGGATAAATTCCCCTAAACAGAAGGCATGGTAGATGGGAGTATGTATAGTATGTATAGGAGACAGGATAAATTCCCCTAAACAGAAGGCATGGTAGATGGGAGTATGTATAGGAGACAGGATAAATTCCCCTAAACAGAAGGCATGGTAGATGGGAGTATGTACAGTATAGTATATATAGGAGACAGGATAAATTCCCCTAAACAGAAGGCATGGTAGATGGGAGTATGTAGAGTATGTACATAGGAGACAGGATAAATTCCCCTAAACAGAAGGCATGGTAGATGGGAGTATGTAGAGTATGTATAGGAGACAGGATAAATTCCCCTAAACAGAAGGCATGGTAGATGGGAGTATGTATAGTATGTATAGGAGACAGGATAAATTCCCCTAAACAGAAGGCATGGTAGATGGGAGTATGTATAGTATGTATAGGAGACAGGATAAATTCCCCTAAACAGAAGGCATGGTAGATGGGAGTATGTAGAGTATGTATAGGAGACAGGATAAATTCCCCTAAACAGAAGGCATGGTAGATGGGAGTATGTAGAGTATGTATAGGAGACAGGATAAATTCCCCTAAACAGAAAGCATGGTAGATGGGAGTATGTACAGTATGTATAGGAGACAGGATAAATTCCCCTAAACAGAAGGCATGGTAGATGGGAGTATGTAGAGTATGTATAGGAGACAGGATAAATTCCCCTAAACAGAAGGCATGGTAGATGGGAGTATGTAGAGTATGTATAGGAGACAGGATAAATTCCCCTAAACAGAAGGCATGGTAGATGGGAGTATGTATAGTATGTATAGGAGACAGGATAAATTCCCCTAAACAGAAAGCATGGTAGATGGGAGTATGTACAGTATGTACATAGGAGACAGGATAAATTCCCCTAAACAGAAAGCATGGTAGATGGGAGTATACATGGAGACAGGTACAGTAAGAGAGGAGTGAAGTAACATCCCAGACTCTTACAGGCTGTTAGGTGGTGCTACTTACAGTAGGAGCAACTGGTACAGTACCTATGCACTGGTCCTACAGTTTAGTTTGCTGTGGGTGATGTACTTACTGTGATTTAGTTTGGGTGAATTACCATACATGTATAGTCAAGTACTGTAGGTAAATGTATTGCAGCTGTATAGTAGGTATATCATTTCAGTACATTTTGAAAAGATATTAGCACAATAAAACTTTTTTGTGTTGAATGATGAGTCTTTTAAGAAACCTATAGTGTTGTAAGCATTTTAGGCTGGATTATTCAGAAGCTGAATGAAATATATACATATAGTATAAATTTACTAGTCACAGTCTACCCAGCAAAATCATGCACCATTCTGTGTTTGTGTCAGATTGTCATTGTCGACTAACCAACCATCCTTATCTTTCTAGCGTATATATTAACTAATGAAGATAGTTAAGGATTAAACTCAGCACATAATGTCCCTGAAACCTGAAAAAGGGAATGACTGGGTAATCAGGCCATGGGAAATGATGTTTTAAAGTAAACAATAAAATGAAAAGAAGTTTGGTTGGTTGGTTTTTCAGTTGGTAGATTCCTGATGTTCGTCATTCTAGTTCAAGTAATCAATATGTGCAGCATTCAAATGGACCAAGATCTGGAATAATTTAATGCTGAATGGTTTCAGTGTTTTTGGCTCATAAATGAAATGTTTTTCTTGATTATTTAGACATGTTATTCAGATCTGTCAAAGCAAACTGTTTCCAGGTTGAGACCATCTGTTCTACAGTATGTTTTTAACTTTTTATCCTCCACATTCAATCTGGTTCTATCATAATGTGTAAAATATGGAGAATTAATAATGTATGTTTCTCTCACTGTTACAGTCAGTGCTACATGATGGAGAGTATCAACTCTATGACAATTGATGAAAGTTGGTTATTTTGTTATTTTGGTTATTTTGTATTTGGTTATTTTGTTATTTTGGTAATCAGATTCGTCTGTAAAATACAAAGTTAAAACTATTGTACAGTTTTCATTGTGTTATGAGAGCCTGCAGGATGGAAATGTTCATTGTCTGTTAAAGATAAACCTATAGCCTGATTTGAACTACAGTACATTCCATTCTGATCATCAGGTAAGAAATACCAAGTCTTAGTGTGAAGTCTGTACTCCCAATGATTTCTTCCCTTTCTTGTTGTCCGCTATCTCCTCTCGGCAAGCAGATCACGTTATACTTATCACAACTTCATTTACACAACAAACAGCTCTTCTGAGACTTTGCCAGGAAACTGCGACTGAAGTGGTCTTAGTTTCTTTCAGATTGATTGACAAGAGCGGTTCCCATTGGCCGTCTTGGTGCCATTATGATAGGATTTACCTGTGCATACTAAACCAAGGTAGTTTCTGAGCCATGCAGGAGTCTCAAAAGAACCCCATTTACACCTTGTATTGAATCAAGGGTTTGTCAAGCCCATAGGCAAACAGAAGGTGTTAAAAGGGTTACATAACCGGACTTGTTATAGTCAGGAGGATGTGTTTATCCCCACCAACAAAATTCAGAATTTAGCCATTGTAAAGTGGATGGCATCTTTGGGCTGTGACCATTTAAGATAGATATTGTAGGTTTACTGCTACAGGGTCTGTGATAGTAGAATTGCCGCAGACCTTAAGATAACATAAAAACCATAGCTTTCTACTCATTGATCTGCAGCGGGCTAAGCGGGTAAAATAGGAGAGTGGTACAGTATTGAACGGAAAATGTGGTCCAACTTCTCCATGAATACATAGAGCGGGCTCCTGGTGGAAAAAGAAAAGGTATTGTTGGTTAAAAGGCACAATACCAGTCCACTCTTGACACTAGAGACAAATTATTTAGATTCTTGGAACCCATAAGAATATATCCCAAGTGGGAGCGGTTTGACGCAGGTAGAGTGGGATATGACTGGGATTTCAATAATCTCCCAAGTGGGAGAGATTCGCTGGTGGATTAGTGATCTGAGCAAACATCATTCTGTGCTTTTCTAAATTATCTGTCAGCTCAAACATTGGATAGTTGCTATTGGTTGAGCCATGAGTAGTTCTTCAAAGAATTTTTTTAGAATACACAAATTTTAGAGAGAAAGAAAAAACTGCCCTTAAGGGCTTCATAAAAAGAGATGAACTTTTGTCAATCCATTTCAGTATATATCCTCATTTTGTTTGTGAAGAAGACAACTGCTAGGATGGAAATGACAGTCCCTCTAGGTTTTACACAAACAAGTTTTGGAATGGTTAGAATGTGATTCAGAATACAGTGAGCTGTATTTATCCTCATCGCACCAACTGTTCAACTATTCATTGCTTAGCTGAAGCCATTGCAGCTGACTGCATGTACTGTAATTGAACAATTGTTGCATTTTTCTCATTTCAATTTTTGATATGAAACTTAACAAGACAAGTTAAAGAATTGGGATTTCAGTATTGAGTTAGTGTTAGAGAAAAGCATTGGGTGGGTACATTGTTTCATTGTTGAGACAGTCATAGCGATTTTTATTATCAATCCCCAGAATACAGCTGAGAAGGAATTTAAGAAAGATATTATTCTCCAGGGACTATACGACCTTGTAAAAAAAAAGTTTTGTAACAGTTTGAGATGTAACAGATTTCCTTGCTTCTGCCAAAATCGGTTAATAATTTTCGAGCCAGTTGCCCCATGCTAAGAGATGCAGAACTCCCAGCTAACCATGTATAGAACGTTACTATGTAGTAGTAGACCTTTCCTGCTTCACAAATCAGACTTAAAAGCATCAGACTTGTTCTATCATCATGGTATATTTAACTCTTTAATACTGTTGGGTGAGGGTGTGTGACAAAAAGAAAAGCTTTCCCACCATTTGAACTGGATGGTAACTTGCTGCTGTTGTTTGTTCTGTATTATTATCTAATCCTAGGGTGGATTTCTGTAATGATTCATTCATTGCCATTACAGTATATTCGTCACAAGGCCAAAGAGAATTTATTCTTCTGTGGAAGAGGACTTTTTTCTATTGATTGACATTTTCTATTGTAAGAGGATTAAACCTGAGACAGACCAGTGAATCTGTTGTGCCAGACGGTTTAAATAGATGACCATAGATGACCATTCACCTTTGATAGTAGCATTGCTGCCTTCTTAAAGTAGAGTCTTTGTGAGAGGCAAGGCTAAATAAGATCTGCGTGTCTTTGACAAGAAGATGCAAGAAATAAGACAAAAACCATATATCTTAGATTTAATTAAGAAGACAAAAGTGCACATTAAAATTATCATTGTTTTCTTAGCTTATAAGTAATGTAAGTAGGTTATTTTGTCCAATGTGGGATTTTTCTTGGGTGTCTCCAGGAAGAACAGTGTTTTTATTGCCATTTCTGATTTTTCCTGTTTGTCTATAGATATTTTGGTTGGATTAAAATTTCTGTGACTGACATCATGTCACTGCTTGCTAAAGACTTTCACTTTTTAGCAACATGTGCAAACATGACTTTGTCCCTCGATTAGAACAAGTAAGAGCATGCATTGATACACCAAATTAGGCATTAGTGTTACTTGCATGTAAACATGTTGCTTCTGACTTGTATGAAATCACATCAAAACCTGAACTTAATAAACAAAATATCACTTGCTGTCATTCTCTTTTGTGTGTGTAATATGCTTTGAGATATTCTTATATAATGCTCTGCTACATAAAGGAATGTCTTGAAGCATTTTGCACACATGCTTCAAGATATTCCTTTATAATGCTCTTATAAATAAAGGGATGTCTTGAAGCATGTTACACACATGCTTTGAGATATTCCTTTATAATGCTCTTCTAAATAAAGTGATATCTTGAAGCAACTTACACACATGCTTCAAGATATTCCTTTATAATGCTCTTCTAAATAAAGGGATGTCTGGAAGCATCTCACACACAAAAGAGAATGACAGCAATTGAAATATATAAATCAATAGAGGGGAAGATCATTAAAATACAGGATAAAAGTACATACATGCCTACATTGTTGAGACTATGTGAAATATCAGCTCCTTTTTATCAGCTAGTCTAAATGTGATGAAATAAACATGAATCCATTTTTGTAGATTTTAAGCATGAGAATCTCATCCACACAATAATATTGTGCAGGCAGTAAAAATTAATGTCCCAGAGAGAGCAAGTCTACCATGGATGAGTAACCATTTTGTAGTCTGTATCGAGTTTGTCAGCTAACTCCAAGTGCTTAAGGAGGGTATTATACAGAGAGAAGCTACATGTACACCTTAATGGTGTGACACAACATTCTCTCATTTAACATGCAGATTCTCCTTAATATGCTCGCTTCTTAGACTTCTTAGACTTATGTTATTCTTTCCTCAAGTGTTCATTAAGAACATCAAAAAATTTCACTCTTTTAGATACTGTAATAAGAATAAGAATAATATCATAAATGTTAGTGATACTTGAATCCAAAACATAGTGGGAATGATATTGGTGGATTGGTTTGCCTAAGTACTACAGTAGGTCAGTGACTAGTTATTTAAGTCGCTCCATAATTAAAACTGACATAAAACAGCCTCATTAGGGTTCTAGCTAGAGTTTGTTTGTGACACTACGTTTTCTTTGCTGAACAGAATATTTGGAATATGTATGTATCGATAACAGGCTATCATTCTATTGTGTTTATGTACGGATCGTTTAATTGATGATTATTTGTGTATATGTGTGTGTTTGTGTGTTTGCATAGGTTATAATTTAACTTGTGACAAATTATTCAATATATCAACACTAAACTATCCTACACCATCAGACTCACCTCTCTACTTCAGTGTTAGATGCCAGACACTGATTTCATAACACATATTCAGCAGCCTCATAAAGTCATGAGACTCAATGATTATTTGTGTATATGTGTTTGTGTGTTTGCATAGGTTATAATTTAACTTGTGACAAATTATTCAATATCAACACTAAACTGTCCTACACCATCAGACTCACCTCTCTACTTCAGTGTTAGATGCCAGACACTGATTTCATAACACATATTCAGCAGCCTCATAATGTCATGAGACTCAAGGGCTTAACCTACGCTTCACAAGAAATTGCAGCTCAGAGATTTTAATTAAGAATTTTGTTGAAACTGGTCAAGCCTGAAATCCTAGCCCTTTTGAGAACATATTTTGGCCTTTTCTTTCTAATTCACTTGCCTTGAGAAGTTGAGAGAGTGCTTATGGTACCAATAGCTTTAAATGCTCAACTTGGCATTGTTCTGCATCTTCGGCAAGAATGTCCTCTTATTGATTTGTGTAAAGTTGTTTCAAGATGCGTGCAGTCCAAATTGGTATTTATTACTTTTTTTCCCCATAGATATTCTTTTGCTTCAGCTGTCACAAGATTGAAACTAATGAAATATTGTTAAATACGAATCGTTGGTTTTTCAAGAGCCACCTTGGTTCTATTTTCATATGGATACACCGTATGTATGTGCTGAGATTGGTTGCCGATGAAGCTGGTATTGCTTGTTCTGAGTGGTGGTCAGGAAAACAGAAAAAAGCAAAGGATTACTAAATATCATACTTAAATTTAATTATTTGTTAAATTTTGGTGTTTTACTTTCTTTGTAAAGCGCTTTGAGCAGTAACTTTTGTTTACTGATTTGGCGCTATATAAGTCTCATTTATTATTATTATTATAATACCTTATATGCAAAATCTGGGGAAATGTTCAATAGAAAGTAGGCCTAAATAATGCAAAAGTACAAATGATTGTGACAGGATTGGTATCGCAACTTCAATAAATTAAAATATTATTCCCTTTAAAAAAAAAAAAATGAAATATAAAAGACTTTGAAGTACATGATGACTGTCGTTACGTTTTGGTGGTTCATGGTTTAACTTGATCACCCAACTATATACTCTTGTCATTTATGTTGAGCCATTGAAAAGAGTGTGTACAATAAACCTAACTTTTGTGACTAAAAAAAAAGACATACATGTGGAAAATAAAAAAAGACATGTTTTCCCCCCATTGTTTTGTGTGTTATTTCTAGGGAATAATTCATTGAAGCTGTCATGTTGTTGGTAAATTACAGATAAAACACTGGATGCAGCAGCAAACAAGAGACAATTGTTTCTATTAAAGTTCGACATCTAACAAGGAATCATCTTTCGGGCAAGTTTTGCAATGTACACAAAATTGACATCGGCTTTACATGACAGGGCAAAAACAGAAAGGCTTGAATGACAAGAATTTTGAAGGGAGGGAAAGCTTGTATCAATCAAATGCATTCAACCCTGGCAGAATGTGGTAGATTTGAACTCTCTCTCTGAAACAAGCTGAACTGATACTAGCCTCCCACCGCTGGGTAAAACCGGGGATGGTGTAGAGTGTAGTAGGAACAGTTTAGCGCAGGCAGGCCTTAGGGCTGTTCACATGCTTTGGTGGCCAGTCATCAACTGAGGTGAGCGAGCAACAACTTTGCAAAAGAGCCACAGGCTTTATATTTCAAACGCTCTCTTTTGTTGTGATTTGGAGATGTTCAGGTAAAATTTGAGCAAAACCCCCAAGAAATCATTAAAAGTGGCATTGGCATTGCTTCAATAGAAGTATATATCAAAATACTTGCATAGTAATGGAAAACACATCTGTGGAAGTTAGTTGTGATAGAACCAAAAGAAGTACTTTAATGATATTCATGATTTACAAAGGTTTAGTAGAAAAGTTAAAAAAAAATGTTAAAATCAAGAAATGAATATTTTACAAAAACTGAAAAACTTAGTTTTCATGTTAAAGTCAATTTAAGATACTTTAGGAGACATTTCAACATAAAGAATATGCATAGGAAATAAAAAAAATAAAAAATTCTGTGAATCCATTTTTATTAAAAGTAAATATATCCTTTCCAGTGATCCATAGCTCCGTTCACTAATTACAGTTCCTTTATATCTTTTTTTTTTTTATCTTTAATTTATGTACCTTTTAAACAAGATATTGTTGATATGTTACCTACTGTACACAGGCAGTGTCAACACCAAACAACACTAGGGAGAAACTACTGAGGTCTAGATAACAGAATCCCATGTTTGTAATGATGATTTGTAAAGCACAGATAGTTGATAAACATTAGGCCTACAGTACACAGAAGCAAGCACAAGGGACACACCAACAATCCTGGCTTCGGATAAACTCCCAAAATTATGAGACGGCAAAGTCACTGACCTGCTTACAGGAAACCTTGATGGGTTAAATTTGGTTTTGATAAGTATCACAAACTTAATCAGCAATCAGCATAAACGGCTAGAGATGAAGAGAGCAAGAGATTTTATAGTTTTATGGATTTGCCATGTATCATAAAGGATGAAAGTAGACAAGAGACTAACTAGAAGTGTAAATTTCTGGGCCAGTGAGAGGTCACCATGCCACAAAGTAGCTTACAAAGTAGTTACCAGTAACTCAAGGACCTTGCACAATCTTCTTTTACCATCGACATTACAAACCCAATGAGTGTGGGGTATAGTCTTTCAATTTATAGTTTGGTCCCAATTTACAGTTCCTAACAATTTCAAGAGAGAGAGAAAGAGAGATAGAGACGAAAACAGAGAGATAGTTTAAACCATTTCAAAGGAAAGTGTAGAATTTCTGTAAAAAAATATTTTCCCTCTAGAATCTGTGACCTTCATGTGACAAATATGATAATGTTAATTTTCCCCTGGGTAATATAGAAAAGACTTCCTGATTATTCCCTTCAGAGAACAGTAATTAAAGGCTAATTGCTTTGACACAAGGAAGGCAGATTTTGTCAGGTTTTTATTTGTGCCTAAAGGGCTCCCAAAGCTGTTATAAGTATCTCAACAAAGTAAATGCCATGTAATAATTTTCTGTGATAAAAGTATGACTGATTATGGCTTTGCAAGGGCATTGCTCATTTTGTTAGCAGCCAATTATGATCCATCAATAAAAATGTAAGGAATTTCAAGAACTTGGTTTCCAAGATGTGAAAAAACGACCTATTAGTCACAGCGGGAATGTACTGCAGTTTTAACTCAGTGCATTAATCAGGATACTAGATTAGAAATAAGTAATAAACAGCTTAGAAATAGAATATCGGAATTTGTTTTTGTTGTTATTGTTATTATTGTTGTTGTTGTAATAAACTTTTGTGGAAAGGGCCATGCTGTCTACTCAAGTACTGGTTTGACCCAATTAAATTTACTTCAACAATTACTTGAAATGGTAATTATGGCATACTGTATCATCGAAGAAATATTTTCATGGTTTTGTCTTAGAATCTCCATTACCTGTCTCATCCATGCACATGCACTTGTTGTTTTACAGGTCTAAGCTTATTCAACTTTGTAACATTTTAAGGCTCTGTCCGTCTTGGCCCACTTCTGAGTCACCACTCGCACCATCCTTACTACATGATTAGTATGAGACCTGTATCATCGTATACAACAAGATGTACTTCATGATAATTTGTACTCACACACAACACATGCACAAGCCTAGAGGCTAGCCTAGACTCACAATAATTCATGATGCTTGCTATGTATCCATGATAGCTTACTGCAAGGAGAGGGAGTGGGGGGGGGGATATCTTTCCCCAGTCAATCCTTGCTATGCACCAATGCAATTGAGTACATCCAAAGCAAATACAATTTTATCTTCGTGGGAACTGTCTCTTATTCAACAAAACCACATTTGTGGAGAGTGATGATATTATTTTTATATATTGCTTTCTCAAATAAGCTATAATCCAGGTTTCAACAAAGGAGAGTAAATTGTATTCCTTTCTTTTTAAGAACATAACTTTCCTTTAATTTCTCCACTTGAGATCATAAATATTTATATTATGTGCTGGAGAAAATGGTTGAGGCAGAGTTAAAATGTGGAGCAGATGTGAATCTTTACCAGAGATAATCTATCACGTAGAGCCTACTCTGTAATGCTTCGTGGAGTACTTACATCAAGTAAAAGCCTCTCTCTTGCCGAGGTTTCCTGCTGAAGTGTCCCCTGTTGACACATCAAGAGGCTCTCTTATCAGATTCTATCATTTTATCTTTTGGCCATTCAGTCACATTCAGCTAAGATGGCTGAAAAATATGATGATAGTGAAAGAACCTTTGAAATTGTAGACCTTTGAAGAGGGGATTCCTGGGATGACACAATTGCTGTTGATATCATGAGTTTGTGGAGAAGTAAGATTTAAGCTCACAGTTAAGAACTCAAGTACCTTCCTGCCTGCTTGTGAGATAATACCGTATTTGTTAGTCTTCAAAAAGTGATGATGCAGAAGGTTATCTATAAGATGTCAGATGAAGACAAAGATGTTTATCTTATATTTTACTGGAGACATTAAAAGTATCTTGTTATGACTGGGCTTAGCAAAAGATAGTTTTTTTTTGTTAGAATTGGTAAAACCACTGTGTAATGAAATTAATGCTTTACAGTGTGACTTATATTGTACTATATCACACAAGTCTTTCATGGCGTTGCATGTATTGAAAACTGGTTTCAGGGTATTCCGAAAATCGTTTCAACCGTCAAATTTATGGCATTGAGTTGTTTCCATCGATGTACGCAAAAAATTTAAACTTACTGGTAGGATGGAAGTAGCAAGTGAAGTGAAAACATGTATACATGTCCATGTAACTAGGTTCATGGATGAACTTTGACTGTAAGTGACATGTTGCAAGTAGTGTGTTTAAATTTACCGTTAAAACATGAGATATGTGTCTCATGTAATTACTTCTATGGTATTGCAAAGAATATTGATGTTTCATGCAAATTGCCCAGTACAAACATAAAGACCTTTTTTTTTAATATTTGGTTTGATTGGTTAACTGGAGTATAGTAAGGTGAGGAAGTTCTGATAGAGAGAGACTTTGAGTTTTTGTTGCCACCCCAGATGCCGGAAGTAGAATATAATTTAAGGAGTCTTTCTAATTTCATATAATTAATTTGAATTCTTGTGTTTTACTTACAGATGTTCTCCCCTCCTACTGGACTCAGTAGTTCCAAAAATGGTAGTTTGAGTTCACATGTTCGAAGTCATCCCAGTTCAGACGCTTATAAACATAGTAAGTACAATTTTAATAATAAGTTTTGTAACTGTTCAATATAATTCTTGATTCTACTGAAATTGCAATGTTGATTGTTTGGATGTTAGTAATCCTGAAGCTTGGTATGAGGGGCAGTAGGTAGGGGTGGAGTGGGGTGATAGGCAGAAAGGACGGGAAGTTAGTTCTTGCAGCACAGACACCACTTCTGCTAACATTGCTCTTTCTCTTTTAGCAATTATGGATGTCATGTTGTTGATAGGAAGTAAGTCTAAATGTGAACGCACTTTTATCTTTACACAGTTTACATATATTTCTTCTTTTATTTGAATTAGTTAGAATTTAAAAAACGAAATGAAAAGTTGTCTGTGATAGAATTATTTATTCCTTGTTTTAGAATTAGATGTGGAATCACTAGCATAAGATGATAAAATAGGAATGTGCCTTTGTTTCATCAATTTCAATCACAATTTTTTTTTTATGAAATGGGTCCTGTGTACATATTTACCAACTAGTCAGTAAGAAGCGACCAATTGGAAACAGCTGCTATAAGGCCCAACAAGATTCATAGAGTAGAAATGACACCAATATGTTAAATTTTGTAATATTTCACTGAACAATGCAAAATACCTGACATGACATCTAGAAGTGAAGAATTAAGCTGTGATTTTCATATTAGATTCTCATGACCTTAATTGGGTAAATCTGTCTGATTTATAACACAGCTGTTTTCTTAGTCCATCCCAGGGTACACATGGCCACCTGATTGTATGCCTGACAAAAGTGACCTAACGTTTGTCAACAAAAATCATGTTTGAAAAAGTTTTTATTACTGTCCTGATTTTGCTTAGAACAGTTAGATGGGTTACAGTATTACCCTCAATTAATAAGGCAATGACCACTAGGACCCCTTGTAGAGAACAAAATAAGTTGCAAATAATATGAGAATTGACCCAACTCTGTGAGTTGTCTCTCACTCTTACATGTGGTTTTCTCATTTAACTTCAGCCATTGGAAATGATCAAAGCATGTGTTTATCTGTAACATCAATTAAAAGGTTAAAGGGCGCTTAGTAGATTCTGCAGGTGTTTACCAAAATACTTGTTGAATCTTGTAATTTATGACGATTGTACGAAAAAAGTTGTCTATAAATTTGGTAGAGGAAATGAACCTTTGTGTAAGTGACCAGAGTAGGTCAAATTTTTGAAATTATGTGACCTTTAAAGATTGCGGTTTCATCAAATTAAAAAAAATTGAAAATAGACCCTTCTCAACAAATAGAAAAAAGAAGCAGAAAAACACAATTTGTGTTTTGAGTTTTATTTTTTTCTTTGATCTGATGTTTATTGGTTTCTGTTACAATATTTGTGGTTCACAAGAAGACAGTGTACTTTACTACAGGTTAGCGACCAGGATTAACAGAAGTATATATCTCAATTAATGTATGTATGGTACTCCTAATGTACAGTGAAAAATCAACTTGGTTGGTAACTTGGTATATGGTGATGATGTACCTGATTTACTTGATACCTGTACAGATGGTATGGAAATCAACCCGTTTATCGTAACTACCTGAGTATATTTGATTGACTTTGCTCAAGTCTTACCCGTCTCCAACTCTAGATTTGCACTTCCCTACCTAAACTACATTACTGCAACTTTTTTAACACTGTTCTGTCACTTCTGGGGCAACCACCCACCAAACTCTTCCTTCAGAATATACCATTCAGAAGATGATTTTTTGGTGATTTTTCGTGGAGTTTTTCACCTGGAATTTACATCGATACCAGCACAGTAACCTGTACTGTCTGAATAAAGTTAAAGCCACTGAAAACTCATACCAACAGATAATAGTAAGACATACATAGCGTTGAAGCCATAATTTAGATTTTAATATTGAGTCTGAGTTGTGACTTTTCTTACAAATTCCATTGTGATAACAGATTCTGTGGTTTTATAAAGCAAAATATCACCCAGTCAGTTTAAAAGGTTGCTCTAGCACATGTCAGCTTTAATGTTATTAATTGTTCATATTATGCTAGTTGTTTTATGTTATCTGATTTATACTCCTTGGTGCCCTGTGATCTCTTATCATTTGGATGTATTTTAACTGGTGGTCTTAGGTTTTTGTTTTTATAACTACAATTCACACATGGTTGATTTTCATACCTTTTATCATAAAAGATAGGGTTGCAATTAATCAATTATTGTTGTAGTTTGACATCTTGTTCTCAAAAGTAGAGTGAATATTTGTACCATTCAAGATGAATATATACTCTATCTATCACGATACTTGGTAATCTTTAAATCACATGACTAAATATTCAATCCACCTTTTTGGCCGGGGAAAGAAGAAGTAGAATATAAGTATATTGAGACAGGTATTGTTAAATATCAAACTGGTATGTCTTTTGGTTCTCAAGTAACACCTACATGTATGTTTAAACACGATGAGTGAAGACTTTACTGTATGACGACGGTTGCCCCTGACGATAATCACATGTCACAAAGATACCACATAGATTTAGATACAGTGGAGGGAAAGTACTGTGTATATATGTGAAGACAGGTAAGTTTTCTGATTGTTAATATTCAATCAAGTTATTTCCAAACAATATTACTTAACACACTGAAGTAGTATGACTGGCATTTTGTGAATGGAAAAGCACATTTAATGTACAGTACATACAATACATACAAACATACACATATATACAAACATACATACATACCTGTACAGGTATGTAATTAAACGGTTTATGGTTGTGATATTAAACAAAAGGTGGTTTGATACCAAGTAAGTAACCTCACTTGCATTCTTTGAATAACGGCTAAGCCGACTTGGCGACGCAGTAAATCAATAATTTTGTTACATAGTGGCCTGCCTGGCTTGTCCTAATACCAGCCACCCCTAGTCAGCCAATTCCTATCTCCTTTGATGAAAGTATTCAGTGGGTTTGCCATCACTGTTGTCACATTAGTATTCATCTATAGTGGTTTTCCTTTGTATCTATATTATACACATAATGGCCTGCATGGCTTGTCCTAATACCAGTTACCCCTAGTCAGCCAATTCCTCTCTCCTTTGATGAAAGTATTCAGTGAGTATGCCATCACTGTTACCACATCAGTATTCATCTTCAGTGGTTTTACTTTGTATCTATATGATACCCATAGTGGCCTGCCTGGCTTGTCCTAATACCAGCCACCCCTAGTCAGCCAATTCCTCTCTCCTTTGATGAAAGTATTCAGTGGGTATGCCATCACTGTTGTCACATCAGTATTCATCTTCAGTGGTTTTCCTTTGTATCTATATTATACACATAGTGGCCTGCCTGGCTTGTCCTAATACCAGCCACCCTGAGTCAGCCAATTCCTCTCTCCTTTGATGAAAGTATTCAGTGGGTATGCCATCACTGTTACCACATCAGTATTCATCTTCAGTGGTTTTACTTTGTATCTATATGATACACATAGTGGCCTGCCTGGCTTGTCCTAATACCAGCACCCCTAGTCAGCCAATTCCTCTCTCCTTTGATGAAAGTATTCAGTGGGTATGCCATCACTGATGTCACATCAGTATTCATCTTCAGTGGTTTTACTTTGTATCTATATGATACACATAGTGGCCTGCCTGGCTTGTCCTAATACCAGCCACCCCTAGTCAGCCAATTCCTCTCTCCTTTGATGAAAGTATTCAGTGGGTATGCCATCACTGTCGTCACATCATCCTCATTTCCCTTCTGTACTTAACATGAAAGAGTTGACTAGCTCACATAAAACCAACTCCTCACGTAGGCATTTGAGTATAAAAGAAGAAGCTGGTATTTTTATGAGATGAGGCAAGGTTTTATTGACAACATAACCAGAGGTTTGTAAAATCTTGTGGTGTTTTCTTTGGTGATACAGTATCCCACAGGATTAATTTTTCCCTGACATTGAATGGTACTTACCCTCAGTGATTAACTAAGAATATTTCTATTTTCTAACCCTTGGAGGTAATGGTATAACTCACTTTCTAATAAGTTTGTTTGTCCTTGGCAAGATATTAGGTCGCTGGGTGAAGATATTTCATTTCCCCGAGATGTGAAGCACTTGCACTTTTCTGTCCATATAGCATGTTTATGGGGATTGCGATGCTTTTTAATTGATTCCACTATTTTAATTCAGAGCATTCGGACGTAAATCTGGAGAGAATGTAACAGTTTTCCATGTTTTATGGACTCTGCATTACATGTAGGATATGGTACGCGGCTTATCATCTTGATTGCCATTTGAAATGATACACTCGCTCGTCGGATATAAATCATCGCGGCAAGCGAGACACCAAAAGGAAAAGTACAGTTTTGTCTTCTTCATTTGTTTACAACAAGGAATCTTTCGTATTTACTTGAATCTGTGGGAACATTCCACGGTAGCCTAAAGGCAGCTTGTTTTATTACCTCTCTCAATTTTAGGTCATTTCCGTATTTTTCAGTTACTCAATGCTTTTGTAGTTCGTGCCAATGAATATCCATTCATATCTGTGCCTAGGTCTTTGCATGTTAATACCGTAAGTAGGAAGGTTTGCATATGGCAATATATATAGATATATAGATATATATATATGTATATATATATATATATATATATATATATATATATATATAGATATATATATATATATATATATATATATATATATATATATATACATATATATATATATATATATATATATATATATATATATATGTTACTCGAGTTTCACGCCTGCAGTGTGCGGCGATTATCATGTTGATATTATGTACTAGCTCTACTTCTATGTATTGAGCAATTTTGCAACAGGAAATGGATATCTTAATCTTCGTTATATATATGGCCTACAGTAAGCCATGATTCTTGCCCTTCATTCCCCCCTCCCCCCCCCCAATATTTCCACATTGCAACCTATTAGTTATGTATAGGTTGTGACACCATTAACCATTTACCAGGGTAAACTAAAGAAGAACCACAATAAACCTAGCAAGTTAATCTCCTGTTTTGTTTTCAATAAAGTACAACCATGTTGGACAAAGATTTCCTTTATTTCATCATTTAATTCACTTCCTACAAGTTTGTACATTCATGATACAGTATTCCTTTCAGCTAACAACCAAATTGAAATTCTTGCTGCAGTTTTGTTGTTGAAATATTCAAAGCTGGACTATTTAATATATCATTCCATATTCCATAACCTCCCCTGGTAAATAACAGTTGAAGTTACTAACAAGACACCAGCTGAAAATGCTAAGTTTGACAAGTGGCATTCATGATCATTTTAGACATCATTAAATCACTTGCCATTGTTTTTCAGCTTCCTTGAATTAAAGATTTGGGTTAGACTGGGTTATTAACCTTGCCCCAAGATAACTACACATAACCCCTGAAGACTATCAAGTATAGGTACTGTACCTCATCCCTATTATTTGGAAGTATCTGACATATCCTATTATGGTTTATTTAAAGGTCTAAATTGTGAACTATGACCCATTAAATATGGTGGGCAGCCTTTGGGTGTTTAGGGACTGTCCATCAAATGGTACCAGGTCAAAAACACTGTGCCAGTGGCAGTATATATATGCAGGTCCAGGCTTAGTGAATAAGTTTGCAGTTTTCTTTCCACTGAATGAACCAGCACAAACAATTGATCTGTATTCATCTCCAAAGATATGTACTCTCATGAATGGTGAGATAGGTTTAAAGAATTCAATCTACAGTAACTTATCCTACACGTTTAGACTATTATCTAGCACTATCATAACTAGCGAGTGAATATTATGTTTCAGATAGTGGAATTTTAGTCACGCCTGTAAAATGGCGAGCAGTTTCAAAGAATATTTTTGAAGGGCTTTCATATATGGTCAGGAATATATCAGTTACCATCAAAACCCCCATGCTTCGAAACTTGCACATAAATTTCAGAATTTGCTTACTTGTCCTCTAAATATTGCACTATTGTGTTAAAAAGTTGTGTAAAAAAAGAAGAAAATACTGTGAAATGCATATAACTGTCAACATGCTATATATAATCAACATTTTATCTACTCAGGGCATTGAAATAAATATCTGAATTGTTGAATGAACGAAATGAACAAGTGAGTTGTAAATATCAGCATACAGATTGTTGACATCAATACAGGATTTAATGCTGTATTGAGCTGCATGCTAGCTGTTTGTGGATGCTTGGCAGCCAGCCCTCACATCTTCCCTGTTGACAATGCTTTTACTTCACATATATTCTGTTGGTAATACTTGGTAGGTTTATAATGTGGTATAGCACTGTAGTCTGTAACATAACAAGATGTAGTGTGATGTGATTCGAATCAATCCAGCTTTACAGAAGATTCTATGACATGGAATTTACAACTTCCTGAGTAATCTTTTTAATGGTTAAAACACTTTCAATTTTTTGGCAGAAACTGTCAAGGCATTCTGTCTTCAGTGCAATCAAGGTTATGGTTGTGTGCATAATGGGTTCCAGATTTTATTAGTTTAGCAGACACCTGTGACTATTGCTATATATTTGCAATCATCCCATATTAAACCCACTGCAGCAGGCCAGAGGTCTCTGGTTTACATGTAGAACTTTTCACTTGGGAAGAGTCTGATAGGAAATGTCATAGAAGACAATAATTGTAATAAACAGTTTTGTGAAAAGTGTTTCACCTTACATAACCCAGAGATACAAACTGTAATAGTTGTATCTATGTTCACTGTACTCTTCAACATACAGGTCTACATGTGTATAGTGCATTTAGTATAGTGTCACTGTACAGCATCTATGTACGTGTACTGTATAGCTACAAAAGCCGATGGTTGTTAGTGGAAGAATTCATTAGCTACATGATAAGAGGGAATTGGGTGAGGTAGGGGGTATGGGGAGGGGGTCCTTGTGGGGTACATGTCTGAGATGTTGAGAATTAGTTATATAGATGGTTAGAGGTGAATAAATATCCTTTGAGACAACCTACCCATTTGAAGTTGTGCAAAAGAAATCTGTTTACAACCAAAGTACTCAGTCGGACTGTCATTTTGGGCTGGAAAACCAACTTTCAGCTCTTTAATATCAATCATTTATAAACTTTAAAAAAACAATATCCAATTGATGCATGGGACAACCTTCAAGTGATTCTTCATAAATAATTCAATCTTGCAAGGTCATTTTAATGTCACACATATGTTCCTTGCTCAACCTAATTTTCCTTTCTAATGTTTTTAATTTTTTAATTTGTTTTTTTGCATTTTGTTATGGTACTACTAAATGTCAAAGGTAACTAAAAGTATCACCATGATGAGTGAAATGAAAAAAGGAAAATGTTTTAAAATTTGTGATTTGAACTGTAATAGATCAAAACGAAAGTACTGATGTTAATAGTATTATTACAATGTCACATGACTAACCTACATTAAACACTAAACTGTTAAAATAATGTTCACATTTTTCTTCTTCAAGTATATGGCTTTATCATTAACTTTTGTAAGACAGTCGCATTTCATGTTATTTATCTACATGTATTCAATATACCACAGCCATAAAAAAGAAAAGAAAAAAAGTGTTGAATTATTAGCAGTGCTGATATCAACTTGTTTTATTACCCATGACAGAGCCTGAGCTATATTACCAATGGAGATTGTATTTAAGTTGTTCTAGAACTTCCTCTATTTATGTTAAGTACACCTTTGTCTGTGTTAGCCTAAGAACAACAACAACAAAAATAATCAAACAAACAAAAATAAATAAACAAAAACCCCAAATAAAATCCAAAAGAAGACTCCTTCAACTTTGTCAGCTGCATTAAAATAATTTATAGTTTTGTCCAACCTATCCTGCTATGCATGATAGATTAGTAAAATTATAAGTATTAAATCAACTCGCTCTCCTCAACCCTAAACAACAGTTTTTTGTTTGTTTTTTTTCTTTTGTGTTGTGTTCAGTGATTTCTTTCCTGCCTCTACTGCTACGGTGTGTCCCAAGCCATTCTACGACAATCAATTCACATGTTAACACTCCCCCGGTTCGTCTGTTTTATCTCTATTCTACCATAACAATAGGCCTGGCATTGCATGTAGCTCATCCTCAGTTCTGCAAGGGAGTTTGTAATGGTCAAAGTTCTTCCAATTTTTTCTGCACCCAGTTTGCAGGCATAGCAGCAAAGACTTAGCAAAAAGCACAGTCAGACGGCTAGCTATTCATAATCCCAGCTCATTTGCATACAGCTGCATCAGTAAGTGGTAGAAGAATTCATGGGCATGAGCTATAGTCGTGTGTGCATTCTCAATACAAAGAGCAGTATAATAGTAGTCACTGGCCTTTTTTTTATTATTTTGTTTCTCTCTCTCCGTTTTTTTGGTTAACTGCTTTTAATTAAAGACGTGGGCTTTGAATTTAACTGGGTGTCATTTTAGAGTGTAAATAACAATGTTTGTAGGGAATGGAGGGGGGTAGCTGATTCAGCAGATAGGTTTCATGGAATTAAGCTGGATTCCCCTCATGTTCCATTGTGGTTATGTTTGCTAAGGAACCAGGGTTGCTTTTACATTTGAATGTAAATCGGCATAGGTTTTCAAAGGTTTTCCTAGCAGATCTTTTACACACAATCAACTTTTTAAATTTGATCAAAGATGTAATTTTTTTTATTGTAGTTTAACATTGATATATTTTGTTAAAAGTGGGGAGAGGCATGGAGGGTGGAGTGGGAAAGGGGAAGAGTAATGATAAATGAAGAGGTGATTATGTGGAATTAAAAGAGAAATTGAGTAGAAGTAGTAGTAGTACTTAGTAGTTAAAAATCAGGAAATTTGAACAGAAAGAATGAGAAACAAGAGATTTGTGCCAAATCTGAACCTCATAAATGTCATAGTCATTATAAGCCACCAATGATAGAAAAGTAGATCGCCTTAGTATCAGGATATTGTCTGGGACTGAACTTTAATGACTTAATGAATATTCAAGAGCAGTCATTCACCCTTCACTTCCCTTCTCCTTTCCTTCTCCTTTCCTTCCTTTAGCCGCACTGATTCCTAATTGAAACATAATTGTCTATGCATAGTTTTGTTTGTAGAATGACAAGAATTCCTGAAGATTGAATGGGGTAGTAAGATTTTAGTAGAACTGAAATTAACCTCGGGGGAGAAGTATCCCTTCTAAGATGGTATTCTGAACC
Source organism: Apostichopus japonicus (assembly GCF_037975245.1). NCBI lineage: Eukaryota > Metazoa > Echinodermata > Holothuroidea > Aspidochirotida > Stichopodidae > Apostichopus > Apostichopus japonicus. The sequence goes on along the minus strand of NC_092564.1, from coordinate 1,366,181 downwards.
AAGACAGAAGCAAGCTGGTTAAAAACCACAAAGGCAAATAGCAAGGAAACCTTTTCCAATACTCTTTCACTATAACTTAGCTCTAATGTTTTTTCCAGATTTTTGCTCCTTCTGTTTTTCTCTCTCTGCCGTGTCTCTCCTATTTTTTGACCCTAATACTAGTGGAGTATATGATAGCATCCCCTTCTGTTTGGCTCTGTAAGCACTTCTGCAGGGTCTCAAGTTTAGAATCTGACAATATTTGGTTTTGGATTTAGAGATAATCCACTAGATCATATGCAGTCTGGTCATACAGTAACAGTGATCCCAGGAATGTTGTTATGACAAAAGCAGATTTGCAGCAAATTTCTCTAATATGTGTTTTCATTTTGACCTTATTTTAGCAGGGAAAGGAAACCCAATTTTCATTGGCATGAGGCATACTTTTTACCTAGAAAGATGAAAAACAAGGAATTTATGAGAACAACATATAGCAACACATACAGAAGAGAACAATTTCACAATTAAAATGTCTGCCCCATTTGTCTATTTAACATAAGTTTCTGTTTTTGATGATCCTGATTGGATGGAAATGTCAGGCCCGCAAGCTTCTATGCATTTATCCACAGGAGCTTTTGCTTCAGATAGGTAATTTGTCACACAGATTTTGCTCTCTTTGAAGAAAAGAAAAGAGTTAGGAGAATCACAATTAGAGTTTGGAATTTAAACTAGATGCAGACCTATACAAAGGGGGAGGTTGTTGTTGTTGTTGGGAGGGGGGGGAATCCCTGTTCAACCCCCACAAAAAAGTAGTTACCTATATTTATTTAATATGCCTCAGAATTCACTATTTCATGTGTAATATTTAGTTTCTTCTGGTGGAAGATCCCTAAAGTCCCCCCACCCCCTCCCCCACATGGAAGTTGGCTTCAAGACCCCAGGGTCCTAATTGAAATTCTGGATCCTCTCCTGACATAATTGTCCAATGTTGAATCATCCCTGAGTTCTCTCCTTGTGTTGGTCAACATTTCAGATGTTAACTTTCATTTCTTTATGTAGTGATCTTTCTAACGACTCGGTAGACCGTAATGGGAATTTCCCCTGACTTGAAACTCTACCAACTGTGATCATGTTTTGCCAAAATAAATAGACAAATTGGTTAAATAGTGTCAAGTTGCATTGCTTTAGTGGCTAAAACAGGTACAAGAAGGAGTTTGTTTACATGCATGCACTCCAAGTGTATACTATGCATTCTAGTGTTCTAGTCCATTTGAATGTTTGAAATCTAATATTTACTTGGTGTCTCTCTTACCTGTCTCCCGTTAACTTAAATACTCTCCTCTTCTACCTAACCCACTAAACAGCATTGGTAAGTCTAAAATGGATGGATTTTCTATCCAGGAGCTGTCCCAGGTTTTCGTATAGTGTCCTTGTCAAAACATCCAAACTGACTAATTAATAAATATTGATTATCTTACTGTTCAGCATGAATTACAAGCTACTGTTTAAATCACTCAGCTTTCAACACTATACAGTACATGTGGACAGTCCATTGTTGAAAAATGTCCAGCTTAGCATTATTGTTGTTGATCGTCGTAAAGAATTCGTAGTAGTTATCTCACAAACAGACCAAAATAACAACAAAAATGAAAAGAAAAATAAAAGAAGAGAGAAATAAAGAGGAAACTTATAATGATAGTTTGGGTTTGTCTTGTTTTAATGTCTGTTCCGATTTACACAGTTTGTAACGCAATCTTGTTGGAATTATGTCACAAAATATAGTTTATACCAAACTTATATTCAATTCACAACTTACTCGTTATCATATATGCAATTGAATTACGTGACAGAAATTGCTCGTTCATGTCATCAATTGATGTGAAAACGAAAAAAAAATGAAAGAAAAATAAAAACCATAATTACCATTGTCCATTGGCAGAGCCACGGAAATACTGAGATTGTGTCTGTTTTATGAAACTGTTGATTTGTAACAAAGATTCATATCTGTTAAGCATCTCCTTACGCTGCTCAGTTATTGATCCGATTTGTGACCCCATCTCGGCTGAATCAAAACAAGGTCTCTTCCCAAACGAGATTGCCCAATCAATAACCAGTTAGAATCCATCTTAGTGGTTGTTAATGGGAAGATACAAGCAGTATTTTTATGAGGGATTTCGAGAGGCGTAAGGCGATAACCGGTGATGCAGTTATGAAGATAATGTGCACTGGCTTGTAATATACAGATGCAATGTATGGTAATTATGTAGCTGTGAGATAGTCACACTGATTAGCTACAAGAATATACATGGACGGAAGGAGGAGGAGGAGTATTGCTATGGCAGTGGCAGTTAAGAACTTTGTATTATTATTTTTTGGGTATCACGTAGGAGATTCAACATGCATTTATGTTTTAAACTACTTCAGTTGCACAGTTAATATCAAATCAAGAATAAAGGGGAAATGTTTAACCTGTGATTTATCTGTGTATAGTCATGTCCTGACTTTCGTGGATGTAGTAATTTCAGCTTAGTTGATAATTTAGACTTCCATGGAAAATAAAAACAAAACGGTTTTTACATTGCCATTCATGTTACACTTGTCTGTCTAGCTGTGAGTAATCCTGATCACCGTTGTTTGTAACTGGCAAAGTCGCTGTAGAGACTGAAAGAATCATTGCTTAGGTAGAGCTGATGGGCCTAAAGATGTACACCGACTCTACCATAAACACAACCTTGGATGATGTGATGTAACCACATACTCTGATAAGATTTGAACAATGAGATAGAGTGGAGAGTTAATGAAGTTGTGGAAGGGCAGTCTTTATGATTGAGCTATTTGATGGAGCTTGACCAAAGGCTGTCACGTTTATTGTAAGGTGCGACTAATCATGCATGGATCCAACCAAATCACTGGCCAAACTAGATTAATTTCTTCTGAAATATTTTGGTCTCTCTTTAAATAACTGTAGACCTGATATTGAAGGATAAAGAAGACAGAAGTTGCTATTACTGTATTATTGCAAATAAGAAGATGAAAGCATCAAATGGTGTACATTGCAGAAATACCAGATATTCATGACAACTATATTAAACTTACCTGTCCCCTCTCCACCAGTGCACTTCACCTATCTGCATCATACCAATAATTTGGATATTACTCTCCTGTATCCTGTCTCTATTCAACATGCACTCCAGTCTACCTCCTGTTAGGCATGTACAGTATATACCTGTACTGTATTACTGTAGTAAGAGACAGTTGATATATTAGTGAAAAGGGGATTGTTTAGCAAATGTAGAATTGTGCCCATCCATCAGTGTATTTTCCCCTTTCTTTGGACGTGTATGATAATGTGTATTACAAGTCCTATTACCCAAAGTAGGTCAGTGATTATACATTGCTCAGTAAGGAAGGTAATTAGATATACAGAGTCATAATCTAACATGTTACATAAATGTCTTTTGAGGAGAAACAACGCCATAAATCATTTGTTAGGGAGACCAATGATCTCCTGAGGGAGTCACACAGTTATCAGCCAGTACATTCTGTTTCACATATGTTTCTTCCAGATATATTATTGAATTGAGGCTATGAAAAGTATCATGAATGCTGCCTTCGAAGTCTGTGTGTGGGACAGAGAATTTTTCTACTGGAGTGTCTTGAATAGATTGACATATTTCTTTCAACATTGTATACATCTATCTGATTTTACAATGAAATCTTTTAATATATGCATAGATTACAGAAACAAGCCCATCCAGTGGCATCCACCCACCCACCCGCCCACCCTCCCACCACAAAAAAAAAGAAAAAAAAAAGACAACAGAATTAACAGAATTAATTCAAACTATAAAAGGGCGGTGAATTAGCGTTAAGTTTAAGCTTAAGCATACTCAAGCTCTTTGCCTTTCACCACAGGCAAATACACAGCTGTAAGTTGATGTGCAGAATTTCTTTGTTAACTTCAACTTTATTTATATAAATGGTTGCAGTTGAATAATGATGATTTGATTGTATCTAAATTTGGATTCTTCCTCGCAGAAATATCTCTTAACAATAGTAGTTTTATATTTATAGTTCATCAGCGATTTTGAACGTGCCTAGAGAAATTTGTAAAAACAAATATCTATCATAGAAAACAGGAGAGACATCTCAAAACTTTTGTCAAAAGTTGATCGCATTGTTGAGGACTTCCTTGTATGGCAGTTGCACAAGTATAATCAGTTCAAAATTGTAGTATTGTATATTTAAGGTCTCTGTCATCATTCTTTAAGGTGGGAACGTTGCCATTATTCTCTCAGCTGATTTGTTTTTTGTAGCCATTAATTTAAGGACTCTGGATACCAAAGTCATAATTACTTTTTTTCTTCTTAATCATCGCCTTGTTATTACAGCAAGAGGGTGTCCATTACCATTTTCTATGTTAATCTTGTTTTTCTTCTACAAAGCTGCTTTTCTTTTCCAGTTGTCTCTTTGCTTATGACAACACCATGAAAGCTACCAAGTAAAACCATCTGGTATTATAATGCTCTGCTACTACCATGAGTTGCAATGCCGTCACTCCCTAGCTAAACTATCTTTATATCTATATGCGGTTCAGTCTATACCCAAATACGCAAAAGGCCAAGGCCAATGAAAGGGAGGAAGTTGATTCAGGCCCTCGGGAGCGGAACTGGTGGAATTCTCGAATGTCTGCTGTTGCTGCACCGGTTACAACATGACACACTCAATCACAGCACCACACTACTACTCCATGTATACAGTATAGAGGAGAACTAGTACAATATACATATACATATATATATACATAGGGTCCTTAACTGTTCCCCATGTCAATTTCCTGTATATCTGTTCTTACAGTATCTAGTTCTCAGGAAAAGACTTTGTGTTCACATAGAGGAATGAGCAAAATATAACAAACTTATAGAATTCTCATGAACAAAACCACAGTGATTACCACATAGCCAGAATCTTGCAAATTTGAATGGTTATCATTTGTTAAGAATTTCTTTTTGATAATGTAAAAACGTATGGATATTTTATGCTCAGTGGTATACATTGTGAATTGATCATTCTGTTATTCATCCTAATTGTGGTTTTATTGATACAACAACAATGTAGAGAGGCAATATAAAATTTGAATCTTTTTATTACAAATTTGAAATGAAAGTGAAACAGTGTTTGTGGTCTCTGCTAATGACCTGTATTATTCAGCCCATTACAAGCATCATTTGGTCAACACAAATGATGAATGGCTGTTCAGAAGATACAGTGAGTAATATTATAGCAACTTCTCAAAACAAGTTAAACAAATTTAGTTTTGTGTAAAAGTAAGTTGGCCTGACGTTTCGATCCTAGCAGGATCTTCTTCAAAGGCTAAAAAAAAAAAAAAATTTTGTGTAAAAATGCACATATATATGGGAGTGTTTCAGTTATTACCAGAAATGTTACATGAAGTTTTTCAGGATGATATAACAGTCAGTTCACCAAATGGTAACCAAAATTTGCCAGAATCAGTTCAAAAGGGCTGATCTATATAAGAAATTCGTAAGCTGTTTGGGAGTCCATTACACCATTGCTCTAGGTTCCAAGTAAATCATTGGTGCACCATGAACAGTCTGTCAAAAACACTTCTTCTTCTGCTTGTGGAGGAAATTGCTGAGTTAGTTTGTCTACCTGTTTGAAGCAGTTTTAGCTAATTTATTGTGTGAAGTTTATCTTTTAATGGCATCATTGGACTGAATTAATGATTTCCTGGTAGCAGAAACCAATTTGAGGAGAGACGTGAGGCAGATAATTAAACCAGGGTAAGTCATATCCCTTGGCATTGTTTAAGATAGAGAGCAGCTCTACTCTCCCAGGTTACATTCTGTCTAGAAAATGGTGATTTCAGCAAATAAAAAAAGAAGAGGTGTTGGCAGAGTTTATATGAAATGAAGCGTACATCTTTTTGCATGGATTCTTGTAAATTTCAATACCCCACCAGGCCACCACCGTTATGAGATGCAATAGGGTTTATAAGTTTTATTGTGAAGTTGCTTCAAAGATTTGAAGTAAACAGCTCTCATGTCTTATTGCTTCTTTGTTGTCTGTGATAATATGATGAAAGAGTGTATAAGCCATGAATTGTTTAGACCTTAATGTTTTCATTAATTTCTGAATAATCAAGTTTCACTTTGACCATTAGTATTTTGAACTTTTGTGGGTTTATGGCTAAAATTAAAGGTTCTTGTCAACAAACTGCAAAATAGTAAGTACTGGATATATAGTGTTAGTATATATCATGTTTTGTATTTTTCAATATTTTACTGGATCTTATCTGTATCCTCACTACTTCAAGAATTAATTTCATAAGGAAGCTTCCAATGTTTGCCGGTTAAGTTTAATATCGGGTGACCTATTGGGCTTTCTTCTTCCATAGATTAAACCCAACCATCACTGTCTGCAGTTGTCAAACTAATTCATTACTTAATTATAGGGTTCATTAATTTGGAAGACCTAACATTTTAAAAGTTGTTGATGTGACTGTTTTCTCAGAGGTTTTCTTGATCTCCTCTCTACATTGTATTGTAATGTGGAAAGTTTTGCAGAAATACCCACTTGCATGACTTTTAGCTTCTTGAAATATTTTGATGTTTGTTATCATGAAAACAAAATATATTCTATTTCACATTTTCCAATCATAATTTATTCCAGGTAAAAGTAAAATACAAAACAAGCTGTCATTTGGTTGTAAGTACATATATGTAAATTAGTCTAGCCACTTCAAGCGGACCGAGCTAGGTTCCACTTTTGTAAATGCTGAAGATTGTTTACTGGTTTGCCTGCTTCAGTGCTACTGGATAAATTCCATGTGATTTATCAAAGTAAGTTTTCCACAATAAAAACTGCAGTGACAGATGGGTGTGTGGATAATATAATTTTTGCCTTTACACACACTTCAAAGTGCAATGTGTATACCAAGTACACGTATGGAATTATTGGTAGTAGTAGGCACAGAGTGAGGCATGGCACCGGAGTTGGGGTGGTTGAAAATGAACGGAAAAAGTGCACATTGGTGTTTATTGGGAAGCGATCACATTCAGTGGCGGAGCGTCCATACAGTCAGAGGGGGGCGGATGCCCCCCCCTGACGGACTCAAATGGATTGCTGGCGCCCTTTTCAGCTTTTTACCACTTTTTACTTATTCGCGAATATTGACTTTTTTATTTCACTCTCAAATACCTATTAACATTTGTCACATTTTGTGGGTGTAATTTCTGACAAAATGGCAGTGACACCTATTTATTCTTCGTTTATCTGCAAATCAGCAAGGCCCGGAAAGGGTCATTTCCGGCGATCTAGGGAGTATCTTTACTCAAAAAATTTCTGTACGCTCCGCGCCAACCTGTGGTGGCGCTCCGCTTAGATAGTGTCGAAAGCGCCCCTACAGACCATTTTCGCCCCCTCGGACCAATACCCCTAGCTCCGCCACTGATCACATTGTAGCTGTTCTAGAAAATAATAAACTTAACAGTACAATTTTATGCACACTGATTAATACCTGCTTCCCCTCAGCATACGCACACTAATTTACCTAGGTATAAAAACTGTTTTAAAATTGATAAACTATTAACTTGAGACCTGCTTGACCCACTTTCAGGTCATCCTGTAAAGTGTAAATCATTTTCCATTCGTCTACCATTTTGAAGCCTTACCCTGTGTTTGCTCAATATTCACATGTGCTTTCTATATCCACTGGAGATCACTTTGGTGTTTTCTGACATCTCCTAATCACTTCAAGTCCTCTATCAATGTTTCCTCTCGGTAATTAATCAGCTTTGAAAATCTCTTTGTGATATTTCAAAGGATCAGTGTGCAAACATTACAAAACAATAATTTGGACCTGCACCAAATACAAGAATTCAGGTATGTCTTGGGAGGAAATAGCCTGGGGATGTCAAATCAATTAATTAATGAAGAAGAGGAATAGAATGAGATTTAAACAATTCATATTCTTTCTTACAGGTTTGGAAGCATTTTACTTCTTCCTATAGTAAAATTCCACTGATTATTTTCATTAAATGGATTTTAAAATAAAACTGAAATTATTTATCATTTTTTGTTGGCCTCAAAAGCAGCACCATATGCACTGGAATGCTTACCATTTGCTGCCCTTACACAATTGGTCGTTGTTCTCGGTCGTTGGAACAATTATTTTGGTAACTGACCAACTGTTGTTATCATGTCGTTCCTCATCTCATTGTAGTCAGGTTGTGTCTTTTGTTTCAACAGAGCTCTCTCATTCAATTTGGATTTTAATAGTCAAATAGATAGGCATTTGTTACCTTCCTCAGGTATAATGTTAAATTAATAATGAACTGTCTTGTAGCTAAATCATAAATAAAAATAACAAGAAATCTCTAACTTTGCCAATTTTTGTGTGTTCTTTTTTTAACTGTCTCGGTATCAAGTATCAAACAAGACATTTTAAATAGTATCAGATAGTCAGGGTTATCTATCTACTGTACATGCAAGGTAACAAAAACTACACGGTTGGGCTAGGTACCCCTGGTTGCCACTAATGGAAAATAAATCAGCCTTGTCTCTCAGGAGTTAATCCTGAGCTTGTCTGGAGGGAAGAGTGAACTAGGGATGAGGCTCTTGAGATTTGGGTTGTTCACACTCCAGTGAAGTGGAAAACTCCAAAATGAAAATTGTACGTTAATTGGAGTTTAACCAGACAGAGTGGGCTGATGATGGCACAATACAAGCAGTAAGACAATGAAATTCAATATGTCTGCCAGGAATACGACAACCTCGTAGTTCAACATGGATGAGTTGGCTATTATATCATCTCCATGTTAAAATTACGAAAGGCTGAGATTTGGTCAGGAAGTGTTTTACTCCTCTCCCCAATCAGTGAAGCTTTAGCAGCTAATTGGCCTGGTACTTACAGAGAGTGTGTCGTTACAGGCAGCCTAGTGACATGGAAGCAAATCAAACTGGAAAGTGAGATTCATCGAGAAAAGGATTTCCAGATTCTCAGTATCTTGCACGAAAGTTATACTGTTGCACACCTTAAAGTTGTGTTCATGGTGATTATGGTGATGTATGGTAGATGTTGCCATCTTCCTTGAAATATGATTTAAAATTTTATACATAATTTGTGAATCTATGTCAATACAACCCTAAAAATGTAATTGATAAATTAAAAGAAATGAACGATAAATTTGTCCAATTAAATATGATCAATCTGATGGCATGCTGTTGGAAATTTGCAATAAACAAGCTATTTGTGTTGTTACTTGGTTAACGTAGGATTCACATAATTGTATTTGATTAGATTGTGAGTAACATTATATTATTAAAGAGAAGATTTGTAGCAGTTTGTCAGAATTAAATATAAGGATAAGAAAATTCTGACTGTATAGAATGGTTTATATATATTTCTTCATCTCAGATCCAGTGTAGTAGAATGATGTAGCTGTACTGTATAGCAGTAGTATAGTGAAATCATATAGAAACTAATGGTATTGACAAATTGCCCAGGTACCTAGCAGACAAGCAGTACTACTTGGAAGAGTATAGAGTGTATCTCTAATTACAAGGTATGGCTGATGCTTATTGCAGAAGAACATTTGATTTCGGTGCAGTTAAAGATATCAAAAGCCAGTATCTTCCTACTGTGCACAGTTTGTGGTAGCTGGAGTCCTTGTATGTAAGCAAGGGAGAATGATGTGGATACATGTTGTTCAAGGGAAATTGGCATAAGAAGTTCTTACATGAGAGAGGACACACAGTGTATCAGAATTACTTTGCTACTGAGGATAAGGGATTTGGATGTGGGTACGGTAGAAACATGCATTTCTGTATTGGAGTGTTTGTACCACTGTTTTGGAAGCCCTGTTGTGAAATTGGAACACAAACCCTGACATTCAGTACTAAGGCACTAGCACACTTATCTCTACTGCAGTAGGTAGTTTGCTTTTGTCATCTGACTTACTTATTGTCAGTACAAACGATAAACTTGTGTCAATTGGTAAATAATATTTTTTAAATCAATTAACACAGATTATGAAAAAATTAATTTTAAACTTTTCTACCCATGGCCACATGAGACAATATTAATCACTATGTAGTTAATGTATTTGTGTTAATGATGCCTGACTGATCTGACCCCAACTCCACCCATTAGTAGTTCTTACTGTTTGTATAAAAGGAATGGTGAATTTATCAACTCTTGATAATATTATATTTCCATGTCAGACTCTTATTGAAGGTAGTGTAATCAGTCTGACATAATTGCCAATGTAATCAGTCAGACGATGTTAATGATAGTACAGTCAGACAGACATAATTACCTATGGTATTGTAATCAGTCAGACATGATTAATGATAGTGCAGTCAGACATAATTACCTATAGTAGTGTAATCAGTCAGACATGGTTACTGATAGGGCAGTCAGACAGACATAATTAGCTTTGGTAGTGTAATCAGTCAGACATGATTAATGATAGTGCAGTCAGACATAATTACCTATGGTAGTGTAATCAGTCAGACATAGTTACTGATAGTGCAGTCAGTCAGACATAACTACCTATGGTAGTGTAATCAGTCAGACATGATTAATGATAGTGCATTCAGTCAGACATAATTACCTATGGTAGTGTAATCAGTCAGACATAGTTACTGATAGTGCAGTCAGTCAGACATAACTACCTATGGTAGTGTAATCAGTCAGACATGGTTACTGATAGTGCATTCAGTCAGACATAATTACCTATGGTAGTGTAATCAGTCAGACATGGTTACTGATAGTGCAGTCAGACATAATTACCTATGGTAGTGTAATCAGTCAGACATGGTTACTGATAGTGCATTCAGTCAGACATAATTACCTATGGTAGTGTAATCAGTCAGACATAGTTACTGATAGTGCAGTCAGTCAGACATAACTACCTTTGGTAGTGTAATCAGTCAGACATACTTACTGATAGTGCAGTCAGACATAATTACCTATGGTAGTGTAATCAGTCAGACATAGTTACTGATAGTGCAGTCAGACATAATTACCTATGGTAGTGTAATCAGTCAGACATGGTTACTGATAGTGCAGTCAGACATAATTACCTATGGTAGTGTAATCAGTCAGACATGGTTACTGATAGTGCAGTCAGACATAATTACCTATGGTAGTGTGATCAGTCAGACATGGTTACTGATAGTGCAGTCAGTCAGACATAATTACCTATGGTAGTGTAATCAGTCAGACATGGTTACTGATAGTGCATTCAGTCAGACATAATTACCAATTGCAATCAGTCAGACCGAAAAATTATGTTGTCCCCTTAAGCTTATAACAGGTAACCGTTTGATGTTAACTGCCAAAACTGTATCGAACAGCATTAGTACAAACTCACGTGAGGGACTTGCAATACCGTTACATATAGATTAGCGGATCATTCCCGGCTTTGAATAGCGTTGAATTGAATGATCTACATGCTTCTCCTGTTGTGGTTGTGGGGAATCAATGCACCGGAAAATACTATCCTTTATGTGGAATGTAATGATTGGTTTCGCATAATCAGTAGCGCAATGGATTTTGCCAATACCGATTGACTGATAATCGGCAGGATGCCGATAATCTAACTGATTATCGATCGAACACTAGCTATAACCACTTTTAAACAAAACAAAATACAGACAACTACTGCTGAAAGATAGTATACAATGGACATAAGACTGAAATCCACCTTGTCCCCCCCCTCCCCCCTCTTCCACCTCCACAAACTCATCCTGATCCCCCATGCCCTCCTTACAAACAGTCTTATGTTTGGGCTACCTTGGTTCAAATGTGAGCTATTGTACCCAGTCACTATGTCAGTTGTTTGCTAGTTATGACACCGATTCAGTTTAATACAGAAAGTTATATCTGTTCTTTGTCATAACAGTACGATGCTACCCACATACATCATCATGCTGTGCTTTAGAAGAAATCAGTGTATGTTATTATATATGCAGCATCAAATTTGAGAAACTTTTGCGTATTGAATCTGATTGTCTTTGTAGGATGAACAAATTCAATTTAAAGTTTGTGTTTAATTCTTGGTTTAGCATTGTTTTGTTTTCATATTGTAACATTGCTGGATTCCGAACGTTGAACACAGATTCCGTTTCTCCTAAATGTGGGACTCCCACACACAACAAGAAAGCAAATCTCTGCATTCATTATGTGACTTCGGAGGTCATTCGCACCTCTCTGTAACTTGAGCCACTCTGCTAGCTCTGGGCTACATTTGCTCTGCGGGGCTGTGTTCGTTCCTCTGTCTTAAGTTAAGTTGACTGCCTGTGTGTGCCGATGGCCCGAGGGGAGTATTTTCCGTCATTGAAAGTGTGAAGGAAGTGTTACTCCCTCAGTGTGAAGTTCCTCAAATGACCTCAGCTTTAATGGCTCTTCCCGCTGTACATTACCTTCTGGCATTGGGAGTTTGCGAGACTGGGGTGCTTGCAATTGAATATTATAAATAATATCCAATTGCTGTCAAGTTGTTTTTAATGTGACAAGATATTTCAACTTTTTTTTTTAACAGGGCAAACAGAGACTGTCATGAGAACAGAAGGGAATTTGTGCAGATATGAATACTTGCGGATAAATCTTAAACTCTAAAGGGCTTTCTTCATGGCGGATACAAATAAGAACTTCTGCCTAGAGACAAGGATTACTTTCAAAAATAGTGTCCTAAAAACAAGAACAAAAGAAATGGACTGTTCAAAGTGCAATATGACAGAACCTGGTATTATTCATTTGTTGTGATCCTACTAACTTACTGGAGATGTAGGGTGACTAGCTAGAGCTATGGGTCACTAGCTGGAGATATAGGGTGACTAGCTGGAGATATAGGGTAACTAGCTGGACATAAAGGGTCACTAGCTGGAGATATAGGGTGACTAGCTGGAGATGTAAGGTCACTAGCTGGAGATATACGGTGACTAGCTGGAGATATAGGGTCACTAGCTGGACATATAGGGTCACTAGCTGGAGATATAGGGTCACTAGCTGGACATATAGGGTGACTAGCTGGAGATATAGGGTGATTAGCTGGAGATATAGGGTGACTAGCTGGATATATAGGATAACTAGCTGGAGTAGGGTGACTAGCTGGAGATATAGGGTAACTAGCTGGACATAAAGGGTCACTAGCTGGAGATAAAGGGTGACTAACTGGAGATGTAAGGTCACTAGCTGGAGATATAGGGTGACTAGCTGGAGCTATAGGGTGACTAGCTGGACATATAGGGTGACTAGCTGGATATATAGGATAACTAGCTGGACATATAGGGTGACTAGCTGGACATATAGGGTGACTAGCTGGACATATAGGGTGACTAGCTGGACATATAGGGGGACTAGCTGGAGATATAGGGTGACTAGCTGGAGCTACAGGGTGACTAGCTGGAGATATAGGGTGACTAGCTGGAGATATAGGGTGACTAGCTGGATATATAGGGTCACTAGCTGGATATATAGGGTCACTAGCTGGAGATATAGGGTGACTAGCTGGAGCTATAGGGTGACTAGCTGGAGATATAGGGTGACTAGCTGGAGATATAGGGTGACTAGCTGGACATATAGGGTGACTAGCTGGATATATAGGGTCACTAGCTGGAGATATAGGGTGACTAGCTGGAGATATAGGGTGACTAGCTGGAGATATAGGGTGACTAGCTGGAGATATAGGGTGACTAGCTGGAGATATAGGGTGACTAGCTGGACATATAGGGTGACTAGCTGGACATATAGGGTCACTAGCTGGAGATATAGGGTGACTAGCTGGAGATATAGGATAACTAGCTGGAGATATGGGGTGACTAGCTGGATATATAGCTGGATATATAGGGTCACTAGCTGGAGATATAGGGTGACTAGCTGGAGATATAGGGTCACTAGCTGGAGATATAGGGTCACTAGCTGGACATATGGGGTGACTAGCTGGAGATATAGGGTGATTAGCTGGAGATATAGGGTGACTAGCTGGATATATAGGATAACTAGCTGGAGTAGGGTGACTAGCTGGAGATATAGGGTAACTAGCTGGACATAAAGGGTCACTAGCTGGAGATATAGGGTGACTAGCTGGAGATGTAAGGTCACTAGCTGGAGATATAGGGTGACTAGCTGGAGCTATAGGGTGACTAGCTGGACATATAGGGTGACTAGCTGGATATATAGGATAACTAGCTGGACATATAGGGTGACTAGCTGGACATATAGGGTGACTAGCTGGACATATAGGGTGACTAGCTGGACATATAGGGGGACTAGCTGGAGATATAGGGTGACTAGCTGGAGCTATAGGGTGACTAGCTGGAGATATAGGGTGACTAGCTGGACATATAGGGTGACTAGCTGGATATATAGGGTCACTAGCTGGATATATAGGGTCACTAGCTGGAGATATAGGGTGACTAGCTGGAGCTATAGGGTGACTAGCTGGAGATATAGGGTGACTAGCTGGAGATATAGGGTGACTAGCTGGACATATAGGGTGACTAGCTGGATATATAGGGTCACTAGCTGGAGATATAGGGTGACTAGCTGGAGCTATAGGGTGACTAGCTGGAGATATAGGGTGACAAGCTGGAGCTATAGGGTGACTAGCTGGAAATATAGGGTGACTAGCTGGAGATATAGGGTGACTAGCTGGACATATAGGGTGACTAGCTGGATATATAGGGTCACTAGCTGGAGATATAGGGTGACTAGCTGGAGATATAGGATAACTAGCTGGAGATATGGGGTGACTAGCTGGATATATAGCTGGATATATAGGGTCACTAGCTGGAGATATAGGGTGACTAGCTGGAGATATAGGATAACTAGCTGGAGATATAGGGTAACTAGCTGGACATATAGGGTGACTAGCTGGACATATAGGGTGACTAGCTGGACATATAGGGTGACTAGCTGGACATATAGGGTGACTAGCTGGAGATGTAGGGTCACTAGCTGGACATGTAGGGTGACTAGCTGGATATGTAGGGTGACTAGCTGGAGATGTAGGGTCACTAGCTGGAGATATAGGGGGATGAGCTGGAGATATAGGGGGATGAGCTGGAGATATAGGGTCACTAGCTGGAGATATAGGGTCACTAGCTGGAGATATAGGGTCACTAGCTGGAGCTATAGGGTGACTAGCTGGAGATATAGGGTGACTAGCTGGAGATATAATGTCACTAGCTGGAGATATAGGGTGACTAGTTGGAGATAATGGGTCACTAGCTGGAGAAATATCGTGGCTGGGTTTAATTGAGGACAAAAATGATGTATCAGAAATGTCCACATTGGGAAAAAAAGTTTTTGGTATTGTGCATTTATTTTGATCTTGGCTAAGCTTATTGCAAACCAACAAAAAGTTGACTGAAGAATAAACTTGCTGTTACTGAAGATATTTCAACATTTGTAGAGAGTGTAATATTACTAATGGGAAAGATTTATATTTTTATATATAGCAAATTTATAATATAGCAAATTACTCTTTTAAGCCCAGAAGAAGAATGGTGAGGTACTGAACTAGAAAGTGTTAATTTGTTGTTCATAAATGTCAAGGTGAGGTAACTTCAGGAGTTTTTATTCTAACAGTTGTGTCAAAATCCTTTCTGTCTGATGAACACTAAGAGAATAATCATGATTTAATTTGAAATATTGTCGCTCTGTTACATTTATGTCTCGCAGCTGAAAATATTAGTGATAAGATTTCTCAAAAATTGCAGTTTTGTTTCTGTCTAATACAGAGTAAAATCAGTCAAATGAGAATGATCGGAGAGTTCAAAGAGACTAAGAGACAGCAAAATCATTAACCGTGCCATGTCAGCAAGATTTTCAAATCCATTTTCTTTTTCTTTTTTCTTTTTTTCACTGTTATCGTCAAGAAAGCATGAATGCATTGAATAATAGAGGGATGTGCATCGATGTGTGAAGCTGGTAATGCTGAAACCTGATTTTGCCTTGACAATTGTTGATGTTGCCAATTTTTGGTGTTTGATAACAAAAAACAAAAGATTTTGAAATGGAAGTAAGCAGGTCCAGCAGCACATAAATACGATAAAAAAGAAGGTTAACTCTTGTTCAGCATTCGTTGAGTCTGTTTGTTTATGTGACTATGAAATATGAGATATTTATAATATTTCTGACTCTGAAATAGATGTGTCTTGGATGCTGTTTCTTTATTAATGTTTTTTCTAATGAAGAAAGGATATTTGCACATTCTCTTGCCCTTGCCCACCCTCTCCTTTCCCTGCCCAATCCCCCTCGTTACTCATTTAATGTAAAGTAGACATTTCATTTTACCTGAAATGTTCAGTAGTCTGGGCTTAAAGGAAATAGTTAATTATGTGAGAATGATACTTCTGGGTGTTAAACCATCAGTACTAGGACCTGATAAGTATGGAATCATAAAAGTAAGGTCCTGTTCATTGTTGATGGTTGTGTGTTCAATGCTGGTAATTATTTTAATGTATACCATATACAGTAACTCAGTTATTGCTAAGTAGTTTTGAGAGTTGTTAATTTTGTTGCAACTTAATAATAATAATAATAACAAATGAACTTATAAAGCGCTAAAATCTACGAAGTATTCAATAGCGCTGTACAACCCTAATAGAAAGCCAACTTAAAAAAATGAGTCTTCAAGCAAGACTTGAACTGAATGAGAGTGGGAGAACTCCCAAAGATATGGGCAGACCATTCCAGAGCTTGGGCCCGGCTGATGTAAAGGCACGGTCGCCATAGGTTTTCAGTTTAGTTCTGGGAACTGTGAGAGTGAGTGTATTAAGACTTTAGACTTACATGTACTAACCGAAGTCAAGATAGTTATTGTGTTGGCTTTATATACTTTTACTCTTTAACTGATTCCATTCTATTCATATGATCTCAAATCAACCCAGCCTCCAAATTGATATTTTAGCACTGCGCCCCCGCTGACCTATTCAGGGTCAGTGCCCACTTCCTCTTTCCTTCCACATTATCCTATTCTTATGGCTTGCAACGGTGAACCCAAGGTAGTTTGTATCCACTGGAAATCTCATTGATTTGAACGTTTTGGTTAAGTTTCTGAATTCAGTGAGGACTTCAAGATACCATCACCTGTGTCATTAGTAAATATGCCAAGTCAGACAAGTTTTAGGTTTATATGTCCAGGTTATAATCAAATATGCTATACTTGTCATAGATGCATGAACCAGTACTGAAGACATCTCCCACGTACATCATATCTTTGCATTTATTTTGCCAATTAGTTTACTATAGGCTGTATTGACAGCACTGGTTTAAATCACAGCAATTTGTATGTTGGTAAAGATCCCATTTGACCAAATAGTTCATACACTTTCATTGGTTCACATGTCACAAACCTTCAAGCTGCATTTTGCCTTGGTTTGTAAAGGGTAGCTAATTATGTTTCACAAAGCCCTGGAATATCCACACATAATCTAATACTCCACAGAATCCTCCTGAACAGGGCATAATCTACTCTTAAAAAGTCAAATTTAATTTTTTTTTTTTTTTTTGAAGGCTCTTAAGTTTTTCTCCTTTAGAGTACTACGTTTCACTGTGTTACAAAAACTTGTAATAAATCTACGTATGTACTTATGTAACAATTTGATCATTTTGCATTTTGAGATGCGATACGGTATAAAATATTCCCAGCTCACGCAATCTAAGACTAATACATGATTGTATGAACCAATCTACATAGCTGTTTCTAAGCAGTGAGTTTAGACACCATGTAGTCTAATACTTGATAATACTGCGTCCCTCGAATTTAAACTGATTGTTTTCTCAGTTGCAAATGAATTGATGAGTTAATGCCTAATTTCATGCTTCATTTGATGTTTTATATAGTCGGAAGTAACAAAGTATGTTTTTGGATGCCCTGTCCTTCCTTCCACGGTGGAGTATATGATACACTGACCCTAGACTGTAGACTGTACAACATTCATTGCTTGACAGCTTTAAGACGAAACGTTCCTTTAAACCTGCCGCTTGCCGTATAGCCTTTTCAACTCTGTAGAGTATCACATCCGTACTCATTAGCCTTTACATTACCTGAAGGCCTTTGTAGTCGGGAGCTTATGTTTACTCACTGCAAGCTGTGTAAATGCGCCCAACTCTCTGCTTTCCTGGATTGTAGGTTTTAATTGCCACTAGACATCACCGGCTATCCACCGTAGATGACAAACCCAAAAATTTGGCTCAAAAAGTGATGTACTTTGGGATATTAGCTGGATGCCGCCAATACCGGGAAGGAATGGTGATACCGAAAGAAATGAAAGTGCATGCTGTAAAGAGGAACAGAGAGAGAGAGAGATAAATTGAAGAAAGGAGAAATGGAAAGTTGTTTTGGTGTTGATAGCTATACAAGCTATATGGCCATCTTAAGTACCTGCGTGAGATTAGATGATTTAATATAAATATAGTGACTGAGTCTGAAGGAGTTAACTAACAACTTAAGTTTATGGATTTTAATGGAGGTTGGTAAACCTGGCTCTATGTTCATTCAAGGATGGAGGCCTTGAAATATTATTTTGATATATTTTCAAATCTAATGATCTCGTCCATAGCGTCTTGACCTTGTTCATAACTTTTTAAATGTTGTTGTGTTGTGATTAAAGCTATTGTTTCAGCATCAGGATGATTTAGCACCAAGTTTCGTTTCATCTCCAAGGTCACATTGACTGTAATTCTGTTAACTTGGTTTTACAAGCTTCTTAAAATTTGTTTAAAATGTTGTAAAATCTTTCAGAATTTCTTTTGTAATTTTCTAGTCAAGTACCTCTATGATTTATATAATAGTTTGAATCACGTTTTTGTGTTTGGTCAAAATTTAGCCAGTCCTAGTGATGTGAATTTTATTGAAATAAGATTGCTATTCATCAACTGAGATATCTTCATATTTTAATGTTCTAGTAAATTAATAAAATCACTTGATTTTCAACGTTTCACTCGACAAACACTTTCCATGTCAGTTTTAGTCAAATCAAAATTTTTAATTTTATAAACATATTTTCTAATTTCAATAGTTGCAGTTGCGCTTGATGATTCAAGCTAATAAGATTACTATAATAGTTGAATATCAAATAAAATTGAAACCATTTGTCAAAAATCAACCCAAAAGATGCTTGATAAATAGTCTCCAGATTTCACTCCTTGTTGTAAAATTGTACACAGGATCATAAATAGTGTTTATGGGGTACTTAGTTAGCACCCTCAAAGTTATTCTTAGACAGTGTAATCAAATACACACAACAAATGTCTGAAGAAATATGCTATGAGGTTGCCAGTTGCATTATTGTTGCAATTATAAAATGAGTGACTATTATATGTGTCTCTGGCCTATTTGGTGACTGTATGGAGACATTTACTTCGTTCCTCGCTTACCTGTCTCCCCACCATAGGTGTACGAGGTGGGGGGGCGGGGGGGGGCAGACTGCCCCCCAAATTTCCAGAGGACAAGAAATTCGGGCAAAAGTCCTGAAAAATTCGGGCAGCCTAAGAGGAGAAAAAAAAATATATATATATATATATTTTCTCCTCTTAGGCTGCCCGAATTTTTCAGGACTTTTGCCCGAATTTCTTGTCCTCTGGAAATATATATATATATATATATATATATATATATGCAGTAGCTTGCCCGAATCTTTTTCAAATTTTTGCCCGACAATTCCATGATTTTCTTTATTTAGCATCATGATGCCCGAATATTTCCGTGTAACACCACCGTAAGCGCAGTTCATCTGGGCTACCACGCTTTTTGCACGATCAATTTTTTTTCTAACTAGTCAATTGTATACCTGGACCAAGGGCGGCGGAACCGGGGGCACAGGGGGCACGTGCCCCCCCACTTTTCCTCAGGTTAAAAATGTGCCTTTTTTCTACATAAAAATTGAGGTGCCTCAAGTTAGCAAGAGGCCAGGGAACCAGAATGAACCCTCGGGAAAGGCCGTTTCAGGCCATCTGAGGGGTTTGTAAAACCAAAAAATTTCTAGTACGCTCCGCGCCAACCGATGGTGGCGCTCCGCTCAGATAGTCGTGCATACAACTCTTCAAATCCGGGCTAAGCCCGTGACTTTTAATGAATTTCTGTGGGTCAAACTCAAAGCGATTTCGAAGGGAAAAAATTTGTTTAGATATTAACAAGAAAAAAACTCTAATTCGGAAGATTACTACATTAGCAACTAGCATGATTTCACCTCATTTTGTCTCAAAAGAAAACTTGTTCCTTGTTTCCCAATTGGCGCATTGGATATTGCAGTGCTAGTATGCATATTTTCCTTGAGGGCGGGGGGGGGGGTGGGGGCGTTGATGGAGTGATGTGTATACACAAATAAGATAATACAATAAGAGTTATAAAGGGTACTAAATGTAAGGCTGCATCAGTCCAATCGAATTTCTGCATAGTGCCCTTTGATGTCGGTGCCCCCCCCCAGATTAAAAGTGCTTCCGCCGCCCTTGACCTGGACATCCCCAACATGAGTGTATATAAGAAACATTTTCTTTTTCATGGATGGTGGGGGGGGGGGAGTGCCTACAAGCCTAGAAGTACAGGTTTATCATATTCTTTGTTATATTTTATACTTTTTTGCCAGTGAGACAAATTGCAGTCTCACCCGACACAGCGACATTATCCCGCCGACGTGTCGTTGAACAATGTATGTTTTTCTGGAGGTAGCTGAGTACTGTGTTAAAATAATAAATAAGGTAACTAAATAGGAGCTTAAAAAATATACTGTCCCATTTTTCCACTTCAAAGTGATGTTACCATTTTTTTTCTTTCTAATTTACCAAATTTTTGGGGAAGTGTAAATTTCTAAAACGTGAGATTATAAAATAAAGAATGTTTAGATGCAACTTGCAAGGCCTCAGAAGTGCCGTTTCCGGCAATCTGAGAGGCATTGTGTGCCAAAAAATTTCTTGTACGCTACGCGCCAACCGATGGTGGCGCTCCGCTTAGATAGTGTCACGGGAACTTTCGGGCACAAAAAGTTCTGCCCCCCCAAACTGAAATGGTCCCGTACGCCTATGCTCCCCACCACCTTAGCACCTCCTTCTACCGTGCCTAGAATGAACTGGTGACCTTTTAACACTGTGCGCCCTCCTCTATGACCAGCTCCTCCGGTCAATGCCCTTCCTTCTCGTTCTACCATCCTAAGCACCAACATCGTGCGTTTTGTTGTCCAGATTTCCAACAGCGATTTTTCGTATGGAATTGGAACCTCTAGAGGTTCTTGGTCTTTTCCATTTATGTGGATACTGAAGTATTTGCCAAGCATGAACAGCCCAATGAGTACCCTTTTTTAGCATAGGGAGGGATTTTCTAGTCCGTTTTGGAGGAACGGTTCCCGCCCCATTAGAATTGTAAATAATAGTGACTGTATGGAGACATCAAACCATAAACTGTTATCTTGACAAGGTGACAGAATACAGGTTTGGTCTTGTTTATAGTTACCACATTGTGTGTATGTGGTAATTATCTGATATTTTAATGTTTCTGATAAGTAGTGATGTACAATTACATATACATGTATATCATTTTCATTTAAACATTTTGATATATTTTGACCAGTAGTATTAGCTTCATGCCATAATCTAGTCATTACTGTACACTTATCACTTCACAACCAAGAGATGTTATATTTTGGTCATTGACCAATACAGTATATGCTTCATGCCATCATCTAGTCATTACTGTACACTTATCACTTCACAACCAAGAGATGTTATATTTTGGTCATTGACCAATACAGTATATGCTTCATGCCATCATCTAGTCATTACTGTACACTTATCCCTTCACAGCCAAAAGATGTTATATTTTACTTATTGTCCAGTAGTATTTGCTTCATGCCATCATCTACAGTAGTCATTACTGTACACTTATCACTTCACAGCCAAGAGATGTTATATTTTGGTCATTAATCTGCTGCTACTGGATATTCAATGACACAATGAAAGTTCAACCACATCGAAAGACTCTTTCTGAATATGATTGAATTTCCCCATGGGATTGTTGGCTAATTACTTTGATTAGTAAAGCTTCCCATGGTACACACTGTTGTAGCCGTCATTGTTTGGAGCACCTCATCCTCAACTTGTGAAACTGTTAACTCGAAGTCAGATGTGTATAGTCAATGTCTTTTAATATCTCTCCAACAAATTCAATCAAGGTTGGCAAATTGCACTCTGTTTATTTCGGCTGTTATGCTATGCACATACTAAAGCGGATTGTGTCAAAACCTTGAGATTTCACTCAAAATAGTCTACGTGATTTGGAAATTCAAAGGAATATGCAAATGTTGAGATTGGTCAAGTGTATTTTGTTATTCCATCCAGTTTCTAGTTATAAATGTACATTGCTAAACAGATGGGGCACTGTATCATGGTTAAAGTCTTCATGTGGGAAAACCTTAAATATAACAGTAACTTGAAGTTCTACATACTAATGTTGTATGATACTGTTCAAAATTTTAGAGGATTTCCTTGTGCATTCACACTGAAATAATGTAATTTGACTTTGTGCTTGTTCCTTGAACAGTTTGTAATGATGCATTAAACAGAACATGTCAAAGGTCATATACATGAGTTAACTTTTTGGGATGTTTGAGTAGCATATATTACGGTATGTGATTTCCAGCGGATATATTCGCATATCTGTTTAATCAGTTTTTTTTCGTAGTGCTCTGTTGGTTCATTTGACATGCCCTATCTTGGTATGAATGGTGTAGCTTTCACTTTTTCAGAATTGATTCTCAAAACAAACTTTCACAAAATTTGGATGAAAAATTGCAGCTTTGGATAATTCAGAAACTGAAATAACTGCAAACTATGATTATAAATGATGATATACATGAATGAGGGTCCTCAGATGTTTGTGGCTTCTTCAAAATTGTAGACTATTCTGTAAACCGAGGTGCCTACAGCACATTGGTAGAATTCTATGGTGATGAACGTATAATTTCTTTAGTCTGGTCCAAAAAAGATCACCAAAAGTCAATGAAGTGAGAAAACTTGGAAGGACAATTCCAATGCACAAATCGCGTAGTTGACTCTTCTTCGGAAAGATGAGAAGTGGGAGGTGCCACAGAAGTAAAGTGAGGGCGCTTCCCTAAAATGTGCCAGTTGTATGGTCTACATGGTTAAGTATATAGGAGAGTGCATATGTAGAGATGGAGACAGGGAAAGAGAGGAGCAAAGTAAATCCTCACTCCAGTAAGTTTTGGCGAGTCTAATATGATGATATTATTTATTTATTAATATATATATTTTTTGTTCTTTATTACAGGCATGGCTTCTGCACAGGCAGACACTTGGAATCACCACAGGCCAACTTATAACAGTGCTGTAAGTTCTCATTTGTAGTGTGGATATATTCTTCTGTATATACAAATTAATAGAAGTCTTATGTTGGGTCTTAACTTTGTATTCATCTGACATAATATTCACAAACCTCAGTTTATTTGGTACAGTAAGAGATCCATTTGGTTAAAATCATTTAGTTGCTCCTCAATTAGCCAATTATAAATTATTTATTTCCAACATGGAAAATTTGCGTCCTACAAATTTATGCATTCGTGTCTTTCATTTTCAAGTCTATACTTCTATGGTTCTTTGTGCAGCATTTGGTGAACTATAGCACATGTGATGAGTCACCTGATATATAAATACAAACAAGTCATTACACGGTGATTGTCCTGGCTCAAACCTGTGAACCCGTAAATTTGAGTCAATTCACTTTTTAAGGTTTAGTAAACCTCTCGCGACACGTTACAACTCTGCTACTGTAACAGGTCATGTTGTCAGGGACCTACTTTTAATGGTTGGATATGATATCACCTGAACGTTGCAAATTGAATGACACCAAAGGAAGCTTTGTAGCAGCAATTTGCACCGAATCTGCAAATGTTCAACTTGCAATAATCCAATAATCTCTTTGTCTTTGAAATCAGTCTTCATTAGGGGCTTGTACGTGATCAAGACAAAATCGAGAAAAGTGTTGAGGGGGAAATTAGATGTTAATTGAATTGAATCGTTGTATGCATTTGTCAATTAGCTCTCCCTTTGAGTGAAGAGAGAGCAGAGAAGGTATATTGGTGTGCTGATTTGCCATCCTATATTATTTATGTAATAAGTTTGCTATTTATTGATTAATCATAAACAAAGAAAATATTGCAACTGGCTGAAAAGTCTTATCTGAGCCATGTAACTAACAGAGCCACCAATTACAGCTTATTTGATTATTGTATGGAATTTACAACGCTGATCGACAGTGTAACCCTCAGCTATGAACAACCTCTTAAACTAAAAGTCTCAGGGAAAGTACTTTACTTTCAACGAAGGAAGTGTTTGATTTTAATGTCTTTTTGATTTTTGTACATTCAGTATATTAGTTTTATGTCATGATACTGCAGCCAAGTATATATTTGAAATGTATATTGAACTACTTAACCCCTAAATTTAGTAAGTTTTAGTAACAATTGCTCCAAATATCAAACACTTTCTCTGTTCATTCTTCTGTTTGACGGTTTACAAGCTAAAAATGCATAAACTTTTTGATATTTTACTTATTGCCACCATATTAGTACTTAATTATATATTAGTTATATACATAGGTGTAGTAGGCGGGGGGGCTGGGGGGCTGCAGCCCCCCAACCGTATTTTTGGGTGAAAATTCGGGCAATATGCTGAGAATTTTTCGGGCACCTACTGAAAGAATAATAATTTGCAGTGTGTTTTTCCTTTTTTTGGGGGGAAAATTCGGCAATATGCTGATAATTTTTCGGGAATCTACTGAAAGAAGAATAATTTGCAATGTGTTTTTCAAGTTTTTTGGTGAAAATTCGGGCAATATGCTGAGAATTTTTTCGGACACCTACTGAAAGAAGAATAATTTGCAATGTGTTTTTCAAGTTTTTTGGTGAAAATTCGGGCAATATGCTGAGAATTTTTTCGGACACCTACTGAAAGAAGAATAAATTGCAATGTGTTTTTCAAGTATTTTGGTGAAAAAAATGTAATTTTCTGACAAATGGCGATGACACCATCTGCAAATTAACAAGGCCCAGAAAGGGTCATTTCCGGCGATCTAGGGAGTATCTTTACTCAAAAAATGTCTGTACGCTCCGCGCCAACCTGTGGTGGCGCTCCGCTTAGATAGTGTCGAAAGTGCCCCTACAGACCATTCTCTCCCCCTGACCAATACCCCTATAGCTCCGCCACTGGCACCTACTGAAAGAAGAAGAATTTGTTATGCGTTTTTCACATTTGGTTAAACTTATATTATTATCATTCTTGTTGTAACGACTTCCCCAATAATTATAACCAATATGGAAGGGTAAAAACACAGAAAATGATTGTATGTTATTGGCATGCGATGTAATAACCAAAGAATGCCTATATGATAAGCACATTGACATGTGGAACGCGCGGAGCGCGCGTAAAACTTTGGTTATATTTTTCGGGCAAGTCGTTACAGCCCCCCCAAATCAAATGAGGCTCCTACGCCTATGGTTATATAGCTGCATCAAATCAAAGGTATGATATTGTTATAAAGACATTGAAATGTTAATATTTCAGACTCCTATGTTTGCAAGAATTCCAGAGTTATACATCAGGACTTCCTTGATAATACCTTTTCTACATGTATGCAGTGAGAAAGTACAATGTAGCTAAGCTTTTGTAGTTTACATGTTGGTGTTACTAATTCTGGTACATGTGTCCCAGGCAACCATTTCATGTAGTGAGGCTCCATGACACTTTACCCTTATATCATTGCCTTGTATGCAGGTTAGACCTTAAAGGTACACACACTTTTACTCTTCTCTTCTCTACAGAGTTACAATGACAGGGGATCTGCGTTTAGCGAATTGCCGAGCAGCTTTTACAATCCCAGCGACTCTTTAATTATGGGTGAGGTTTACTAATTTTGTCTTACCAACTGTCTCACGGTTACAAACCGCGCTGCTCGCCTGGTTTGAGTCCATGAGTTGTTACCTTTGTGGTTGTAATCTGCTTGCAATCTATAGGAAACAATGTTTGCACACCAAAAATGTTTCCCATTGCCAAATGTTGTGTATTGTAGCTTTGCTGCGGAGTGCTGCAGGGTGAAGCTAGAGGTAACAATTACGAGGAGAGCTTATAATTGGTTCCTGAGAAGCTGCAGAGCTAGACCCAGCTGGAGGGCAAACCAAGACAGACCTCTGTAGGCACAGCTTCCTCCTCTACCAAGATTCAGATATAGGCTTGCCTCTTGCTGTGTCCCGACAAATTATTGCCCAAGATCCCAGTGATTAGATGTCTTAGATCTTATAGGCATCCGATAAACTTCCCTTCCTGCTTCTCCTGTGGAAGCCGGCTCTCCAAATTGTTACATTTATTTTGGTAAGCGGCATGCACCATATCACACACTCTCGCCTTAAGAGGTAATAAGTGTTATAACTTCATTAGAAATTGTTATTGTTGCCATAAACCCCTCTTTAAATGAAAACTTCTTAAGAGGATGTCTTTGGTTAAAGAAAACAATTTTTGTCTGCCTCATTGTCGGGGCACCCGATTCTCCCCCTAATAAGTGAAAAATGCTTTATAAGCTTTTGAAATACACTTACACCAACTCTTAAATAGATATGGTTTGAGGTTTAATGTATTTCTTTACCTTGAAAATCCTCCAGAGTTGAGAGAAAAAAAATAAGTAGTATCTGGTCTTTGGTAACAGTCTTTTAATGCTGATTGTGGTACTTAGCAAAAGCATTGCTATGTACTCCTTAACTTCTATTACATTTATTTGTTTTATCTATGAACATACTAGTCTTCGCTATGATGATGCTCTTCTCTGTATCATAATTCATCTTAATTGGGTAATTGTTATATATGGCACTGTTTCAAACATCCTTGTCCCCTCCCCTACCCCTCCCCCCACCTCCTTCTCGCCAAAGCCTTCTTATTCTACGACTCAAAAAGGGTCTAGAAAATGTTTTTTTGTTTCAGATTGCTATTTGTAGGTCGTCCCAATTAAAGTTTTCATTGAATGTTATCAGTTTTAATGTTTAAGAGATGGTGAGACATGTTGAGTATGTAACTTGTAATCCCTAAAGAGATTAATACTCAGCTGAGCAGGGTAATTACTTGCTATCAGCAGGATCAGGAGTTTTGCATCTAGATCTAGCACAAGGAAATAATATAGTCAAGAAAATATAAATAAATAATCCTTTCATTTGAGGGCATGTGTACTAACTATCCTTATAAACATGTTTCTGATATTTTTTTTTTTTTTTTTAGACCAAAATATCTAACATTCATTATTCAGGATAAACAAACTGTCATATCTTGATTTTCTTTGTGCTCAGCCTTTAACACAGGGGGATATACTTTATTTTTAGCTTGTAAAGTTAACATTTTCTTGTAAATTTCTTTCCCAGAAAAGTCTAATTAAGAATATCTTCTTCAAATCAGCCTGTTAAGGACACACGTTTGACTGACTGTTGTAGAGTTAAGCTAACTTAATTATTCCTGAAATGGATTAACATCTAGTCAAGATGTATTTAGCTCAGCGTGAAAGTTTCAGGATATATAAATGAAATCATAATTCATCCAAGATAAACTCATCAAGAAGGCAGAAGAGTCTCCATGACGTAAGCAGTGTCATGCTTCTACAACCTGGCTAGAAATGTGACCCAAAAAACGTGGAAACAGAACAGGTCACAGTGTGACGTCTGTCTTCAGAATTTGTCAAATTAGGCGAAAATCACATTATCGTACTGTGAAAGTTCTAAGTTAACAATTCTCATTGTGAGAATTTGTTGCGAGTATAATGGTTGGTTGAACTAACTTCTATTAACAACTGCAGTATGTATTTTGAAAGTAAAAATATGAACCGAGGTTTGGATTTGTACATTTGATCGATTGATCGTCGCTAAACTACATTCCACAAGATGTTCAAAATGAAGTGGACAAGATGGCGACGTTCCACTACTGTAGGACAGATGTATGTCTAAAGTCTAAGGGCATCCTGAGATGAATATGCTTCATTTTATCTTTCTTGATTACATTGTGATATTTTAGTAGTCCATGAAGCAGACAAAATTTGTGTCATTCCCACTTGGAGAATGAATTCTGATGCAATTCGGAAACAACAGATTTCTGTAGTAGTTCTACTGCAATTTAGCAGTCTTTGGTATAGCTCAGGCTCAATGTTTGCTCAGTGCTTGATATACACACATAGTAGAATTTAGCTGTATTTTGCTCTTTTACCACATTTGAAAGCAATGGTTACAATATAATTGTACCAACCTTGTTAGCAGACTGTGAGACAGACATGGTCAATGTTTTGATTGCATTTGTAACAGCAACATTAGTGTATTTGAAACTGCTGGATATGATATGAAGTATCAGAATATTGCTCTCAGGGTATCTTAGTAAATTCTCTCAAAATCTTCTTCTTTTTTTTGGAGGGGGGGGGGGATAGGGGATCACATCCAATTTAATCAGTATACCATTAACAATTACCAGGTAATGACAGAGACAATGAGTAGAATGTGTAATACTGGCTATGACTTGTGACTATGTAAGCAGTACTGATTGCTAAAGAATGATACTTAACAGTCCAAATCTTCTTTTGGCAGTATTAAGCTCTCTTCATGACTTGAAATAACCTCATGGTTTCGGGCAGTTGTAACCACATTAAATTAATATCAATTTCTAGGGTACCCTGGGGAGTGCCTAACCTAAACATCTCAGGGGCTAAACCAGTGTGGGATCCTAAACCTCTGCAACACTTGGTAGGGCATGAAGTTTCTTAAGGTCAAAGGTCAGGAAGAAGATGGGTTATTCCATAGCATTAAGGTAAAGTTTAGATACCATAGGAACAGAAATTTTTGGTGGGAATTAACGGAAAAAGAAAAAAAATGCCACAAATGTAACTTGAGTATGGTATGACCAGGTATGATGTAGAGATGAAAGTCAGAGGTAAATTTAAACTGATGGTGACTCATAGTTCACATTGTTAATGTGTGGTTGACCTGGCAGAGGATAGAATCAATAACAGAAGAAGATATGGAACCTTTGAAGGGTTGATGCTTAAAGCAACTGGTTGCCTTTAATATAAACTCCTTCTCACTTCCCACAAGATTCATACAAATAAGTAGTGGGTTGATCTTTGCGAACTCAATGAAATATTTTATGTTTTGTCCCCAAAAGTTGAATCAGATGGTAATTTTCCTCACAAGTTCTGTAAAAACAAAAATCAGCCCTGATTATCATATGTAAAATGACAGATGAAGATAGTTACATCAGATATGAAGCAATGATAGGTCTATGTAGTAACATTTAACAGATGTTACACATCAGTTGTGACATTAATCGTATGCAATATACTGCGTGTACAATGCTGTTTGTTTGGCAAGAGAAATTTCACTGTCATAAAGCTTTACAATTATGGTTTGAGGAGAATATCTGCTAGGGTGGAAGTATGACTCTTAGCACCCATGACGATCTCTGACTCTTAGCACACATGGGGAATATGTACTCATTCCATTCACATTAGAAGTTGCAAGTCATACAAAAACATAGCAATACCAAAGGATACCTAATCCATAATTGACTTGGATGAAGAAAAATTGGTCAAAGATTAACATTTTGAGACACCAAAATGAAAAACCAGCAAGATTTTATCAGATGCAAACGTTTCACAAATAGTTGATAGGTAATGGTAAACTTGAGGGTGGTTGATGTGGGAGAGAGCAGTGCAATGGAAATGTGGCATAGCTACATCACAGTGCTCAATTGTACCAAATGTGGTCGCTTAAGTCAATGAGAAAGTGCATCTATTAAATTATAGACCTGTTCAGATAAGTATAAGGATCGGTAAATGACCAAACCAGTAAGGTTAGGAGTTTTATTTTCATGAATGAAGATCTACTTGGATATAGCTGTTAGTTAACATACCCTGTCTGTGTTTACACATAGAGGTGACAGTGCTCATTTGTGTGTGTCTGGTTTGTTTATCTTAATACTACTTAATTCCAGGTGCATGTAGTTTTTTAACATACTATTTTTAATTTTATTTCTTTGTCCTTTCAGGTAAAAATAAGGAATTATACTCAAGTAGTGCATATCCATCAATGTCTCGGGATCCCAGTCACTTAACACAGGTAAGACCTCTCATGAATGTCACAGGTAATGTCTCTCATGAATGTTACCATCAATCATAAACATGGCCAGTGGTGGAGAGCTTGTACTACTGGATCCTTTTGTCAATTGACCACGAATCTATTATGAAGTTTGAAAAAGGATAAAGTTAAGAAGTTGATGATGGCGTGGTAAATTTAATTGGTGACATTGCTCTGCTGTGTTTTGTGGGGTATTACAAGAACTTTGTGCAAGCAGGGAGTGGATAAGTAAGATCTCCATGGTGTGAGAGTATCAGACAATTACTACTTGGGAGGCAATTGAGGGGTTCCTTTTTTGTACATCTGTGATCTTAGCTAAATCAGTGATAACTTTCATCAAAGTTGTGTTCAACCAGATCTACTTTTGATTCAATGATGGGATTTCTTTCTGTGACACTCTTTAAGGAAAGGTTAGCTCAAGGATTCCAAATGGGAAAACAAATTCTCTACTTGAGGAAACCTCTGCTCTATAACAGACAGGTTGAAACAAACAATGTAAAAAAGGTGTTGGCAGACATTTGCATTGTGTTGATTGGTTGAAGATGTAGATATAGTCTCAAGTACTTTTGAATTTTTGTTGAGAGAGGAGCTCAGAAGCTCTGTGATGTGATGATTTGTACGCATGTGTATGAATGTATGTTACACTTTGGGTTCTAAACATGATACTGTGATATGATGATTTGTATGTGTATGAGAAGCTCTGTGATGTGATGATTTGTATACATGTGTATGAGTGTATGTTACACATGATTATACAGTGAATGATTCATGATGTTCATGTCTGCCGTGAATCAACCTTATGGGTGATCAAAACCCTGTTATATATGGTGTGGGTCAAATGTCATACATGGGATCATCACAAGTCATACCTTTTATACATGATAACTGCCAAAGTAATTAAAAGCTTGGAAGAAGGTCATACTTGATACTGCATGTTGATTCAACAAAGCAAGGACCAGAACCGTCTGATATTAAGGTGATCAAAGGACATTTATAGGTTAACTTGAGGTCAATGCCCGATAACTGCAGTGAAGAGTCAAAGCGTGTGTGAACCTTCAGAACCACCGTAATGAGTACATCAACCCTATTGTTTTCTGTGGAGGTCAAAGGTCAAAGTCTAAAACCTTTCAATGTGCTAGCTTCTAAAAAAAAACTTGAAGGAACTAATTGATGATCAGGTCAACATGACTTTAAAATGTAGCTAAGGGACCTGCTGATCACTTCAAGTCAACATTGGTCAAAAGTTGGAAATATTTTGGTCAAAAATTGAAAATATTTTGTGCACTGCTAGTCTGTAAGGATCTCTAAGTCTGTTGGTTACATTGCTGCAGTGCTTTACAATAGTATTAGACAGACTGACATGATCAATGAAATTCTCCCCATTATCACCTTTGACCTTTGTGTTTTGGTTAACGTAGAGGCCTGTTCGTTGCATGTCTCTGAGTGTTAACTATGCTATTTCTATATGCTTTTCTATCTCACAAAATTTTCCACTCAATTTATTTGTTAAGGAATAACCCAAAGATGTCTATTTGTGTGTATTCCATATCTAATAATATTAACAACACTGACCTTTGTAAGAATATCACAACTCATGCAAAGGTCATAATCTGACCTGGTTCTGGGCTAGTGCAGGAATAAGATGGTTACTACATGGAAATTATGCCTGTAAAAGTTATTTATTTTGAGCAGGTCCCTCTCAGTGCTGTTATTCTGTATAATCATACCTATAATGCATTTTTTAAACATAAAGTGGCTAACCACTAAGCACCCATGGGTAGTATTATTTATCAGCTGTGTGTTATTTCCTGACAGTCTTGTGAGAGAGATTGTAAAACTGAACTTGCCTTGTTGGTGTAACTAGGCTTCCTCAGACTACTTGGTGTAACCTCTGCTGGCCGAGGCTGTTCTTTTTTGCTTTTCCACTGGAGGTCTTTGGCTCATTAATTGACTAAACAGATGTAGTCAGAGCAAGTAGTTCAATCAACTATTTCTATGGAAGGTTGATTTGTCTAGAATTAATTCCAAACCAATCAAATGCTGCTGGTAGTATCGCATCAGTGCGGTTGTGAGATGTGGCTTCCTCCTTCCAGCATCGCTGACACATATGATCTGCCATGCTGCCATGATGCTAACCTAGATGTGAACCTGTTTAATGTTGTTACCAGGTTGCATCGGTTAAGGTCGACACCATACCTATAAATGCCACTCAACCCTTGTTACTGGATGTACAGTACTACTACTAATAGTAACAACAGTACAGAGAAAATTGTCCTAAAGAAAATCAGCTTGGAAAGTGATCAGTAACTAAATTAGAACTACATTAATTAGCAAAGTTTTAGATGCAGGAAACCTGTTTGACAAAATGTGTTCTGTGTCTTTTTATTACAATATCTATGTTGTAAAATAATAATGTGGAACAGAATACCTTTAGCTACATTAATGTTGTATCTATTTAGCCCGTCTACCATGCATCTTATATTAGCAATACTGAGCATAGGCCTCACCCTAACTTTTCAATGCAGTTCATGTATGTTGCCAAGGTGATTTTTGTATATGTCTGCCTAGTAAAGGTCTGTGATTACCTATATTTTCACAGTGACTCCTATCTGTTAGAAGAGTAAAACAGAAATTAGTCAAATCAGTAATAGTTTACCTTATGTTGTGACATGGGAGCACTTCAGAGTTGAAAGGTTAACTTTCTATGAGCCATAAAATTCCTGACTTGGTCCTTTTTAATTGGTTTTGTTTCTCATACTTGACAAATCTACCAAGACTTTTCTCTCCTTATAAACTCTTTTGTTCAATTCTCAAACAAACATTCCAAGGAATTTCTCTGTTTATTTGGGGTTCATGCTTGAATCTTAATAAAGTTTGGTGTTCATTTTGATATTTTTCTTGTTGCTAAGGTAACCACAGCAAAGTTCCTAGTTATAGTGTAAGTCATTGGTGATTTGTCTTTGTTATGTCAGATTCATATTCACCGTCTATCCAGTGAAACCACCTTCTAGCCATCTCTGATTTGTATAAATTTTGGTATTTGGTACACTGTATAACAACTGTGTTATCATCCCAAAGCTGATTTCCCAGTTACTTGTGTACATTTGGAGCAACATTAAAACATGGTTGGTGTTTAATGAATGTTTGACAGATTATGTTAAATACATATTACTTTCTAAATACACTTTGTAAACCATATATGGTGTAGGCGGATGCAAAAATGTGTATAAACTTAGAAGTCGGCTAACATAAAAAGCACTGTTGCAGAACAGACAGTCCAGCAGTAGTCCAGGGTGTCTATGTGTCGAAGGTTGTGTATGTAAAGGTCATACCTAGGTACGAGAATGTTAACCATGTTGTGTTGAACAAACTGTGAGATGATTGAACACACTCCATGCTAATTTATTTACGCTCAGCTTAAAGCAATGTAAAACTGTGCTGAAAGTTGTACACTAATCCAACAAGACATTGTTTAATATAAATTTGCATATTCAGTACTTTTTAATGTAAATCTGAATATTCAATACATTTCAAGAAATGTTGGCTATTTGAGCTGAAAATGATGCTATGGCAAGACTGACATGCAATTCTGATCTAACATCAGAATTTCTATGGCTTTACCATTTATATTGCCCCCTCAATATTCTACAAATTGTTGATGTGTTCACTGTAATATGCCATGTATGTTATATATGTTCCTATGAAGAAGTTAATTAACTTGTTCACCCTCTCTGTGCAGGAGTTCTGTGGAAAACTGGTTAGCAATAGTCATTCAAGGTTTTTTTGCTTTCTGCAAATAATATTGCTAGTGTTACACAAAAAATGATTGTTTGTTGTGGAACATTTGTTATGTATGGCTGGTGACGTATTAACATACATGTACAACATGCATACAATTAGGATGGTGTCTAATTCTCTGCGAAGGACATTAATACTGTAGGATGCAACAGGGATTTGGGAAATAAAAAACAAACAGTACGAATATATTAAGCAGCATATCATAGTGGTGGCTGGTACTGTTGCAACCAAAGCATTTTATTGTATTGTGGCAATTATTTCTGAGATGGAGATGGTTTCTGCACATAATGTTTCACCTCTAGTTTTAGTAAAATTCAAGTTTTTGTAGCATCTATTATACATGTCTTTGTTCAAAACTGCCTGGTTTCTGGATCAATATAGAACAGTGGATATAAGCATAGTTGAAAGTTACAATGACAAAGAAACAATCCAATAAAGAGGGAGGGGGCGGTGGCAGGGGGTGGAGGGATTTTAAAGCAAGGTGAGAGCAATAATATTGATAGCTTTTGACAGCACCTTGGACCGTGGGAAATAATTACTGATCATGATCCTGCTATCTGAGCCTCCTTCCCATGGAGCTATCATCAACGGAAATATTATCTGCCTACAAATGGGGAGGCCTTAATATCTGTCAAGAGAGAAAAAATGTAAGGAAAGATGCCAAAAAATCCCAGTTAGTAGCATTGATATTTCAAAACTATCATCCTAGGAGAGATGTCAGGAAAGTTCAAATTTTACAGTGGTTGTTGCGGCCCCAAAGGAGAGAGAATTCACTCTTGTTCTGGTTAGAAACGAAGGCAGGCAGGCAGGCGGTGGATTGGAGCAATCAGAAGTAGAAAAAGAGGATAACGACCCTTGCTCTGGGAGTTGAGCTAGTCTCCACTCACCAGGATTTGTTTGTGTAGCGTAGTGAATCAGCACCTTGTTTCTATCAGCTTTGACGTATTTAGAGGGATCACTCTTGTGATTCAAATTTCCTCATGAAATACTGTCTTTAGAAGAGTCAACTCTCAAGAAATTTGATTGGCAAAGCTTGTGAAAAAAGAATAAATTTTTGATTGGAATTTTGTAATGGATAAGGTATATTAGACTCCATCTATCAGATAACTTCTAAAAAAAAAAATTTTTTTTTTCTCTCTCTCTCTCTCTGTTCGGTTTTCTTCTCCTTTGTGAAGAGCCGATGGGTTTGTTGGCAAACTAGGGAAGGATAAACACAGTTGGTTTAGAAAGGAGTAAGAAAGACCAATTAATATTTCACACTTTTATGATGACAGTTTAAGTTGAGTAAAGTTGAAGGTGTGAGTAAATTTATTTTAGAGTAAAGCATTTGATTGAAGCTTTTGTATAATCTAAATAAGTAGTACAGTAATATTGTTGACATGGAGTGACAAATTTGTTTATTTTGTTTTGAGACATTGTTTGACCCACTTCAACCAAAATGACAGTCTGAATCTTAAGATTACACAGGTGGGATAGTTTAACTCAAAATTTTTGTGGACACAAGAAAAACTTGCTGAAATGGGAAAGTTTGTCTATCCAGATTTCTAAATATTTGTTTACTATTCACGATTGCCATTAGTTACTAAATGGGCAATTATGTTGAAAGGGATGGATTTTTTTTTATTTTTATGAAGAAAAGAAATGTTTTAAGGGTTTATTGTGTGAGATGGTTTTAACAGTACCTGGATATTTTATTTGAATTGCTATTCCAGATACCTGGAATTCATCATGGTTTGGTATTAAGTCACAGGGTACTTTCATAGGTTTGCATGTTGGTAGGTTACATTTATGTAGCATGGAATGTACATTATTGATAGCACTGCAAAACTGACGTGGAAATCAACCATTTCAGAAATTCTCAATGAAAAGAGGTAAAAGTAAACAGAAGAAGAGGTTTCATTTCATTGCACATATCATATGAATATTAATGAGTAGATAGGGAGAAACTAAAAATGTTCCCAACTTTAAAAAAATCTGACCAAGACTAGATTAGGTCTTATGTGGACTGTTAATTATCAATAAGGAGCAGCCCAAGTTGTTGTAGTCGACTGGGTCTATTAGTTAGATTGAGGGCCGGCCAGGTGTCCAGCTATGTGTGAATATTACATGGCTTTATCGGAAGGGCACAAAGTATAAACTATACCTTACAAGATGCAGAGCTACAAATTGACTTCAGTAGAGGTATACAATTGTATCAACAGCTTGCAAGTCTTTCTTATGGCCTTTCCTGTTGATGTGTATGGAATGATAATCAATTGATTTTAAGTGCTCACCTTATCTGTACTGGCTGGTGATACTAAAAAAGTGCCATCTCCCTAACTTTCTCTTTTTTAATATCTGTTTTCACATTAACAATTAATGGTACAATCCATCTTTTCCTAACTGTACTTTGCCAGGCAGTAAATGACAATTTTTGTAACACAGCAAACTCAACCAGCTTCTATAACCAATGCCATTTCATTTAACGTTATTGGGAGTAATCCATCCTACCGTCAGAAATTAGTCAAGTCAACCATTTTGGCACATTTATGGAAGGGTTTTATCTGAAAAAGCGAGGGTAATAAAATATCAAGGTTTCTCTTTTTGTGTCATTCAATTAGCTTGAATTATTAAGTGCGATTGTGGAATTTTATTAGAAATAGTTGATGCTATGAGCTCTTGTAATCTGGATTGCTTACAGATACATGTAATAATTAATATGGTTAGTACATATTGCTGAATGGATCCATCCTTGTAGATGGTTTTGTATTTTACTACATTCGCAATTGCTGTATAGTGTTCAAAACCTTTTGGTGTCTGTTTAGGACGGAGTCCTCTACTTGTCATTACTTGTCTGTCAATTACATTATTCTTTTCAATTATGTAACAAATGTGTAGCTTCCTTGATCTTGAATCATATGTAATACGACCACAAAAAAAAAAAAAAAAAAATGAAAATTGAAAAGCACCAACAAATGTGAATGAGCTGAAATTTTCAATAAATCAAGTTTAAGTTTCAAAACTTTATTCCATTCTTTGTAGAAAAGAATTGATACTACTGGTTTCTCTTTCAGCCAAATTTCTCCCCCCTCACCCCCCCTCCCTTTTCTTCCAGTGTACCATTCATGGCTTTCAACAGACATTGTGTGTATGTTTTGTTGTTGTCTGACTCATTGTTCATGTCATTTATCGTACGCTTAGTTACTTTTTGCAGACGGTTACAATCGAAGGATTTTCTTATAAAAGCATCGATTATGACTGATTCAAATTAAAAGAATCTTTTTCTACAGAAAAAGCAGAGACCGTGCAAATACAGACCGATTAATGTAAACATGAAAACGAGTACCCTTTGCTAGTGGCCTTTAAAATGTTTTAACGTGGAGCAGTAACCTTCTTGGCAGCGAGTGTTATCTTAAATCTGTTTTTGTAATCACAAGCTCTCATTTTGTGTCATTTATATTCATTGGCTGTGACTGAGGGGGCAGTACTCAAATGTTAAGTTTTCAAGTGTCATACATTTGGGATGCAGGTGTTCTGCAGATGGACTCGTCCACCAAACAGAGGCATCAGGTGCAACGATGATGATGTTTTATATGTCTGTTTGCTACCTGGAGTCATTGCTGACGACCTGCTCTATATATAGACACAGAAAAAGTCAAGTTGCGTGCAATCCAGCCATTTATTCTCTGGCTTAAAGCTGATATCATAGCTATGTTCCACATCATGTTTATTGAAAAACCACATAGAGTAGTATTGTTTCATAATGGGGCAACATTTGCATCGAGTGTTACCTCACTGCTGGATATCTTACGATTATTAATAATCTCAGTGAAGCTTCCTAATTTGTTGCTGTTAGCAATTGATTATCTGATTTCAAATTTCAGATGTCTCATATCATGTTTTAGAAGTCCTGTTTATTCTCTTCTTTGTAAAAGTATGAATTATTTATTATTTCTACTTACCAAAGTGATCCATTTTGGCACAGACTACACCTTTCACGAGTCAAAGCTTTTTCATTCTTTGTTGATGTTTTTCTATTCACTTTTGCCACTCTAATGGCTCTTCATTTGTGGTTACTTTACTCTGAACATTCCATTAAGTTATTCAGAGATGGGTGGTGAATGTCTCTGTTAACAAAAGTGTTAATCAATCAAGGTTTGAATGAATTAAGTTCTTTTGTGAATTAAGATAAGGTGAACAAACCCAAATCACCCACAAAACGAAAAAGAAGAAAAAAATGAAGGGAGTGGGGGGGGGGGTTGTCAAATGGATGCAAAGGGTTGTTGCATTGGTATCCTTAAAATTTAATAGCAATATTTCAAAAAATGCACTTTCCAAGGTTGTGTAATCTGTGTCAGTGTTAACCTGTGATTGCATACAGTGTCCGTAGAAAAGAGGCTGATATAGATCATATTTGATCTGTGCAGGCTAGAGTCATTTCAATATAAACGAACCAAAGCATTAAATGTCTTAAATGGTTACATGCATCATCTGAAATATTACATTCTGCTAGTCTTTAGTAGCACAAGGTATCAAAGCAAGGCCTTGTTTCAATGAAAGTTTCAAGGACAGTTTCTGTACTATGAAGGGAATTGCTTCTTTTTGTCTCCACTTTGTAGTGCCTGTCATGTGAAAGCAAACTTTCTAGGGACCAGGGTTTACACAGGGAGATTGTAAAGTAGTTATTATATTGTGTAATTAAGTCACTCTTGGTATTAGTGGTGACTAAGTATCTAACATTCGCTATGTAATGAATACCAGTAACCTGTACACAATGATCCATCCTTTATATTTATGCGATACGGCTGTGTAGCAAATGCTGTCCGTTGTAGATTTTGATTGAAGCGCGCAGTCTGTAAATACTGGTGTGTGTGTGTGTGTGATTATCAGAGTGGCTTGGTGGGTTTAATATGGATGTTTACATGTATGTAAGCAGGGGTCTATGCTAGTATTATTATGATCAAATTGTTTGACTTTATCCAGGTACAGAAACTTCTTGAAACCTCATATCAACAAAGCAATAAACATTGATCTGACCCCAAGGCACATTGGTTTCCACCTGAAGAACATTTCCAACATTCCAGTGTGTATCAGAATGGAGCAGCGATATAAAACAATTAAAGTATGATATCTGGTGGAAAATGTCACGTTTGGAGGTCATCAGTTAGACATACAGAGCTATAAACTTGTACTTAACCTTTTGTTGTTCGTTGATGGTGTGTATCACACCACTGATAACAAGAAACATGGATGTGACATGAATGTGACAGGTAGTTAGTTAGCATCTCAAGAAACATAACTAGAGGAACTTTCCTACAAAGAATTGCAAGAAATTAATTTTCAACAGTTCACTTCTCTTTCAAAGTTGAGAGTCAGACTCCCATATATTAGATATTCCTTATTGAATAGAACATTTCCAATGGATCAAAAAATCCGCCCTTGAGTGGGTTCTCTTTAAGAAAGACAACATCTAGGTGAAAAACCTGTGTTATGTGAACACAACATTTGGGCTGCTCCTTAAAGGGGGAAGGGGAAGAATAACACAGGGTGGGGTGGGAGAAGGGTAAGATTAACCCACTTCCCACCTCTCTTGATGAGGCAATAATTTAAACATTTCAAACTTGATTGTCTTAATCTACTGTGTCACCTGTTTGAATAGTTTCTGAAGAGACCGTTAGTACTGATCATTGGCCTCTGATGCACATTTCATGGTTATTTGCGATGTTAACATTTCCAGTCTCGAAGCATGTAAATACAGAGGTTAGTTATACCTCACTGTGACACATATGCTAACATCTTTAGCATAGTATTCATTTGTTAGCAAAGAGAAATTTGAAGAGATAACATTTTCTTGTCAGATGAACAATAGAATAGATGTGGTCAATCATTTCATGGATGATTCAGTGGGGATATTATTTTATTTACATATTTTTTATAGGTTGTGCTAAATATGAGCAGTTTTGAAACATGTTTGGTATCCTTCAATACATGATTTTTTTCAAAGAATTTTCAGATTCTCACTTGCACAAGTAGGTGAGAGTTGAGGTTTTGTCTAAGAGCTTAATGCCAGAGTAACTGTGGATATTATCTTAGCAGTATTAAAAGAAGGTAGCAAATATGGGAAGTCCCGTCACTCTCATGACCAGAAGTTTCTACTCAGTTCCCAAGTAGGAGTCACAACTCTGAATTAGAACCAATTTGCTAGCCCAAGGCCTAGTAACCATCCAGTTTAAGTAATTCCAACGCCTTCCTCTCTTGTAATTTAACTATATCTTGTAAAATAATAAAAATCAGGATTTTTCATGACTAAAAGTATGTTATTTTGTTGTCATAACACAAATTGCAATGTACTTTCCTTATCTTGGAGGGTAGAGGTGTGTATATCATCCTAAGCAGGTGTGCAGAGATACAGAGCCAGAATCAAGAATATTGGGTTACCATAACAACTGTCGGCTCTGCCAGGTAACACAGGTGACCACAAACAGGTGCTAACAGTCTATAGCTATAATGGAGGCAGTATTTTACTTCAGAAATTGTGTCTTGGTTTTTGGTTACTTGCCATAGGCAGGCAAGTAACCTATGCAATCAAATTGGTGAGTGTGTGCGTATGTATGTGTTTATGTAAAGATGTATGTATAGATGTATGTATTCGTGTATTTACACCATATCTCAAGATGGGTAGCATTTGCAGTTCTCATATATAGTATGTGGCTTCCCCATAATTAGTACATGAAGCGTATTGCTTTGTGAGTTTTTTTAGTTCACTTAAGGTCACGAGGGGTCAAAACTTGAAAATCCTTGTAAATTACACGATATCTCCAGATAGGAAACTTTATTGGCTCTTATATTTTTCATGTTGCTTTCTTATAATGAATACAAGAACCCTATTGTTTTTAGGTGGAGGCAAGAGATCATTTGGGGTCAGCAGAGGGCTAAACGTGAAAATCTAAAAAAGCTGAATCTCCAGAACCTGAACAACAAAGGAGCTCAAATATGCATAATATGATCCTTGGTCATTTAAGGTCAAACCCTGAAAACCTTGTAAGCACAGTATATCAAGATAGGAAATTCATGAGATCTCATATTTGACATATGGCTTCTCTATAATAAGTACAAGATCCCTAATGTTTTTGGTGGAGGTCAGAGGTTAGTTCAAGATCAGCAGTTGCCAAAATGTGAAAACTATATGTATCTCTCAAAGAAATTTGGTCATGATTTATATTTGCATGGAAGATAATTCCTATGATGAAAACATGTGAAAGGATACAGTGTATAGTAATTCACATGCATGAAATTAATTGTCCTTGCAAACATTTACTTTCAGTAGTATTTCAAACCACACTTTCAGTGTTAGCCAATTCTGACAAATTTGACAAAACTACTGGGATCTCTAGGGAGTAGACTGGTTCATTTAGAGCAATTGGGTCACTGATAATGATCTTGTTGACAGTTTTGTGTTTTTATTCCTTTACCTTAAGATTATTTAGAGGAATTCCTAAGGATGATATAGAAGAATTTTGGAAAATTTAGTTCCCAAGTAGCAGTTCCCTGATGTAACATTGTGCAAGACAGAATATACCAGAATAAGTAAACTATTTGAATAAGTAAACTATTTGAGAGCTTGTTCTGCATATACTGTCAAGGCAAGTAACCACTGGGAGGGTCTTCAATCTGTTTTTTTTTAAATTTTAGGATCTAGATGGATATAATTCTGCTGAACTTATATGGAAAGTCATCCGAAAAACATTCAGTATGTTTTGGAACCAATTTGTATGTAACATGAATCAGAAGGAGCTCTAATGTCACCCTCTGGCCCTTTCATATAGGTTCAGGCCACTACCTTAATCAGTCGGGAACAAATTTAAATTTATTATCATTTATTGTAGAACAACCTTTCCTTTAGAGCTACTAATAAAGCCCTAAAAAGTATAGCCTAAATATGCCTCAGAATGTATGATTTGACTTTTTTCTCCTTCCCCCCCCCCTCCCCACCTTAGAAATCAGGGAGGGAAATTTTGAATTTGCCACATACAAGAATAACATGTCAAATTGCTACTTTTTGTATTAATTAGCATAGTTTTATACATTTACACCTGACTCATACTGGATTTGATAGTAATTAATATTCAATTTGTGACAAAGATTTGTTAAAGCTTTCATTAAAATGCATAGCTGGTGGTTTTTTGACATCCTCTTATCTTTACACCTGTGCCTCGCCATTGATGTATGGCACATTCTTTTGGGACATTCTTTTGGAATCAAACCTAGCACTTTTGGACAAGGAATTTTATCTTTTTTCGCAAGCATTCCTATTAAAGCGCTCACGCGCCTGCAGGCCACCCTGTGATGTACATGTGCGGAGTCGGTTGAGAAAAACTTTCAATCAAGCTATTCACTTCAGCACTAACACTAAGCCGATGCGAAACTCTGTCATACTGTTAAAATAAAAATGCCAACGAATTGTGGAGTAGGAGGTTGCAAAAACACTCCTAAAAACCGAAATTTAAGTTTCTTTACGTTTCCCAGTCATCAAACTGGCGAAAAACGTTGCAGGTTTTGGATTAATTTGTAAGTAACACCCGCAAAGACTTTCTCGCTCCTGGGGTTTCCCACCGTCTGCAGGCGAATATATATGTTCAGCGCACTTCGACACAAACACGTATTATAGGCAGTATTGTCTACGCAGAGGCCCTCTAAAGGTAAAGTCACGCTAATTTTGATATATTCCTAAACTCATTAGCCACAATTGCCCTGTTATTCTAATGTGCATACTCAATTGTTTATCTTCAGCCATGATTTACCCCATACTGTAGGTGCAGAAGAAAAAGGTCATGTTACAAAAGAATACACTGTACAATAGGCCCTGTTTGACTTAGTTCTCTTTAGCAGAACCAACAACACTACCCAGCTACCAAGCTAACTGAGTGATGCACACTAACATGTACGGATGATATGTATTGTATTATAGGCATGTATATCACCCAATCCTTGACCGAGAGGTGTTCATCTGCCATCTGGATGCCCGAACTGTTCTGAATCTCCGGATGCTTTCAGTTTAGGTTGTGTATAGTGCACACCTCCCACCGCACCGCTTAGGTGTGCTTCTGGGGTGAGGGGGCCAGCAACCCCCACACGTCAGTAGTTCCTAAGCTGCTGTGAACCACTGATTGGCCCATGTTGATTTATTTTATAGTGCCTCACAGCCTATATTAGCGCTTGACTTATGTCAATCTTCATGGGCTATTGTTCACTCTAGCTTTTATAAAAAAAAATATATATAGTGCAATGAGACGGTAAAAGTTTTCACATTTTTTACCTTTTGAAACTTGTATATATGGAATATGGAATCTATCAGGTGCTTTTTGTACCGTGGTGTTCCCTTCGCTTGTGTATCTGCTTTTGTGGAGTTGTGACCTCCGGAAAGTCTTACATTATGGCAGCAAGAATGCGACAAACCTAAAGCTTGATATGTCGTGGATTCAATTAATATTGCAACCACTGACTGGAAACTAACTGAAAACACGATTAATTGCAACAACAAATGAAGAAATACAGAGATGTTGACATATTTCACAAGGTAGGCATTTCAATTGCGGCAAGACCTCGTTATCGTACTACACAGTATGTATACTGGCCTATAATAGCAGCGAATCATACAAAATATGACCAGACATTGAGGCAGTTTTTAACCATAATTTACTTTTAATTGAAGAATTACTACCCAAAATGAGTTAACAAATGTGTGAACAATTCTAACAACCATTTCTTTCTCTTGTAGCTGCATGTTTATTGGAATAGTGAAGTAAATAAAAGGTTCACTTTCTTATGAGAAGTATGTGAAAAGTCCATTGTTATTGTTTGGCATTCGCGGTAAACTCCGCAGAATGACGTCAAACGGTGTCCTGTACGTTCGTGAGCTTTTACGCATCACGTTTCTGGTCAGTGAGAATCTGCTAACTCTGACATCAAAATTCTCTAAATTGCTCTTTCGACTAAACGAGAACCACAGTATTGTTTGTGTACTAAAAGTTCTTTAGTATGAGCCCCCAAAAAATAATTTTTTGTTTGCCTCCAGCTATGCATTTTAAACATTGTTGAAAAACAGTGATTTGAGACCATGCAGGATGTTAAAAAATGATTATTAAATATTATGTGCACTGCTACATTAAAGATAAAAAGTGTCATGTTGTGGGTCTTACATTCTCCCTCCATTAAATACCACCTCCAGTCTAAATAAAAGCCAGCCTTTGTTTACATCGTGAGAGGTGAATTGGTGTAGGAATGTATATAGAGAGGCAGGGAAATGCTACTTATCTGTTAGCCTTTAATTTTGAAATATAAGAGCTTTCTGTTGCACCTCAGTTGACAGAGTCAATAATGGTGAGAACTGTGTTTAAAGTGCCACACCTCTGTACAAATAATAAGTAATATCTCAAGTGAGTATAATAGCTTACATTCCAGTTTTCAAGCTGAATTTGTCAGTCAATTGAGTCAATAATTAATTTTCTGTTTGGGTTAATAGGCTAAGTGAAAGTGGTATTTATCAATGTAAATTTTGCAGTGTGGATGATGTATATAGTGTTACTGTGTTGTGCCTTGCAGTGAGTTCAGGAAAAACACATCCTGCCAAATACTCCTTGTGAAGGGTTTTGGGAAGTTTTGTGAAATTTCAGACTTTTCGTGAACTGTTGCCACAGAAAATCAGAGCAGCTTGTTCTGTTTTTCTCTCAGAGATGAATGTGGCTGTCTCTTCCTTCCTTCCTCCCTCAATATCTCTTGCCTGTACATGCTCTCTCTGTATTAAAGTAGTTGTCTTTGTTTTTGAAATGGAACCCTCTCTCTGGCCATGTTAGCAAATGAGCACAAGATGTAATTATAGTTTAT
Organism: Apostichopus japonicus; assembly: GCF_037975245.1. Taxonomy (NCBI): domain Eukaryota; kingdom Metazoa; phylum Echinodermata; class Holothuroidea; order Aspidochirotida; family Stichopodidae; genus Apostichopus; species Apostichopus japonicus. The sequence continues at coordinate 1,321,349 of NC_092564.1, read as the reverse complement.
TGTATTATTTTCATGGAGAACGTTGATTAGAACATTGCAATATTATTTATTACCCTGGGTGTATCCAACATGCTATTTGATGCCGCCAGGCCTAGCCTAGTCAGCGTATAATAATCTAGGCAACTGTTATATAGTTGTCAAGTGATATTGGGCTGAATTTATATCAGTTGCTGATAGTGACCCCTTTCTGGTGTCAATGATAATCGTAACCTATGTAAGTCATCAGGCAAATGGGGTGTGTGTATGAGTGGGTGTATGTGTGCGCGCCTTGCTTGTAAACAGGATATCTCAAGAAGGGAAGCTTGGACCAATCTCTTATTTTGTGTGAAGCAGTACCACATTGAGTAGAAGCAGTCTATTGTGTTTGTGGAGGTCAAAGGTCATTAAGAGTCAACAGAGATCAATTTTTTTTATAATCTACCGTATCTCCCACTGACCAGCCTATAATAATCATGTGCATTACGCCTCATAAGAATAGGAGAGGCTGTTGGCAATTGAAAATCAGCTTATGGGCATCCGTAGAATTAGGATTCAGAAGCCTAGAACAAAGCGCCATTGGCTTAACTTCGTCTTTACCTGCATAGGTCGTTTCTGTTGGAATGAATAATATCATTCTGTTGTTGAAGTTTTCCATCTTATTTCACAGTTGTCAAGATTCAGTGCCAAATAAAAACTTCAGATTTGGATGTAGTTACGTTGGGGAAATGACCATGCGCGGTTAACGAAACTTACCTGTCACCTACATAAATTGTGTATCTATGTCCAATCTCAATGCGAATTAACTGTGTAAAATGGTTCGCTATCTGAATGTTAAGGGAGTTTTCTTGTGTGGAGATTGTTCACAAACAGTAGACTGACCTGTGTTTGTCATGCCATAGTGTAATTGTACATCAAAATAGTGGTTGGAGCCATTTATATTACAAGTAACAGCTCTGTTTCTGGCAGACTTCAGTCTAATGCTATGAAGTCATCGAAACCTCAATGCATTTTGCATTCTGGTTCTTGTGGGAATGTAGGAACTCTTTGTCATACCTTCCAAATAATTACACTGTAATGGGTCTGTTGAAGTGTGGTAAAACTTAAAGGCTGAATCTTTCATTTTGGTGATAAAGGATTAACCAACTAATTGTTTTAAAAAACTTAATATTTCACCTTTAATATTGTGGTATTTAAATGGGAATAACTTTGTGTTTATATAATGTATAATTTAGCAATTTTTGAGATTTCATATGCATTTGAATTGGTATAGCAGTCATGTTTACATTCGATTAATTGCCAATTATGCTCTTGGTAATTATCGACTAAACTGGAAGAGATTATGGAGATTGTACACATGGTGAAATTAGTTTAGTTGCCATGATGTCATATTATGTGTATGAAGCATGGAAGTATTATGCCTGCCTAATGCTTCCATACGTATGTATACATAGAGGAGACAATAGAACTGATTCATAGTTGTACAATATCTCAATATACTGCTGATTTCTCTCCTTTTGTAGAGACTTTGATCAAATTTAAACAACCCAGTTGAGAGAATATCTATATCTTTGGTTTACCCCATAAGGACTCTGGTAGACCTAAATCCTTGGGAACAGTTTGAAGTCTGCCATTGGTCTTCACCAAATGTTTGATTAGTGGGTCAGTTCTCACTTTGTTCATGTTACCCTGGTTAACAAATAGTTTATAAATGGCACAATCAGTCATTGTAGGGTCAGCAGAGGGTGGCAATCAATTCGCTGTGAATTTGGTTTTCTCAAGGGTTTTCTTGTAACTGCTCCATTCCTTTTTTTAACAGTTTCTCTCATTTTTATATATTTTTTTTATATCATTTAAGTTTTTAAACCCAAAATAGAATCACCAAATATTAGTCAGATGTTTTTATTGAGAAACATGTATTGACTCAATAACCCTGTGACACTGTTTTGCAAGTCCAACAATTTTCTTTTTGTCTCTGACCATTGCTCTATTTTCCAGGGTCATTAAGGTTTATAGGTTCCTTCGTGTAATTAAGGGTGACTTTGGAAATACTTGGAACAGACTTTCAAGATTTCATCAAAAATAATTGCTGATTTTTTGTTATGATTTAATACTGAACAGTCTTTTAAGACATAGGTTGGGTCAAACAATGAATTCAATCAACTATTAAATATTTAAGTGTCCCGTTTTTGTTATAGAAGATATAAAGTGTTTCCATGTGTCTCCTTAAAACTGGTATATTTAATGACCCCTTGCTAGTTCAGTGTGGTTTACGATTGTGTTCGATAGAAATTAAGCATTAATTCATACTGTATGACCTATTCCTAAACGTTTCATTTACTGCGCTTTTGACTTACCTTCAGTATAAAATATTTCACATTTTTACAATGGATTTGACAGATTAACTAAACCATCATTGCATAGATGGAACATTAATATACTATTGTAATTTAATATCTTGAAAGTTTTGCAGGTTGGCTTAAGTTTAAACAAACTTATATTCAGCTGTATCCTATAACATCAGGAATGAACTTGGCATTCTTTCCTTGTTTCATGGATATTTAAATGGCTCTTGTTCAACTTTCACAGGCTTTTAATCATCATCTCACTGACATTTCTTTAGACAGAGGTTGGCCTCACCAAGGACTTGTCTAGAATGATCAATCCCTTTTTTTTTCCTTTTTTTTAAACCGAGTTCCATCGCAATGTGAATGTTCTTTCTTACCACAAAAAGTGAAAGAGAGAGAAAAGAGCGCGAGAGAGACGAGGAAGTGTGATGTGGGGATCTTTTGTTTTATCTAATTCCTCAAATTCCTTCGCTCAGGTCTCGGCTTGTCATTGCTTGAAAGCCCCAAGAACCTGCACCTGCGCAGGTGGCCAAAGAAAAAACCCGTTATCATTGACTTCTGCACATGTTAACTCGTTTAGTCGCCTCCTTGCCTATTGCATCGGGAGCCAATTTAAGACCGATATATGGATTAGGAATTCAGTGAAGCGAGGCCATTGCCCGGAGGTGTTGGGGCGGAGACGGCCGAAACTCTGGAGGGAGGAAAACGTTGTTGACAAGACTCAGCTCTGATTTTTATTGGCATCTCTTGGTTATGGTTAAGAATCGAGTCTTGTAGGGAAATTTATAATTGGACTCGCAACCCCTATTGCCCTTTTTGTTACTAAATTGAGGAGATTTGCGAAGCATTTAAAAAGTGCAACAAGCCGTTAAGCACTTTTGAAACTCTTACCAAAGGAGAATGTTTTTGTAAAGCTATTACAATACATCTGCTTCAAGGTCTATTTAATAAAGATACCTACTGAAGTAAAAGGGAATTGTATTATTAGATGTTATTGTTCCCTTTTAACATCTTCTGAATTGATCTAGCTGTAAATAGAAGAGGGTGTTAAGTTGTTTGACTTTGGAAATGGTTTAAATTAAACAGATTTCTATTCTACAGTTATCTCATTTAATTTTTGCAGGCAGTCCTTATTCTCAGTGTGGATATATGTGTTTAAACTATTAAAGTTCCTTGTGATAGTGGACTCTGTGTAGCTTGCAACTTTAAAATATATATATATTTTGTTTAATTATACGTATTATTTTTGCTGTTCACAAATTCACAATACACCATTCTTTGATAAGGGCACAGGGTTATTCATTGATTCCTTGTACGACAGAAAAGACCCATTTTCACACTCTTTGGGACAGTTTTCCTTTCAACAGGTGTGGTACATTAGATTTGTCCCTCCAATCTCAACATAGTTGTGTGAGAAACAGTCCATCTGTGCTCTTTTTGTATTGATTTCCCTGTGTGTTGCAAGTTAGGAATTATTGGCTGTTATTAACTTTGCTATTTGTTTGCAAACTTTGTTTAGGTCTTAAAGGGAGACTGTTTCTTTGCCCTGCGTGGTATATGATTCATCTTGCACAGAGTACAGTGGAAGCTATAACTGAATATAACACTGTATCATATCATAATTAGGATATAGGTGTTATGGCTGGAAATTAAACAGACAAGGATACTTTACACAGTCCCTCTGGTTCATATGATTCATTTTGAAAAAAACTAACTTTACAGAATAATTGTAATTATTGTGGCACTTTCAAAGGTCAAAGGAGGTGGTGAAGCTGTAATAGATATAAATGTATGAGATAGATTTGATCATAATATACATACATGGCCTAATTCTAAGAATGGATTTGGTCATAATATACAAACATGGCCTAATTCTGAGACTGGATGTGGTCATAATATACATACATGGCCTAATTCTAAGAATGGATTTGGTCATAATATACAAACATGGCCTAATTCTGAGACTGGATGTGGTCATAATATACATACATGGCCTAATTCTAAGAATGGATTTGGTCATAATATACAAACATGGCCTAATTCTGAGACTGGATGTGGTCATAATATACATACATGGCCTAATTCTAAGAATGGATTTGGTCATAATATACAAACATGGCCTAATTCTGAGACTGGATGTGGTCATAATATACATACATGGCCTAATTCTGAGACTGGATGTGGTCATAATGTACATACATGGCCTAATTCTGAGAATGGATTTGGTCATAATATACAAACATGGCCTAATACTGAGAATGCATATGTTCATAATATACATACATGGCCTAATTCTGAGACTGGATTTGGTTCTAATATACATACATGGCCTAATTCTAAGAATGGATGTGGTCAAAATTTTGAGAATAGATTTGGTCAATCTGTTCATTCTAATTCATTCTTCCAGTGCTTTAAATATTACAATAGACATAAAATAAGCATACATAGTAAAAATAGAGAAAGGTAATTAGCTTAGTTCCATTGAGATGAGTAATAATTATCAAATTTATTTCCTTCATTTTGGAACAGTACTTTTTAGTGTTCAACCGATTATGCATAACAGAAAATACCGATTACCGATTATTTTTTCATAATCGTACCGATTCCGATTCCGATTATTTGAAAATGAGAAAATATCCCGTATATACGAAATCGGCAATAAAGTTTGACAGAAACAATTATTGTTGTGATTTTCCCGTTTCCTTCTGCTTCGTTGTTATACAAGGCTCTAAGGTATCATTTTGTATGCACCAAATTACCTCTGGAGTTTCTCGGAAAGAAAAAAAAAAGTTTTTTTTTTTTTTTTTTTTTTAAATTTCCAAAATACGGAAATATGACATCCTACCTAGTCAGCACTGTGCTAAGCGAATGGCCTAAACACCTTGACGTGAATGTCACCTGTTAATGGCTTGAAATGGGCTAAGAATAGTTACTCAAAATATCCATCTTCCATCTTTACCAAAGTGTAAATTTTAATGACATATTGCCTTCATTCCGACATTATTTTGTACTTATTTTCAGTATTATACCGTTTATGAACAAATAGAAATGTTACGAACTTGAAGTTAAACATACCTATTCGTTACCTATTTAACTCCATTCAGGTTCAATTAGAAAATGTAAGCTTAGGCCAATCAAACTGAAAAGCAAATTGTACCATCGTAACTTGTTTTAAATTACTCTAAAATGTAATACTAGATTGATGTAAAGAAATAATAACAACTAGAAACTACTCCAATATAAAATATAACATTCCCTCTATAAGACATATCACAGTACCTTCCAAACAAATGCCGATTTCCAGCAAATTGAAAGTTGTAAAGTAAGCTACGCGTTTTTTTTTTTTTTTGCAAACCGATGGTTAGGCTACATTTCCCATTGACTTAGTGTGGTTGTTAGGCTAACATGTGGTCGAAGATTGCAGTTTCCGTGGATATTTTTATTTTTTATTTGCGACACAACTAGAGCGAATAAACAGTTGGCAAGGTTAGATTTCCATGCAGTTGACTTAGTGTGAAGTAAGGCTACCATGTGGTCGGAGATTTGTGAGGATTTTAGGTTATTTTCGCTGGTACTGAAATTGCTTCGTGCAGACCGTAATTTGCCACGGGAAATTCCCGGTGATTGTGCGCGACCCTCCCGCACTGCTTCAAATTTGATGCGGGATGTGAAAACTGTTTGCGCGATTCGCGCTGCAACTGCAATTCCTAGCTAAAGCAAACGCATGTCACAATTAATTTTACACAGACACCTGATATAACGAGGGCGATTTTCTTATATTTCTTTTTCGCACTCGTAATTGTGCTTTAGGAGGGCTTTTTAGCACTTGTGAGGGCGAATCGCCCATCGCCTGCTTATTTCCGACCCTGTCAAGCACATTCTTTAATTCGCGGAATTGGTATTGCTGCTATGCTTACTGTGCCAAGAAATTTGAAGACACTAACCACGAGGGAAGCAAAATCGGCGACCCAGGCAGCGTAAATTGATGAAAGTATACACTGTGAAAGACGTATCGAGTGTGTCTTATTTTAATATTTCGTAGTAAAAGAACAAACCTAATACATCAGTTGATATTTTCAACTTCCATATGTTTTTGAATAATGATATTTTCACCTTCCATATGTTTCTGAATAATCGGTATGACATAACTGGTATTCCACGTAATTTTTACCGATTCCGATTATGTTCCGATTATGCAATATTCGTACCGATTCCGATTCAGATTAGGTTAATCGTTTGAACACTAGTACTTTTTGCAGTTGTGATGACACACAGCAGGCAACATATGAAACAGTCAAGATCCAAATAATATCTGCATATTTTGTAAAGTTTTATCAAATTTTCAAATGTTATAGCTGAAAATACCATTTACTCATGACAAATGTATGTTGGTTTGAACAGTGAAAACGACGTCAAAACACCATTTGAAGCACCATTTTTCATGGGAGTGAATTTCCATGCTGTGATTTATGGTTTTAAGTTCAAAATGTTCAAATTTTATCAGAAGTGTCCTTGAAATTTGTATTTTGAATGTGGTATTCGTTTGGCTTTTGACCAAGTAGCAATTTGTTCGGTCAGTAAATTTTTGTCAGAATCAAATTAATTGCTGATTATTCAGTTTTATATTTTTGTGGGGCTAGAGGGTGTCTTAATAGCTTAATTAATTGCAGTTATAATTGAATCTTTATTCGGCATATTGATTTGGTGCAAAGTATCTTCACACTTAAGTTAACACTAGTGACATTCCTACTGTAAGAAAAAAGGAAATGGAAATGAACCATCACTATATTTCCTTCTTTAAGAGATGACTTATATGTCAGTTGGATAAAGACATGAAAGCCTAAACATGTTGTCCAATGAAATTTCTATCAGCTGTTGCATATGGCAAGAGTATTTTAAAGCCTTAAGCCCTGCAATGTAAAGTAAACTTTGCACTCTGGCAACTTGATTTGAACAAAGAGAAAGTTGCTCAGAAAATCAATTTCAAACAGGCAAAAAAATGGAGGAAAATCAATAAAACATTCTTGCAAAACTCGACACAGACACCAAAATCACAAGGAATTGTGAGAGGGATTGTGATTCTTTTCCTGTTTTTTTCAGTGTTTGTATGACAATGCAATAAAGTGACTGGGTGAAATCTCCAAGTGCTGCACTTGATCTCGTTTAGGGGTTTGATTGCAGTTATAACAGCATCGGTATTTAATAAGGATTGTGGGTTGCAAGTGTTTGGTAGATAATATTGGAAGGAAATATTTCTGCCACTTAGCAATTATTTTCTGTGAAAAGCATCTCAGTGATACTAATCTAGCATAGGGTTTGGACAGCTTTTTGCATATGATTTGCCAATTACCAACAAATTAACAAGATAATTACAGTCAATCACACCAAAAAGATGAACAGAGAAAGACATTGGTAATATATTACCATCTAGATTGCTGCTACATTGCAGAGATGTAACATTTTGTAAATATTCATATTAGTTTACGGTAGTCATATGACTATAAATGAACATAAATGAAGTTGGTGTAGGACACTTACAGTACTTTCATGTGACTATAATGAACATTAGTGTAGTTTTTTGTAGGAGCCTTACACAGCTGTCATGTGACTATAAATGAATATAAGTTGGTGTAGGACACTTACAGTACTTTCATGTGACTAACATGAACATTAGTGTAGTTTTTTGTAGGAGCCTTACACAGCTGTCATGTGACTATAAATGAATATAAGTTGGTGTAGGACACTTACAGTACTTTCATGTGACTAAAATGAACATTAGTGTAGTTTTTTGTAGGAGCCTTACACAGCTGTCATGTGACTATAAATGAATATAAGTTGGTGTAGGACACTTACAGTACTTTCATGTGACTAAAATGAACATTAGTGTAGTTTTTTGTAGGAGCCTTACACAGCTGTCATGTGACTATAAATGAATATAAGTTGGTGTAGGACACTTACAGTACTTTCATGTGACTAAAATGAACATTAGTGTAGTTTTTTGTAGGAGCCTTACACAGCTGTCATGTGACTATAAATGAATATAAGTTGGTGTAGGACACTTACAGTACTTTCATGTGACTATAATGAACATTAGTGAATGTTGATGTATGTTTTGATTCATCCAGTTGTAGTATAATGAATGAAATTATAAATCAAATACTGGACTGACCTTTAGTACTTGCCAGATGAAGTTCAATGATATTGGACGAAAATTTGCAAGTACTAAAGGTCAGTCCAGTATTTGATTTATAATTTCATTCACGAACATTAGTGAAGTTGGTGTAGGAGTCTTACACAGCTGTCATATGACTATAAATGAACATAAGTGAAGTTGGTGTAGGACACATAAGTGAAGTTGGTGTAGGACACATAGGATTCGTTTCACAAGAAGAGAGAGTATGATATATAATAAGTGCTCTTTGCTGTTCTGAGGATGCAAGCACCGATTAATGACAAAATACTTGTAATGTACAGGTAGAGCAAAGATGCTTACATCATATTGTATTTGAGTTTCAGTGTACATGTTACTTTTTGTATGTGCACACACATATATATATATTTACATTTTTGTGTGGGTGAGGAGGGAGGGGGGGGGAGGGTTCATAAATGCATGAACTTATGATTGTCACAGACATTGGCAGTAGCTCTGATGGGTTTTTGTGGTTTATAAAACTATCTTTACTTAAGAAGTTTTCCAAGAAGACATATTGCCAACAGCTGAACCTGACGTCCCCAAAGTATAATTTGCCATTTGATGCTCATGGGTTAATTTTCAAATTAATCAAATTACCAATCCCATGTGATATTCAGAATAGAAATCAAGCAGTAGGCGATAGGTCAAGGACAATACTGATTTTGAGCTGACCAGATCTCGATATGCAATTTGCTCTTCTCAAAGTGATATCTTGTCAGATTAATAAATCATATTTGAATATATTCATGCACAACTAACATATTCCAAACAGTCAATTATTAATGGAATTGACAGAAAGGATGATATGGGGGTTTCTCTGACTTGTTTAATTGCCATTAATTGAACCTCGTTGTGTGTAAAACTTCTAAAGACTTAAAAATATTAGTTTATCTATTTATGACTCAATGGATAATATAACTAAGGAAAACTGAAAATCATAGATATCACAGAGAATTCTGAAATGTCAAGTTAAGAGGTTATAAGAAGTGAGATTTTATGTCTACACTTATTGGCGTACTGAATCACAATTCTGTAGTGGACAGAATAGAGGGTGCTCTTTAATTTCTGTTCACAGAGCATAAGAAACTATAGCCTGTATAATTTGGTATGCTGCCCTCACCAGGGCATAGTTGTGTGCCATTATGTTTTTTTTAACTGAAACATACATAATATGTATGCAATACACAGAAGAAGCAATAATAAGGATACATAATTGAATGTGTGATTTTTCTTGTCTTGCAGGTTATGGGAAATCATAGCAACGAAATGTCAATAACTAGCCCTCATCACCCTCTTTCACCACAACAGAAGTCCTGCATAAGAAGGCGTCCTCTAGACTCCAGCATGCCACCAGGTATGTAAATTTATGATATAATTCATTCTTCTCTGTTTGTGGGTGGGGGGGAGGGATTACAATGATTAATGCTGGACCTAACTATGAAAAAAAAAGAAGTTTTTAGGAATTAGGAAAGATTAGGAAGGAAAAAACATGTGGAAAGGCAGATTTCTGGGATGGACATGGCCTGCTTTAACTAGTATGACAGCTGGGTGGGTCATTACTTTTCTTTTGTACATGAAGTGTCTTTAATGCACTAAGTGATCTGTTGACCATTCATGCAAGACATTGTTGACCATGCTTTTGTCTGTAGTATTTACCCAAGATGTTATTTACTTCATGATCTGTCAGACATTTAGAACTTTTCTCTTTAAAAAATCGACTATCCTTAATCTGCTTGTTTATAGCTTACAGTATAGTACTCATTGTTATTCCTAAATATTCATTGACTCAGACTCAGAAAATTAATGTTCCTGTTAATCAATATCATTTGTGGTGTAGTCTAAGAGAAAGCAAGAAATGATAGGAAACAGTTTACCTGGCAGCAGATAACAATATATTATTCATCTATGGTTGAATTGCTTTAAAATTGAAAAGATGTATAGTAATACATTCTATGCATGTAAACATTAGTATTGTCACATTGTAATGATAAATAGATTTCAGAAACCTGATTCTTGTTATATTGTTAACAATCAATTCTTACCTGAAAAGGACCATGTTATATATACCACAATGAACCAACTTATGGTATCTGTGCATACTCACCCTGGCGGATGGGTGGGGGTGGGGGGTGGGGGGGCTTGAGGTCAGACAGGTGTGACAGCATTGGCTATGATGTGTCCCCTGTCTCAACAGTTAATATTTCATCCTACCTTCTGTTTACAGTTTCACAAAGGAAGAGGATAAAACAGTTGAGTGCTATCCATGTAAGTACACACAACTTTCCTCTCCTTTCTCTTTCCTTATAAACTTCAAAGCAGCTTGTGGTTTGGTCAGGTATTTGAAAAAACCTACCAAAGGACTACTCCAAAATAATGTTGTAACTAATCAAACTAGTACATGCTTGCTGAGTTTGTCCTTCATCACATGAATGTTAATGAGTAACTAATTGTTCCAAGTGATTTTTAACATTTATTCAGCACGACAATTTTGCTGTCTAGTTTAAATCCTATGTACAGTAAGAAAAGCAGATTGAGAAAACATGTGACATCAGATGTCACAAAGAAATTTATGTAATTTGATGTATAGAATTGCATTGTTGTATGGTAAATTTGTTACAACTCAAGATTGAGTGTTAATTCCTGTAGTCAAGGAAATTTGTGTCAAACTTTTGATTTCAATGTACCTGGTGTTGCTGTATAACTGAAGTTCAAGTCTGTTCAGTGTATCCCACTCACTCTTGGTAATAGGAGAGATGGAAATCATACGAATGTTAAACTGAAAAGCTTATAAGAGCTTCTCTCTCTAATTGACTGATGCTGTGGTGTTAAAAGTTAAATAAGTTGCTTTAGATCTGCTGGAGCAACAGTGTTGCTGTTGGTATGTGGAGACATGTGTAGTAGTTGATTATCATGAATATTCAGACCAGGTAAGTCTTGAGACTAGAGATAGATGTAGAAAGAGAGTGAGAGGAAGATTGACAACAAGTATAGTAGAAACATCTGTGAGCCAGTCAGTCTGTCAGTCTGTTATTCAGTTAGCCAGTTCGTAAAATCAGTCAACCATTCTCTCAGTCCATAAGCCAATCTTTGAGTCAGTTAGTCAGATGGCCATTCTGTGAGTCAATCAGCCAATTCACGAGTCAGTCTGTTAGTTAGTAAACCAGTCTGTGAGTCAGCAAGCCATTCTGTTAAGTCAGTTAGTCAGTCTGTGAGTCAGTATGTTAGTTGCCCAATCAGTGGGTCAGCCAGTCTGTGAGTCATGACAAACTGTCCAGGAAGCCTACCGTCAGGAGTGTGGTCTTTGAAATTGATGGTTTCTAAAGAATAGCTAGTACGATGACAAAGAGTCAATACCGTTGTTGCGGTTTTCAAATGTGTACCTCAATTTGAACTTTACAACAGCGGATTTAAAAATTGGTAACTATCTAGATTGAGAGTAAGCTGAGAAAGATGTTGTATTGGTGATATAGGATTAGTGTGGATTTCCAGGCTGTGTCTGGGTCTCCTGTAATGATAACACCAACGCTTTGCTGATCCGACCTACATATGGAATGTCGAAGGACATTGTAAGAGATCTCGACCAATCTCCAATGATTTCTATTCCGGGAATCTTTTTGTGGACCAAAACGTGGTGATATAGGACTAAAGAAAGTTGGTATTACCATTTCTTTTCAGTAAACATTAGTTTTGATTATAATAATAAACTATCATATTTATATATAAAATGAAGTTTAGTGTTCAATGCAATATTGATCCAGATTTGACTATATTGGTAACAATGGAGGGGTTAACCTCCAGAGGCTAATTATGTGTGCATGTGTGTTGTGCGCTGTTAGATTTGGTATCAGGTATCAATTCCACAAGGATTGAAATAGAAATATGTGCTAATGACGCATTGTAAATAAGTGAGTTTATAAATATCATGTTGAATGCTGAATATGTCTTTACCAAAAAAGTGAATTGATGCCCATTATCAGTTCTTACAACAGCTCTGTGCGATCACAAATTTGGAGTAACTTCCTTCTGTGCAGAGTATAACAATGAACTGCTTGTGACGTTATCAATGTTTTCATGCTAGCTTTACCCTGACAGGGTACTACTTACTCCTGATGTAATCATGTACTGCTGGTGATGTGGTGATCAACATAATCATGATAGTGTTACCCTGACAGTGTACCACTTCCATGTGATGCAATCATGAATTGCTGGTGATGTGGTGATCAACTTAATCATGATAGTGTTACCCTAACAGGGTACCACTTCCATGTGATGCAATCATGAATTGCTGGTGATGTGGTGATCAACTTAATCATGATAGTGTTACCCCGACAGGGCACTACTTACTCCTGATGCAATCATGAACTGCTGGTGATGTGGTGATCAACTTAATCATGATAGTGTTACCCTGACAGAGTACCACTTCCATGTGATGCAATCATATACTGCTCGTGTACAATGGCATTTTGATTTTGTGCATTGATATAACACATTTCATGAGTTAATGGTGTTTTAGTATAAATGAACTAGTTGACATTCTACAGTACAGGTTCAGAAAACACAACAACCATAGTATTCGTAGGTGAAACTTGTAGATTTGCGGCTGAATGCACCTTTATTATCAGACTGTAGTGGTTAGTGGTTAGTGGTCAGTGTCATGTATTGCTGTGATGTTATTAGAGACTCCAGTAGAAACACAAAGTTGCAAGAGTATATCCTAAATCTGCAGATTACGAGTAACATCTGTAACCTTTTTCACCACACTGAGCTGCCAAGTATTTTGTAGCTACCGTGCTTGCTCGTACTGCTTAATTTGTTATTCTTTAAGTTTCCAGTCTTTTGCATTGTTTAGTCAGTTGATAAAGTGTTTTTACCCGCCTATCGATGCGGCGGTTTTAGTGATTTTATTATACCACAGAGCAAAATGTAGTCAGGCATTATTACCCAGCATCGCAAGAAATAAAGAGCTAAGGAAAGGGGAAAAATGGATTGGAACACACTACTATATACGATAGATGTCAAATATGCTGGTAGATGGATTTATTCTATGCCAGCATCTCTACTTAGAGAGCTGTTTTACAGTTTAGCATCTTCAAAAGAGCACATTGGGTTTGTATTCGTATGTCTAATGAGTTGTTCTTGTGTCCTCTCACACTCCAACGAGCTTTGTAAGCAGAAAGAATAAGGGACCAGTACAAGTTGAAAAATTCCAACGTCAAATTACAAAGTTCATATTAATGATCGACTGTAAGAGAGTAGTAGTAATCGTAGACACTGCGTAGGGATCTAGCACGTTGTCTGAGACAGTCAGACCCATTTCAAGAGAGTGTTAGGGATAGAAGAAAATGTGGCAGAAATATGGAAGGGAACAGTTTTACCATTCCTACCCCCATTACAGTGGTGCAGCAGTGATCATACCTATGCCAGTAACACATCAGGTGAGTCTTCTTGTTTCAGTCTCAGGAGAAGAGTCCTCCTAATGAAAATTACATTTTACACAGCTATTTTGGTTGCTTTTGGGAAACAAACAATTTCGATGATGTTCGAAACTGAAAATCCTGTAGTAATTTAATTTGTTGGTATCACTACTAGTCAAGTTTCTTTACAAATTAAAAAGTTTGAATTTTTTTTTGAGGGGGGTGGGGGACGCAGTTTATGTGAGATTCAAACAGATATAGATGCTCTTTGGGAGACTTATATGGATTCTTGAATTATAAGATTTGCTAGATAAGCAAGTTTAATCTTAGTCTAATCCATTGTCATCATCTTAGTTTGTGAAGTATTGGTATATTTGATAAATTTACTCATCAAACTCAAAATGCTGCTTGATGTGTTTTTGTGTAAGTCAAGGTAAGTTGAAATTGTAGATATGTCATTCTATGTACTGAATAGCAGTTGGTAGGAGATATAAAACTTGATTAATGACTTACTCATTCTTTGCGAATAGAAACAAAACTTAGCTACAAACAATTTGATTTGCTGTAATAACATGATCAACTATTCTGTAGTATGGTAAGTATCAGAGCTGAAAGAAATGTTACATGCTTGAGGGCCGGGGTGGGGAATATTTAAACAGTAATTTGCATTGGTTTTTAAGTTTTTGATATTTTGATCTGGTCATGTAATAGCCAAACATAATTGGCTAGCCATCAAACTGAGGAATTATTACAACCTTTAAGCATTTATCGAGCTGTTCCCCAGTGTATTCCAATCCAGGAAAAAACTTTAAAGTTTGACTTTTCCTATTCGACATTTAACTTTCATCATTCCTGTTGAGATTGGGGGTGGGGGCACTACAGAAACATATTCCTGTTGTAGACAACCTTGATATTGTGCTAGTACGATACCACTAGATTGTGAAATAGTAAAATCAACATGAATTATAAACCTACTTTTGTTGGTATTTTACACATTTACTTAACGTTATGCAGACTTAATCGCACAGTCTATCCCTCTAGCTCTTTGTTTGTTCGAGGAATAGATTCCTCGTAGAAGCAACATCTGTATGATATTTGCACAACACCGTAAGTGGTACAGGACGTACTACAGAGTACAAGCATTTCAAAGATTTGTATGTCAGTAGATTTTTCCTCCGTAAAAAATGGCTCAAACTGTTTTGGCCAAGCTTTTGTTGATCATTACACTTAATTTGTGGTTTTATGGTGGGCAAAGGGTGGTTTGATATCTTTGTTTTAGCTGACATAATGTTAATGTGTCATATCTAGTCACATTGTTTGGTGTTACAGATGCATACATAGTGCCTTGCAGTGAGTAATAGTATTGTAGACTTAATAACATCGATATGAAGAGAAGGAAGAGGAAGAATTAAACACTTGTCTTTTTGTCTGTAAATGTAGGCTGCTGTTAAGTTAACATCTTGTACATTAGCAATTTAGGCACCCCTATATCCAGCCTTGATCCAGTAAATGTAGGCTGCTGTTAAGTTAACATCTTGTACATTAGCAATTTAGGCACCCCTATATCCAGCCTTGATCCAGTAAATGTAGGCTGCTGTTAAGTTAACATCTTGTACATTAGCAATTTAGGCACTCCTATATCCAGCCTTGATCCAGTAAATGTAGGCTGCTGTTAAGTTAACATCTTGTACATTAGCAATTTAGGCACTCCTATATCCAGCCTTGATCCAGTAAATGTAGGCTGCTGTTAAGTTAACATCTTGTACATTAGCAATTTAGGCACCCCTATATCCAGCCTTGATCCAGTAAATGTAGGCTGCTGTTAAGTTAACATCTTGTACATTAGCAATTTAGGCACCCCTATATCCAGCCTTGATCCAGTAAATGTAGGCTGCTGTTAAGTTAACATCTTGTACATTAGCAATTTAGGCACCCCTATATCCAGCCTTGATCCAGTAAATGTAGGCTGCTGTTAAGTTAACATCTTGTACATTAGCAATTTAGGCACTCCTATATCCAGCCTTGATCCAGTAAATGTAGGCTGCTGTTAAGTTAACATCTTGTACATTAGCAATTTAGGCACCCCTATATCCAGCCTTGATCCAGTAAATGTAGGCTGCTGTTAAGTTAACATCTTGTACATTAGCAATTTAGGCACTCCTATATCCAGCCTTGATCCAGTAAATGTAGGCTGCTGTTAAGTTAACATCTTGTACATTAACAATTTAGGCACCCCTATATCCAGCCTTGATCCAGTAAATGTAGGCTGCTGTTAAGTTAACATCTTGTACATTAGCAATTTAGGCACCCCTATATCCAGCCTTGATCCAGTAAATGTAGGCTGCTGTTAAGTTAACATCTTGTACATTAGCAATTTAGGCACTCCTATATCCAGCCTTGATCCAGTACATGTAGGCTGCTGTTAAGTTAACATCTTGTACATTAGCAATTTAGGCACCCCTATATCCAGCCTTGATCCAGTAAATGTAGGCTGCTGTTAAGTTAACATCTTGTACATTAGCAATTTAGGCACCCCTATATCCAGCCTTGATCCAGTACATGTAGGCTGCTGTTAAGTTAACATCTTGTACATTAGCAATTTAGGCACCCCTTTATCCAGCCTTGATCCAGTACATGTAGGCTGCTGTTAAGTTAACATCTTGTACATTAGCAATTTAGGCACCCCTATATCCAGCCTTGATCCAGTAAATGTAGGCTGCTGTTAAGTTAGCATCTTGTACATTAGCAATTTAGGCACCCCTATATCCAGCCTTGATCCAGTACATGTAGGCTGCTGTTAAGTTAACATCTTGTACATTAGCAATTTAGGCACCCCTTTATCCAGCCTTGATCCAGTACATGTAGGCTGCTGTTAAGTTAGCATCTTGTACATTAGCAATTTAGGCACCCCTATATCCAGCCTTGATCCAGTACATGTAGGCTGTTAAGTTAACATCTTGCACATAAGCAATTTAGGCACCCCTATATCCAGCGTTGATCCAGTACATGTAGGCTGTTTAGTTAACATCCTGCAAATTAACAATTTAGGCACCCATATATCCAGCGTTGATCCAGTACATGTAGGCTGTTGAGTTAACATCCTGCAAATTAACAATTTAGGCACCCCTATATCCAGCCTTGATCCAGTTCATGTAGGCTGTTGAGTTAACATCCTGCAAATTAACAATTTAGGCACCCCTATATCCAGCCTTGATCCAGTTCATGTTTCATATCCTCAACTCCCAGGAGAATATTGGTATCATTCTACAAAGACCCAGAACCCAAGAACCAAGTTTTGTGATTTGACGGCAAACTAAACAATGGAGGAAAAAGTTAATAGTACCAGTCTGGTTGTCACTGTCTGCAAAAAACATTGGTGATAATATGTTGTATTTTTGAGGAAGGAATATGGTGTTGCCTTCTCATTGGTCAATTATATCTGGTTATGTCAGTGTATTAAGGTGCTTGTACATTAGGTTAATTTGAATAATGAATATTCACTTTTGGAATGAAGGGAACCAAAGTTTCTAGGTTGCAGTTAGTTGTATAGCACTGGGTATTTGAATGAGGGCAGTTTTGATACACCATTGCAGTGATCAGCCTCTGTGTATTCTGTATGATAGTGGTAGTCACTGCCTAACTATTTAACTGCATGCTCTGTAAAACAGTATGGGATTTATTAGCTATGAAATATCTTCGATCAGGACTTAACATGATGTGCGTACCATCAAAGGTTATGATGACAGTCATGTGGCAAAATAATATTCTTGAATGAAAGAAACTCATTACCTCAGAACAACCAAGAATGTGATGAAGCAAAGTCTGCAATGTATCTGTTGATGAGTGCAAGTTCAAACTGACTGTGTTGTGAAATATGTATCGTAAATGTCATAGTTGGTCAAAGAAAGTACAACAGGGGTCATTAAAGGTCACAGGATTTAAATTCATTACCATATGTATGTGCTGATAGATGCAAAGCAAACAATAGTTAAGACATAAATTGCGTTAAGTGAAAAGCATGTAATGGCAAATAAAATATATCAAAGTATATTTGAAGTTGACAATGGAGGAGAAGAAGGTTTATGGACAGTGTTGTTACAGTAGTGGTATATGCACTGTGGACCACAGTAGTATCTGCACTGTGGACCACAGCAGTGGTATATGCACTGTGGACCACAGTAGTGGTATATGCACTGTAGACCACAGCAGTGGTATATGCACTGTGGACCACAATAGTGGTATATGCACTGTGGACCACAGCAGTGGTATCTGCACTGTGGACCACAACAGGGTATATAAGCCCTATTGACTGCATCAGGGATATAAATGCCTTATGGACTGCAGCAGTGGTATCTGCACTGTGGACCACAGCAGGGCTCTATGCACTGTGGACCACAGCAGTGGTATATGCACTGTGGACCACAGCAGGACTATATGCACTATGGACCACATCAGGGGTATAAAAGCCCTATTGACTGCAGCAGGGTTATATATGCCCTATTGACTACAGCAGTGGGATATGCCTTATGGACTGCAGTAGTAGTTTGCACTGTGGACCACAGTAGGATGTATATGCCCTACTGACTGCAGCAGGGGTATATATGCACAATTGACTATGTAGTACTAGTGGTATCTGCACTGTGGACCACATCAGCGGTTTATGAACTGTGGACCAACCACAGCAGTGGTATATGTCTTATATATGGACTGCAATAGGGGTATATGCCCTACACATGGACTGCAGCAGGGATATATATTCCCTATAGACTACAATATGGGTGTATGTCTTGGGACCATAACAATGGTATATGTGCTATGTATTGCAGCGGTATTTGCCTTAGGGAATGCAGTGGCATATGTCATGGACAAATGTCTTTCAAACAGTTTAATATTAATGTCACAGTTTTAAACATGCACTTAAACCTCCTATCAGTTTTCACCCTCTGAGCTACAAGGGGTCAACAGTTTTTCTCACATGGTGGAAAAATTTGCTATTTCACAGTGTATAAACAATGTCATGTAATTCCCAAAATAATTAAAGGGATCTGTTACTCAAAGTTGGTCAAATGTGTCTATATTTGACATAGGAAGACTGTTCTTTCTCGATATTTAACATTTTGGTTAAAAATTCTATACTGTAAAAATCCTTATGAACGAATGACATGGTTGATGGCCCACAAGGGATTGTATGGTAAAGAATCACAAAACTTACTGTTTTTCTGGTGATTTGTCAATTTGTAGATGTATCCTCCAGGCAGTGCAGAAGAATATCCTGAAATGGCTTATAAGAGACATGGAATGTACCACAATGAGTACTTTGCTGCTACTGGTAAGTAATGGCTTATAAGAAACATGGAATGTACCACCATGAGTACTTTGCTGCTACTGGTAAGTACTCACCCATATGGCTTATAAGAGACCTGGAATGTACCACCATGAGTACTTTGTTGCTACTGGTAATTAATGGCTTATAAGAGACCTGGAATGTACCACCATGAGTACTTTGCTGCTACTGGTAAGTAATGGCTTATAAGAGACCTAGAATGTACCACCATGAGTACTTTGCTACTACTGGTAAGTAATGGCTTATAAGAGACCTGGATTGTACCACCATGAGTACTTTGCTGCTACTGGTAAGTAATGGCTTATAAGAGACCTGGAATGTACCACCATGATTACTTTGCTGCTACTGGTAAGTAATGGCTTATAAGAGACCTGGAATGTACCACCATGAGTACTTTGCTGCTACTGGTAAGTAATGGCTTATAAGAGACCTGGAATGTACCACCATGAGTACTTTGCTGCTACTGGTAAGTAACATGGCTTATAAGAGACCTGGAATGTACCACCATGAGTACTTTGCTGCTACTGGTAAGTTATCACCCATAGGAGTTTTACAGGTACATAATAACCATTACAACCTAATCATTGATTATCTGGAAAACTTGAAACAATGAGAAAAAGAAAAAAAAATTGGAGATCAGTATTGTTACAACAGTTTATTGAATCTGTTTTCTTGTATTGACAATAGTTGAGTTGCATTTCAATATCAGAAGCACCAAATCCTTGGCACATAAAAGGATTCTCTGCCAGTATAACTTTATTTAATGCATTTTACATACTAAGTGCCATCCCATCCCCCCCCCCCCACCCCACAGCAGTAAATTATAAATTTATAAACACTTAAAGCTAAGTACAACATGATATCACAGATTGGTCAATGCTTCTCTCTTATTTTCAGATGGTCCGTCAGATCCATGGACTAATGGAATGGCGCCCTCACCTGGATATGCCTCCTCTGTGGCGTATACCCCATCTCCGGAGAGTTACAACCAGAGTGAACACGTAAGTTTATAATTCCCTCCCAGTAAAGTCCAACCCTTCTCATTATGCTTCATATGTTTTTGTGGCATTCACATGAATTCAAAAAAAGGGGGGGGTATGGAGGGGTGGGCAATGCTAAAATCCCCTCAACCCTGACTGATTAAGGTCATTATTGGAATGGCCAGGTGAACGTAGGTGTTACACCTTTATCTGTCCGGAGTTATGGTTTCATCTTGGACACTAGCCTCTTCTAAGTTCTCACAGGTTATTACTAGTTATGTCAACAACCTCCCCAGAAAGTGCTCTGTAACATTTTCTTAGTGTTATATGTCAGAGGTGGTTAAGATGTTGGTGTTTCTTGGCTTAAAAGGCTAAAGAAGACCAACATCATAGTGAACCATTATCTACCCAAACATATACTTGAATCGGAAAAGATACTACACAGGCGCGACAAAATGTGGTCCAAGTTGAGGAACGAGTGAAATGTTTGAGAAACTTCACATTCCCCTGAAGTCTTCTTTGTTACTTGCATTAACATAGGAATTTGTCTCTGCACACTATTCGTAATTTGTTGGTTTTGGATTGTTTATTGAGCAAACATCTCTACTGAGACAGGAAATGCTGTTTGTTACTTGCAGGTAGGCAAGTAATCTAGGGAGTTATGATGGTGCGTGTGTGCATGCTTGCATGTGTGTGGGAGTGTGCAAGTGTGCAAGTGTGAGATGAGTGACCATGTGACCATGACATCCCAAGAAGGGGTATGTTGCCAAGGGTCATACTTCTATTGTGGCTTGTCCGTATTGAGTAAGAATCTTGTATTGTTTTTGGTTGGAGTCAAATGTTACCTGGGGATTGTTGCTGAATGTCATACATAGCATGTGTCTTCTGCTCATAGAGTATAACTTGTGTACTGATTTGGGCGGTAGTCAAACATCATTTGAGGTCAGCAAAGATGAAAAGAATCATAATGTGTAGAATATTTGTACATGTATACATAATACATTGACCTATCACATACAATAATATTTTGTCATTGAGGTCAACATTCAGTTCAGGTCAGAAGGAGCTAAGATCTGAAAATCATGTTAAACAGAATTTATCATAATAGAGGAATGTCTCATACTAAGTATGTGCCTATATTTATTTTTTGTGGGGTGGAAAGTCAGTTAAGGTCACCATAGGTCAAACTGTGCTAACCCAAAATGCCAAACTTGGAGTTAAAGTCTGGGTTAAGAAATCCATCTTACTGTAATTGCAATAGCAATTAACCATTAAGTCATCACTCTGGTTAATAAATGATTTGTAAATTCAAAATATATATTTTTTATTTGCAGTTTATGTTCAAACAATATAGAGAGAGAGATTTGAAGGACTAGGTTCCCCCCCCCCCCTGTTTGATACTTTGAATGTTTCTCAAGCATTGTGAATAAAACTTGTATTTCTCTGCAGCCATACGGTTCCAATCCTGAAACCCTCAGTCTTCCCATATCTGCTGCCACCTATCGCCCTGGCCAGGCAGTGTCTTCATCGTATTCAACAACGCCTCCTGTGAATGGCTCCGAACCTGATTTAGGTAAGGCATTTAATGAGTATTGTTCCTGGTGTGAGAGACTTGATAAATAGCTTGGATAATGCCGCAGATGTGATGCAACCTACAGATTCATTTAACATAGATCACATGTGTTTAGTAATAAATCAATTGACTACTCTGACAAGAGTTCTGCTTATGCATTTTAATTTGGGATAATTATCATGTGAGGGCTGAACCAGCAAGCCCCAAACAGAAAGCACTTGGAGCAATTTTAATTGATGTAAATAAATAGAACCCTCATTTTCTGAAGTTTCATCCCATTATTCAGTATATTTACCCTTGGCTGGTGCCACATATACTGCAGTTGTTTTATTGTTTTGTTTTTTGGTGCTGAAAACAAACTCTTTGCTGGTACTCTAATGCCACCTGGTGAACCCAAAACAATAGCAGGATAGGATAGTTTCAAGGTTTTCCACAAGCCAAAAAAAAACCCAGTCATAAAGTCAGAACAAAATATATACAGCAATAAAAGGCTAAGACCAGGGTTTAATTATTTGTTGTGCAAAAGGGATTATAGAATGATGGAAAGGCATAGTAAAAAGTGCATACAATTTAAACTTTTTAGGTCAGAAGTAGCAAGGAAAATGAAAGGCACTTAGTGGAAGGTACTCATAGAGTTGTTGTAAAGCATTGTGATGTAATCACCTTATTCAAACACATAGCCAGGATAGTTCATATAAAAAGGTTAACTTTCTGGAACAATTATATTTTTGTTTGAATATCTTGCAGCAAGCAGAACAGGGAGTGCAGGTCCTGCTACTACAGCTGCTGCCAATGGAGGAGGAGGAGGAGGGGGAGGAGGAGCCCAGACTGGTGATGTCATGGGAAAGGCCCTTGCATCGGTGAGTTAACACTTTTAAAACTGTCCCTTGCATTTGCATTGTAATGTCTCTCATCATCTAAGTTACCTTCCACAGGAACTGGATTGCTTGTATGTTTGTTGTTTAATATTCTCTAAAAAAGAAGGTTGCACTTTAAAATAAAGGATCAACCGTCAGGTTTTACTTAACTACATTTCCACAGCAGATATGCACAGAGCCTACTATACATTTTTAAGACTTGGAGATGAAGTTTTTATTATGATTTCCATCTACTTTCAATGCGTTGCATGCTATTTGCATCTTATTGGACAAAGTCTGTAAGGCCAAACAAAATAAATAAATAGAACAACCAATATCAGTGCTGGTTACATTTCAACACCAGATTAAGTTTCTGAGAACCTTTTTACCAGCAATTAAGACTTCTCATAAACAATAGAAAAGTTTAGCATGGAAGACTTTTCTTTACACTTTATGAAACAGTGAGTTTAATATAAGAATAAGCCTGTATAGAGTGGAAGCCAGCATTACAGTTTGGTAACAAGGGTGGGAACGGAACAAACCCCTGAAAATGATGGCGTTTTAACGATAATAATCTTTCATAATTCTTGAAGATTTGACTGCCAATTATAATCCTTGACACTATGAAGTCAGTTATAAGTTCAGGAGTGATTCACTCTCCAAAAAGAAGCAATTTTATTGCAAATCCTCCCCGATATGTTTCCTATTAAAATCTGAGGTAAACTGTGATCCAATAGAGTTCATCAAAATAACCAATGAGATATTTCTGGAATTAAAACTCTGTCAACTAGTATGTGGCTAACTTGTGAATGGTAGATTTGGAAGAGGAAGTGGGTGGTGACCCAGAAGGGGGTCATGGTAGGCACAGAGCTGATATGTTACCAAATGTTTGAAGGTAAGGTAGATGAGAAAGTGCATATGATGTTTGGAGACAGGTAAGTACCATCTCTCGTATATAATATGTATATATACATATATATATCTAAACCAGTTTTTTGAGGATATTAGGCATTTAATGTACAAGTGTGATATTTCTGCTTGTGTTTGTTTAACTGAACCAGTGGTGTAACTGAGACCTACACACACACACACACGCCTGCACACAGTCACCACCCACACATGCAAACAACTGGAATTATGAAGCAGCTACTAGCCAGCGAAATGTTGCCTTATGTACAATAATTGAGTTGATTTGAAATGAAAAGTACTGAAACTCTGCTGTTGGTGAAGGAATGTGACATATTCTATTGATATTTCAATGTAAAACAAAACTAGAAAGGCAAATTAAAGATTGAAAATATGAACATTAAAACAAACCGGTACTTCTGTACCCACTCTGATGCGGTTATTTATTTAAGGTAGATTTCACTACTATTGTCTTGAGCTAGTAAACTCTTCTTTCTAAACCTCATGCATTGATTTTTACTGTTCAGAAAGAATAGTGCCATAAATGTCACCAGCTAGCCCCTAGTGGATCTGCTCAAGTCCCTATGACCCCATTTTATAGACATGTTTTGTGAGACCTCCTTGACATTTATTAACCTCTGACAGTGGAAGGATTGGCATTGCAGGTCCTGGTGAGGTCCCTTGGGTGGTTCCATCCAAAATTGTCAGATGGGAGTCGTGAGGGAGGGGTAAATAACAGCCAAGGGGTCAAAGTGACATCGATTAACTTCCATAAGCTGAGGCGTCTGATGAGTTCTACCCCTATGAAACGTTTCCCATTGTTACTGTTTTGTTGCTTTGAAAGCAAATGAATTGTTCTCGGAATCTTGTCTTAGTACATGCCACTCTGTGACCAAACGGTTAAAGGATATGAGGGCACAATTATAATTGGACAAAACAATGGATGAGTCCTTGATAATCACAACTGTTTGATGACCCATTTATTGAAGTCAGAGCAAACTGGTTTGCTTGGCCATTCATTTCAATTTCTCTGCACCTTTATCCCTCCATTCCTACCCCCACTCACCCCATCCCTCCATCAATCCTGACCACTAGCTGATGAAACATGAAGAGAAAATGACAATCCCAAAGCTTTTGCATGTTCAAATTGATATTGTCTATGGTCTACCACCCCCCCTCCACCAACTCCAACTGCACCCCCCCCCCTGACTTCACCACTAGTTGCTTAGTAACTTCCCTTCAGTCCTTTATCAATAACTCTAAATTAGTGCTGTTATTGCTACGTTCAACTTGTACAGAAACACATGGGTTTGTGTTTTGTTTCTCACCATCCACATGTTTTGGAGAGTATGTTTTAGCCAGCATTGCATATCTTATTGTGAAGCACTGGGCAATGCTTAGTTTATATGTTTTATTTGATTTGATTGTGGGTGGCTTTTGGACATTATTCATAGTCCAGCATCATCATCGTCGTCGTCCGGGCAGTACAGCTGCAGCTTGAGTACAGCTGTTACTTACACGCTGCTGCCCAGTGGAAGCAAAGAGGACTTGAGCTAAATTTAGTGACTAATCCACCGTTTGCACAGGAAGGGGATTATTTTCCATTGTTGCTGAAATAATTTTAATGCTATTAACTTGCCCCCGAAACATCACCAATACTTTTGCGTCACTTTGATTTTGAATCTTAAATTTGTTGTAATGTAAATAATGCTAGTTTTCAATGTCATTGCATAAAGTTAAAATCTTTTTTGACAACCTTTTCCTATCTTCGATGGGGTAAAGTGTCGGTCAAGGCTGCAGTTGCCATTGCAGACGAGACTGAGCTTGTGGATTCATTAATGTGATCAACAGACAAGCAATGCTATGCCAGGTTAGGCAGTATAAATGAGAAAGCCAGATATTGAGCCGCTTTACCCTGAATCCGGCAACAAACTGTATTATCAAGTTTAGAGGAAGATACGGTGGCAATACCATCAGTCAATCGTGTAGCTAATAAGAATCACAGGATGGAACCCCAAAAATCATGAAATATCATTAAATTCTCAGGAAAATTCCCAGGGTGATCTATTCCATGGAGATTGACATCTTAAACATTTATAAGATTCAAGCATGAAATTGGTTTTCACTCTTAAGATAACAGCTTCAATATTCCTCTCCAAGATGATGTCGGCAAAAATACTTTTAGCCGAGCTGTCTTTGTCTCAAAAGTTTCAAAATGCAGAACAACTGACAGTTATCCCAGTCAATTCAATGGTATAATGCCACCGGTACTTTGTCTTTCACCCACCTTGTTTGCTTCTTTGAAGTCCCAACTTAAAACTCATCATTTTATCATGTTCTTTAATGATTGATCTCGGTTTTGATTCCTTGCTGGAGGCAAAAGGAGTTAATGCAATGGTGATAGCATGTATGTGTGTTTATGTATGTGATGCTTGTAAATATGGTAACTTTAAAAGTTAATGGTGTCATTTGAGGTCAACGGAGGTCAAAGTCTGAAAACTTTATGAATACGCTACCTCAAAAAGTACATCTTTGTTGAACTGCATATGTGGTTTGCAGATTTAGCTTGTTGAGTACAAGAACCCTTTTGAAGTTGGTGGAGGTCAAAGGTCATTTGCGTCAACATTTAAATGAAAGTCTGAAAATCTTGTAAACACGATAACACAAAAGGCACATGTTTCTTGAACTTATACTTAGTATGTAGATCCAGCTTGGTGAGTGCAAGAATCCTATCGAAATTGGCAGAGGTCAAAGGTCTCATGAGGTCAACAGGCATCAAAGTCTGTAAACCTTCTAAAAATGATCACTCCAAAATTGATGCTACAATTTATCTGTGAATTCTCCAATGCTATGATTTTCTTTTTGTGAACATAGTCAAACAAAGTTAGTTTATAGTTAGTCAAATTCATTTTAGTTCTGTGGAGGGTCTCCATAGGTCTTCAATAAAACATACCTGGCATCCAAGTCATGAAATCTGCTTCAGAATTCATACTCATGCTTTAAATGTGCCCTTTAACCTCCAAAAGGGTTTCTCCCTCTGAGCTCCAAGAGGTCAACAGGTTACCTCAAATGGACACAAACTGGCTCAAGGGGGGGGGGGGGGTAACAGGTTATCTCAAATGGTGGAAGAGTTGGCCATTTTTTCAAAAAAAATTCATCTTTAAACACTGTCATGTAATTCTCAACAATTATTAAAGGTATTTGCTAGCTAAAAGTTGGTAAAATGTGTCTCTATTTCACTTAGGAAGACTGTTATTTCTGGATATTGAAACATTTTGAGAAAATTGTATGGCAAGGAATCACAAAACTAACTAACCTTGTTTATATCAGTTTCATTAATTTATTGATTGATTTTTTATTTATTTTCTGATTTTGTTTGGACTACTTTATTTCTTTTATTACTCTGGACTTATCTTATACTTGTTTTTTGTAATATTTTACTATAGTCACATGTAAAGTACTTTGAAATATTCTTTTTTGTAAAGCATTAAATAAAGATATATATTATAATTATATACGTTGGCTAGGTTTGAAAGTTATCCCAGTAACTTCAATGGTTTACTGTAGGTTAGCTATGTTTTTAATGTATTCCAGTTATTCCAATGATATGTTATTCCAATGGTATGCTGGCTAGGTTTTGAAGTTATCTCATTTTTAATACTTTGATAGGCATCATTGAATTTTCAGAACAATACTAAAATTCATGGATAAAACATGATCAAATTATTAAAACCTGGTATTCTCTTTTGGACAGTGATGCATCACTTTGATGGCTCATAGAATGCAAAAGCGTCGCTTTCAAAAAATTCAACAATGAAATGCAGAACAGAAGAAATTCAGTAAACTTTTTGAAGGTGAAAGATTTGAACAAGTACCATGCTCATAAAAAAAATCCACAGAATACAATATGAACCATGTTGTAATACAGTGCTCATACAAATCCACAGAATACAATATGAACCATGTTGTAATACCATGCTCATACAAATCCACTGTATACTTATAGTGTGGCCGTTACAAAGAATTGAAATTTAAGTAGCGTCCTAGGATGGTGTTTTATAGTTTTTGAGTTATCAGTATAACTGAAGTATGTGTGAAGCCAACACAATTGATTATTTAGAAGTAACACTTATCGAATCATTTGCAGTATTTCAATATCTTTCCTTTTGCACAAAGTTGTCCAATTATTCTGCAAAAAAAAAAAAGATCTGAATTCTCAAAAAGTAATTGCAATTATCTGGGAGATGTAAGTGGCAGTGTTGAGATAGAGATAAAAATATGTTAAGCAGTAAATTTTCACTCTGATGTCTTAAACTGAAACTTAATACACTATCACTTATTACATCAATACTTATAACTAGATATCATACTGTTACTTATTATAAAGGTAGTTGTTACATTGGTACTTGCACAGGTACTAATTACTTGTGACTTCTCACAGTGGAAACTTGCTACACTGATACCAATTCTCCCGTGACCTATTGACCCTTGAATGTATAGTTAGTACACTGGAACATGTTAAAGTATGGCCCATTACTCATTGCATTTTGAATATACATAGTTGGTGTTTATGGCTTTCTGACTCTGTGTAATTGGTCACTGTTTTACCAGAACTTATTACATTAATTGGTACCTATTTTGTTTAGGAATCTAGAAAATGATAATTTTTTTGGCAGTGGGCCCTATGACACGGAAACTTATCACACTGGGAATATTGACAATGCTAGTTTGTTACTGTCTATCATAGTAAACAGCATTATTAACTATCGTTATGGAACTTAATAGTCTTAACAATTATTATATTGGAACATAATACAGTGAGAACTTAATATGTAGGAACATAGGAACTTAATACAATGGAACCATAACATTAGTACTTCCCACATGCAGTCTAATGGGTTACCTACAGTTCATTGTTGTTCTATTTTATGGAGTCCTTTTATACTTGTCTGATGTAACTTCAGACCCCCTCCCCACCCCCCCTTCCAAAAAAATGGAAAGGAACAAGCACTATCATTTCCAATCCACTTGTTTCTTGAGTTGTTTTTCCCCAAACTTTTGTGGTCCTGGTAAAGTTTCCTGAGATGGATGATTTAATGGCTCAACTGGCAGGTTATAAATCATCTCCTCGGCAGTTCCGTCCCAGTAGACTCTTGCAGTTTACATTCTTTCCAGATTTTTCGTAACCTACGATTTCAGGGATATTTTTGGAGTAAAAAAAAAAAGCTGGAGATTATTGAGGTCATTCCACCAAAGCTGGAATTCCCCTGGTAGTGGTTGACATCACTGTCTTTGGTTTCTGCTGCATAGTGGTTGGCCCTCTGTGGTAGGTTTCTGTTACTGAAACACCTTTACGTAAAACTGTCACAAAGAATGTACCAGAACGGAATGAGAAAGACCATACCATGAAAAATAAAAATGTGTAAAAGAAAAAAGGAAAGAAAAACACTTGCCTTGAATTAGAATACATATATGAGATGGTGACACCTATAATAATCCTGGTGTGCCTAGATCAGGCAGCCTTGTGGAGTAGATATGGTAGCTGGTGATGATGGACAAAAGAAAGATAATTAACTGGTATTTTTCTGTTTCCTTTTGAATTTGATTCAGCACTAAGAATTCTATACTTGTGAGACTTTAGGGAACATCAGTATGTTCTTGCTTAAGTTGCTTCTTGCCTATAATGCCAGGATATTGTTGCCATGGTAACTCTCACTGACCAAAGACAGTAGATTTCTCAAAGTAGTTTGGTTTGTTGTTGTTGTTGTCTGAAGCAAGCTTCCAATTTTCAAATGATTGATTTGAAATTTGTATTAGTGTCTTCACAATCTGGGTAAAAATGAAAACTACATTTGTGCAACTTTCTCAAAGTACAGTCTATATAAATATACCACACTAGCATACAAACAGCTCAAAATCTCTCTCAGTAATTTTATACTTAACTTCCTAACTTCTCAACGGCAATTCTAGATATTAGAGAATTTAATATGACAGTGAGCAGAACGCTATTGGAGGGAGGGGGAGGGGGGATTGGGGGGTTATTCTGAAAGTAGTACCATGAGGAAATCTATTTGTGGGGTTATTGCTGATCAGTTGTGAATATGGCTGATCAGCTTTGGTGCTACATTTTTCTTGGGGGGGGGGGGGGAATATTGACACCAAATATATGTAAGAAAGGGAGGAATAACCAAAATGCAAAACATAAACACAAATGCAGATAACTGTTGGTATCCATATTAGTATTCTTCTTTCATAACCTTCGGTGCTTATCACTCTTCTCCATTTTTTGAACCAGCTGCTTTTGATGGATTTTCATACCAAAGAATTCAACATTTTCTTGCTCAGCTGCTACGGGTTAATCACACTTTGTAAAATTCCGGTGTTTATTTTCTCTCAATGGTCAAATTCCATAGACACCTAGAGTCCAAGTGAATTGTTCATGATCACTGTGTGACATTGACAACCCTACTCCCTTTATTTTGTCCTATTTGGGTTCCTCTACCTCAATAGCCAGGATTGTTTTACCTGGATGTCCCTACCATTTATGATACCTTCATTCAAGTTTAACCTGTCTCCATAATATTCCTTCACCAGGAGGGCAACCAATGCAATTGTTCACTTATTCATCATTTCCTTGAGAGTAAAATAATTTTGAAATAAAAGTTGTTTTCTTGGTTCAGCCGGGGCTGTTTATTACTGTGTGTGTTACTGTAAGACTCTTGAATGAGGAGGAAGTGAACCCCAAGGGGTCAAAAGTATCCTGGAGTAGACCTTTGTAACCTGACACCTCCAGTAAGCAGGAAATGAGGTTGTTAGACTCTTTGGGATGTACTATTATCACAGAGGGGTACCACAGAAAGAAAGAAAGTTGACTCCTGTAGTGGGGAGTTTGTGGTCTAATTAATACGATAAGAAAACGGTAGTAATTATGTCAGAATTTAGCAACAAGCAAATGCCAAAAATAGGAACAAATATATCAAAGCAATATTGGAGAGTTTTCTTTTCTTTTTTCTTTCAAGATTTATATCAGAAGATGTAAAACATTAAGTTTGAACAAAATGTTCGGTGATGGACTATGAAACATATAAATTACATGGTTTAGACAGGAGTAACACTAGTATGCCCTCAATGAAAAATACAGCCTTCATATATCTCACCAATTTATAAACCAAGCAACTTGTGTTGACCACAAAGATCACAAGGATTTTAAAAAGGAGGGGGTGCCTGATCACTAAGCCTTATGAATGAAATTAATGTGTGATTGAATAATATGTGGCTTGGCCAGACACAGAGTTACTTCCAAAATGCAAGCTGCAGGTCTAAGACATAGTTTGTTTTTGTAATAGTAAGTTATTTTGAGAGATTTGTTGTGAAATGGATGTGGATCGGATACACTCTTTACTACCGTTCTTCTCCCACGACCTTCCCACCTTACAGTAGAGTACTTTACACTTTTATAGGTGGGCTGATCTTGGCAGAATAGTAGGCTGTAATTATGGTCAAATGGGTAGATGAATATTACATGTAACATCGATATAAATTTGCAAAAATTAACCTGTTATTTGCGATAAACAGATTCATATTGAATCCTTCAGTCATTTCCACTGAAAGATATGTGTTGTATTCCACTGTCTGTAGAGTCACTGTAAGAAACAGCAATGACTAGAATGAATTCATGTACTTACCATACTATTTGAACATGGTAACTTTACAATCCGATATATGAGTTTAATCGTAGTCTTTGTTCTTTGTGTTTTAATTTCTTTATGTGATTTGTTATGCAAATCATAGCATGAATTAAATAAATGTTCTCTCATTCATGTGACTGGATTAATGTTACAGATGCAAAATTTGTACTGTCTGGGTACTAAATGTTTTATTTAATGATTGCTTTGTATTAATTGATACCAAAAATAGGGAGGATTGCCCCAGAGTTTTCCAATGATAGTCGTTTAGCTATGTCTGTGTGGGATGGTACACAGTCCCCATGAATGCATTTCTTGAATTGCATCATGTACTACCATTACCAACTAGTGCCTCCTCGGATAGAGTTTTATAATTGATAATGCTAAAACTGAACGTTTGTTAAACACTTCAATCTCTACAGATACATTATATATATATTTAGCTGACGATCGGTTTATCCAGTCCCTGATTTCTCGTAGTGAACTATTAAAAGCCACATAGCTTAAGAGGCAAACGTCACATAATAATTTTTGTATTCTATTTTAGTGGCATGTTTACATGTAGCACTAATGATTTATCTAGTCATGGTGTCTCATAACACATGTTCTTCAATTAATCGCCAAATATTTTGTCAAAATCAACTTCTGACATAGATGCCTGGCTTCAATGATGTGTCATGCATGACACCCCTGTTCTTCATGTTACCCAATGAAGAGGAGAGAGGGGGAACATTGGTGTTAGAGGAACATGTGGGGAAGCAATTGAATTATGATCATGGTAATCCCTATAGAGCAGCTGCATGATCAGCAATAGACCACAGGACCTGCTAAACTCCCAAACGTGTACAGTAGTAGTAGTTGTAATAGTGCTGTGTGTCATGCCAGCTACACATCAAAACACATTTTATAGATACCTTCCGAGGGTAACCTTTTGTCTACAAAACCCTCTGTGAAAGTGGCATGTCCCAGCTCGGAATTTTGGCAACAGGGAGACTGGAGAGAGAGAGAGCTGAGAGACTTTTTGCTGCTCAGAAGCGTATGTTGATGATTTATGGCTGGTTCCCTGACCTGTGTGGCAAAAGAGGAAAAGCAGACTTGACTGTGTATGCATAGGATCTGAGTATAGAACACATGGCAATGAGTGGGACAGTTACTACACTACAGGCAGGCAATAGGATTCTACCATTGTTATGATCAAGGAACTACTTGCTTTGTTTATTTGCTTGCTAATCAGTCTCTTTGTTGTATCTCTTGTCTTGAAAAAGGATGTGTGGATGGAGATAAACTTGAGTTGGAAGACAATTCTTGGAGACTTCTTCTGGTTTTAGATTTATCTGACAGGAAGTGTGGTAGGAAGGATTTAGCAAGGCTGCATGTGTTAACTGTGTGTTTGATAGCATTGATTACATAATATCAGTACTGTGTAGCCAGTGACCTATTGGAGCAGTGTTCACAGTGTTACTGGTTAGCTGCTACACAGCTCAAGTTATATTACCATTCAAGGAACTGTATGAGCAGCAGCAAGAAAGTTGGTTATGTTTGACGGGAAAAAACAAAAACATGTTATATAGAGTCAAGTGCACTTAGAAGATTCAGATAATATCCTGTGAAATTTGAAGCCAAACTTAACCAACGGGGAAACTCAGACCTGATTTGGAAGGATCAGGTTACAAGGGAAAGTTTGTTTTTTCACCTTTCTTGAGGGTTTTGTGTAATTCTTGATCACATAATCTGGAGACATGTTTTAGTTTGGTTTGTAACAGTGCTCATTCTGGAAGGAATTCATATTTGCAAGGAGGAAACTCAACTCTTGATAGAGATAGTACAAGAGGAATTCATATATTAATGGTTTCATTTCAACTATTGAAAGAAATCAGAAACATTTCACATCAAGTACCATTGGCTGAGTGAACTAATTCCTAACTGCAGTCTTCACTATTGTTCTAACTCTGTAAATTGACTTGTCCAAAAGTCACATTCTATCCTTAACTTGAAAGGAGTGGACATAAATGTTTGGGAATTAAACTGGTGTAAACCTTCATTGTGGTAACTAGTAGAATTCCCAGGTGACTCAATTAAAACATTAAAGGAATATATATTGATTTTTGCAAAGGTTAAAGTTCAATTGTTATTTTGGTTATGAGAGGTATGGAGAGGCTTCAGATGGATTCTGGGTACGTACCAGTGACAGGCAG
The DNA here is from genome assembly GCF_037975245.1 of Apostichopus japonicus. Taxonomy (NCBI): domain Eukaryota; kingdom Metazoa; phylum Echinodermata; class Holothuroidea; order Aspidochirotida; family Stichopodidae; genus Apostichopus; species Apostichopus japonicus. The sequence continues at coordinate 1,287,878 of NC_092564.1, read as the reverse complement.
TACTGTAGGGTCGTACCAACAACCAACCATGTTCATTCCAAGCTTTGCGCATCCACATTTCTCTTGGGTAAGATTAAGCAATACTCACTCAGTGTACCATCATATAGTAGTTATTCCTGTGTATGTAACCAGGACATATTAATTGTGATTTTATTAATTTTATTTTGTTCACGGTATTCGGGTATTTTCCCTGCACGTTATTAATTCACATAGATCTGTATTCTTTTAAATTTGAAGAATCATTACCAGTCAGAAATTTTGTGAAACAAATTAAAATACTATTTAAATTGTCTTGCTAGGATTGCAGCTATTATTATTGATAGTTGATTGGAAAATGATCAGTTTGTTCGTTAAGTTTGGTAGCCACGTAATGCTTTGACGTACTGTTTAGCGTTACTGGTACAAAAATGGACTCTCAGTCCTTATGCACAGAGAGTTCGTTGAATAGTCGCAAATGAGGGAAAATTGAATTTAATGTCATATTTGTAGCTGGAATTGGATATTCATTCTTTACATGACATATTAAAATCATATCTGTATTTCTCAATGTAATAATACATGTATGGGTGACAGTCATCAGTGTAACCCCAAATATATGCTAGAAATTAAACTAATGGTCACAAAAGTAGACAACCTGAACCTCCAGAAAGTACTTTTGAATACTTTTAGCTAACATTTGGGCCCGTTCTTATGAATGTGGCATTATTGTGTACCATTTATGCAAGTATTTACACAGTACACTACAGGTTACCCCCCCCCCCCCCACACTGAACTCAAACGGAGAGAGCATTTATATGTATTGAGGGATTTATGTCTTTGAGGGAACTATTGCTAGTCCCCCAATGTGGTAGGTTGGGCTGGGGGGGGGAGGGGCTGTATAACCCATACTTGATGTTCTTGGTTGGGATAAGGGTTGTATGACTGTATCAAATGCAGTTCTCATGCAAAGTAACATGAGCCACTGACTCATACCTGCTGGGAGAAACAGATCAAATCTATCAGGATCAGAAAAAGAACCTGATAGTCGAATTTCTTATTTCCATGTAGTTAATATATTAGTACCAAAGTTTCTGGAAGTGCAATGAGAGGGAGGGGAATGGGGATGGTTTTGGGCAGAATGGAAAAGAACGATTCAACAGGGAAATGATAGTACGGCACCCCTCTGACTTTACCTGTTCAAATGACTATAGAAAAAAAGTCTGAACTACCGAAAATTTAATTCAGGTATTGAATTATTATACTCTGTGAGAAAGTTTTGTAGAATGGAATTAGTTATCAGTTAATTAATTACTCGCTTGTTAAGGTTTATTTGTTAAGGTTTATTTGTTTAAAACAAAATGAGTGATCTCTTTTGAGCATGAACCAACATCAGTGAAAGGCATTCGATTACACACAGACGTTCTTTCCTGAATTGTTTCTCTTATATGTTAGTTGTACAAATATAGGATCTATTAATCTGTTATGGTTTTATTTTAATCAATTATTAATCAACATTAATAGGTGTGATAGATAAACAATTATGGTTTAGTTATAGTCATGTTGCGTTTCCCTTGGTCACTGTGAGGTGTCTGGACTTCCTATGGTAAACATTGGGCTTGAAAATTAATGAGTTTTTGTTAAAAGAAAGTAAGCATTTTAGCATACAATGATAGTTTTGATTACTTGTGAATCGGTAATTATCATTTACCTATCCCGGATACAAACGCACAGCCTTTTGGTCACTAGCTAGGAATGGGAAGGTATGTATTCAAGCCTATCAGCATACATACTGTGCTGTACAGTATGCTTTAGTATGTTTGTGTATGAAACAAGAACTTGCATACAAAATTGGAAATCCCAAGAGGCCTTGTCGACATATCTCATACTTAAAGATACTAAATAGTAATGAATTCTTACAGATCATATTTGTGTGCACTGTGCATATGTAGTCTTGAATATTATATACCGAGCTATTGTTGATGTCCTGTAACATTGACGGACAGCTTTCACAAACCTCCAGAGACTACATGTGACTTGCGGAATGGATGTTCCATATTGCGCACAGAAGATGTGTTTATGTTATTCTGGGCTTATCTCCTTTTTCTTTAACCTTTATCAATCAAGAAATGTCAAGAAAGGAACATAACCAATGTCAGACAATGAAATATGCTAATATATTGAGTACACAGAGCTGTTTCTAGTCGAGGTACAAAAAACCAAAAATATTGATCATGTAAATTTAGCCATAAAAACATTAAAGTAGGTACTGATTTCTAGCAAATGTTTGAAATCCTTTTCATTTGTGGATCTGTCAAATCCTGTTTTCACTTCCATGGATATACAGTATCCCAGGTTTGCTTTCAAACATGGGTTCTATCTGACACTTAATTTCTTAAATGAAGAATGGGCTGTTGACAGTATTTCAACAGTTACTTCAGTCCAAGGGGAATTCTTTGATTTTAAAGGTGGGGGCGGGAGTGAACATTGGAGGAGGTGCAGGACTGCAGGTGTCAGAGCACTTTCAAACAGAGATCAGCTTAAGTACTAATTACTAATTAGATAATTGGAGGTTGCAACTGAAATGAATCATTCAATGACAACTTTAATATTGAAAGTCTTTACTAAAGATTTTGACCACATTGCACAGATGTACGCTGTTAATTACCCGTTACCCAGCTGAAATCCTTGCTATATTTTTATGGTGCATAAGAATCCCACATTTTGTGAATATGGTATTTGATCCGTTAATTGTGAGGAAATGGTGTCTTTGACTTTTGCCACTCTTAACTCCTTACTTAATCCTGCAATAACATCCAATCTATATGCATGTATTATACAGGCTGAATAAACTGTCATTGTGCTTGCTTAAGTGCATTGTGATCATTGTGTGCTAGCTGAATAAACTGTTGTGGCATAAGTAATGTTCAAGTGGAAGCTGTGAAGGATGAATAAATAGTCTTTGACTCCTTTGATGTAGAATTTTAATAAATACTGCTTAAATTCATGTTGCATTTAAGGTGACAATTCTATACTGATTGATGTGAAAATCCTACTTTTATATGCTTCTCCCAGGGAGCTGCTACTCTAACGTTAGAGTAGCAGCTCCCTGCTTCTCCTTTGAATATGTACAGGCAGTATCTGTTCATTTAGGCCCCTGGTGTTCAAACTAGTTGGCTTGGTTATATTCACATTGATCATCTTTGGAACCTTCCAGTGGCTGATGTTGTGGCCTGGGGAGGGGGTTAACAGTGAGAACACTTATTATGGTTAATGATACCATGGAGCTATAAACAGATGATACTTAGGGGCAAAGTGGTAAATTATGTTTTGCAACTTTGGAGCAATTTATTTTCAAGACTTTTCTTCTCTATATGTTTCTCTCCACAAAAGTCAGCAACCCTTTTCTCTGGATTTATTTGACTAACTTTAAAAATTCAAAAACAGGTCAGGACACCCAGTTTGTGTACCAGATATTCAGGCTCTAGAGTAGGCTTTTATCGGTAAATGAAGATTAAATTTAATATTGTAATAGTCCGCTGATTTGCAATGATCTAAAGCAACAAGAGTGTGTTGCATTCAATTCTTCAGTAAAACAGGTTGCAGCCCCCCCACCCCACCCCCATCCCAGTAAGGCTTGAATATGTAAATTAAGATGTCCTTTATTTTATTCAGTATCGCAGTCAGCCACTGATTCCCATTGCACATATTTAACAGTGTGTATGTTATGTTGACTGATGGCTTGGTAAAAGGAAAAACAATACTTTGTTTCTGATAAAGTCATAGTTAAAGCAAGAATTTAAAAGAAGAACATTTCTAGAATCCAGGAGCCAAGAAGCTATTTCTTGCATTTTCTTCCACATGAGAGGGCTGTTATGAATAATGTGATGCACTGTTGATGATGTATTGTTTATGACTAAAATAGTTATCATGATAAACCTACAAGTATACCCTTGACATTCAAGGTAATAAATTAGCTTAAAAGAGTAAATTTAGAAGAAAGATCACGCCCTCAAGAGCTGCTATTTCTTGAACTGATGGCACAAAGCTGTGGACAAATAATCGTTGACAGATTCCCCTCATACTATAATTATTTTAGAGTATGTCTCTGTTTTGGAGGAATCTTTCCAGTTTTAAAGCGTTAACATAAGAGGATAAAATAATGGATTTGTTTTTCGTTCAAACTGTAAGGTGAAAACATACTGCAGATGTAAGGGATTGCATCTGGGTTACTTCATTTCTTGTAAGCTGGACAGAAAAAAACTACCAAAAAGTGAAAGCTGTACAAAAGTTGGAAAGTGTTTGTCCAGCATATATATAATACAACTGGTGTATACCAGTGTGAACGAGGATTTTAATTTGGTAGTGGTTTATTCTGTATATATTTTACGTACTGAGGAGCTGTAACAATGCCAGGTGTTCTCAGCACCATTAATATACACACCTGACACCTGTTCAGTATCATGCACCTACCTACACAGATCTGTTGGGTATCATACATGTTGAATAGCATTTGGCTTCCTAATATCAATTCAATATTTTTAGATTTCTTTTCATATAAAAAGAACTCTAGCTTGAGGTATCAGCTTACTTTTAGTAGAGTATTTGGGCTCCCTAAACACTTTAGGTTCAGTGGTCATTAAATATAAAATGATCACACAGTTTTGATGGAAAAAACTAATAGTAAAACAAGCAATCATACAATTTTGCAAAGATTTTCTTTTATCCCTTTAAACATCATTGATAAAAACTTGTTTAATTTTCTTAAATTGTGTTAATCGACGTTATGTCCTAGAAATGAACAAGATCCCTTCATCCATATTCATCAGAAGTACGATAGGAACCTTGATTTCAAGTAACAAGCTAAAAGCTATTGGTGAACTGTCTCATTTTTCCAAGGGGCAGTCTTAAAATCATCAATCTGTCAAGATTTGCAGACGCACACCATTTGATAATAACCAGCTTGCTGCTAAACTGCTGAATTACACACTATACCCCAAATTTCAATCTTGGAATTCTGGTTTTATGGCCTGGAATTCTAGGAAGTAGACTACATGTAGCTTTTCGAGAAGAAGTCAACGTTGAGATTTAATTTGTCTGACTGTGCTAGCTCTGACCACCCAGTTTCATGGTTAAAGTGTTATTAGTATGGTTTCTGTGTGCATAGGATAAAATTATTAGGGCAGGGATAGATGCACCCCCCTCCCCCCTGCCCCTTCCTCACGATCAATATCAAGAAGAAAAAGACCTACATAAATCAATCTCAAGATCTTTTTTGTTTTTTTTTTGTTTTTTTGTGAGCATTAAAAAACCTGGATTACCATTTGAGTAGCCAATGGTTTTGTTGACACTAAATATTTGTGTTTGAACTTAACGATAGATAGTTTGAGTTACATTAATGTCATTATAATATAAACAACCACATTAAATAGTTAAAAAGCAATTTAAGAGGTAGTTAAACATGAAGGTTTCCTGTGATCAAGTGTATTATTGCATGATGTAAGAATCAGTAGTAGGCTAGTTAGGAAACGGTATGTCTGTCTCATTTAACCTTTGCATGTCTGCCATAATGACTTCTAAGCAGAATATTAATGTTAGCATGTAACATTAAATTTACATGCAGGTCATGACTTTTACATAGCTCCTAATATTGAACTTTGAAGTTATTAACCTTCTTAAAAAAAAAATCATACAATTTGGATTATTATTGTGAAGTAAAACTGCAATGATATCATGAGCATCTAGTTCTAATTGTTCATATCACTTTGTCAATAATTTTACTATTTTTTTTTTCCAGTCCTACTTGCAGTGATCCAAACAATTGTCTTATAGCTTCGTGTATGTTGTAATATCAGAGTACATATACTGTGCATGTGTACAAGGTTCACCCAAACACTATTTGTCATGGGCAATTCCACGGTTACAGTGTGACAAAAAATACACATTTAGTCATTTCAATTTGGTTTTTCTCAGAATATTTAATGGATATCTTCAGAATAGGTTACCAGTGCAAAAGGGGCAACAATTAACTTTTGAAACATGCATAATTTTTTGGAGATTGCAATGTCAATTTTTGAATAGCAAACACAATATTTTGAGATCACATGGTTCTGCTGTTATCATAAATTATATGTATTTAAATTTGAAGCCTACAGTAAAATGATTAATTCAAATTGTGGATAACACTTTTCTTGTAACAGTCAGGTATCACAACTGTCTAGGCAATAATAATGTGTCTGAAAATGTCATCTGTAAGGTTAGGTCGCTTTAAGGTATCACATACTCGACAGAAAATTCAAATGTTTGCAATGAAATGGTGAAGCTTTGAATACAATTCATGGGGCATTAAATTTTTCCATACTGGACAAAATAATAAATGACTTGCAATTGTTAGCAGCTGAGTATTTTTAGTCACATAGATTTCTTAATTTGTTAGAGGGATTATTCATGATCTAGCAAAGTAACAGTGATAAGTCTAATATTCTGTGCACTTATTTAGTAGTTCAGTGACTAACAGCTCTGTAAAACTTTACAAAATCACATTTGGGTTTTGAGAAAACTCCACAACACAAAGTCTGTTCCATTTAAACCACTTAGACAAAGTCATGCACCATCCCCTCCCCCCCCCCATCTGTACAAATCAAATACAAGAATTCCTGTAGCACAAAATGTCATAATGCAGTTAATTTAAGACTATTTCAGGTAATTTAAGCCTATAGGAAGCCATTGCATTGAACCCTCACCAAGTGTAATATACAGGGGTATGCTTAAGGTTTGATTAAATGTAACCAAAGAAATTCCATATGTGCATAAAATCTTTGGTGTCCCTCCTTTTGGTAATTTTCTGCAATAAACGTTTAACAAAGTTACTTCCGTGGGTTCTTCTATGTGCCTCAGAGAAGCGACCTTGCATCTGGTCGCTAATTTTGGTAATATGAATTTATCAAATTTATAAAGTGTTGATTGTGCTAAGCAATGCACAGTGCTGTTTAGATTTATTTTATTCATGTAATTTAATGTCAACATTTATGTCAACACAGATCTGCTAGATTGTGCTACACTAAAGACCTTGTTGACTGTTGTGGTTGAAGTAGCAAAATGCAGAACCGTTTATCGGAATCCCATGCATCCAGCAGGACTGTTAACTCTTCAATATACGTAAATGGAGCAACAGGCCTTCTTTTCATCATTCATGACTTTCAGGGAAAACTTTTATTTTGTAGGTCAAGTTGTTGCACATACACTATGTGAATGATATTACTTGGCAAATCTTTAATTAAAATGGTTGATTTTTTTTATTGAATGTATGATGATCTATTTCCTGATTCATGATTGATATTATTTTCTCTGGCATCTATAGTTGTAATGTTTTAGCCATCATTATCTGTGTTTAACCTCACTATTGTCTTCTCTTCTCTCTTCCACCACCCGGTTTTCCAGATTTATCCAACGGATCACAATAACAGTAATTACACATCCAGCCCTTCAACACCTGTCAGCTCACCTCCACCTATGTCAGGTAAATAGTCTTTAATCATAACAATCATATGAAGGAGGTCAAAGGTGGCAGAACTGGCAAACTGCTGCATACACTTACTCTGTACAATTAGTATTTTATTTAGAGTATAGAAATCTACTGCCAACCTTGCAGTTATGTGAATGGATGATCGCAGTTCATGGATTGTGGATTTCTCTTCTTTATTCTCATTCTGGGGGGTGTGGGGGGGCGTTGGGTGGGGGTGGCAGCAGTTTAATAAAGAACTCATTCCATCATTCTGTTAACTGTAAAATGTCTGGCTGAATAGTTTTGTCATGTCACATGCAAACCCTGATAATGTAGGCATGTTTCTGAAGATGGTGAAACAAACCTTCCTTGGTCAAAGGTCATGATGACCTGCAGTGCAAAGGTGATTATTATGGTATGACAAAAACAATTGTCCAATTCAAGATCAAAAACAATGAAGGACTAATGTCACTACTAAGCAGCTGTATTCAATTTGTTGTATACTTGGTCTATTGTACAGTAGGAACATCAATTAATAGATATTTATTAGCATTCACTCAAACCTGGAAAGTTTTAAGAATTTCCTTTAAACTTGTTTGAAATGAAGTGTTTTGTTATGGAAGCAGTAGGATGAAAGTGTGACAGAAATCCTCCAAATGTAAGGCCTTTTTTGGGTCCCGTATCTGTCCATTTCTCGTTTTGTGTCGTTGGCATAAACTTTATGCCCTGACCTCTATTAATGGAGTAATAAATTTTGAAGTCCAATTTCCCATACATGCAAACCCATTCCTCTTTTTGTGGCTCAAGGTTAAGATTGACCCCTGATACAAATATCATTTAATCAGCAAAAGAACAGGAAATGGTAGGCTTCTGGTTTCCTTTGTCAACTTTTCCCCAAGTGGCTTGTTCAGACAAAGTTTATGTTACTTAGTCAAAAAGATACAATAAATTACAAGGACCCTACAGACAGTTCACAGTAATTTTGTTTTTTATGCAACTCCAACCAATACATTACAATGCATGATGCAGAATATCATGGTAGAGACGTCCCCAATCATCATGCCTTTGTATGGAACCCTCTCTGCCTCTTACAACTCCAACCACATGATAATGCATGATGCAAAATATCAAAGAATTCTGCAATCATTCAAAGATCAGTTGAGGGTCTCAAGAATGTTCAATAAGGCATTGCACAATAACTTTCCATAGATGGCTTAAAATGAAGATTTGGATGAAAACATGCAATGTTTTTCAAAACCAATTTAAGGATGTTAGTATTTAATATAGATGTATGTTAGTATATACATGACTTTATATTGAACGGTTGGTGCCTTTCCTATGAAGTCCTGGGTATCATTATATGAACCCCATGCCCATGGTGCCTTGATATGGAAGCATGGGTACCTTTATATGGTAAATTTGTTACCTTGGTGTGGAAGCATTAATAGCTCATCTAAATCTCAGAATTCTATCGTTTTCATTCTCAGATATTTGAAACTCCAAAAATTCTTTATCAAAAGAATCTCTGAAAAAATAAGTGAAAGTTTGTGTGTTGATTGACTAGTAGTACTCAGTTCTTGCTGGTATTGTTTCAATTTTGAAAAGACGTCTGTGTCATTGATTTTGAGGAATGTAAATGGTGGGGATACAGTCATGATTGGCAGTAACACATCCTTTATTGATTTCAAGGTGTTCTACTAAAAACAAATTTGGGCATCATTTGTATGTGGCAGCCACTTGATCTGAAAACACATTCAAGTTTGAATGGATATTTTGATTATTGTAGTTTAGTGAGATATCAAAAAGCCAGAGGAAGGGTGAAGTAGAGTTTCTAGGTCAAAGATGCCATTTAAAACTTTTATATGAACTTTTACGATCTGGTTTGAGACATCTACAGCCACGCACAGACAATTAATAGTACCGATTGGGGCGGATTCTGGTAAATTGCGTGACCATAAAGACCAGTAATGTCAAATCAGATATTGTCAAATTTAAACTCATCAAACGTTTCCTCAAGACAATAAAAAAGAGTTGTAATACCGGTATCGAAGAAATTGATTTCATAGAAAACATTTAGAGGAGACTTTTAGACCAATTAAAAAAAACAATGCAGGAAAAGACACAACTTTCTAATGCGGTTAGTTTGGTGTTTTCAATGGGATCTGAAAATGGAACCTAAAATAAAGGTTAGATTTACTGAAAGCTAGCTATCAGAAAATGTAAAGTATGAAACAAATTACTGTAAGTAGAACAAACAAGTCGCAAACAACCTTTGTTTGAAAGACAAAAACAAATCTCAGAAAGATATGAATAATTCATCATCGAAGATTCAAGTTTCCAGCGGATCCCTTTAGTCTAGCCTTGATGATCATGGCACTGATTGTATTAAACTAGTACTTCTCAATGGTGCAAGACAGACTTTTGCAGTATTTATCATTTTAAAATTAAATAATATTACCAGGTAGCCTCTAGTGATTGATCAATATTTAGCTGATCTGATTTTGCTTTCTGGGTCGCTTCTGGAAGGGAAAAAGGTGATAACCAGTCAAGTGGCTTCAGTAAACAAATTATTTGTTGTCAGAAACTATCGATTGCTTTTGGTCAAGTTTGGTGTTTTCATTACTATTTCAATCATCCGAGGTAGGATGCGATGCGTTTAATCAAACTTGTAACATTAGCCTGGTAATGTAATTAACAGGTGCTGGGTTGAATATAAAGGGATGTTACAAGGCCAATCTGCTAAACCCTGACATCTGGTTTTCTTAGTCAAGTCCAAGCGACTTCCCCTGTTTGTATAGTTCTGGTGCGTCGGCTCACTCGGCTGTGTCAGGCACATAGTTTTCTGACCTACAATAACCTACCTTATCGCGGTCATAAACTTTTGTTTCTGTGGAAAGGAGAAGAGAGTTGTAATAATTGGCATGATTAGTTAGCATGATATGAACTAATTGAAAGATATGAAAAGAACAAAGGGATTCTTTGCACTGCATGTGATCTCTTTATTGGTTGTTTGTTTGTGTGTTCACTTTGGTCATGTGATATAAATGGTGGCCAACGGATGAACAGGAAGGGGGGTAGGAGAAGTGGGTGTGGAGAAGACTGGGGGTGGGGAGGAGGGTAGGGTTTGGAGAAGAGGGTAGGGTAGGGGAAGAAAGCAAATACAAAATGTACATAAAACTGTATAATGTTGCCAATCTCTTTCAATAACTTTTATTTTGGTAGTTCTGTTAGACATTGGCCAATTTCTCCCAGTTTGATCTGCCAAAGATAACTGTACAAGAAGTAATGCATGGCATTATATGTTTGCACTGAATCTGCTGAGTAAATGTGCAAAGCAAGTAATATAGCTAATAAATGTTAATTATATATAAATGTCAACTGTCAAGTTATGGATTCATTCTCTTTCAGCAGGTCCATGGCCGAGGTCTTCAAATCAGACGTCACCAGGACCTTACATGGAAAGTCCACTAGGGTCCCTAGTAAGTGCAATCTTCTTGATTGATTGATCGATTGATGGATAGATAATGATCGGCTGATTCAATGGAAATATGTTTGTTTCATTTCCGTGTTTTAATCTTTTAGTAATGAATTGTATATGTCAGCGTTAGCAAAACATTTAGACCATTTCTTTTAAGAGAATAAGAATCTAGTGATTTGTTAGCTGTTTTAAAGTTTATAACATTAACAATGAGAATTGAGTGTTTATGCGTGTGTCCTTGTTGAAAAACTGTTAGAAGTTTGGCAGAAATAAACTGCTTTAGAATGATTGCGGTTTAGTTTGATGTGTTTCCCAAAAAAAAATGAACTGATTATTAACAAAATGCCAAACATTTCCAATATTGTTTGCTCGATAACAGTATCATCGAAACAAGTTCTTTTCTAAGTTTGTTTTTCTTCTTTTCTCTTACACCAGCAAAATCGTATGAATCAAAGACTGGATGATGCAATAAATGTTTTAAGGAACCATGCAGAAGGTGAACCTGTTATGGGCCCTATTACAGAGGATATGATCCAGGCCAATATGGCTCACTCCAACCATTCCACAGGTGTATCCAGCAGTATGACATCAGGGTATCCCACAGGTGACCCCTATTCCGGGGGAATGGACCCACATATGGTAAGTCTATTTAAGTGGACTGTGTAATACAGTTTCCTTTTCCACTGTAACTCTGGACTCCAAATATGAAGACCATGGTACTTATTCCTCTGATCTTTGCAAACTTAAACATTCTCAAAAGAGATAACATTGGCATATGGCTAATGGTATTTTGTGCACATTACTCGCATAGGATTCTGATTACAAGATATAAAGATGGCATCATGTTAACATTAGTTTGCAAGTGATACATACATAAAGCAAGATAACATCCTGGTTATGTTATTCCCCAAACAATGTGGATCTCATGAAATATGAAATTATTATACCAAAGGGAGAGAGAGGGAGATAATGTCCAGATTATCCTCAGGAGACATTGTTTGCTTTGATGACATTAATGACATGACATTACCCCCTCCTGACTGTTATGACAGAGGGAAATGTCATGCGTGTCTGCATTTTTCCCACGACATTGTTGATTGTTCCTTGAAAGAAATAGCTGTAAGAGCTCAATTTAACCACATACATTACAAATAGGTCTATCAAACATATATCCCCAGCTCTTTGTGTATTTATAGAAACTGTATCCTACGCGAAAAATTTGTAAGGGAAGAAAAAACTACTAGTGGGTTGAATGTGATTATCTTTTTGGATTAGTGGATTCGATCATTTCTCAGTTTATGTTTCCAGGTGGGATCGGTTGACAGAGCTATTTGTTGCTCTAACCATCTCCATCCCACATAGAGCTTACTCAGCCCTATCATCACTTGCTCACATCTGACATCTTAAAGATTGTGATGTTGGTGATTATGCAAGCTTCTTGTTCTCCCTGTGTATTATATATATATATATATATATATGTATATATGTTGATACTAGTTGAGACTAGTGGAACACTAGTAGTTGTAACTCGGAGTTTCACGCGTTTTAGCGATCGTCAGACAACAGTCAGAGTTGTCTGACGATCGCTAAAACGCGTGAAACTCCGAGTTACAACTACTAGTGTTCCAGTAGTCTCAACTAGTATCAACATATATCCCGCTCTGTCCACTGGACATAGAGCACTCTGCGCCAAGATAGACGCCAACCAAACAACTCTCTCTATATATATATATATATATATATATATATATATATATAAATATATATATATATATATTTATCTGTATGTTTACATGTAGGTCATTGTTTGACCTCTTATCTGGGTGATGTTTCATTCATCAGCATGCAAAGTGAATGTCACACCAAATTCGTCCTGCCAAAAAGGGTATCCTCAGCTGCCTTAATTTCCACTACTTTTGACAGTAATTTCTTGAGATGTAGCTGCTTCTCAGACCATTTAGAGACTCTTTGTTTTTTCAGTGTTTCTCCAGTTAGCAAGGCTCTGTGTCATTCTTTTCACATAGATGAGTTGATAGAGTCACCAAGCCAACACTGGCAGAAATATGAGGACAGAAAACAGATGTTGAATTTTTTTGGCTGAAAAATGTCATTTTGATATGAGCCTTGTTTTTGTGTTGATAATCTTTTTGAAATTCCGCATTGCAAACAGTAGCCACCAGTACCATGCACTTTGAATGTAAGGCACCTTCCGTTAATTTTGTTCCGTTTGTGATTTAGGTTACTTGAAAATTGTTTCAAATGTTTGCTATTTAATAAATTGTGGGAGAGTCATTTTTGATTCCCCTTTGTCAAACAGAGCCTGCTCTTTTAATCATGTATCTGCTTCTCATCATCCTCATCTGTGTCATGAGAAGGATTATGCAATCTGAACTTTAACCCCTTTAGGAGGTGAACCTGAAGTCAGCCACCCTTAAACTTACATCTGGATTAAAATTAACAGGAAATATTAATGTTCTGTGCTTGAGGTTTTTTTTTTTTTTTGGGGGGGGGGGAATTAGTCTTAGGCTTAAATGACATTTAGTGTTCATGCCTCATGCCAAACTAATCAAAATAGAAAATTGTTTTTTTTCTGTTCATGATAAATCCAAAAATATGGTAAGCACATCTACATCTATCTCGTCCCAAAATGGCATTCCCGGCTGGTAGAGACAAGACCAATATCCTAAATTTATCTCATTTTATTTCCTGTGACCTGAAATCACTTGTCTCCCATGCCAGTGATTTCAATACCATCATTCCGTAGTCATTAGGACAACGTGCCTCAGTTAGCTTTGCAAATGCAATGGATTTTAACACCCTCAGCGAAATCACCCTCCGCCAAAATAATCAGGAAAACTATAAGTTGCACTGCTGTATAGTTTGATTCTCGGTAGAGAGGTTAGTTTCTCCTGAAGCTGCTACTGAGGATGGCTGATGAGGTTAACAGATGATACTGGAGCAGTCATTGCCTAGGTCTACCAACAGATATTTCCTGGCAAAAGATTGGAAAACAGGTCTTGCAGACAAAGGCTAATTCAGAACCCACAACCCAATGGAAATGATTGACGACCAAAAAAATCATAATAATAATAGTTATAGTATTGAAAAAAAAATAGCAAGAATATATGGCACTAAAGAAACTGGCTGTTAAAGCTTGGAAATAATTAAACTGTGGAAAGCATGTTACACAATGGTATGTAGAATGGTGCCAGGGGTAAGGGTGGGGGTGGGGGGTTGGTTAGCCAATGCTCATATTTTTTACAGTGTAACAGGTTTGACTGAAGATCATGAACAGGAAAGCTTCCATGGAGGGAAAGAGAGATTTATATCGAAGATGCACAGTGTTTGCTTGTTCAATAAAAATACAGAAAATTATAGCAATTATATGAAATGACAATAAGCTGAAAGCTTGCTATAATGCCCTGGACATGCAACATGGGGCAATCAGATGGACAGGGATCATAGATCTGAATAGGAAACCCATTTTATTTTGGACTGACTTATATACAAATTTATACTGATTAATACTCAATGGTTGTACAAGGCTGGTGTTTTGTATTTGGAGATCAAGTTTACATATTCTGAGGCGAACCCCATATTTGTTATGTTGAGCCCTCAAGTTAAGACTTTTAGGGTAAGGCTTACTATTTTGTATTGCACATCCACATTTATTGAGAATCGGAGATAGGACTTCACAGGTTCCTGCTCATACCTATTGATGGGAAATAGGAATTTGCAGTTCCCTGCTCATACATAGTGATGGGAGATAGGACTTTGCAGTTCCCTGCTCATATGTAGTGATGGGAGAAAGGACTTTGCAGTTCCCTGCTCATACATAACGTTGGGAGATGGAACTTCACAGTTCCCTGCTCATACATATTGATGTTATCTCCTCTGGTGGCAAGCAGTTGTGTTCGTACCTTCCCAATTCCCACTAAATCTTGTGGTGGTTCAGTCCCCTTAACGAATATCAAGGGTGGGTACTGTATGCTCCTCAACGTGTTCACAACCGTGACTTGTACTGTGTGTATGTCTGCAAGGCAGAAAAGAATAGAGACCTGATCACCCACAATCATTAATTATAAGGATCATTCATCTACAAACTAAAGATTAGAAAAATCTTTGTATTTTCATAGAATTGCATTCATGTCAAATTTATAGATGTTCTGAGGGACAAAGATGCATTCACCAGGGTAGACATGATGGTAAAGCATTTAACTGCTGAAAAGTAACCATCCTTAAATCCTCTCATACAGCTGAATGACTACACTAAGCTGGCCGACTGGAAGGAATTAGAAGTTTACCGTAGTTGATATCACATGACCCCATTGCTCCTTTGCTTTCTACCAGTGGATGAATAACTACTTTGCTGGGCGGATGACTTTAACACATGGTTTAGATTAACGTTTTACAAATCTATTTTCCTTTGTTGTAAAACCGGGATGAGCAGGTTATAGTCTTGTGTATTTGTTTATGCATGATTCGGTGAGGAAACCCAGAAAATCAAAATGGATCTGTCTGTCAGTCTTTTTTTTCTTTTTTTTTTTTTCTTTTTTTTCCCCCTTTTTTTCAGGTAACAGTCCAAGGGTATTGCTTACTGGCATTAAATGCTGGTCTGGACATGAAAAATTGCATTATAGCACTAATATGCAGATAGATTTCAATATGAATTAATAAACATTGTAAAGTAGCTTCTGTTTTACTGTGTCCCTTTAACACTGAAGCTTGATATGGCCAGTCTGATAGCTAACAAGAGGTGACCACCACTTAATGTGTGTTTACACCATATTGCTACCAGTGTTGATGTTGCTATGTTGGATAAAAGCACCCTGGTGTATGTTTACACCATAAAAGAGATGGTCAAAGCCAAGTCCAGGGTACAGTATTTTAATATTGTTGATATGTTGGTCAAAAAACACCCTGGACTAATACCAATGAAATGCAAACTACAGATTAATTTGAAAAGAATTCAATTGATTATATGATAATGATAATATTGATGTTATATTCTTCCCCCCCCCCCACCCTTCCTCCTTTGATTTGACAGGCTGATATGTACTGTAATGGCGGCACAGCGATGTCTTATTATTCCATTTGTTTCTACTTCGTCTTTCTTCATCTCTTCCGCAGGCTGGAGTACCTGAGAGGGGCTCTGTGGGAGGTGTAGTAGGTGGCCCACATGACCTCAGCCAATCCCACCCAGGCTATTCTGGTGAGTAGTTCTAGTATGATTCACTCACTTCCGATTCTCTGGTTACATTTTCCTTCATTATCGTTTACTCCTTGTCATCCTCCTCATCATCTTGCTGTTCTAATTTGTCTCTCAAATGACCCCCAGCTTGGCTAGACATCATGCAGATTAGGCTATGGGTGATGTCATTTGGAATTATCTATGTTCTCTACCTCTTCCAATTTGTACATGTGTTTGAAAGACTATATTAAACATGACAGTGGGCAGTATGCAAGAAGGCAAAGAAGAATATTGTTACAGTTTTGAGTATCCATAGGTATACTTAAATATGAACACATTGTCAGTATACAGGAAGGCCAGGTCCCTGGGAGAGAACATGGTACATTTGAGTATCCATGTTAGATTTGAGTATCCATGTTAGGCTTGCTTTCCATAGGTATACTTATATATGAACACATTGTCAGTATACAGGAAGGCCAGGTACCTGGGAGAGAACATGGTACATTTGAGTATCGATGTTAGGCTTGCTTTCCATAGGTATACTTATATATGAACACATTGTCAGTATACAGGAAGGCCAGGTCCCTGGGAGAGAACATGTTATATTTGAGTATCCATGTTAGGCTTGCTATCCATAGAGATACTTATATATGAACACATTGTCAGTATACAGGAAGGGCAGGTCCAGGGGTGAGAACATGTTATATTTGAGTATCCATGTTAGACTTGCTTTCCATAGGTATACTTATATATGAACACATTGTCAGTATACAGGAAGGCCAGGTACCTGGGAGAGAACATGGTACATTTGAGTATCGATGTTAGGCTTGCTTTCCATAGGTATACTTATATATGAACGTATTGTCAGTGTACAAGAAGGCCAGGTCCCTGGGAGAGAGCATGTTACATTTGAGTATCCATGTTAGGCTTGCTTTCCATAGGTATACTTATATATGAACACATTGTCAGTATACAGGAAGGCCAGGTACCTGGGAGAGAACATGGTACATTTGAGTATCGATGTTAGGCTTGCTTTCCATAGGTATACTTATATATGAACGTATTGTCAGTGTACAAGAAGGCCAGGTCCCTGGGAGAGAGCATGTTACATTTGAGTATCCATGTTAGATTTGAGTATCCATGTTAGGCTTGCTTTCCATAGGTATACTTATATATGAACGTATTGTCAGTGTACAAGAAGGCCAGGT
The DNA here is from genome assembly GCF_037975245.1 of Apostichopus japonicus. Lineage (NCBI taxonomy): Eukaryota > Metazoa > Echinodermata > Holothuroidea > Aspidochirotida > Stichopodidae > Apostichopus > Apostichopus japonicus. The sequence goes on along the minus strand of NC_092564.1, from coordinate 1,270,521 downwards.
ACCTGGGAGAGAACATGGTACATTTGAGTATCAATGTTAGATTTGAGTATCCATGTTAGGCTTGCTTTCCATAGGTATACTTATATATGAACGTATTGTCAGTGTACAAGAAGGCCAGGTACCTGGGAGAGAACATGGTACATTTGAGTATCCATGTTAGATTTGAGTATCCATGTTAGGCTTGCTTTCCATAGGTATACTTATATATGAACGTATTGTCAGTGTACAAGAAGGCCAGGTACCTGGGAGAGAACATGGTACATTTGAGTATCGATGTTAGGCTTGCTTTCCATAGGTATACTTATATATGAACGTATTGTCAGTGTACAAGAAGGCCAGGTCCCTGGGAGAGAGCATGTTACATTTGAGTATCCATGTTAGATTTGAGTATCCATGTTAGGCTTGCTTTCCATAGGTATACTTATATATGAACACATTGTCAGTATACAGGAAGGCCAGGTACCTGGGAGAGAACATGGTACATTTGAGTATCCATGTTAGGCTTGCTTTCCATAGGTATACTTATATATGAACATATTGTCAATTTACCAGAATGGGCAGGTCCAGGGGTGAGAACATGTTACTTTTTAGTATCTATGTTAGGGTTACTTAACTATAATACTTTGTACAAATGTATATGAACACAGTTCAAGCTTGAACTCATGTCAATCTCCGTGGTTACAAAATGTGGCTTCTCCTTTTTACTTATTAACCAATAAGTCGAAAAAGAAAGACCAACAAAATAATTTGTGTCCTAATATATAATGTACTTCATATTGTTTCACTGTTATAATAAGCTAATAATGTCACATTCTACCTCCTTACTGTTCCTTTAATGGTGGAGTAGAGTGCAATCTGTTTCTGTCACAGTTAATGCAAAATGCAGCTTTTGTTTTAATGAATGTTTAATGATGTATAAATCTCTTAGAAATAAACCTCATTTAAACACAGCATTGATGAATATTGATCACCGTTACTGTGATTTGTGTGATTTTAGCTCACCAAAAAAAAAAAAACATCCTCCCATATGATATGAAATTAATTAACGAGACTGACCTTGCCAGTTAATTAAAGCCAGCTCTCTGTCATGTTAGGAAGGTAATAGCATCTTCAATTATAAAGCAGTAACATGTGGACATATTTAAACATTAATTGGTTTTTCTTCTGTAGATTAGCTAGACGTCGCTAATTATCACTAAAATGTTGCGATTTCTAGACAACTGAAACAAGACTCGCCATAGATATCTGAGAAAAGTGAATAGAAATTTTCCCGCCGTTATTTCTAAATTGCTAGAAATGAAAGCAAACCGTGTTATTCTTGCGAGAGAAAAATATCTACGAGAGAGCAACAGTTTATTGAGTAATATATTCCAGATGGGCTGGAGGGTAATTTCCTGTGCATTTTCAGGGATTTGTTTTTATTTTATTTTTTTTACCTGCTGTGAACTTCACACTTTACCACGGCTTGTGTAGTTTGCCACCCATGAATTGCAAAACCTGTTGCAAAGCCCAGAAGCAACTATATATAGCCAAGTAGTACTGCTAAGTAAAAAAAACAAATCTATTACATCATAAAATATTATGCTGATTGTTTCCTTTCATATTTATCAAGTTTCAATAAAGTTATAACATTGTGTTGAGGTTAGGTATAACATAGGTTGTTTAAGAGGACCTGGGGGGGGGGGGAAGGGTGTGGGGGCTCAGCAATTTCTAATGAAACCAAATGTTTCCATTAGGTCATCAAAAGCTGGAATCTTAGCCAAGCTACCGATCAGTACTCAGAGTAAAACTAAGACTGGGATTGATCAAGGGTAAGACAGCCTTCATAGATTACAAGCTACATGAATGTACAGATAGTCAAATATCATTGCCCAGAAACATCTTCACAATAGAGTTTGTGATATATATATATATTATGCAGCAGGCAAAATTGCTTAGTTTTCAAAATTTGGACTGTCTCCATGATAACTCCATGATTTGTAGAACATTACCAGTCTTATTCTATAATTAACTGTATTTTTGTGTAGATTTATGGCAAAACTGTAATGTTCTGGGGATTTATGCCCAAACTGTATTGTTGTGGGGATTAATGCCCAAACTGTATTGTTGTGGGGATTTATGCCAAAGGTATTGAAAATTGACCAAAAAACTTAACATAAAAAACAGTTTTTAAGTCCAAATGGAGATGATATTTATTGACTGGTTATGTGAAGAAAGCAATAAACATTATGGGTGAAATAAGCTCTAAACGCTTTGAGAAAATCAAATAAAATGTTTCCCTCCCCTCCTACCTCCTCCTCCTAGTCCCTTTATCCTCATGATAGAAATATCCTCATCCCCATCCTCATGATACAAGTATCCTCATCCCCATCCTCATGATAGAAGTTTACCTCACAAGATCTTCATCCCTTTAAGCTCAAAATTTTTGGTCATGACCCTAAAGATCAAAGGTGATTCCCTATGGGTTTCTCTCTACCTGATAAATAGCTCGTGAAAGTGGAATTGGTGTGTTGGTTTAGTTCTGGTGATGTCTTTATCTATACACAGTTCTGTTCTACTGTGCTAATACTGTACAATACTATCTGGATTGCAAGCAATCATTATTGAAGACTAAATCTGAGGTTTTACCAAATAATTTATTCTATCAATGTGTCAGTAGTTTGGTCTTTGCTTGATAATCTATTCTCAAACACCATGGGTTTCCCTCCTCTCTTTGTAACAACCAACAATAAATATTATTTAGTACCAACTATTAATCCATCCACAAATATTGCACCACCAATGGATAAATCTCCCATTGACATTGTAAACTATGTATGTCACTGAACTATCAGGAGTCTCTCTGATCAATGTTACAATATTGGCATCTGTTTCTTCCGCATCCCTTCCGCTCATCGATATATTCTCCTTCCCTTCCTGTACGTTGTCTGAAGATTTAAGTGTTTGTTAATACAATCATGCCCGGCAATGATGTTCTACATAGAGCACATTGTACCAGTTATCATGCTCAATTAATACTTGCCATATCCTGTTTCCATAGTAGCAATACAGATGATTATAATTGGGAGGGACTTTACACTGATTAGATTGGGTAACACACCAGTTGGAGACAACAATTATACAATTGACCCAGCGGCAGGGAGCTTTCTTCATCTTCATCATCGTCGTCGGGTTGCCTCTATCTCATCTTAGTCACATTAGTCCTGATCCCCCATACCCCATAGCAGGCCCCATGGAGGGCCTGTTTTGTTTTCTGAAGAGGCCCCTGTAGATTCTACTGAGTCTGCACAGTCTACCTACTAACCCTAAAGACCAAGTGTTTCCATTTTGCTGCAACCAACTTGTTGATTACAGGCGGCAGGGTATGCAACCACCTTGGTATATTATAGTAGTGAATTCATTATGCAAAGATAGTTAGGTATGAACAGCATGTGGAACCTTCTGTCCAATAAGAATAGAAAATATTATGCAGTGTTGTGTATGTGTTTCCAGTCCTATTGAATGTACTTTGTATGCCTTCATTGAGGTCCGATTATATGTTAAGTGCACAGAATATATCCTGGAACAGAACTATGCATATAAGAGTTCAATCAGTTCACCAGTACCATTGGTTTCGATTCTTAACTAACCCAAAAAGCCTTCACACATTAAATTGCAGAAACAAAAATGTATTGCTAATTGAAAGTTGTAGTCATGTGAGAAGAACTTTGAAAAGTGTATTAACCTAGAAAACAGCTGATAGTTAACACCTGTCACCTGTTATTAGTATGCCTGGCAACTAACTACTACTACTACTCCATTGATGATGATGTTACGATGGATAATTACTTTGAACCCAGTTCATTGTCATCTTTGATACTATCATAATCAAACAGGAAGATTATAGTTTTCCTTTCACCTTGACAACTTTGAGTATAACTTGAACATTGTTATTCATGATAGAACAAGAGAGCCAGCAGTATACTGTATGTTATGTACTTATGTTACTGGATTATAGCAGCTGGACCTGTGTGTTTAGTTATACATGAGCACAAACTTGAGTGTATGATGCTGGCCGTACAATACAGAGTAATGCCATCTTCTCTGTGTTTTATTCCATATCGTCAAATCAACAGAGTAAAATGACTGGGAACTTATAACCTACTTTCTCTGCAATTTTGTTTTGCTCTTATATAAAATTTATCATACTTTGGGGTGTTTGGAGGGGGGGGGGGGGGGATGGGGACCTAGATCTGCAGTGAAGTGCAGCAGTGTTACATAGTTTTAGTCCCTCTAACTTCTATTGGTGGTAGTATTGCAAGTTAGGCAGAAAACTGCGACAATATTATCTCTCATTCTTCCAGCTAAATTGATACAATTTAAATATTCCTTTTAAGTGACCACTTGATAATTCTATCTTTAGGTTGTTTTTGTAGTCAATAACTCATTCGTCAAACAACTGGTCAGGACCTAGACTCTGACCCTTCTGTCCTAGAAACTGGCAACAATAAAAGACGAGAATCCCATGTCTGTGGATTGAATTCATAATGATTGAATTAGACCAGATGTCAATAATTGTGATCTTTGTTGCTAGTTTGTCTGCTACTCTTAGCATGGAAACTCTTGATGTCAATTTGTTTCTTGTCAAATTTCATCTGACATGGGCAAGGAAGTCGGGCGTGGTCCCCTGCTGGGAGGTACAACCAAGGTAAACTAATTTAGCGGTGAGAGAAGGGGTGTCAAGCTGGGTGGAGAGGGAGCCCCGCCGTCTCCCACAAGGCACCTCTTCCCGGTCGATCAACCTAGTCGTACCATGTACCAGGCTAAATGATACTTAGTATCATGCTCAACTAAGTTAAACCTTCTGCGGCCTTGCTTAAAATAGGAATAATAAAAAAAAAACCAATGGGGTAAAATTGTAACACTGGCTTGGTATTGGAAGCGTTAATGCTTACTTTGGTGATACTTTCATATACCTTATAGGGAAGTGATATTCAGAAGGGCGATGGCCCAAGTTGAGGCAACTGCAAACTTGAATTAACTTCTTCAAGTACTCTCATAATGGTGGTTTCTTCAAGCTCTCTAATTATGGTGGTTTCTTCAAGTACCCTCGTAGTGGTGGTTTCTTCAAGTACCCTTGTAATGGTGGTTTCTTCCAGTACCCTCGTAAAGGTGGTTTCTTCAAGTGCCCTCGTAGTGGTGGTTCCTTCAAGTACCCTCGTAAAGGTGGTTTCTTCAAGTACCCTCATAAAGGTGGTTTCGTCAACTGCCCTTGTAAAGGTGGTTTCTTCAAGTACCCTCATAAAGGTGGTTTCTTCAAGTACCCTCATAAAGGTGGTTTCTTCAAGTACCCTCATAATGTGGTTGTTATGCTTCCTTCGTTTCACAACAATGTAAATACAATTGATGATTACATTTGGTAAGAACTTGTTCTCTCTATATAACAAATTTTAACAAATGGAGCATAACAAAAATGTGGAATTCATGTTGAAGATTTGTAAACTATTAAGTAGAGATATGTAGTTTGCATTCTGTGAAGGTTTAATTACCACATACGGATGTTCATGGTTGCCACATGATCAATGAAAGCCTGCATACATGTATTTACCTCTGTGTCAGTGTGTTTTATGTCTGTTAGTCAGTGTGTCTGTGTGTAAATCTATCACTATGTCTATATGATTTTATCTGTTATATCTGTGGAGGTTTGTACTTCAGTATGTCAATATCTATGGCTTTACCTTTGAGTGGATTTGTATATCTCTATTAACATGTCATTCTATCTGTCTATATGTCTGTATGTCTGTCAGAGTGTTGCAGATTTTGGTTTGATTCATTCCCATCTTACCAGTAATGAATGTGTCTGAGCTTAGTACCTTACACATTGTTTTATTTGTTTGATTTTTTTTAGGTGTTCCAGTAGTAGATGGAAGCTCAGTCCATGATCCGTCAAGTGAACCCAAATCTGCCGCCGGTAGGTCAAGTAAAGGATCAAGCAAAAAGGCTAAAGCCAGTGAATCTTCTTCCCCAAAAGAACCAGAAAGTCCTCTAGATGACGATGACCTAAGTGATGTGGAAGGCAAAAAGCGAGATCCAGAGAAAGGCGGAAAAGGATCTGGTGGTGGGAAGAAGAAGAGATACAGGTTAGAGGAAAAGTGGACTAACTGTGGGTGAGATTACAAAAAAGGAGACTTGTCATAATTAAAAGCAATTAAAAGAATATTAGGGGTGGGGGTGGGTGGGGGAAAGGATAAAGAATATTAATGATGGGTGGGGGAAGGAGAAGAATATTAGGGGTGGGTTGGGTAGGAAAAGGATATCGAATATTAGGGGTAAGGTGGGTGGGGAAAGGATATAGAATATAAGGGATGGGTGGGGAAAGGATATAGAATAATAGAGGTGTGGTGGGTGGGGGAAAGGATAGAATAATAGGGGTGGGGGTGGATGGGGGAAGGATAAAGAATATTAATGATGGGTGGGGAGAAGGATTAGAATATTAGGGGTGGGGTGGGTAGGAGAAGGGATACAGAATGTTAGGGGTAAGGTGGGTGGGGAAAGGATATAGAATATTAGGGGTGGGGGTGGGTGGGGGAAGGATAAAGAATATTAATGATGGGTGGGGAGAAGGATTAGAATATTAGGGGTGGGGTGGGTAGAAGAAGGGATACCGAATATTAGGGGTAAGGTGGGTGGGGAAAGGATATAGAATATTAGGGGTGGGGGTCGGTGGGGAAAGGATATAGAATAATAGAGGTGTGGTGGGTGAGGGAAAGATAGAATAATAGGGGTGGGGATGGGTGGGGAAAAGGATAAAGAATATTAGGGATATCAACCAAATATGAACCTTTTAGATAGATCAAAAATATATAAAAGAAATAATTGAATTCATCATGTTTCAATCAGTCCTAATTAGTTAAGTTTATTTAATTTTGAACAGTAGTGAAGATGACATGTTAAGCCCTGAGGAGAGGCACTTGAAGGAGAAAGATAGGCGGCACGCAAACAATGCCAGGGAAAGAATCCGAGTTAGAGACATCAACGAGGCCTTTAAGGAACTTGGACGGATGACCATGCTGCACATGAAGTCAGATAAAGCTCAGACAAAACTTGGTATACTACACCAGGCTGTGAGTGTGATTACCACACTGGAGCAGCAAGTTAGAGGTAACGACACAAGACAAAACTCATTGTAAAACTACACCAGGCTGTGAGTGTGATTACCACACTGGAGCAGCAAGTTAGAGGTAACGACACAAGACAAAACTCATTGTAAAACTACACCAGGCTGTGAGTGTGATTACCACACTGGAGCAGCAAGTTAGAGGTAACGACACAAGACAAAACTTATTGTAAAACTACACCAGGCTGTGAGTGTGATTACCACACTGGAGCAGCAAGTTAGAGGTAATGACACAAGACGAAACTCATTGTAAAACTACACCAGGCTGTGAGTGTGATTACCACACTAGAGCAGCAAGTTAGAGGTAATGACACAAGACAAAAGTCATTATAAAACTACACCAGGCTGTGAGTGTGATTACCACACTAGAGCAGCAAGTTAGAGGTAACGACACAAGACAAAACTTATTGTAAAACTACACCAGGCTGTGAGTGTGATTACCACACTGGAGCAGCAAGTTAGAGGTAACGACACAACACAAAACTTATTGTAAAACTACACCAGGCTGTGAGTGTGATTACCACACTAGAGCAGCAAGTTAGAGGTAACGACACAAGACAAAACTTATTGTAAAACTACACCAGGCTGTGAGTGTGATTACCACACTGGAGCAGCAAGTTAGAGGTAATGACACAAGACGAAACTCATTGTAAAACTACACCAGGCTGTGAGTGTGATTACCACACTAGAGCAGCAAGTTAGAGGTAAGGACACAAGACAAAACTTATGGTAAAACTACACCAGGCTGTGAGTGTGATTACCACACTGGAGCAGCAAGTTAGAGGTAACGACACAAGACAAAAGTCATTATAAAACTACACCAGGCTGTGAGTGTGATTACCACACTAGAGCAGCAAGTTAGAGGTAACGACACAAGACAAAACTACACCAGGCTGTGAGTGCAAGCAATAGACTGTCTGTAATGTTGTTTAATGTCAACACATCTGGAAAGCATTTAAACAATCATGATTGTGCACAGCAAGCATAGGTAAGATTAAAGGTATTTAGGACGAGAAAACTCTTAAACTTCTCATGACTTAAACAAGGACCATGACAAGTAGGGAGATATCAAAAACTGTTGACCTGTTGTTGACTGACAGCAATATTTAATATATCACTAAAGATATTAGAAAATTATTAGTTGATCTTTGTAAAGTCTTTATGTAACTGCTAAACAACTGTTTTGTTTTGGTGTTTTTTATCGGTCCCCCGTAGTTTAAAATTAACTTGGAACAGTTCCTCTTTGACTCAGGATTTAAAGATGTGAGATACAGGCATCTTGCCAGTGATACAGAGCATGTGGTTAGAAACTTTTCCATATTATTTGGTGTTGGGAGGTGGATGAAGGGCAGGGGAGTGGGGGTGGGGGGGAAGTACTAGGGAAAAGCCAAAAGAGCTCAGTTGCTTCTGGGTAGGTTCACCTCATTTCAGCACCATGTCACTTCAGCATCATCATTTCAGCATCATGTCACAATTAGAAAAATGGGTAAAAAACGGATTGCTGTTTGTTTTTGTTGGCAGAGAGGAACCTGAATCCCAAAGCAGCGTGCCTTAAACGAAGGGAAGAAGAGAAAGTGGAGGACATGGCCAGGGGGAGCTCTGGGGGAGGGCCACCCCCTCAGGCAGATCACTTAGGTAAAGACTACCCCTTCTTAACTAGGTCTCCATAATTTGGGAAACTGTAAAAGCTATGAGGGGACTTGCACATTTACAAAACTTAGCCACTAAACAAAAAATAAAGCAGATGTAGACCTTATTATTCATGAACGTTGCATAAATAACGAGAATCACTCCGCCAGGTTCATTCAATGTGTCTGAATTGCTTGAAGCTGCTGGAGCTGTGTGGTAACATGATATATGGTGCTGGGAGGTCTGACTTTAGATCAGATGTACTGGGAACCTGTCTCGCTGACTATGTGTCAGGATTCTTCCCAACAAGAATACGCACTTGGCCAGTACTAACTGTACTTACAATGCTCATTATGGAAACTTGATTTTGATGATTTTAATGGTTTCTCTTGTCTCTTTGCAGGACGTAACAGAGGATTACAATCAGGTGGAATGGGCCAGCCTTCACAGCCACACATGGCATATGGCCGGCCCATGTATGATCCAATGAATCAAACAGGCCACCAGACAACACTGCCATTAGGCCCCAACCACCCTGGCATGCCTGTCGATGCAAGCCAGACCCCCCTCTCAGCTGCATCTCTTTCCCAGACAAGTCTGGATCACGGTAAGCAGCACATGGGCCCGACTTCCGAGGAAATGAAGGCCTCTAGTCAACAGATGGAACCACTTACGCCTGAAGATACTTCAGATGCCGCAATCGCTGTCCAATGACAAAAACTCGGCTGGAGACAGGAGAGCGTCTACATGTGAACTACTAAGTGAGCCTTCTTCCATGGAGAATGGCTCCTGATCCATATCAAACAATATGTGCAAGAGAACAGTGTTTGTCATCCCTTATAGATTTCAAATGTGAAGGGATGTAACAAAGAGGATGTAACAAGAGGATGTCCTGTTCTTTGATCAAAGAGCGAAGGAAGGATGGAGAAGACAGATGAAGAAGAAAGAACCACGAAGCCCTGTATCTGGCCCTTCTCTTTTTATTTTTAAAATATTTATTTACTAATTTTGATTTGCTATTTCTTATCTCACTGCTCTTCTGCGGTATATCTTTTACCAGGTTAGACCTTTTTTATCGGTCCTAATGCTCAACTGTTTTTTTTGTTAGCTTGCAATCTTCTTACTTCTGATTGTTCCGAAGTGACCACTTCTCGCAGTCAATTTTGACAGAATATATTTGCACCTTTTGAACCTTATTCTATTTATTTGTTTCTTTCTTTATTTCAAATGAGGACTGTTTCAAAGAAAAGTGTGCCATGGATATTTTTTCCACATCATAAAGATTATTTAACTAAACTAGCCATGTAGGTTGGTGTTAATGATGTGGCATCGATGTACTACTCTGTATTTAAACATTGTAATACTGGTTGTCAATGCAAAAGAAACCTTAATCAGTCTTAGAGAGTGGTCATCTTTTTATTTGTAAAATATTTGGACATTATGGTACATTTCTATTGCTTGACTGTAGGCAGTAGTAGCTAAATAAATGGAAGATTTCACAGAGAAATGTTTGGAAGTGTTAATTGACTTTTGAAACTTGTTAAAGGATTGGCAACAATTTAGAATATTAAAAGTAGAAAATATTAAATAATTAAGGAGATTCATTGCCGGAGATAGGTTCACAATACAACTGCCAGACAATGGTCAAACTTTGCTCTGACTGAATAATAAGAATTCATAATCCACTGCTAAAATATCTTTCATACTGGACTCGGTTTTTTTTTCCCCAGTAATTTTGAAGATAAATTTTCATGTGCTTAATCGCACAGGATAATGAGAGTCAATGAGAACAATTCACAGAGGTATGATTGAAAAAGAGTTGGTGCATTGCAATGATGGTTTTAAAAACTACTTTGCATAATTATAGGCAGCTTGGTTATAGAGCATGAAAGAGATGACAGGAATAGAAGTTAAAAGTAGAAATGGAATTGTGACTGAGCATAGTAATTTAAACTTGCAAAGTCAAAATAATTTCATTGGGTAGGAATAAACGTTGCCATAGATACCATACAGGAAAGAAAGAATCATGGTAAAGTAAAATACTGTAGTAAGGAAAGACTGTAACCAGTTTTAACCATGTTGTCATTGTTTCAGTTGATATGATAGCTTGGGGCTAGTTCTGGTAAGGGTTGTATATACACCAATATGATGCTGATTCATTAGACCTTATCGACTCACGAACATTATCAGTGAACATTAGAAAGCATCTCTCTGATTAAAATACACAGATGTACCAAGCTCGTAGTCCAGATGAAAGTGAGAAAACACAAAAAAAAACAGTTATGTATTTATCTACTGAACAATCAATCAGCTCTCACAACTATTGTTGGAAGTACAGTAGAAAGTAGAAAATTCATAAATTAGCTTGTTTGTTTACCAATGTAATAATGTATGCTGATGTGAATCTTCAAAATCCACATCGAATACCATTGGTACAACATCAATACTACATACGAAGTTATAAGATGTTATTCTTGATCGGAATATAAACAAAGTGAAATGGAAATTGGAAGGAAGGTCAGTGAAATTCTGATTAACTTACTGCCTGCAAACTAAATCATAAACCAATACCTACTGAGACATGTTGAAAATCCTTGAGCTGCTGCCTATCATGAGTGATTCATATGTTATCATTCCTAGGATATTCAAGTGGTCTTTGATGGGTGTATAAACTCAACTTAATTCCTTCCTTTCCTCATTTCTGTGTTTGTTACAGTAATATTTCTGTTGTGCAGGACATGGTTTTATTAACTTAAAAATATTGTGTTAGCATTTGTTGCTTGTTTTTCTCTATTTATATGTACAGGAACTTGCCAACCAACAAGTAGTATTTGTTTTGTTTTTTTTGTTTTAGGGTAGAATGTTAATGTGTACATATCTCTCTATTAATAACCTCATTGAAGAACTCTCTTAAATCTATCCATAAAATTTTGCATTTTCCAGTCTGAGGTATACTTAGTTTTAGTCCTTTGCAAGTGGGTTGATGTACTCCTTGTAATAAACAGTATCCCTGCCTTGTGGGGGATCGCCATGGTTAGACCTCTACTCAGAGAGGATGGCTAAACCTCTACTCAGAGAGGATGGTTAAACCCCCACTCAGAGAGGATGGCCATGGTTAGACCTCTACTCAGAGAGGATGGTTAAACCTCCACTCAGAGAGGATGGCCATGGTTAGACCTCTACTCAGAGAGGATGGTTAAACCTCCACTTAGAGAGGATGGTTAAACCTCCACTCAGAGAGGATGGCCATGGTTAGACCTCTACTCAGCGAGGATGGTTAAACCTCCACTCAGAGAGGATGGCCATGGTTAGACCTCTACTCAGAGAGGATGGTTAAACCTCCACTTAGAGAGGATGGTTAAACCTCCACTCAGAGAGGATGGCCATGGTTAGACCTCTACTCAGAGAGGATGGTTAAACCTCCACTCAGAGAGGATGGCCATGGTTAGACCTCTACTCAGAGAGGATGGCTAAACCTCCACTTAGAGATGATGGCCATGGTTAGACCTCTACTCAGAGAGGATGGTTAAACCTCCACTTAGAGAGGATGTTTAAACCTCCACTCAGAGAGGATGGCCATGGTTATACCTCCACTCAGGAAGGATGGTCATGCATATCTTTACCCTCAAGGAGGATGGCCTCATTTATGCCTCTCTTAGGGGAGGATGGCCATGTTTATACCTTCCTTTAGGGAGAATGGCATTTCAACCCAGCCTTGGTTATTAGATACCCTCAAAATTTATTTTCTCAGGAACCTGCCACTGTTATTTGCGTGATCTCGCTATTTTTTTTATTTTTTATTCCTTTAACCTGAGGACGTAAGCATATATAGGTGCTAGAGATAATCACTTTGTCTACATTTCTTCCATACTTTGTTAATGCCAGTGTAGGATGTAACACATTGTGGTGAGGGTGGGAGGACAATCTTGCATTCCCTCTTACAACCCTCATCAGACCTCATGAGGGTTATCATTAAGGCTAAGTCAATAATCTCTGTATTCAGCCAAATGTGAATAATCTTCCACATCAATCCATTATGAACTGCTGAAAATTTTGCTCTTTAATTTCAAACATTATACTCTTTTATTGAACTTGTCTTTTATAGGCGTGAACATGATTTAAGTTTAAACATTTCCAAAATGCAAAGATTAATTTAATAATGTTTCCAAATCACTATTGAAGTACGATGCATGGTACATAAAGTGTGAAGTTATCATGTTAATTTCAACGTTTAATGCTTTTATATTTTTGAACCAATCAGAGTGGATCTATCACTCGTTAGGCTCATGGACAAAGTGGATTGGAAGGATAGTTTTTTCTAGAATCCATGGATAATTTCTGTTAGGTTTGCAAATCTTTGCCAGGAGAAAGCTTGTTTTGTGGCATGAGAATAGGATTGTCTTGGAGAAATTATTTCTTTGTTTGTTTGATTAAAAGTAGGACAACTTTCAGTTTGCACTGAACCTTAAGTCAAATGTTCTTGTTGTTTTTGTCTCCTTTTTTCATATTTTCATTAGTTTTATGGTTCCTTTGTAAAAGTGAAAACTTGTGGCAAGTACTGATTACCCCCCCCCCCACACACACACACACCCATCAGGTACCAGAATCTAAAGGTTGATATTATAACAGAAGGGGGGAGGGCCATTTCAAAGGATTTGATTTGAAAATTTGCTCCCTGCCATCATAGCAACCATTTTATTTTATTTATTTTTCTGATTGTACAAGATTTTACTTAGCTTACTTTGAGAAAAAAAAATACTTTGTGCAACATATTTCCTAAAGTAGTTCTGATTTTTGATGTTGCATCAACAATACTCATTGCTCTTTTGTTCTTTTCTTTAATCATTATTATTATTATTATCTTGTAATTTATAATCGCTTGTCACAAATGAGTTGAAGGAAAACGGAAAAAAAAAAAAACGATTGCAAAAAATGTGTGTAAATTATCTCAAAGTAATTAGGTTATTTACTGCCTCAAAGTGTATAAATTATGAAAGACTAGAGCCAGAGACTGTTGACAGGATGGTAGTAGGTTTATGCAGGAACGTTTTACTCGTCTAGTTAGACCCAGGGTGTCATGAAAACACTGCTCTGGTGAGAGGAGGCTACTTTATTAACACAGAGAGAGAGATCTGGTTGGCATTTTCTCAACTAGTTTTTCTCTAAAAAAAAGTTCTCTCTGTATCAATCTTTCATGTCTCTTGGTTCTTCTTTTTCTTCCTTTTATTTCTCTTCTTATTTCTTTTTTTTTTTCCATCTTGATGTACAGTTTTATGAAACATGAACCAGAAATAGCATGTTGAAAGGTGAGGAAGAATTAAATGATGAAGAGGATTCTTCACATAAAGAAACAATTTCAAATTTTATTGTCATCATTCAGTGTTTGTTTCAATCAAGGTTCTTATCAGCTTTAAGATATTACTCAAGTATACTAGATCCACACAGTTTCATATCCATCTACTACAGCCAATCTTTATCATCAGATACAACTGTAACCATGTTTACAACCACACACTTTCATTATCCATTTACTACAGTCAATCTTTACTATCGGATATAACTGTACTCATGTTTACAAGCACACAGTTTCATATCCATTTACTACAGCCAATCTTTATCATCAGATACAACTGTACTCATGTTAACAAGCACACAGTTTCATTATCCATTTAATCCTGTCAATCTTTACCATTGGGTATGACTGTGATTACATAGGTCAATGAAATCTCAAATTAGAGACATTTCCTTAACAGTAATTGTCAGTAATTTTCACTCTTGATCAATCTAGCCTTTCTTTAATTATTCCAGAAATATTGTAAACCTGATTTCTCTTTCCAAAAGTTTGCACTAATCACTTTCATTCTAAAATAAATCATTAGAGACAAAAGTTGCTGCCAACAATTACCCTTTATCAAAACATACCGTCTTCAACTGCAGCAGCTTAAACTGTCCTTCATTAGTGTTCATCTACCAAAGTGAACCCTTTTAACATTCTATTTCCCCTTATCACTATCCAACCAACTGTAACCTCCTGGCTTTTGCCTGTGCTGTCTTCATTCGATTTTTAAATACAAATACTGCCCTCACTTCATGTAATTGTTGCATATTGCCGCCTATTCACTGGCTTACAGACAGGACAAAGTAAATCAATAAAAACAGCTGGGAAGCATTAGTTGGTCATGTAATAGTACATATTAGTGTGAGTCTTGGATTCCCACACAATCAATGTATCATTTATTGCCATTCTGCCAGTCTCTTTACCCTTCCAGCAATGCCCAACCTCCCCCCCTCCCCCTCTCCCTCCCATTTATGCCAAAAATAGTTGAGAATAGGTAAGAAAGGTATTGTAGAATATAAACCTGTAACATGACAGTAATACAGTTGGATCTTAACACTCATGATGAAAAAATCAACAAAACTAAAATACCACAGGAAATTTTCAATTTCTCATCGCCTACAAATTGAGAGGATTAGGTCTGCTTGACTTAATTATTGTCTCTGAAATATACTTTCTATTTGCTCTGTTTCTTCCATCTCTCAAGCTGGTCCTTCTTGTTTCTCCTCTCATCAAATCCTGGATTTAATATATTTTATCTCTGGATTTAAATATACTTTTCACTTAACCTGTTTCTTTCCTAACTGGCTCTCTCTACCCAGTATATTTAGCTTTCATACCAGATACTCTATGTGGGCGATTCATCGTGATTTTTTGGAGTCCTCCAACTGTTTTTGTCGATATATCTCTGCGGTGAAGGGTTCTTCAAACCTGATTGCTACGAGATACGTGCACAGCAGAAGAAATGACAACAAAACACCAGCAGGACTTTTGTACCTGAAATGCAATCAATATTAAGTCACAATTAACCCGCAGACAAATGCACTGGATGGATGAAGAATTGGAACAAGTGGCATCATAAATACAGTAAATACACAGGAAAATAAGTTACTATTATAATACCAAATATCGCTTGAAATCTGTAAACTGCAACTTTCAGTTTTGTATTGAATGATAATGAAGTGAGATCCTTGGTTGAAGAGCATGCAAGTGCAGTAGATTCTGAAAGGTGCCCTCAGTTATTAAATTGTTTAGCAGGCAAGATGAGGCATACTGCCTAATAGTGGGTAGAGTGCAGTAGATTCTGAAAGGTGCCCACAGTTATTAAATTGTTTAGCAGGCAAGATATTAGGCATCCTAGCTAATAGTGGGTAGAGTGCAGTAGATTCTGAAAGGTGCCCTCAGTTATTAAATTGTTTAGCAGGCAAGATGAGGCATACTGCCTAATAGTGGGTAGAGTGCAGTAGATTCTGAAAGGTGCCCACAGTTATTAAATTGTTTAGCAGGCAAGATATTAGGCATCCTAGCTAATAGTGGGTAGAGTGCAGTAGATTCTGAAAGGTGCCCTCAGTTATTAAATTGTTTAGCAGGCAAGATGAGGCATCCTAGCTAATAGTGGATAGAGTGCAGTAGATTCTGAAAGGTGCCCACAGTTATTAAATTGTTTAGCAGGCAAGATAAGGCATCCTAGCTAATAGTGGGTAGAGTGCAGTAGATTCTGACAGGTGCCCTCAGTTATTAAATTGTTTAGCAGGCAAGATGAGGCATCCTAGCTAATAGTGGGTAGAGTGCAGTAGATTCTGACAGGTGCCCTCAGTTATTAAATTGTTTAGCAGGCAAGATGAGGCATCCTAGCTAATAGTGGGTAGAGTGCAGTAGATTCTGACAGGTGCCCTCAGTTATTAAATTGTTTAGCAGGCAAGATGAGGCATCCTAGCTAATAGTGGGTAGAGTGCAGTAGATTCTGACAGGTGTCCTCAGTTATTAAATTGTTTAGCAGGCAAGATGAGGCATCCTAGCTAATAGTGGGTAGAGTGCAGTAGATTCTGACAGGTGCCCTCAGTTATTAAATTGTTTAGCAGGCAAGATGAGGCATCCTAGCTAATAGTGGGTAGAGTGCAGTAGATTCTGACAGGTGCCCTCAGTTATTAAATTGTTTAGCAGGCAAGATGAGGCATCCTAGCTAATAGTGGGTAGAGTGCAGTAGATTCTGACAGGTGTCCTCAGTTATTAAATTGTTTAGCAGGCAAGATGAGGCATCCTAGCTAATAGTGGGTAGAGTGCAGTAGATTCTAAAAGGTGCCCTCAGTTATTAAATTGTTTAGCAGGCAAGATGAGGCATCCTAGCTAATAGTGGGTAGAGTGCAGTAGATTCTGAAAGGTGCCCTCAGTTATTAAATTGTTTAGCAGGCAAGATGAGGCATCCTAGCTAATAGTGGGTAGAGTGCAGTAGATTCTGACAGGTGCCCTCAGTTATTAAATTGTTTAGCAGGCAAGATGAGGCATCCTAGCTAATAGTGGGTAGAGTGCAGTAGATTCTGACAGGTGTCCTCAGTTATTAAATTGTTTAGCAGGCAAGATGAGGCATTCTAGTTAATAGAGGGTAGAGTGCAGTAGATTCTGACAGGTGCCCACAGTTATTAACTTGTTTAGCAAGCAGGCAAGATGAGGCTAATAAAGGGTAGATAACTCAAATGGTAGAGTACAGTAGGTGGACTTGTATTCCTGAGGTCCGTTCTAGGAAATAATATCTTTGAGATATGTACATAATTTATATTTGTGATATCCTTCTCAGTTTTCACATCTGATTGCAACAATATATATTCTGTTAATCACTAACCATATAGCGGTGCCAAAGTTCTCCAGGAATGATCCGTAGTACATTGGGTGTGCCATCACATTAAAAGGGAAGCAGGTCACTTTAGCTTCCATCAAGATCCCAAAATAATCTCCTGAAATATGAAAGTAGACAAGACACTGAGTCATTGAATAATCTCACTCTCTACAACAGAATATTTGAAGGGGAATACCAGGTAAAGTATGAATTATTCCCCTCCTCCTACCCCCTCCCCCAGCCTCAATGATCCAGGTCAGATCCCCTCCCCCCCCCCATGGGGAATTCCTGCCTTTTTTGGATTTTCCTTTAAGCAAACAAATCAAATTTAAAAACTTTTCTTTGACTTACTCACATAAAACATTCAGACATGACATACACTGGCAGCTAACTTGCTCTGTTCTCTTACGTAAACGTGGCCTGAACTTCAAAGACTTTATATTGAACTTCATAGACTTGATATTGAACCAGAATTCCAATCATGATCATTTATTTATCAAGCCAATCATATCTGATCAGACCGATCGAATCTGATCAGGCTGATTTGATCTGATCAGGCTGATTGAACCTGATCGGGCTGGTCTGTATGTAATTTCCAAATAAGCCTATTCACCTTTATATGAACCTCTGCAATTTCTAAAGTAGCATACCAACTAAATGAATATTATGACCCAGACACTTAAGGGAGTGAAAGATGTCCTCCCTCTCTCCCCCTCTCCCTTTCCTACCAATGATTTTTAACTTTACATACAGGCTTGGTGTCACCGTAGAAACTTTCAACATCACTCCTTTTCACTTTATATGAACCTCTACAATTTCTAAAGTAGCATACCAACTAAATGAATATTATGTCCCGGACACTTAAGGGAGACACTCACTCCCTCTCTCCCTTCCCCTCTCCCTCTCCCTCCCCTACAAATTATTTTTAACTTTTCATACAGGCTTGGTGTCACCGTAGAAACTTTCAACATCACTCCTTTTCACTATTGGCTTGGAATTTTCAACCTGTTCTTTAATGCGCTGGTTTAATACAAGAATTCACTATTTTGAAGTATGACTTACCATACTGTCACATTGTAATGAATTTTAGTAAGTACTAGCTTCATACTTTGTGTGCAGTCCTATCAACTGACTTCACATTCTAAGACTTTCTCTGCTGTGTTCTCTCAGTAATATATATACGAATTTGTCTTCACTTTTATGAAAAATTCCGAGAAAATCAGCTTTACCTAAATAGGTACCAAAGAAGCCAAGAGCAAAGAAGCTGGTAATGACAAGAATAAGTCCGAGAGCGATGAGGCCAAAACCAAGCCAGTCAACAAAAGATGAGGATACAATGGGTAAACAATCAGACAAAACTGGCTGTGACTCAAGAACTAACTGGAACCTATACAAAACAAGAAAAGTGTGTTAAACAACATAATTAAACTCTTCAACATTAGATCTGACTATGTGAGGCTAAACCAAGTATTAAAGAGCTCACTCAGTTCTATAGAAGGTAGGATAAGTGACAGATGCTAGTCAATCCATGCAACTAGAGCAAAGAGTTTAATAATTGCTTCTTCATATCTTAGATGGCTACATTTCATAAAGGAGCAGAGTTAGCAAACTATAATAAAGGTAAATTGTTATATTCAGATAAACTTGACGATTCAGTTCTTGTGGTCCGGTCCAGTAGGGGATAGGGGAGAGGGCAGAGGGGATAGGGGAGAGGGTAGGGGAAGTGGAGGGGTAGGTGAAGTGGAGGGGTAGGGGTAGGGGAAGTGGAGGAAAGAGGGGAGTGGAGTGCAAGGGAGTGCAAGGGAGAGAAGAAGTGAGATAAGGTGGGGGGGGGGGTTACCTGGCCAGTTGTGAGAGGAGAGGATGGGATAGGGGAGGGGTGGGGGAGGGATTAGGGAAGGTGGAGGGAAGAGAAAGGTGAGGGTAGTGGAGTGCAAGGGAGTGCAAGGGAGGGAAGAAGTGAGATAAGTTGGAGGGGGGAGGAGATTATGTAATTTTAATGTATCGTTTTATGTCACTGAATGGGAAAGAGCTTTTAAAAGAGATGTTTGCTCATGCATTGTATTGTACCAGATACATGTATATACGCACAAAGCATTGTAAGATGTTCTAGGTGATAACTAAGTTCAAGAGGGTTTGTTACTATTATCAACAAATACCAGTACATTGCAGGACATGGCAACAAACCAAACAAACATAAATACATGTAAGACATGGAAAGTTTAAACTTGGATAATTATAGAGTGCTTAATAGTTAATGAATCAAAGTTCTTCTATATTCAGAAGAATATGCATATATAATTCTGGGGAGAAGGTTGTCATTACAATCAGATGATGATATAATAGTTTCATAACGATGTCGATTAGACTGCTGCAGTTGAGGTTGAAACTTTCATATAATTTGCCCATGTTTAATAAACTAGTCTTCTTGTAATAAAAATCAGTAAATTGGCAACTTACATGTCCTAGAAGATTTTTTTTCTTCTATTTTTGCCTTTCTCAATGTAACCAGCTGCTATTATCAGTGATGAAAATATAACAAAGTTATTGGTTTGTATTTACCTTCTAGATCTAAAGAGCATTAGATGAACTATGGCAATAGCCAAAAAAATACAGCCTGCCTTGGCCGAACCAAACAAATTTGTTAGAAATCTCTTCTTATGTTCCTGTCTTGCTACCTGCAGAGATACAAAAAGAACAGGAAGAAATCTAATTCAAGCTGATAGCCCTTTCCAACATAGACATTGTAGTATGCCAAAAGTGCCATTTATCACAATATAAATATTGTCCCTTTTGGTAATTAAAAGTGTCCTTTTCTCACTTTTGTTATTGTCCTTCAAAAATTGTTGAAAAAAATATTCAAATACTGCAGTTTGAAGGCATGGAATGCAAAGAGGATCCATTGTGTCGGAAAGTCTTGAGATAACTTGTCACATGTCCCACTGCTGTTCCAAGTTGTGCTACCCCACCCCCTTCCTTCAAATAACCAACCCCCCAAAGATTGAACACTTTTCCTCAAGCACATGGACAAATATTGGAGTTTGTAATTATAGACAAATATATATTTTAAATATCTTTCAACAAGGCATATCTTAATTTGACATTTCATTATATGACGACATCAAAGGACATTTCTTGATGTGGGAAGAGGAAGGGAGGGGGGGGGGGAGGGGGTATATAAGGAAGGGAAATCTTAATTTGAATCTGTAACTTAATTGGCTATCTGAAAATTAGAGTCCATAATGTTAATCTAATGTCTACCTTTATTCAGCTCAATTTAAAACTTCTTCATAAAGGCATTATAGGCTTATAACACTAAGATTCTCACATGGATGAACCCTGCAGCCATCTGACCCTATCCTATGCCCCCCAGCCCCTGCAAGCCACAAGAAATAGAAAGTACACTGGCCAAATGTTCCTGGAGATAACACACTTTCCAGCTGTGGTGTTAGATGCAATTGGAGAATAGTTTCTTTATTTAAATACATGATAAAGTAGTTATATAGAATGGTAACTATCCATCCTTCATCCATCAAGGGGTCCATTCTAAAAGAGATGAAGTTGCTGAAGAGTTGGGAGCCAGTAATCCTTCTAAACAAACGATTGATTGATGGTCTTACTTTCTGTACCAGGACTCTTTAGTTAGGTGTGCTGTATGGCCGAGGCTGTTAATCCTTCTAACCCATATTGAGTATTGGAAATCAATGACGCTCTAAACTCAACTCTGTGAGAAGTTATGCAACACTTTGACCTCCCTTGAACAAATAGCTGCTAAGATGAGAGCTGTAACTAGAGGTGGACTATATGAGTTACGGTTAAACAGATATTCTAACCCTGACATTGCTATTTGATAAAGTCTCTTTATTGAATTGAATTAGATCTTTCCCTACCCTCCTTCATGCCCTCACTCCTCCCCTCCTCCACTGTGCCCTTTTTCTGATATGTTAAGGAGCACGAAAAAACGACAAATTGGAAGAAAAAACACCACAGAAAAGCAGCAGTTTTGAATAAGTCAAGAGAATCTTGCATCTGATGGGAACCTAGTTCTTGTGGGCAAACCAACTAACCTAGTACATACCATAGTTCACAAACAGCTTGAAGAAGAGTTTTTATCTTGATCGAAGGAAAAGTAATAGATCCTTACAAGGACAAATTCATGAAATATTGCTCATTTTTTCTCCACTGTATTTAAAACATTTATATGTTATTTTGTCTGTTGATCACAACACCAGAACAGATGTCTTCCAGTTCTTGAACAAAGTGCAAAATTAACATTTCATGTTTTTCATTCATGCCAAGTGTGAAACACCAAAACCTTGAAACTGCAAATGTGTACGGTGAAAGGAAGGCAATACCATCAATTATTACAACTTCAAAGACTTATCGCTTTCTGAGTGGAAACTAGAATTAAAATTCTGCCTCTCCATACTAAATCACCTGTCTATGTAGTTCAATTGTTGTACTAGTTGCATCTTACGTAGGGGCTTATACTATTATCAAGCCTCAAAATTCAGCCTATTTACAGGCTAGATGCCAGGGTGCTACACCTATACACCATCTCTTTGGATGTGTTATAATCAACAAAAAAAGTGTCATTAAATGAAATGTAATGAATTGCCAAATAAAATGCATTTACTATAAAGTTCAGGTTGTTTTCCCCTATTCCTCTTAAATTTGGCATGCCCCCTTCCTACCATTTCCTCTCACTTCTTTCTTTTTAAGCTACCCTCCCTCTCCTCCCCCTCCCCTTCCTCTCCTCTTATAGTCCTCTTCTATCCCTCCTTCTCCTCTTCTATCCCTCCTTACCCCCTTCCCCCTCCCTCTCCTCTTATAGTCATCTTCTACCCCTCCTTCCTTGAGAAAGGAAATTGGTCTGATGAAGAGTTTCTTCAACTTTACATTGCAACGCTTAATGGCATAATTTCCATGACATACTTAACCCATCATTACAAATGAAAACCCTTTAAGTTCCTTCATAAGTTCTTTACAACAATTAGTTTAGATGGAGCTAAGTAGCACTTTTCTGATCATCTGGTACTTGGAGGTCTTTTAAGGCTAATCTTGTCAACATTTTTGGTCCTAATCAAGCAAACAAAGACACCATCAGTGGTTAATATTGACACCAGTCAATTCATCTGTAGTGTAAGGATGAAGGCAGATTACAAGACTCTTAACTAAAGGGGGTGTTCTTGATGTAGTTAAGAGGATCAAACTACTTCTTTAAGTACATGGGCTAGCTACTTGTAAGCTGGTAATCTTTAGAAAACTGTGACTGTAGCAACTACAGTATGGTGGCAACTGATGACAAATAGTGCACATAATAGGAGAGTGTTGATAGACCGTACAAATACAATCAGGTAGAATGCATAGCAAAGCTTCATAATTTAGTTCTATACATCTTTGGTAAAATGTCCACATTCTCTATGAGGAATGCTAATATAAATACAAGTAAGTATTTTTCATGACTGCTTAGTTATGTTACACAGGATTGTACCATTACTCAAAGCCAGTTTGCTTTTAATCTATATTTTGCAATGATTCGTTATTGTGGGTCACTTGGTTTGTACCTGACAAAGTTTTGACCAAGGACTGTAACATTCACACTGCATTATGGGATATCCCTCAACCCAAACTATGAGATCTTTGTGCTTACAATAACCTAACTATCTCACCTAATTGAAACCATTTTATCCAATGTAGCAAATTTGGCAAGAAAAGTGAAGTAATATGTTTGATTGCATCGTTTGCAAACCTTTGAAATTTAATACATATTTCAATGTTTCTATGAACAAGTTTGTGGCCTAAAGTAATGAGTTGTATTTTCAGGTACATTATCTATGCTTGAGTATAGTGCAAAAACACTTTAATAGACCTCAAAGGTAAGTAATGAGTTGTATTTTCAGGTACATTATCTATGCTTGAGTATAGTGCAAAAACACTTTAATAGACCTCAAAGGTTGACTAGATATAATAAAATGACAAACAATTGTTTGTCTTTGGATTCTAATTTCTGGCAAATCTATCAAGCATTTCTCAAAGTAACAGTTCCGTTTTTCAATCTCATATTACCTTCTAGCTTTTTGAAAGTAAATAGTAACTGATTTTATGTGATAGCATTCTTTGTAGTATTAAATTGTGCATGATATCAACAAAAACTGAATAGTTTCAGTTTGAGGCTTTTACTTCCTTAGGTGTTATTTAAACTAACTACCTAAGCTAATGCATCAAAGTACACTAATATGGAATTTAATTCATCAACACAAATGCATACTGTGACACAGGCCTAGCTGTTACAGTTATGCAGTCTGTTTATTAGGACAGTACAAATGGGTATGGGACAACTTCAGTGAAATTGATGTTGCCCATAGTGACACAGAATGATTTCTGATACCACCTTTATAGGGTTCCTTCTTCTTTTGTCAATTTACTTTCTTATAACGAGACATTATAACAGCAAGAATGATCAGATTTGTTTCAACTATGAGCAACACAAAGAGAGACATTTTATTAGTCCCTCAACATTTTTCCTCTTTCAATAATTTAATAAATAAATGTCACAAAAATAATCAACAAATGCACTTGTGCTTTCTATCATTCCTACATTCCTTGCATTATTTAATATGACAGGCTGAAGGGTAATGGATGACTTGTGATGAATTTTTCCAAGTGAAGTGTTGCCTTCGATTAACACTATATTTCCAACCAATTTTGAATACTAAATAGTTAAAATTGAATGATATAGCTTAAATTAGAACTTACTACGTTAATTAAAGAAACTATCAAAGAAACAAGTTTCTCCTGTTCACAGTGAGGAATTAATAAGGCACTACCACCACCCCACCCCCATCCCCCTACTCACTTTCCCCCATCCCCCTATCCTCCCTCTCCATCCCCCTATCCTCCCTCCCCATCCCCCTATCCTCCCTCCCCATCCCACTACCCTCCCTC
Organism: Apostichopus japonicus; assembly: GCF_037975245.1. NCBI lineage: Eukaryota > Metazoa > Echinodermata > Holothuroidea > Aspidochirotida > Stichopodidae > Apostichopus > Apostichopus japonicus. Next base: position 1,246,119 of record NC_092564.1, on the reverse strand, counting down.
CCCAATCCCTCTACGCTCTCTCCTCAGCCCCCTCCCCCCCCATATCCCATCTCCTCGTAAAGTTTTGAGAGCGTTGCCAAGAACTAATTCAGAAGATGTTTTCATCTCAATAGTTTTTATCTCAAACTGAATTTAAAATGTTTTGATTTAAACTTTCTGTTACTGCTGATGATGCTGCTGCTACTGCTGCACTTGTAATTATTGACCACAGATAAGTAGATTACCAGATCATCCAGGTAGTAAGTCTATTGTCTTCGTGGTAACTTCTCCATCTGACAACCATAAGAGGATCATAGGAGCTTATCAACCTAACAATGGATGAAGATCAATACCATCTACTCTTTTCCTTCATTGCTTACAATCTCTCTCCTCTTGTATTTAATAAAGAAAGGCATAGGAGAATTAGTGGAGGCTTTCAGGGGCCCCTGTAGCTGGGATAATAGAGGTAAGCCTATTGTCATTTCATTACAATAGAAGTAAATAGTTACCCCACCTTATTGTTAGCGTCCATGTTATTAAAGGCACAGAACAGGTTCCCCAAGAGAAGGAGAAATGATAGACTGGTCAATACTAAGCATTGATTACTAGGCTTTAAAAGTCCCCAAACAGGAGACATTCACTTCACTTCTCTCAGAGGACCAGAAGCAGAAGGAAGAGGCAGAATCCAAGCAGAGGGAGGAGAGAACTTCTAAAATTACAAACTTAAAACTCTTCATCTTGTTAAATTGCCTGGTCAACATTCCTTCACTCAAAATTCTACACATGGTATGTTGTAACAGCAGGACACCATGTCAGTGACACTACTTCTGGAGAACCTGCTCAAGATTGTGACGAAAAGAACTGGCCAGCCATTGGCACCATCTTGTTCTCTGGTTTTTGTGGGCCAGCTCGTGTGAAATTACAACAGATGAGTTGTCCCACAAAGAACATGGAACAGTGGAAAAATCATCACTGAAAACAGAAAAAGTTACGGAAAAAGCTACCGCGCAACTTACAAGATGAACGCTTGTCGTTAGTGCACACTACAATTTATTCATCCTGACATTTGCATGGGTTCTTTCCAGACTATCAGGTATATTTGCCAGTTTTTCTTACTTATTTTCTACCATTTTCTCTATTTACAATTCTACAATTTTCTTATTTACTAAATTCTCTTGTGCTGTAATACATGGCAATATATTTCTTAGTACTTGCAGAGGCAAACACTGTACTCCGTTTTGGGGCTTGCAATATTAAATCATTGTCTCCTATCTATTCCTGCTCTACTTTTCCTGCTTAGTTCAATTTTAATAGATCCATGTTGTAGTGAGTGTACACTATACTAATATTGAGATTTTCCTTGGATCATTACAAGAGTGTTTCACGTTCATATCTGACAATGTTAAGTACTATGTCACCTTGTGTACAGTGTGGTTCATTCTGCAGTAGCTACTGTATTCAGTACTCTTATTTCCTTATACTTCTATATATTTCCTTTTCCTTTTCCTTATACTTATTTCCCTTTTCCTTAAATCATATTTCCCTTTTCCTTATACTTATAAATCTACTCACTTCCTACACAGAGTCCATGCGCCATACACAACAACACCACACTGTCCTTTTTTTATAACAAATTCATGGTAGAGGTTCATCTCGGGGGAAACATGAGAACATATATTAGCTACTAATACCTTAGCTAAACCACTATAGATGTTAGCATTAGGTTTGGTACTTATGTAGATCCATAAATGCATAACTATTCAACGTTAATGTACAGTGCTGATGAAACAATATTTAATATTAAATACACAATTATAAATGTAGCTCTTTGACAATATCATGAACTCTGATTAAAATAAACCCGTCCCCCCCCCCCAAAAAAAATGTATTTCTGCCTGCCTTCTGTCTACCTAAATTTCTATTGATTTTTAGTTCCCAGAATGATGCAAAAAGCAATGAGGTTCCCACTTTACCACCACTGGGGACCACATTATGGGACCCTGGATCCCAAAGTTGTGATGCCAGCTTCCATTGTCCACAGTCTGTACCTATGCCCCAACCTCCCTCTTCACAGGAAAAGATATTGTTAATCCCCCCTTCCCCCATCCCTCGCTTCCAAATATTTGACCTGACTTTAAAATAAGCTTCCTCTATAATATAATGAGGAAGATGCAGTAGTCCATCATCATAAATTTCAATCATATTTACCTCTCAAATGTTGCGACAAAATATTTTAAGAAACTACTGGCAGTCGTATGAATAATGTCACAAATAGAAAAATATGAAATGTGATCTAGCAACCCAGACAAGAAAGATCTGGTTTTGATTTTATAACAAGATGGGGAGGTTGGTTCTATGTGGCTAAATAGTTATGGGAATTAATAATGGCAGCTTCATACAAATTGATAAGACCGTAGACGGATATCATATTCCTGTACCTCTTGACCTCTAAACCTTTATTAAGACATGTTTCATGTCTTTAATGTGATTTCATTGCTTTTGATTAACGTGTTCATCTTAAGCTTTTGTTCAGCATAAAGTACAGCTTAATTGGATTAATGTAGTTTGCTAGAGGAGTAAGACATAATGCTGCTGATACACATTGCACAAAAAAGTTTGGAAAGTCACAAATATGAAAAGAAAGGAGTACTCTTGCATTGAAGACTAAACTGTGTATGACAGGGATAAGAATTGTTTGAAATATTTCAAATTAGTAATTTGTATATTACACATCTACTATGTCAAATCTATGTATTCAAGTTGCTTCATCAAATAGCTGCAACAACACAGACAATACAGACAGTAACATGCACCATTAACATGTACCATTGATATTATCATGTTGGCTGTAAGACCAATACATCAAACTATTCTCAGGGAGCTTAGGACTTTCAGGGGGTCCTAGTACCTCATTTATTATTTAAGCAAAGCCATCTCTGGGTAACTTTCTTACTTTTTTCTTCATTCTGTTCTTTAGCTTTTAATCGATACATCTTCCCTGGTCATATTGATTTAGATATGTTGTTTGGTTGACTTGAAGTTTCATCATTGTCTAGTTCTATTGTCCCATATTTTCAGTCGTTCTTTTAAAAGCATTACAATTTCACTTTCCCATTGACTGGTGAATTTAAAGGGGGATTGGAAAGAAAGATTGATTGCTTTCTAACTCAGCTTAATATGTTTTGGAGGGAAATCTAGAACTGTTATTAAACACTTGCCAAATGATAGATTTGACACTCTTTGTATTTTAATTTCTATTGCTTGCATGCTAAAAGATAGTCAAGGTTTCCAAATAAATACACTGTATGATTACAGTAAAAATTGTTTTCTTAATAATATTTTCTTAATCATATTTAGCAATTGTAATTATTTCTAAATTGCAATGTATGTATTCTTTTGTTTTCTGTGTTGTTTTTTTCTTTGGGGGGGGGGGGACAGAGGTGGTATTACTAGTGAGGGATTACTGGTGAGGAATTACAGCCAGTAAAAGAAAAAAAAGAACTAGTGGGGAAAAATGGACACATTTGTCACTCCTGGTATATCATACCACAGCTAACAGGTCAAGTTTTTGGAATAGAGCAATTAATACTTGAAATAACATGTCATGTTACTGTAATATGTATACTGAATGACATTGAATGCCAAGCCTTACCACATTCCAAAAGAGAGGGTTAAAGACCATTAGAAAGGCACTCAGCCAGAAATTGTAATCATTGAAATAGATCACCTCCATAAGTACTGCTGGTATTTCTGCCTAATGAATAAAGAAATAAAGGTTAGCGCTTCCCGACTGATAATTTGTAGGATTGTAAAATCAATCTCCGATCTTCCCCCCCACACCCCCCCCCCCCCCCCCCCCCGTCCTGCTCCTTTACCCTAATCACTTGAATTTCACCTTTCTGATGGAGCTATATAAACATTAAACTACATGTGTTTACTTATCACATATCAGAGTGGATTATGTAGACTAAAGTACAAGGAGAAACATGTTACATACATCATGTTTATTTCAATAACCACCCCTGAAAAAGAAAAAAAAAAATTTTTGAAGTAAAGACCAAATCACTAAGATGACCTAAAGGAAGAAAAATGGAGGGTTTCTCGGTTGACCAAAGAATGATTATTATTGCTGAATAAAGACATTAAACATGTGCTCAACATATCTACTCGTTTCCTTTTTCCCCCCTTTTCTTTCTTTCTATTGGGGAGAGGGGGGAAGAACCGATGAGGAGAGGGAAAGGGTTACTCTCAGAAATCTTACTTTGCTAAAATCAAGTAGTTCTCCAAAATCGCAGCATGTACGCAGTTGTCTGCCCATTAGAATGTTACCATTAAAATTCTTGCTTGTGTTCCAGGTTGTCCAATGTGGATGCTGATCACTTTATATCTGAAAATATAGCAGAGTGTTCATTTGCGCATGATAATCATAATATATCACTTACAATTTGGCTTTAAAAATACAAGACAGGAACCTTATAAATGCTACATGTACATTTAGAAGGAAAACTATAAACTTTAGTATGTTTACACAGAACTTTCTTCACATGACCCCTAAAGGTAAAACTAGCTATTATCCTCAAGAGTAGAGTTACCATGTCCAGATTTCTATCTCATGTTATTGTACAGGTGGATTCACACAATTTTAATGCTTGAAATTTACTGTGTTTCATAAATAAATATGTAAATAGGTGACAAAACTTTCTTGATAGTGACTTAAATAATAATATAATCATCAGCAGTTATTTTTGCGACGCTTAAACAACCACAAATGTGGGAGAAACCTGCAAGGGCTTATAGATTACAACCTACACGACGGGTGCCTTCCAATTCAACTTCAATTCAATTCAACAAATCTCATCCCGAGTCCATAATTTAACCATTGTAATCTACAGACATTTGGAAGTGGAGCACAGCAAAATGAGAGCAACATTTGGTGGGCACAGAAGGTTGGTAAGTGCAAGATGGTACTGGGGGTCACAGGAGAGAATCTCCCTGAAGCTTCGCAGTTTTCATCATTTCCAGAACATCAAATCAGCAGAATTTGGTACACATAATTAACTTATATTGTTAGTAAAATTCAAGCTGTTTTTTTTTTCGACATTGCAAAGCTTAAATCGGGGTACCAAACATGTCTGTAACCCTTCCCCTGGAAACAAATGCCCCTTCTCTAATTAAACCTATATTTTATTTGAACTTGAGACATTCCAGATGATAATTCCAAACAAGACCATCAAATGAAAAACAAGGTAAGTGTAAAACATAACATAATGAACTAAATGCAATTCATGAAAATCACATCAGCAATGATAAATTGGCCAATAAATTCTAGGTTTCCAAAGGAATCAAGAAAAAATGTAATAGCAAGGTGAGTCCAAATGGGAATCTTTCTTGCAGCAATGTTAAACAAATATCCATAGAAAGCACCAAACTTTTTGGCTAGCTTAGAAAAGGATTAAAACCAGTGACCCCAGGAGTACCAGGAATTAACTAATGAAGCCACTGCTTTGAATCCCATTCTAGCACAAAAAAAGAAGGTTCTGTCCTCTTTTCAAATTGTTTTAAACTTCCCAGACAGTTTTACTTAGTTGACTGACCACTGATTTCTGCCTTCTTCAATACAACTTAGCAAATGCCATCGCATAACAAGACATGTGCACATGACGCCTTACAGCAACCTGCGTAAGTCACTTAAATATCAACTTGCCATGGTCAGTCTACGTACCATGGGGTTAAATGCAAAAATCGTGGAACTGGGCCAAAACATAAAAATGAAGACCGTACATTCTTCAAACCATGTCAATCAGTTCTTTCGTCTCTTCTATAAAGGAAATCAAACGATTTTTTTGTACCTTGGATTGCTGAGTACAATAATCTTGATACATGCAAATATTTCACTATTCCTTAGTAGCTGAATAGAACATTTTTCGGTAGAATACAGTTGCACGAAAACGACGATGAATTATATCGATCAGTTACTAGAATGTCCAACTACAATTATGCTAGAAATGACGGCTGGATATAATGCTATACAGCCCCTGGATGATCACAACACTTCATAGTTCAAAGCAGCCCTATACATAACCATATGTACATTTTGTGAACTGTTTATTTATTTCTTGTTTTTATTTTGTAATAATAAAACTCTTAAAATTGTTGTGTTTTTTTTTTGCTTTCTTTCTTTTGTTTTGTGCCTGTTTTGTGCAGTGGCGTAGGAAGGTACTTTTGAGTGGGGGGGGGGGGGCTGAAGACTGATGGCCGGCCTGGGGGAGGGGTCTAAGGGGAGGGGGTGTCCCTCTCCCCTTTGGGAATTTTTTTTCCAGGTGGCCTCAGATGCAATTTGGTGCAATATAGCACACTTCAACATCCACTCCATTTTGTAAATAATTTTGCATTTTCACCTGGCCTTAGATGCAATTTGGTGCTCCAAATGAGATTTTTTTCTCATTTGGAAATGAAAAAGGGGTTTTCTGACTTGCGAAGTGGGGGGGCGGAATGATACTTCCGCCCCACCATATTTTTCACTGGGGGGCTGGCGCCCCCAGCCCCCCCCCCCCGGTTCCTACGCCCTTGGTTTTGTGGGTCAAACGGCGAGAAGAGAAAGTAAGGTCCTTGCAAATTCAGTCTTTGATAAGTGTCAGTTTTAGTTTTACAAGAATTGCAAAAAAACCGCACTGGACTGATATCAGTGTTTTGAGTGATATACAACAACTGAAAGATTTTAAATTATGCGCCTAAAGCCCCCTTAAATTAATGGAATTATAAAATCGGCATCACGCAAAACTAAACAAAATGTGACTTATGTATGTACGCTCATAGTCGATAATCCGTACGATCACGAAGAAAGAAAATGCAATTTTGGCGGGTATGAGTATAGTAATGTGTCCTTCCTCTCTGCAATGATTGCCTTCTTTGGTTCATCCAATGAAAAGGCGTATTCTTTGATAGAAAACAAAATTGATTAATCGCTTTAACACACAATTGGTTATAACATATAACATTAGAATGGTACTTTTAAAGCAGCAGCGATCTTGCTAAAATATAAACCGAAAAAAAATGGTTACAGGACCAGGGGCACAACCACGTCAGTGCCTTTATGGGCATACCCCTCTCCCAGAACAAATAAGGTGGATAACCACAATACCCCCCCCCCCCATCCCCACTGGCCAACGAGAGTATTACTAAACTTCCAAGTATACAGTACAGTATATATGTTATGCGCTATCGACCGATTTGCGCCATCGATCGATAGCGCTGCGCTATCTATGGATCCGTCGTTAGCGCAAGCATCGGTAGATCGCGCTGCGCTATCAATCGATAGTTCGTGGGTCGTGTAGGATGAGATTTAAAGGGGAACTGCAGGCCTTGTCTACGTGAATACCCTTCACGACATCGAACACGTTTTCAGCATTGACAACTCGCAGGAACTTGGAGTTTCCCTCGAGGCCAGGGAGGTCGACAATCTGAAAATTCCGTGTTTTGACCCAATGTCGGAAGTGCGAGTCCACCTTGATGCTTGGATGCAGAAGATGAGATTTTATGGCATCGTACTTCTCCGCGCTAATGACTGGGCTCTTTGTTGAAGCAGCTTGGCGGTCGACAGTCTCCTGCATGCGTTCTCGAAAAGCTGGCTCTTTTTCCATTTTTACGAATATCGTCACCATATATCAGTACTATATGAGGTCGATAGTCACTGTTGGCCCAATCATATCAGTAATTTAGCAGATTTCTTAGAACCAAGGCCTGAAGACATATGATACAACCTGATACATATGCCTGATTAAGCAATGGATTTAGGTTATCTCCATGATACAACAAAGTTATTGGAACTCATTGTATCACTATCAATTGATAACATTTTATTGAATTTATCATAAATATTTACACAGAAAATAATAATTAAACGGGCAATTTTTAGAAAAATCGGTGATGTGTCCTTTAAACAGCACTTGGCGTCATCCTGAAGTTTAAGAAAAAAACATTGTCATTATCAAAAATAGACATACAATCCGTCGATCTGCCTGCGCCATCGATCGATACCTGCGCGATATACCGATGCTTGCGCTAACGACGGATCCATAGATAGCGCAGCGCTATCGATCGATGGCGCAAATCGGTCGATAGCGCATAACATATACATATATAACATGCATGCATGTGATGCAACTTAAACAGTCTGAAATTCTTCAACAACTTCGCAAAATATGACACCATCTTGTGATTTTACCAAGATTGCTGGAAGGGTATGATTCTCCCTCTCCTACACCTCTCACGTGAACATCTTAACATCTTAGACTTATCCCCACCCCCAGTACAAAACGGGTGTTTGTGCCCCTGTATTGGACTGCACTCATTTAAAATTACGGTGATCTTTATTTATAAATGTCGTCCTTCTAGTAATGAAATAAATGTCGGTCCCATGAGAGCAGGGTATCGGAGCCACCCCCCCCCCCCTCCACGATCCAACACTACCGTTTGGAATACCTTCCGCCTTGCTTCCCCTTCGGTTCTATTCGATGAGTGTTCAGACAATTACAAACTGGACGAAGCTGTATCTCAGAATCAGTTGCATTCACAGGATTTCAAATGCTGGCCAGATTCAAGATTTTCGCGACTGATGAAGGTAGTGTGCTGACCATGATTTTGTGGAAGGGCCAGAGTCGAATGTAGGATTTTTATAAAGGGGGGGGGGGGGATTGCACTCAGGTCAGATAAACAAAATAAAAGTTTAAACGTCAAGTGGTGCATTCTGAGACATACTTATATTTTACTTTCATGTTAGTATCTCTAAACGCAGGATTGTGCTAATTAATAACAATAAAATCCAAATTTTCTCCGAATGCTTAAGGTAGTGCGACCTGAATCTAGTATAAGGGAAGGCCAAATGCGAACGAAGTAGTTTTAAAGGAGGGGTGCTGCCATGGCGTCTCCTAATAGGATGTCTGGGTCAACCACCCCACCCCCACCCCCACCTCCCCTCCAGAAAATTATTTACAAAGTAGAGGTCAAATGGTGAATTTTGTGGCATATTTAAGCTATAATGTAAGTCTTTATAAGAAGTTGTGAACGAAAGGTTGTGATATAAATAATAAGAAATTCACAATCTCCTCCGACTGATTAAGGTAGGGGACTAAACTTTTATGCTAGAGCCAGAGGCGAATGAATGATTTTATAATGGAGTATACTACCCTGGGGTCAATGAAGCCGTCTCCTATGTAGGGGGTTTTGTTGGTCCTCTCCCAGAAAAATAGAAACATTAGACTTCAAATGATGTATCCCCCCCCCCCCGCCCCACACACACCTATGCACACGCCGCTCTATATGTCATCACTGCACGACGCGTTCATAGTGAAACAAGTTGCTTCGAAACCACACTAAACACGCTAACCGCTCAATTTTGAACTGGTCCAGAGAATCTCGTTCCTGGTGGGCTTTGATTGGCTTTTCATAGTGAGAGGAGGTGGGGCATGATGACCAGATGTGTAGGAAGCTATCAACTAATTGGAGGGCAGAAACTGGCGGTGTGTTTGGAGCTTCCCCCCAAAAAATGTTAATTTGAAAGAAAAGTTACTATGGTGGCTATTTTATTTGCAAATGTTTACTTTCTACATACATTTTTGGACTACTTATCTCCAAATACAATGAATGAATACCAATTCAATATTTGGACAAAGTTTCTCGAAAGTTGGACTTAAGTATCAAAGATTCAACTAGGCAACTTTAAGACTTTTTATCTCGAAGGTTGGCAATTTTCTAAAAATTCAACTATATTGTGTAACGTTTATTTAAAATGTGTACCCTTTCCTGAAAGAAATTAAATTGATCTCAAACCTTTTAAAATCGAAACTTCGACTTGTTCCTCGATTTCGACTGTCATCTCAAAATTTCGACTGTCTCAACAGATTCCACTTTTTTTCTCAAAATAATGTCTTTTTCTGTTAAATAAAATGTATACTCGAATTTCAATTCAATTTGAAATATTGTCTTTCGGATTACGATTGTGTGGGATGCAGGATTGTAGCCATATTAAATCATTTTAATTGAGCGACCAAAAGAAATGACCATAAAATAGATCAGTTTTTCCCTTGTTATTTTTAGTGTAGCGCCCTCTTTCTTTGTCACCTGACCATCACCTGATCTTGTTACGAGTCGAGTGTGCAAAATAAAAAAGTCTGTATCGTTGTCAAGCAAAGTATGTGGACAGGAATCGTTTATTTGATATTTGTCTGCATCTAATTGTGGGTGGACTTAAGATATGAATAGCAGACTTACTACAAAGCCGTCTCGTAAAGACAGGCCGAAATCGAGTGGTAATAAGAAGTGAAATGTTTAACTCATTGTGGTTGCTAAGGCTGGCAAACGGCATCCGTAGCCTAAGCTTAAGTTGTAATATGAGGCATAGCCGTTAGGCTACACAGTCGGGTTAGTCCTTAGTTTACTGTGACTGTATACAACACTGAACATCCCAACTTTATCAAATTTTTTAAAGCCTATGCTAACTATAAAAAAAAAAGAGTCAAGACATTATTAGAGCCTAACCGATTAGAGCTGGAATTCCATATATTTCCAACAGCTATATTCTGAAATTTATACTTAGGCCTTGCCTATAGGCCTAGCTCTAGGCTATACTGCCTTTACTTTTTTAGGCCCCTAGGCCTAGTTAGTTAGTTCAGGTTGGTTAGTTTAGTAGAAAAAAAAGGATCAGGAAGGACACTTAAGTCCTTATCAAGGACCCAATAGGAGAGGGGAAAAAACAGAAGACAATTTTTTGTTGACAAGAATTGTAATGTGATGTCTTTGATGCAGATAAGGCATCTTTCAAAGTGTTCATTTTTTGCTCCAATGAGATTTTGTTATCTTCATTCAATGTTTGATTTGGTTGAGTAGTTGGCCTAAACAGATTTGGTCCTTAATGCTAGGTCACCCAACGTTAAGGTTATGGAGTCTTCAACAGTTTGATGTACAGTTTGATTTTTATGTAACTTGGAGGGTATGTGGGCTACAGTAGGCCTTTGGTTCCCACCGAATAAAGTGGGATGTTCAAATTTCATTCATGGTATTATGTTCAGTCCCCAAGTAGCATTTTTAACATGAACAGACTGTAAGTGCTTGGATTCACTGTAACTTTTGATACTTATAATAGGCTATACATTTTTAGAATGTTTCGTGTAAGACATATTTCAAAGCACTTTACACTGGAGAAAAAGAAAAATTTGTTAAATACAAAAGTACAGAATACAAAAAATAATAAACTATTCAAAACATGAGCAAAATCAAATGGAATGTAGGTGAGGAGGGGGGGGGGAGGGGATTTGGTTGGGTAGTTTTTATATTTCAGGTGCACATAGCCTTCTATATAATATTAGAAATATGTTCTTTTCTAAAATTCTTGCTCATAAATACAGGAGAGAACAAACTTTAGACGTGAATAAATTTATGACCACCTACCATTTACAAGTTTGGTAAATAATGAAGAAATAGATATTCTTGCAATGATGCAGATAGCTACTGCAATTTTTATCAAAATCTGATGAAAGCAAAAAAATTTAAAGTTTGAAAATTATCAAATTTTATTTACTGCATTGTTGATTAGATGCATAAAACAGTATTCAATGTCAAGAGTAACCAAGAAAGTGCCTGGCTTCTTCCTATGATCAATATTACTTATAAAACAAGATTTAAGCTATGCCAAATAAGTAACATAATGTCTGTAAAGTCTGTAAGAATGTATGCATTGTATGGATATTGCTTAGACAAACTACCAAGACTACAAGCATTTGTTTGTGTAACCATTTTGGTATCTTCAGTCAACTGTGCTGATTTACACAGCAAGGAATTATGTGACCCTCTGTGAATACAGTTTCAAAATAAAATGGTGCAACCCTCATTCCTGGGGACTTAAATAAATGTTGAAGCTAGGAAAATCCAAATTTTATAAAATACAATTGCTAACTACAAATACTTTAAGTAATGGTGAAATTTAACCTGCAAACTTGTCCACATGGTTGAAATTTCAACAAATAGTTACAAGAATTACTTTTAAGTAAGCTTCCTTATGTTGTAAGTTAGATTTGTACTTTAGTGGTGCGGTAACACGCTTTACATAATTTGCCAGATAGTTTGCTGAATAAGCAAAATGGTTTTGTTGCCTTCTCACACAATCATATTCAAGCCTTAGTCTTTTCCTTCATTTTTTTTTTATTTGTAAGTGAATCACTAAGTACAATCCACCAGTCAGTTATGAAATATGAAGTAAACACCCCAATGCTAACATACCTTTACCTTAGTGAAACATGGGAATTCAGTTTACTGGCTGGAATGTGATAAGGTCTTTACACCCTTTGATCTGAAACATTGTTATCCCTTCAGATATGCCCATGATGAATCATGGTGTAATCATTCAAACCTCTGGAAGATGGAGTTTATTAATTTTGAGTTCAACAACAATATATTGATTGTTAGCTTGCAACAAATTTGACTTTTTTTACTCATTTAAAAATCACTACATCATTTGTCCTGTTTTCTGGACAATCCCACGTAGGTTCGTTAGTGTGCATAATTCATATTTCACAGCCATGGGAGAACTAAGTCAGCAGTTGGTGCACTACAAATGCCTTAATGTTTGTGTACATGTATTTTGCACAACTATAATAAGCTGTATCTTTATAATGTTCCATTTATACCTGATGTGTAACATAAGAGTACAAGTGGGAAGTTAAAAGGTATATGTGGTTTGTTTCAATCTTATAGTAAGAATTGCATCAAATTGCAAAATTGGACAATGTCTGTGCCCTTCTGTTATACATTGCATGGTTTTCTGTCATATTTCTTTGCTTTCCTTTGGTTCCTGAATTGCTGATTGTATAAGATGTGTGCATTAAACCATTCTGTTCAGCGCATTCCATTTCCATTCTTGAATACACATTCGTAGCATGTAGGCTATTCTAACTAGGTATACAGAATTCATTTTGACCATGGTTGTGTACCCCACATACAATAGGTCTACATAAAAGTGCACAAAAATGTGCTGACATCGACGAAATGTTTTTTTTATATACAGTGTACTTTTCTTGTCATCCTCATTGGAGGTACTCAAGATTATAAATGAACCAAGGAAAACATAAGAATGCCTTGATCCGTAGGAGACGTACGTTGCAGTTTTCCAATCATCTCCAGTGTATCCTGCAGTTTTACGTTGGATAGCTCCCAGCCCTCCAAATTCATCTTTTATTGCTTCATATAATCCAAATAGCTCCAAATGAACTTTTTTTTTGTAATGTAGTTTTGTGAAAGAGTAAAGGAAGAGTGAAACTGTAAGAAAAGTTAGTATTTAATTTATTCTTTTGCATTAAGAATGGTGATCATGCATTATACTAACATCTGGAATGTTTGATTAACTGATACTGACTGCAAACCTATAAAATTATGATCACATCAGTCCAGCCTCTTAACTGAGGTAGAAACAATAGAAGTCGAATTTATATTGGAGATTGTGTAGTATGGAATGAGCATCCCAATTAAATGGGCATAAGCTGCTTAAACTTGAACGATTGTAAGAGAATCACGGCCAAGTCATAAGTGTGGCAGAGAAGAATCTGTACTGCATGTCAAATATCTGCTAGACTCAAAAAGCTCTTACAATGGGTTTGCAAAAGGGAAACAGTAGGCCTACATGTTTGGAACTAATCATTGTAGTTAACTTGAATACATTTTACTTACAAATTATTTCAAGTTAGCTCTGCGCATATGATTTTACCTAAATACTGCAATCTGGAGGGAAATAATGTGTTATAACTATTCATTATGTAGGCCTAATTTACAGATATATGTTGCCTAACTCTAAAGCTAACCTATTGTATCCTAAGAGCCAGTGACACTTACCAGTGAAGATGAAACTTCCAAGACATTGTCTTGTTGTTTTCCAGGTCTGACCAGGAGAACCGATTCTGATACACCCCTTCTCAAACAGTCATACCTTGAAGTTTTTACTACCCTTTAATTTATTTTTCTTCTCAAGATATGTTATTCTGTAAGGGATAGGTTTGGATGGGGAACACCAAATAGTCAAGGTACTGATGTAGGTGTGATGTAAACAATTCTTGTTGAAGGTAATCTGTTAATGGATTCCTGGCAATTTTAAGTGGTTGGTGAGCAGATGTCTCTTCAGAACTAATTGTAAGTGGGTCCATTGTTCTTGAAATTCACACCCATCTACTATAGTTTGTTTTGTATTTGTTTAAACAATTGAAGTTAGCCTGCTATAACTTGACAAAGTTAGGATGTGTCTTTTGACTCCTATGATATATGTTTACTCTGGAAGTGTCCTTATGTTTGTGCCCAGTCAACAGGAGCTGCCCTGTTATCAGTTAGTTACAGTGGTGTAACTATAGAGACACCATAGAGTCATTTGTAAAGTCCCGGCTGTATCAAGCCAATATATTTGTATCTTCTTCTTGTTGATTTGAAGCCTTTTACAGCCACAGTGTAGCTCTAGTAGTATACAGAGTTGATGTTACATTATTAATTGAGTCTGTTTATAGCAATTATGTTCTTTCTTTGTGTATATTTTACATACGGATCAAGGAACTCATGAATGCCAGGGGATTTGTTTGATCAGTTTTGGTGCTGTTGTTTTATTTTGAGTGGCATCATCAGGTTTCATGACTTATTAGTATTTGCAATATTGGATTTGTATATACTTGTTGAGCTCGCAGTCGTTACTTTCCGGATGTTTCAATTCTGAATAAATATTCTCAACTTGGAAGTTTACTTGTAATTATATGAAATAATACGTTGTCATGCGGATACTTGGAATATGTTGCATGTAGATCTGTATAGATATCATCTCTAAACTGTTAAGTTACAAGTATTAGAAGTGTCTTATACCATACATACTGAATGGTAAGCCTGTACAGCCATCACATTTGTTCTGGGACTCAAATTTACGCTTGGAGGTGTCAGGTGACCAACAAGTTCTACTCTGACATGGATTGATGGTCTTAGTGTCTGTAAATATTAATCTCAATGTTAGGCAAAGGCTGCATGGAACCATTCTCTGGGATCTACATTGATCAAGAATAATATCTCTGTTTAGACACTGAATCCATAAATTTGCTCTCTCGAAAATGTCATCGCCAAGAGAGAGAAAGAGCCGCCAAGGTTCACCTACATCTTCTCTCAGAAAGAGATCCTCTTCTCGTAACTCCATCAGTTCCGAACATTCTACATCTGTTAGTCGGTCCTCCAAAAGACTGACCTCTGGGTTCACTATGGTCCATTTAATTGGCTCATGTTAGTATCACTTTCTCTGCAGCAATGTAACTTCCCCACCTCTCCCCACCCCTCCCCACCCCCCCTGCCACCCACCTTCATCCCGTCACAACATAATGTCAAAGCTTGTAGAGTTGCTAGTCATAGATAAGTGTAATGGTCATAGATAAGTATAACGGTCAAGTGTAAGTGGGAGATTATCAGTGCCTACATTAAGTTCTTTATGAGGTCCTGTTTATACTGAGTTACTTTAGGATGTTTGTATTCCTTTCATATGTTTGCGTTCCAAACAGACTCTCCAACTGCTTTCTCTGGACAAGCAAAGCTGTGACAGCTAGCCATTACTTTCAACACAAGTCGTATTTTAATATCACTACTTGGTATGCTTCTCTGTTTTGTACATTTTTTCAAACAAAAAGACACATATTTCAGATGATATTAATGGATCAATAGAAAAGTTGAAAGATCAACTCAAAACCAATTATTCCCAAGCTGTCAGGAAAATGGGAAATTTTGGGAAAAGGTAGGAAAAAGGAAAAACCTTTTTTTTTTGTGGTTTCATGAAAGTCCTTGAAGTTTGAACTCTCAGTACAGAAAAGTGAGGAAGATTCTCATATGAACACTTCTTGTTTTTTTTGCAAAAAAAGAAGAAGAAGAAGAATATTTTGTCCGGAGTGGTCAATTATGGATTTATACTCCCCTGTGATTTGTACTTTCTGTCCTAGCCTTCATGCATTTAAGCTAAGGCACAGATCTAACATTGCATTATAGTGAGAATTACTCAAGCAAGGTCGCTGGAAATTTGAGATAAGTTTACGGCATTCAACAAACTGGTGAAAACTGAAAAGCTAAGGCTACGGCATGTCATGTGTGAGATTAATTGCTCTTGGAAGATCCCCCTCGCCACATATGATCATTATTTGCGGTTTATTAGCGGTTTGGCCTACTTAAGTTAACCTAGTAGTGTGTTATATAGTAAACTACGAACCATGTTTTGGACTTAAGAAAATCTGGGATTTCATTTGTTGAAAAGTGAGGGAACCATGCTATGCTGCTTGTGTGTAAGAAGATGACAAAATGGATGATCTGACTGTCCATATACTGTAGCTTAGCCTTTCAGCATTCTCACTTTTCCACATGATATCTTCCTTTATACAATAAGTTAGTTATTTGAATACATAGTTTTCAACATGTTTACCAAATTAATGTGTTTCTTTTTTTCTTTTAATAGACAAATCAAAGTCAACAAGTCGTAATAAAAGAGATGGTACCCCAGAGAAACCAGTAAGTCCCACACAGTCTCAGCTGTTAGAGGAGGAGGTTGTACCACCCAGTAAACAAGTGTTGGATGGTGACGACATCCAGGCTTTGGCCATCCAACAAAATGATCTTACAAAGGTATTTTTATGATGTTCAACAAATAAGTTAACAGAGAAGTTGTATTATGGGAAATGGTGAGCATGCTTTACATCCCTATGAAAGTAGTATTGTGAACTAACAATGAAAAGTATATCTTGTTCAAGTTTGGTTTTGTGGGCTATGCCAAATTTAGTTGTCATACTCTTGGAAAATAGAAACTAAGAACACAATGCTGTAGCATGCTCTTGGCTCTGATAATTAAATGTCAAGGTATTTGAAGTGGTCTTAATAGAACATACTAAAGCAGGTTTTGCATTAATACTGTCCATACTTGATTCTAAATATTAAGAAAAGAGTAAAGAATACTGCAGATTTCTGACTTGCTTTTAGAGAATGGAATGTAATCATTAAATACCAACTAAACATTTGGTAAAAATATAGAGCAGATTGTCTCAGTTTGGTCACTTGCCATTTAATCTTGAGTAAAATTGCTTATATTTGGTAATGTTTCCAAAAAGTTTCAAGCAAAAGCAAAAAGTCGCTTTAGAGTATATTCTCCTCAGTCATAACTTCAATACAGAAGATGTTATGATGACTGAATACCCCATGTATGAATCTTCAATGCAAATCCTGCATGTTATTAACTGGCTCTTCATTGTTAATAAGCAACTTCTGCGAAAGCAAAGGAACCATTTTCTCTCATTCCTCAAATATTGTGAAAGTTATGAGTTGAGGTAGTCTGTGACCATACAATCTGAGGTTCTATGTACCTTTGTTATCAGTGAGTGTTATCATTGAGACACATACTGTAAGTACCCATACAAATTAGAAGACGTGTTTGCTTGTAATAAACCCACTCGTGTCTCTACAGTTGCACGCTCCAAAACCTCCCGAGAAGTCGGCTGGACCAGACAAGAATAAAAGAGTGGTAGTCCGCAAGTTAAAGCCTCAATCTGAATTAGATAAACCACCATTGAAGACTGTCTTGATTGCTAAGCCCGCTCCACCTCATGCTCCTATCAAAAGTGATGATTTCTCCGGTGAGTATTCTGCGACCTCATTAACTTCTTCAGGAAGGGCTTAGGTTGAGATTTTTTAAAGATAGAAATATTGCTTTTAACTCAAGATGCTGTCCTTCTTTGGATAGACATCAGTAACTATTATATGCTTTCATGATAGATGAAGCTGGTTTGTGATGATATCAGTGAATACAGGCTGGTAACTAAGGCAATCTATGTAGACCCCCCCTCCCTCCTCCCCTCTTATCATCATCATTACCATCCTCTTTGGGTATAAATAATATATTTTCAGTAGATTACACTACAGCTCTCTGTATAATTTTCAAAATGGAGCCAGTGTGAGCTATTTCCAGTTGACAAGAAAATGAAGATTTATTATAGATCTATTTGCAAAGAAAAAGAGTGCTAAACTGCCTATCAATGCAGAATTACTGGTTTTATGAGTAAATACCTCCTCCCCTTCCTTACCTTCCATCCCATTCTTAAAAACATAGAGTTTCCTCTTTTCAAAGAAGCATCACTGTCAAATACATTTGATGATATTATTTCTCTCTTCAACTTTCCTTACTTTTCCAGACATGTCCTTTCATTTAGTTTTCTGTTTATTTCACAGGTATTAGTGGGCCAAGGTTCGATGCTAGCGGTAACATTATACCGCATAGCATTCTGGGCACAATGCAGGAATTTACTCAAGAAGCTGCACAACAAGGCCATGTTACAGTAAGAACAAATCTTCCATTTATCTCCCTTTGCCGTATTATTCTTTTCCAATTGTACATATTTCATGGAACATCAGTAACAGTTCTAATACCCATGAACATTAAATGTTATATTATGCAAGTAATGTGACACTTTGTTTTACATTTTTCATTTGCTGAGGCTTCTTCAAACTTTATATGACTATTTTGCACGGACTTATCGTGTAGAAAGGGTGGCTAATCTTTAGAGATCAGTAACATTAATGTAGACCCAACTTCCTTCTCCTTGATTGTTGACCAAGGTGATGTGACCCTACAATGTTACTATGTTGTTGACCTCAGTAATTAGACTGGAAACTTATATTTGCTGTCATTTCCTGAATTTGGGCTCATTAAAACAATTTCCTAAAATTATCTTCATTGCTCATTGTTCAACAGTAATGAGACTGAAGAAGTATTTGTTAATGTTTTTACATTTGCTTTTCTTAGATTCCTCCTGGGATCCAATCAAGACCACAGACACCAAGTGTGAAGAGTCATCAAAAGGACCAGACTTCCCAACCAGCTCCCAGAGACTCATTTCTTGATGAAAACAAAGCTTTAATCAACTGGCAGAGGAAGATGATAGATCGGAAACGACAGCAGGGATACATATCAAGTTAGTGATTAATAAGTCATGCGACGGATACATTAAAGTTATGAATAAGTCATGCTACGATACATATCAAGTTAGTGATTACTATGTCATGCTACGATACATATCAAGTTAGTGATTAATAAGTCATGCGACGGATACATATCAAGTTAGTGATTAATAAGTCATGCTATGAATACATATCAAGTAAGTGATTAATAAGTCATGCGACGGATACATATCAAGTAGGTGATTAATAAGTCATGCGACGGATACATATCAAGTTAGTATTAATAAGTCATGCTTAGAATACATATCAAGTTAGTATTAATAAGTCATGCTATGGATACATATCAAGTTAGTGATTAATAAGTCATGCTATGAATACATATCAAGTTAGTGATTAATAAGTCATGCTATGAATACATACCAGTAAGTGATTAATAAGTCATGCGACGGATACATATCAAGTAGGTGATTAATAAGTCATGCGACGGATACATATCAAGTTAGTATTAATAAGTCATGCTTAGAATACATATCAAGTTAGTATTAATAAGTCATGCTACGGATACATATCAAGTTAGTGATTAATAAGTCATGCTAATGATACATTAAAGTTAGTTATGAATAAGTCATGCTACGATACATATCAAGTTAGTGATTAATATGTCATGCTACGATACATATCAAGTTAGTGATTAATAAGTCATGCGACGGATACATATCAAGTTAGTGATTAATAAGTCATGCTATGAATACATATCAAGTAAGTGATTAATAAGTCATGCGACGGATACATATCAAGTAGGTGATTAATAAGTCATGCGACGGATACATATCAAGTTAGTATTAATAAGTCATGCTTAGAATACATATCAAGTTAGTATTAATAAGTCATGCTATGGATACATATCAAGTTAGTGATTAATAAGTCATGCTATGAATACATATCAAGTTAGTGATTAATAAGTCATGCTATGAATACATACCAGTAAGTGATTAATAAGTCATGCGACGGATACATATCAAGTAGGTGATTAATAAGTCATGCGACGGATACATATCAAGTTAGTATTAATAAGTCATGCTTAGAATACATATCAAGTTAGTATTAATAAGTCATGCTATGGATACATATCAAATTAGTGATTAATAAGTCATGCTTAGAATACATATCAAGTTAGTATTAATAAGTCATGCTAAGAATACATATCAAGTTAGTGATTAATAAGTCATGCAATGGATACTGTCAAGTTAGTGATTAATAAGTCATGCTAAAAATACATATCAAGTTAGTGATTAATAAGTCATGCTATGGATACATATAAAATTAGTGATTGATAAGTCATGTGATGGGTACATATCAAGTTAGTATTGAAAAGTCATGCTATGGATACATATCAAGATAGTGATTAATAAGTCATTCTACGGATACATATCAGTTAGTGATTAATAAGTCATTCTATGGATACATATCAAGTTAGTGATTAATAAGTCATGCTACGAATACATATCAAGTTAGTGATTAATAATTCATGCTACAGCACCCACTGAAAGAGCAGATGACACACTGTTTTTTAAGCCTGAATGTTTTCCATCTGTTTTTTGTTTTGTTAAGGTCACAAATTTATTTAACTGACTGTTTGGTGAAAGAAATTTATCACCTCTATTCCAGCCACCATCCCAACTCCCACCCTACCCAACTCTTCCCCAACCCCACCCCTACAACCACCCTAATGCTACTCTATGTCCCCACCCCTTCTGATGCAACAAAAGACAGAGCTTCATGTTTTCATTGAAATGATTATTGCTATACCTAGAAGCAGCGTTATCTGTAGGTAATTTACCCAGTAGCAGCAAATTAACTATTGCTGAACGTCTATAACTATAGTCAGGGGATTATCTCTTTCTTCTTTAATTTCTGCAGAGCTACTTCAGAAACCAGTTGATACCTTGGTTATGAACCAGGCCAGTGATTTCAGGAAGACCCAGGAGCAGAGGTACTTGATAGATCGAACCATACCAGCAGTGGATTATGGCAAAGGATGTAAGTAAATGAAAATGGTACTTGATAGATCGAACCATACCAGCAATGGATTATGGCAAAGGATGTAAGTAAATAAAATGGTACTTGATAGATCGAACCATACCAGCAATGGATTATGGCAAAGGATGTAAGTAAATAAAATGGTACTTGATAGATCGAACCATACCAGCAATGGATTATGGCAAAGGATGTAAGTAAATAAAATGGTACTTGATAGATCGAACCATACCAGCAATGGATTATGGCAAAGGATGTAAGTAAATGAAAATGGTACTTGATAGATCGAACCATACCAGCAATGGATTATGGCAAAGGATGTAAGTAAATAAAATGGTACTTGATAGATCGAACCATACCAGCAATGGATTATGGCAAAGGATGTAAGTAAATAAAATGGTACTTGATAGATCGAACCATACCAGCAATGGATTATGGCAAAGGATGTAAGTAAATAAAAATGGATACAGAAACAACAGACTGGTAACAAAGATAATAGTTGTGTGCTCTTTGAAGGGTGGGTATATTTATTTCTTGACCAGTCATCAAGAAGATTTTTTTTATATTTGAAGTATGATTTCAACAAGTACCTTGTTTTGTTATTCATCACTTTATAAAGTGTAATTTATGATTATTCATTGTGTGTATGATAGATGTTTCTTTCCCTTACATTCCTTAATATTGTGTTCAAGTTTCCTCCCATTTTGGATCACCCATACAAGTAGAAATTATTCATCTTTGCTTTATGAACACAGATCGTGTTGGTAGTGAATTTTGGAAACAACAAGAGAGAATTGGGAATGATCTTTCTGGAATTCAGTGAGTATTTTTATTTTCTCGGGTGTCAAAGAGGGGTTCTGTTGAAGTCACTATTCTCATTAAATCCTTTAGTCATTCTATTATCATTCCAATTTATATAATTTACTTCACTCCTCTCTTACCTGTCTCCTATACATATGCACTCATATCTACCTCAGCCTTCAAACTGGTAACATTGTTGCACTGCACCCCCAAGGACCCTCCAAGCTGTCACTGCCTCAAGTTTGCTGTTTCACCCACCCCGCCTCAAGGGAACTTTGCCTCTAAAGTCTAAACCTCACTGTTCCCTCCTCTCCCACCCCAGTGTTGCTTCTTCATGCTTCCTCAAGGGAACTTAGCCTCTAAACACCACTGTTCCCTCCTTCCCACCCCTTTGGCTACATGTCTGCTTCAGTGGTTAGTTTTAAAGGTGGTTATGTTCTCATGCTGCAATAGCTGTTGTAATAGTATGAAAGTTTCTACTTTTAATACTAGAGTTCACTCTATTACTGAAGGCATAAAATCTGATGAAAGATGTTCAATGATGTTTTTTGTTTTGTTCTCTTTTAGTATGACATTATCACAGACTGAGAGGGGCTATGCACCTCCTGTTGAACACATCAGGAATCCAAACATCATCAAAGAAGAAATGGGTTAGTAAATAGTGACTGGCTTTCAAGCAAGTTAGTTTGAAATTAACAGTGATATGGGATTGAATAAATCAATACTTGACTGAATCCCAATGGTGCTTCAACATACCAGTAAGAGGTATATAATATGACCTAACCACTCAATACAATTCTATTCAAGGATACTCTTGATACAGTTGTTTGCTTGCTTACTATTGTGAGTCAATGTGCAGTTCACCTGAAGGTTGAACCGTGTACTGTCACTTTAAATTTATGCAGTCCTGTGAGTTGGACAAATCTTTCAAATTTATTGTTTTCTGTTCCTCGTGCTGACAATTCTAAAGTGTCAGTATTTTTAGGAAGACAGTATTCTGGCAGTTTTGGAGCTACCATGAAATGGTAACAAGCTGTGACTATTTACCCAAGAATAGTTGGAAGGGTTGAATTGTTTTTATATAACATTTTACCATATCTGTAAATTTATAACACAACCCAATATAAATATTTCATCATTATTTTCTCTTTCAAAAAAGAAAAAATCATCTGCAAAATTTGGTTGTTTCCAGCAAAATTGGAGAGTAAACTTTAATCACTGAAACACTCTTGGAATAAATCGAGAGAAATTGCTTACTTTAGTTAATGCATTGTGAGAGGATATTTAAATTTGTTTCAAACTTTCACTTTGTCTGTGTGTTGCTTTCAAAAGGTTTACCAGTTGGAGAGGGTCGTAACAGCCCTGTCTACTACCCATGGCACCAGTCTCAGTACCTCAAACAGAGAAGAGATCAACTAATTGCAGTTATGGAGGAACTAGATCCATTTAAACCAGTGAGCTAAATTGTCAATTTGATCAGTTTCTTTTGTTTTGAAACTTGTTAGATTTAGAGATATTAAACTTAATATTAATTGGATCTACTGAAGGAATAAGCCTAACCAAAACTTTTTGTACTAAATGCTTTTACCTATTCAACCTTTTGTACTAAATGCTTTTATCAATTCAACATTTTGTTTAATTCCAATTTTAATATAGGATCTTGATTCTCTGCATGTTTCTGGGACCAACAAACCTCACAAGCCGTCTACTGCAACAAAATCATCCCTGAAGAGGACCCATGAGACCAGAGAGATGGACTCTCTTGAAAACCAGGAAAACATGTAAGTTAAGTTTGGGCCTATATGAAGGTACTCTATAAAGAAATATCTTCCCAACGTACAACCTTACAAGATGAATCGTTGCCTTTGTTTAGAACAAGAACCTTACATATCATGTCATATATTGTTAATGTTTCTATCATAAACAATAAAGCATACGTTACAGGATTACTATGGATTGGAAATAATACACAGAATCATGCAAGAAACAACAAGTTTCATTTTCCAACCTCTCGTAAGGTATTCACTTTGTTTATCTGTTTTCTCACATAAAAGTGCACCTTCAGTCGAAAAGGAAGCAGAGATCATGGAGGGCCCTGTTTCTGGTCCTTGCCTGGTTTTCCAAGGCTTCCGTGCTGGATGGACTGGGGACAGCTGCAGTGGGAAGGGTCAAGTAGCTAGTGGAGCAAGAGTTACCTTTGAATCATTTGCTGGGGAAAGAACCACTGCTTATTTAGAGTTGGTGAATGATGGTACAACCAGCCTACACTACGACTGGAAGGTAGATTACATAGATGAAGACGAAAGTCTCATAAAATCATCTTCATCTTTGATAAATTTTCCATTTATTTAGTTAAATCTAGTAGTGCTAGGTTTTAACAGTTAATTTGGGAATGTTTTCAAAGGCTAGTTAACCTAAGAAGCTTCCTATTTACAGCACACATGATTCACAGACAAATATAGTATTTATATGTGTTTGGTTTTAATAAATAATGCGTGGCATTTCTATGGTATTTACAGCTTTACAAACCATTGAAATCAAATTTATGTTATTTGATGTTCTTTTGGAGATTCTCAACTGATGATTTTCACTATGATAAACAAGTTCATATTGCAATAGTAACCTAGAGCAGTTGAATTCCTAAAGATGCAGAACTATGCTTGCATTCTGGGTTTACTTTTGACAGAAAATCCCCAAGGTGAATCCATTTGAAGCAGCAAGGAGCAACAGCAAAGTACAGCGGTTTTACTTCAACACTAGCAGTGGAGTGTTGTTGCCAGGTGACAAGCTCCAGTTTCCGTTCATCTTCAAGTCACCGAATCCTGGCATCTTCTCAGAGACCTGGCAGCTGGATACGAAACCTACCCTTTGTGGAGGGGCGACTCTGCAAGTGACGTTGAGAGGTATTGCACTGCAAGAAGATAAAACCAAGAAACAGAGAAATGACATTGAGGTTAGAATCATTTGGTTTCATCTAAACAAAATTTTTTTAATTTCTCTATGTAAGGTCACTTTTCATGTTTAAACATCAGGTCAATTGTAAAATAGGATATGATGATGAGGTCTCCATCGTATTTATTCCAATGCTTATTTTGAGATGGGTTTATGAGAGGTAACTATAACCCATAGATCATGATCAGATTATTTCATTATTATATGATATCAACAGCAAGAGCTTTATCACAGACAAGCAGAGGTGGCTGTCAGGAGGGTTCTTGATGAGATTGTTGACGGTATCCGCACCCCTCAGAGGGCTCGCTCTCCAGTGGATGCCTACATAACTGAAGAAGAACAGTTTGAGAAAGAAAACCCTCAGGTAGGAGGATGTAAACCTCTAAAAGGAGAATGTAAACCTCTAAAAGGAGGATGTAAACCTCTTAAAGGAGGATGTAAACCTCTAAAATCAGGATGTAAACCTCTAAAAGGAGGATGTAAGCCTCTAAAAGGAGGATGTAAACCGTTTAAACTGTTTTGTAAACATATTTTATTTTGAACATTTCAACCTCTCTTTTAGGATTAAGAACTTTCATATGTAATACTTGTCATGCAGTACCATCATTTAAACTATGTGTTTCTGAACTAAGAAATAGTGCAAGAAGATGCGTATGTGTAACAGGTTTACTGTATAGCTACAGTGTGAAACACATCTTACATATGTTCAGTCTGATGGCATACCTATATTTCCAACATTTCAACAGCGAAATAGTGTATGATTGGTAGTTTCAGATGCCAAACGAATATTACATGTTAGTGAGTAGTTAGTGATTACAACAGATGTTAAGACTGCTTTATGAGAAAGCTGTTTGACGTCGGTGCTAATCAAGACACAAATTAGAAAGTTGTCGACCTTTCTACATCACCTGAAATAGAAATTGAATAATGAAGCCAATGAAGTGCATTGTTTTTTATCTCTGTATCAAATGACCACCATCATAGCAATAGGTTGTTGTCTTTTCAGTTTGAAAAGGTTTTGTTGCACTTCTCTAATGAGGTTGTCATTCATTAACAGATGCACTACTCTAATGAGGTTGTCATTCATTAACAGATGCACTTCTCTAATGAGGTTTTCATTCATTAACAGATGCACTACTCTAATGAGGTTGTCACTAATTTGAAGGAACTTTGGAAAGATCTGTATGATGATGAGGACGATTTAGAGGTGCCACCTTGGAACTTTTCTGTGCAAGGCTTGAAAGAGGTAAGTAGCATATGTCAGAGATATCATCATATGTAGCCTGTTGCAAGCCGTGCTTTATACTAATATAATATGGACCTGGAAAGCAGTTATTTTACGTTGCCAAGCCATCATGCTTTACACTAATATAATATGGACCTGGAAAGCAGTAACTTACGATGCTATGCAGCCACATGGGTATGTGAGAGAGAAGCCCAATGGCTTACTACTTACAACTCATTTAAGGTGGCTATCACATTACAGTCTCATTTTGGAGACCATTTCAGATGGGAAAACTGTGGATTACTCAATGATGTAAATCCTCTTTAGGGGTCAAATCCACAACCTCCCAGATGCTACATTTCATTGCTTCTAATGTCACCGCCCTTATCCACTTTACCATAGCACTTTTATGCCAACATAGAGTTGATCCTGAATCAGTTCTAATATAATCTGTTCTGATTTTTACTTCTTAGGAGTTGCTGGGTCTAGAGGATGAGGAAAGGCGAGAAGAACTACTGACCCGTCTAAACTCATCGGTGGCATCTCTCTCATTCCCTCCACTGATGCCTGTACAGCAAGAACAGTATAGATTAGGGTGAGTTTAGTAGTCACACATAGCCAACATCATCTTATCATAACAACAATTTACAGTCCAAACTTTGTTCTTTCACAAAGAATGAATAATTTATGTTTGGATACCAAAAGCACTGACCAGTCTTTTGTGTAGGAACTGAAAGTCATTGCATTATGAAGATTGGAGACTGTTAATACTAAGGAAAAATGAGAATAGTAACAATCCCCCTTGATAATGAAAAAGAGAGGTCTTTCAGTCAGACTTCCATTCCAACCAAGCTTTACAGGAGACTGAATAAAGTCCAGCATTCCTAAAAAAGGTCTATCTTTGGAAACATATGAACTGAACAGAGTCAATGTAAAACATCAACTTTGATTTAGTCAATCCAAGCATCTTTATTCTAGGTGTCCTGCAGATATTAATAGTATTGTCTTAATGTCTTTCTGCATTGAAAAATGCAAGAGAATCCTTTTATGTAAGATCTGTATTGGCTAGTTCTCATATATTTTCTTTGCCTATTGCTTTGATATCTTGCTTACCTGTTTGATTGGTTACTCGTTCAGGTACCAGTTAATGATGGAAGCAGCAGATATGTTAGATGCAGAGGCTGAATCTTTAAGAATATCTCTTGGATTCCCAGAGAAAAATCCAACCTATCCATCAATGCCTGATAGTAAGTAATCCTCACCCACCATACTCTAAACAGAAAACAGTTTGTTTTTTCTGTAAATTGAAAATTATGCTTTCTGAACCATTCTGTGAGTTGAATAATCAATGGTAATGATCTTTAATCATTTTACTACTCTAAACCAAAGAAAACAGTAGAGGCATTAATAATGTGAATCTATTATCACAGAAAATGCATAGTGTTAGTTGAAAGAAGCTTCTTGTCTTTGGTTCAGCAATTTTCCAAAACCTTTGGAGTACTTTTTGCAATAAGAATGCAATTAATAGTCAACTCAACAACCTGCTTTACACCTTTGGGATCGTTCTTGATAATTCATCTTGGTTTCATATTCATTCAGTAATCTTTAAATGGCTGGATGTTTTTGCCACTGTTATATTTTGCAAACTTATTTACATAACTTTTAAATGACCTTCATTGTTTCTATAACCATACCTTGTGGTAATTTAAATTCTAGGAGTTGTCTTTCCTTCGGTTCAATCTGATTATCCAACAATTAGATAGATTTCTCCAAAATGTTCTGTTAAGTTTTCTAAATACTACCTCTCTCCTTTTTGAGGGGAATCTTTAACCAGGATTAAGTAGATATGTTAGTAGGACTCAAGAACTACAGATATTTCAATAATTGCCCTTTGGTGCGAGACAGGGTGAAGACGATACCTACTGACAAAGTTTAATCTTGAATTTCTTTGTTTAATTTTCAGTCCTATCAGCAAACGATACCTTGAGAGGTGGTAAGTAGATGTAATGAATACAGTATCTTATGTTTAAATGTGGACATCATGTATAAAAACTCATTGCTATGGTCCTTTTTAGTTAAAAGAAAACACGATTGACCAACCATGAAAAGTTGAATTGTTGATGGATGATAAAGGTTTGATTTGAGGGACTAGTTGGTCAATGTGGTGTAGAGTGAAGAATGAAGCCATGAACCCTCATCAAGTTAATTGTGTTGTCCTTCACACTACAGTACTATATATACAGGTGTGCCATGTATGTTTAACTTGCTAAGGAGCTTCATGTATAATGAGTTATATAGTACGCATCTCATGACATCAGTCCAAGTAATAGTAAGAATCTTTTTAATTTTGTGCCTTTTTAAACCAAAAGTTGTAAATATTGAGATCATTCATTAAGAAGGGTTTTTCTATGCATATTTAAGCCACAACAGATAATTCATTTTGACTGCATGTTTAAGTCATAACAGATAATTCATTTTGAATGCATATTTAAGTCATAACAGATTATTCATTTTGAATGTATGTTTAAATCATAACATGTCACTCATTCCACTATCCTCTTACTCATTTCATGTTGGCTCCACAGGGCCTCCCAAGGAGAAGAGTAAGTATCAATTATCTCATTAATAAGCACTTGATTGTAACGAACCTTCATTTATTTTAACAATTATATTATTTTCACCCCTTTCATAATCATTTAACATTAATGATCCCTACCATTGTTTACAAAGAACAACCACTTTTTCCTCTGTGATGAAACACCATTAACTCTATTTTCTCTGCTTTAAAAGTCAACTGCTGTATAATCCTTGCATATCAGAAAGAAGTTACTCTTTACTGTGGTAGAATAAGTGGTTAGGCTTAGTTTTTAGAACTATCACTAGTATATATCTGTATGTTGTAAACTATGTGGCAAGTATCACAATAAATGAAACTCATTAAAGGTTTTCTTATTCTTTCCATTTTTAACTCTAAAGTAAAGAGAATGTTGCATGAGGATAATACCAAATATTCAATCTGCACACAGATATATTTATACTGCAATCCCTGATACCATGATAAAGAGACTTTGTTGTAGCCTGGATCTCATTCACGCCTTACAAATATTTGCTTAATTATGTGTCTAAATGGAACAAGCACTGTATCAATGGCTAGAAAGTATGATGTGTTTAGACATGCTAAATAAGCGTAATGTGATGTGTTTATCCATGCTGAATGAGCTTAATGTGGTGTGTAAATCCATGCTGAATGAGCTTAATGTGATGTGTATATACATGCTAAATGAGCTTAATGTGATGATCCTAATGTGATGTGTTTATCCATGCTGAATGAGCTTAATGTGGTGTGTTTATCCATGCTGAATGAGCTTAATGTGGTGTGTAAATCCATGCTGAATGAGCTTAATGTGATGTGTTTATACATGCTAAATGAGCTTAATGTGATAATCCTAATGTGATATGTTCATCCATGCTAAATGAGCTTAATGTGATGATCCTAATGTGATGTGTTTATACATGCTAAATGAGCTTAATGTGATGATCCTAATGTGATGTGTTTATCCATGCTGAATGAGCTTAATGTGGTGTGTTTATCCATGCTGAATGAGCTTAATGTGATGTGTTTATCCATGCTGAATGAGCTTAATGTGATGTGTTTATACATGCTAAATGAGCTTGCAGATGGATAGAAATTCTACAGTACAAAACAAAAACAAATTGCACATTTTGTGAAAAGTTAAACAAAATATGGAATCTGCAATTACAGAAACGATTGATGATTTTCCTCTCACATGTTGAGTCTGGATATTCTCTGTTAACAGTGCATGTTTGTATCTTGTCATTAGGAATTCCTTATTTATCTGTCATTTAGTTTTCATATTGAATTATTTTGACTGCTAGTTCCTGTTAACCCTCTATCTCATAATCTTTTGCATGCTTACTAAAGAACCTGCCTTGGATAGACACAGTGCAGACTCACCAGGTATGTCTCACATTCATTAAAGAAGAAGAAGAAATCCATGGGTTCTTGTGGGACTCAGTGGTGTACACTGTCAGGAAGGATTTTACAGTATAAAGGGGTTCTAATTTACAAAAGACTATTTCTGGAGTATACATTTCAGATCAATGGAGACTTGAATAGGATTAAACAGTACAATTTGGGAAAAGTAGGGGAAAGGGGTGGGGGAATAGGGGGATGTGTGGAGGCTGCTAATGGGATTTTATGCATAAAATAAAACATTCTAGATGTAAGCAATGTTATGACCTTTGCATTCTGGGTTGATAAATCACTCTAACAAATAGTTACTTATAATTTCAGAGGTCACTAGCACAGGATGGTCTTAAGGAATCATCAAGTAAAAGCACAGAAAATTGTTATAACTATGGGTATATTTGTGTAGCTCTGTCAGATAAGGAGGTATTTATATTACATCTTAGGAAACATAACCCCTTTTCCATTTGAAGAATGAAATTCCAAAGCTGGCATGATGACATAACTGATCTTTGTTATCATGACATTCATTCATAATTATATTTATAACTCTCTAACAGGCGACCCCAAGAAGAACAAAAAAGGCAAAGATGATGATAAGAAAGATAAGAAGGATGGCAAGAAAGGCAAGAAGGATGTAAGTCAGACTGCAACCTCTTAATAGATGTGATATTTTAAAGGAATTTTACCCACCAAGCTAAGAGATATCAGTCAAGATTAAATGTGTGATTAGAAAGTATCTTACTGCAAATGGGACACCGTTCCCTCATCAATAATACAGAACTAATAATACAGAATAGAAAAATGCAAATACTTGCAAAATTAAGCAAATTTGGACGCCATAATAGTGTCAAACTCTGGATTATTTGGACATTATTCAAGACCGGAGGTTGTCTGGATAACAAAGTAACCTGGATAATGGAGCCAATAGTGTAGTTTTATATTGTCATGCACATTGTGTTTTGTAACAACTTTACAGGTCTTTGAGAGTTACATTTATCTTCATTTGTGTTATTACAATTTGCTGAAATAATATGAAAGTTTTACACAATTATTAATGTGTAGATGTTAGGTCCAGACAATATAGGATGTTGAAGACAGAGTTTCAGATAATACAGGTATTACATTGTTCAGAGTGATAGCTCAAGTATTACCTATAGTAGTCTATGGTCCTCCTACTAGTCTATGGTCCTCCTACTCACCTACAAGAGCTTAGATATCTGCACTAATATGAAACTTGTACAGTTTTACACAATTATTATTGTGTAGATGTTAGGATCAGACAATATAGGATGTGGATGACAGAGTTTCAGATAATACAGGTATTACATTGTTCAGAGTGATAGCTCAAGTATTACCTATAGTAGTCTATGGTCCTCCTACTAGTCTATGGTCCTCCTACTCACCTACAAGAGCTTAGATATCTGTACTAATATGAAACTTGTACAGTTTTACACAATTATTATTGTGTAGATGTTAGGATCAGACAATATAGGATGTTGAAGACAGAGTTTCAGATAATACAGGTATTACATTGTTCAGAGTGATAGCTCAAGTATTACCTATAGTAGTCTATGGTCCTCCTACTAGTCTATGGTCTTCCTACTAGTCTATGGTCCTCCTACTCACCTACAAGAGCTTAGATATCTGTACTAATATGAAACTTGTACAGTTTTACACAATTATTATTGTGTAGATGTTAGGTCCAGACAATATAGGATGTGGATGACAGAGTTTCAGATAATACAGGTATTACATTGTTCAGAGTGATAGCTCAAGTATTACCTATAGTAGTCTATGGTCCTCCTACTAGTCTATGGTCCTCCTACTCACCTACAAGAGCTTAGATATCTGTACTAATATGAAACTTGTACAGTTTTACACAATTATTATTGTGTAGATGTTAGGTCCAGACAATATAGGATGTGGATGACAGAGTTTCAAGTAATACAGGTATTACATTATTCTAAATGGTAGCTCAAGTATTATAGGAAGCTTACTTACATCTGAGGAAGTAAATAATGCTATTCTTTATTTTCCCCATCGTCCTATAAATCAGCTTCTACCATCTACCAGAGCTAACATCTCTGTACTTTAGTTTCATGGTACCTACCAACCAGTAGTCCACTTTGCAAGATATCAAACAAACTTGTTATTCTCATAGGTGTGATCTAGCTTGTTCTCAAAAGTCTTAAACAATGTTCTGCTGATAGCAGATCAAATTTGCCTCTCTTTACTTTGAAACTTCTTACCTCCAGGACAAAGACAAAGACAGACCAAAGAGTAAACAAGATAAATCCAGAGCAGGAAAGAGTCGAGAGACATCTAGTCCAAAACCGTTGAGGGAAAGAAAAACTCCAAGAGGAGACAGGAAGGTGGAGCGGATGCCAGTCCGGCCCTATCCTCCTCCATCAGAGACTGGAGATCCAGTCCTTGATGCCAAGTACAGGAATAAACTTTACATTATGGTGAGAGACTATCAACAATGTTTTCTTAACTGCATAATAATAATAATAATAAATAATAAATTACACTTATATAGCGCTTAATACAGCGTTTCAAAGCGCTTTTCAAAGTAGGAAAGAGACAAACTGCATCATACCTATGTTGACCTTTTAGCACTTTAAGATGGTTCAGAATCACCAAAAATGGTCAGGTAGTTTCTTTATACTTCCATTCTTTCAATTGCTACTGATTAATTCATATTTCCTGAAATCCCTGAAATAGTCACCTATTACATTAATGCTGACCGTTGAAACTAATTTATCTGTATTCTCTGATATTTCTTTGTTGATACATACATGTAAAGAACATTATATGTTTATATTTGGATGCCAATACTAAGATTCACCAAAGTTCTATTTTCTTGTTCAATAATGTCTAGCTAGGTTTAGGTTACTTGTGTTAAGTAATATCTTCTGTTTTGTTTCAGGTTTATAATTTACTTGGAGACACAGCCGAGCAGATGGCAGGACTTTTTGAAGATATTCAAAAGAAGCAAGAGTTAAATACTCTGCAGTAAATACCACTCTGAAGATATAATGAATGTTGTTCAAAACAACTCTAAACAAAACCTTGATATTTATACACTTCAGCAAAAGTATTTTTTGACTTAGTTGAATGTTTCTCACTAACATTATCTTTTATATGAAAAGGTTTCATATTCATTTATACTTAGTCTTTACATCACCCCTCCTCTGTCCCTGGAATTAAAAAAAGGAAAAAAATCATATAAAGATGTGGAATAGGGTTTGTGTTTTTGCTTTGTTCCTCTAAAAAAAATTATATTTCATTTGCAAGAGACTTCTAATAAGTCCATGTTTTTTATAATTGAGCATTCCAAATTGATTATGGCTAACAATGGTTTAGGCTACATAGACTATATAATATTTTCTAAAGTGTTCATTTCAATGGCACATCTCCTGAGTATATAGGCATCTCCAATAAAAACATGTGTTTGTTAACTGAAGATATGATTATGGTTACCTTTTCTTGTGTCTGTTATCTTATGTAAACCTTTGAAACATAAAACATTAATCAATATTACAATAATCATAATAATAATAATAGTATGGTATCTTTTATTCAACCCTGCAAACTTGCAAGAAATAATTACCCTTGTCTTGGGTTTTATTGCATCTGTTGGCTTTTAAGCCTTCCATTACTAAGGTGTCTGCTTGAATTATAATCAGCTGGTTATATTTGTGATATGATTCCTTCCCCTACACAAAGGAATGAGTGTTAAATGATAGTGTTAGTTCATATCTTGACTACTGTCACTGCAGATATTTATAAATCAAGAAAGCTGTAGAAATTTGAAAATGTTCACAAAAATTATTAACCAATTGCAGAAACTAATGTTGAATTAGTCCAGTTACATTTCACCAAAACCCAATAAATTTATTACCTGTAATTTCTGTGTGTTTTCAAAAATATTTTCCTGCCAGTTCTGACCCTTTAAATTATTCATAGACATATTAGAGGAGTGTTATATTAAAGTGAATGTCTGAATGAAGCAAACTGCATTGTGGGTAGTCGGAGTTGAACATAAGTGAATATTATTTAATGTTAGGTCACATTTGGTGGTAATGCTTTTAATAGATAGCTTAACTCTAAATAGGAAATTCAAAATATATCGCAATGCTGACATCAGCCTACTCGTATTACCACAAAACATGAAGGATGAATACATGATATTTTGAAAATGTTTTAAATAATATAAATTTATTGTTTCGTTTCTTGGGATTTGAGTTTATGAATAACATTTGTCAACATCAGGCTATGTCAGAAGGTGGCTAAGGATGAAGGGGCCATTTTCTCCCACACCCTTTCTCCCAAC
This sequence comes from Apostichopus japonicus, assembly GCF_037975245.1. Classification (NCBI taxonomy): domain Eukaryota; kingdom Metazoa; phylum Echinodermata; class Holothuroidea; order Aspidochirotida; family Stichopodidae; genus Apostichopus; species Apostichopus japonicus. The sequence goes on along the minus strand of NC_092564.1, from coordinate 1,211,811 downwards.
CTAGTTTTCCATGGTTTCTGTTTGTTGCTAAACAGATGGAAATTTTGCACAGTCTCTCGATAGCTATCAATTGACTGTTGATCTACAAGCCTCTACACTTCTCCTTAATGCTGCAACCTCCGGCCCCTCAGTGTAGTGAAGATTTCAAATTGATCTAATGAAGAAGGCTCTCAACTTTTAACATGACTTATAGAAGCTTAAAGCACCATCATCACTTACACTGTTGTGAATCATCAAATCAATGCATGAAGTTATTATTTCATTTATCTTACCCTACATCATTATATACTGCCATGGGGTATCCACTCACATTTACCTTCTTGTTTCTCTGCCCGCAACTATACTTTCGAATCGCATAGCAATTTGATTTGGAATGTGTGGAGTCACTTCTCGTTTACTGTAGACTTCCATTTCCGAGAAAAGAAAGTTTTCATCCAATTATCTAGAATACCAGAGCGTGATAAGAATTTAGGCAGGCAAAGATAACGCTTACAACGAGGCCACGAATGATACCGACTGTGTACTGCATACAGAATAAAGTGAACACAGCTTTTTAATAATAAATTTAAAGGTAGAATTAGTAACTTAATGTTGAATTTGATATGCAGGAGCACTATTAGTACATGTTCAGTCCAAAACATGTCGGAGCAGTGCTTTGCGAGAGAAGGTGAGGCCTACCAATAATTTTGTTGGCATTATACAGCCTTCTCATTTGCTAAAGAACATCGTGAAGTGTAGGTACTAGCAAACTTGTGCAAGACGGGAGAAGAGATTTTTGAATCCTGACCCTCGTATAGCTTGGCACAGATCACATGTGCTCCATGGGTTGTCCCCCTGTTGTCAGTCCCAGACCATGTACCCCCGAGTTATAACCAGGTCGCCCCATGCATCTACCAGTTCTCTACTAAACGTGCTACCGGCTGGACCTCAACATGATATTAGTTCTCCCAACACAACTTTTCGGACCTGCAAAAATATCTGCATTGCAAATAACTACTATGACCTGACGACTACGCAGAATATGTCATAACGAAGTCGAAGAGGGAGACAAAAATATTAAATTCAAAATATATAATATATAATATTAAAATCAAATGTCTTACAAAAACTATTATTCGTATTAAACGTATAAAAAAAGTCATGTACTGTATAAGGCAGCTGAAAATAACAAGAACAGGAAGAACCAATCGACAATGTTTAGTAGTGTTGAAATTTGTCGTCAGTGTATTAATGTTGATGGCCATGGCCCGTGTTACCGACCTAGTCTGCACACAACATAGATCGGATTATAAGGCCGAGTTGAAACCATAGACATAATTGATACCACACAAGCTTTACGGATTCATCGATCCATCATTTGTGAAAGTTTGTATGCTTACAGTACTTTCTACCTTGTAGGGGAAGGGGAGGGGTCTATGGCATTAATCCTCTCCAAGAATGTGCCCTAGCCCCTACATTTAACTGCTTTCTATATATGTATCCATACACAATCGGAATGACTTATGGAGAGTTTAATTTGATGGGCTTATGTCTGACTCGCCACAGCTCTCAAGCTTAGCAAAACAACATCGTTTGGCCGCATAACGCAGTGGAAGCTAAATCCTTCTGTTGGTATGTCGCCTGCTCGCTGCTCTTCTGGACCTTCCGAAAATTAGTGTCTTTTACTTACGCACTGAAGGTATTATCCTCTGCTGGAATCATGATAAGGGTTAGCCCCCCCCCCCCCTGCAGGAGGACAGAATATAATCATATGCTGTAAGTCGAGCCAAGGGCGGCGGAACCACTTTTAATCTGGGGGGGCACCGACATCAAAGGGCACTTTGCAGAAATTCGATTGGACTGATGTAGCCTGATATCATTAGTACCCTTTATAACTCTTATTGTATTATCTTATTCGCGTATACATATCACTCCATCAACGCCCCCCCCCCCCCCTCAAGGAAAATATGCATACTAGCACTGCAATATCCAATGTGCAAATTGGGAAACAAGGAACAAGTTTTCTATTGAGACAAATGAGGTGAAATCATGCTAGTTGCTAATGTAGGAATCTTCCGAATTAGAGTTTATTTTCTTGTTAATATCTTAACAAATTGTTTCCATTCGAAATAGCTTTGAGTTTGACCCACATAAATTCATTAAAAGTCAGGGGCGTAGCCAGGATTTGCAAAGTTGTATGCACGACTATCTGAGCGGAGCGCCACCATCGGTTGGCGCGGAGCGTACAAGAAAAATTTTGGTTTTACAAACTCCTCAGATGGCCGGAAACGGCCCTTCCCGAGTGTTCATTCTGGTTCCCTGGCTTCTTGCTAACTTGAGACACCTCAATTTTTATGTGGAAAAAGGGCACATTTTTAACCCTGAGGAAAAGTGGGGGGGCACGTGCCCCCTGTGCCCCCCCGGTTCCGCCGCCCTTGAGTCGAGCCCGCAGATCTACAGATCGAACGATTCATGCAGATATTCCATCTTCAGGACAAACTGTACATTTGTTTGGATGGGTTTTCGGTCGACTTGACCAGCAGCACTCAAGACCTGGACTGACATTTTTGGACTTTAATTTGACTATTTCGTTCGAGCTGCCCGGAGTTTGAAACCTCTAGTGGTCATGAGTTCTTTCCTTGATTACCATTTTCAACACCTTGTCCGACAGCGCCGTATTTTTGCCTGTTAGTTGGCCTAGGTTTGTCCAATGTCAATACCCAAATGGTCCACTTTGAGACAAAAGACCACTATTCTCTGACAAAATGTTCACTAGCTGGATACTGTCTGGTCTGATTAAATAGGTGGACCCATGACATCCACATAGACTTATTTCAACCCAGCGGCGTTTCGCCAGGGGGTTGAGAGGAAATGAACCCGGGACCCTTATGGGCCCGAATCTAACAAGAAAGGTGTACATAGTACGGTGGCACATCGCGTTCAAGGTTCAAATTCGATGTGAAACATGTCATTGTGCTAGTGCGGTTGTGTTTAAAAAAAAATCACATGTAAAGTCAGTATCTACTGTAACAGAAATTCCGCTACAATTAAAGATAGTCCTTGTCACTGTCCAGCCAGCAAGCCGACGTCGGGCCGCCGGCGGCATATCACCGGCATATTGGCAGCGGCAAACCGCTTCATACCCGCCGGTGGGCCGACGTCGACTAACACGCGATTTGCCGACGTCGGCCTTCGGCCCGGCGGCGGTGAGCAGGCGGCAAGCCGCCCTCGGTAAAGGAGCGGTTTACCGATGAGGGCCGAGATGCCACCGGCGGCAAGTAAGCGGCATACCGCTGGGGAGCCGGAGGCGTCATGCCGATATCGCTGACTGTACTTATTAAGTTAACATTATCCGCTGCTCAAATTTACCCCAGCTTAAGCCTTTTTCATCCCCTTCCTTCGGCCGTTCGTATATCCTCAATATGTCCTTTTGCATGCTATCGTCTGTTTATTTGTATCGAGCAATGTAAGTTCCAGTTCGTGAACGGGTAGGATGGGGAGGGGCCCGGGGGGGGGGGGAGTGTCTGTTCACACGGTTGAAGGCTAGCCTAAGATTGAGTATACATGGCCCAAATGGTTGTACCACAAATATAATCACCTACGGGGCGAAGCATTCTAAGAGCAAAAAGGGATCCGAATATGTTGTGGGTCGATACTCCCCTAAAGTCCTGCACCGAAATCATAGGGCCCTACGCAGGCTTTGAATCATGGTTTAGGGTGTGGGCCGGTTGGGCGGAATCATACCATTGTTCAGCGACGTACGTTGAAATTGCCGTCTGCGCCAGACAGCAAGACCTGTGCGAAAATCATTCTGTGACAACTAATGAAGGATCATGGCTTTTCCTTCCCCCTCCCTCCCTCTCCCCTCCCCAGCATGCAGGGTTACTCAATCATGGGTTGTACGTGAGTAGCAAAAGAATCCCGCTGTATATTTGTTGTGAACTTATCTTTGCGTAATTGGAGCTCTTGCAAGATGTTCTCTGTTTGTGGGTCAAACATTGTCATTGCAAGTGAACAAAATCACACTAAGTGAAATACCGCCGTGCTTACATAGGATTCCAGGTACATCATCATGGCTAGAATTATTCCCACATCGAACATTTATCTGGCGGGTTGCTTCGTGGACTAAAGGATACTAAATTTTCGTTTCTTGTACCGTGCTATCGTTTTGGACTTTCAAAGAGAAACGTAATAGACATTTTAATCGGTGTGAATAACGTCCAAACTCTGAGAAGAAGCCTTGTCTGCTAATTAGTAAGTCAAACGATTAATTTTTACTTTTGATGCTCAAAACTGGTGGTAAACAGTGCTTTGTAACTGCTAGTGTTAGTGTTTACATACAGGGAACGTGTGGCTAGTTCATGGGGTTAGGCCTAAGTAACAGTATACAGTGTCAGAAGCATTTACCAGCGGTTCAACCAGTGTAAAAGGTACGTCCTTGCGAATCAATTAAGTATCGTCAAGTTGATTTTTCTTAATGGTAAGGCACATGCATTTCGTGACAAAGGATATTTTTTAAAACATAACATCAATTTTCACCCGTTTCTTTCAGTGTCTTTCCAAGCCACATTGATCAGTGGGCCTAAAGTTAATGGAGAGGCCTAGCCTAGGCCCTAAGCAAGTTAAAGTTAGGCCCTATGCAACTTTCAATGGGTGAAACTCTAATCACAAGAGTCATAAACAAGATAGGGTTTAACTGGTTTAGAGGTGAGAGCCAGAGGCTCCTGCAAATTTGACAGGAAACACAGATCTAGGCCTATGGTAAAACAAAAGTTAGGAAGGAGAAGATTTGCAATAAGTATGTCACTTCCAGTTGAAACAATCTTGTATGTCAGTCATATAGAGCTTGGCCTAGATACAGATTTCAATTTGGGAAGGTGAGTTACTGCTGAATGAAGCAGACAGTCCACATGAATGTATGAATATATTAGTGTATGAAATTTTATCTACTGCCTGTCATTGAGTATCATTTTGCACCTAACATTTTTAAGTGCCACCTATTGGTATTTAAGTTAATTGCAGTTGTTCAGTAATATGAACTATAGAGAATATAGTTGCACTGTGCTTTCATGCATAGATCTGCATCTTGCCACTTGAAGTTTGCTTTACAGTAGTGTGCTGAGTTTGCTGGCCAGCTGAAGCCTCGATTTTTGGGGACATGACTTGGATTTCGTGTAGCTGATCAAAGTTTCCCCAGAATTGTCCCCAGGATTGGCCACCAACTTCATAGACTGTCCCCATATCAAAATGCCCTGACTAATTTAAATTTACTCGGCTTATCTTGCATAGAAACCACTTAAAAGCTTAAGCCTTGATAGTTTACGAAGCTACAGACATAAAGTTTATTCACAATCACAGCTTACGGTCACACAGATCACTGAATAATTTGACACTCTGCAGTAATGCAAATTACTGATGAATAATACTAGTTTCTGTAATCATCAAATTTTGCAATAAAAATTCCACCACTTCCTTAAACATGAAGTGAATGTGCGGAATTTTCTCTTGGATGATTTTAACATCAACATCAATAAAATGTCCTGGTATGTTCGGAAAAAAATGTGGTTACCTTAATCTTGAGGAATTACAACTTGTCATTATCTTTGTCTAACAGTAACATGTCATGCATTCAATGCAGTTACTTGGATTTATTGATTTATTATAGGATGTCTTCGACACCTGTGCATTGATCTGTGGTTTCAGAAGGTCAAGTTTCAAATGATTGATTCTTAAAACTGTCAAAACTATATATGAACAATTCATCTTAAGAGTATAAATTTGAAATTTCTATGAAAAACTTGATCAAGTTAGCTCTACCTGCTGCTTCAAAATATTGATTATCAGGACATTTTTTGGAATGATGATTTGTTTAAACTCCATATCGTTATCTAAGGTTTACACATTTTGATGTAAAAGTGCATCTAAACTGATTATTTATGAAGGTACTTTGCAGCCATCTTTGTTCCTGGTTCCACAAGTTCACACAACTTCACCTAGCTACCACAAAAAATGTTCAAGAGAAACAATTAAAGGTGTTAAAATAGTAGGTCTCATAAAAGTTTACAATCATTTAGTATGTGATGTGAGAATAATTGCACTCAAACTTTTATACTTTACTACCTGGTCCAATTTTGTAGGGAAGGTAAAAACATCATCCCTTAAAAGGATGAATTTAGGCAGAATGATAATCTCCATATGTCACATATCAAGATTACTTCCAACATTTGGGTTCCAGTAGCCTAGTATAATATGTGTTTATAGCTGTTCCAGTTTTCATGATATTCAGCTTTTAAATGCTATGTGTAGTCTGGAATTCTGACGATGGTCCTTAAAAGCTAAATTGTAGATTATATCAGCTCTTCAGATGACATATCAACAAAGTGTTATTTGTGACGTAATTGTTTGCAGCTCTTAACCCTTGTTTTTCCATTCTGTAGAACTTTGGTGTGTGTGACTTTGGTCAAAGTTCAGTAGTTTAAGGTACTGTTATTTGTAGTAATCACTAATCAGATTGAAAATACCTTTTAACACCAAATAAAAGTTTTAGTTATTTTGACAATAAGAGTGGTCTGTATGCTCAATTGATCAATATGAACTATTTCATGCAATCTGCTATCAAAACAATTTGTGAACAATTCTCTTTAATATGGGTGTGGACTGAGTAGTCTATTTAGATGAACTCAACAATTTAACTGTATTAGCCAAAAGTCTATAGAAATTTGCTAAGGGCAAGTCCAAGCTATTCTATCCCATTAAGTCAAATTTTAGTTCTCATTTTATATAGTGAGTACATGGTATCATCTTGAAGTTGAATTGTAACTGAAGTTTTCAATTTTTATTTTTTGTTTTGAAAATTGTCCATATTCCATTAATTACAGGTTGCTATTTTACTGTATTCATATGTTAATTCATCCCGAAATTTGCATTATAATTAAAATATCAGTGTGACATGTACGGGATATTTGAAAATTGATCTAAGAGCCAGCGGCATGAATCAGTTGAATAATTGTTATTGGAGAACTTGTACACCCTTTCTTCCAGTAATTTTGAAAAAAAAGTTTACTGAAATGTTAATTAATTAATTAGTTATGCTAATTAGGTAGATTCCAAACACCATTGTCCAGTATGTCATAATTTCAGTTTATTTGTTTAGGTTTTAATAGGACAATAATGCTCTTCATATTTATAAATATTCTGTAAAGTTCTAATGTATGCTGTTACTCAACAAAACCTCCCAATTTTTTTTTTAAATTATGCTTAGTAGCTTACTACAAATATATAAGCAAATTTAAAAAATGTGAAGTTAGGGACAAAATGTGACAAATACTATTTAATTTGACAGGTGCTTCAATGGTGATTTCTGGTGGAAACATTTTCCTTTTCTGGTTGATAGTGTCATGCATTAAATGGATATACTTCAACTGTGTTGGTCACTTTTTAAAGTGATTTGGTGTATGGAGTAGGACTGTACTGCATAGAATCTGATTAAGTCTTTACATGCCCGAAAGCCAAGGTCAACATGTATTTAGGAATTTAAAGTATTGATTGATTACCAATCTGGATGTGGATAAACCATCCAGAAACCAAATTGTAGGTGGCAGTAATGCTCCCATCTCAGCATCTAAATCCTTAGTAACATTGACAGTAAATGAGGCAGATTTCAAGGCTGTGAAATCCAGATTTTAATACTAAATATGGTAAACTAATACCACTGCTAACTCTGCACCACAGTTGACTTATAGGACAGTAGCTACAGTATGTACAGTAGTTAAGATGATTGGAAAATGTACCCATCTCATTTTTGTTAGCTTCGTAAAGGAACACTTTTTAATGGATTAGTTAGTTTCAGTGTTATTGATGTTTCTTGCACCAGTATTTAAAACTCCCCTTTATGTAGAAGATCTTAGCCTACCTTTGTGTTCTATTTCATTACTGCCAAAGTGATGGAAGATGATACCAATAAATCATGGGGGAGGGGGTTGGTTTTTAGTAACAATGCAATCTGATCAAATTTGATGTAAATAATTAGTCTTACACAGTACACTTGACGACCTTCAAAGCTAATTTTGGTTTTCCGAACAGAAATTTGGTCATCTCAGACTACTGGTTGATCATAAATATTTGCCCTGCTACAGTAGGTCTAGAATTTCATTACACTATGTAAGAAGGCTGTTTCTAGACGTACAGTTTTAAAGTTGCCCATTATTATGAAGCGATTAGCAAAGCTCTGGATAAAGTTCACTCATTTTAAAATATCACAGCCTCACAGTACACGCTGTCAAAATTGGAGTAATGTATCCATGGAAAATTTCCCCTTTTCATTGATACAATCTCTGTGTCGTTTTGTTTAATTTTTTCCCATGAGATCACCTTTTAATGATCAGTTCTTCAGAAACTGATAGTTGATTGAATTGCCCTTAAACCCTTATTGAGAAAAAGAAACAAATATTGAATAAAGCACGTAAGTTAGAAATGTAAAACCTGAAAATGACCGATACAGGAAGGAAGGATATGAGATAGACGTTATTAGAGCTCAGCTAAGGAAACATTGTGGACAATTTGAAACTATGCTAATGCTAACGATATATGAGTCAGAGTTCAGAATCAAATATGACTGGTCATGAAATATAATACTGTATACAGCAAGATTGGCAAGTATTTCAATTAGTAGATCTATTTTGTAGTTCAAAGTGATTAAAAGTAACTTCACATTCACATTAATTTGTGGGTTAATTAATGTTGATTTAAAGCAAATTGTTTTAGTTAAATTCAGAATGTGATTGGTACATATACATGATACTGTACATCCATTGATTCCTTTCAATATATATCTTTGTCAATTATTCTTTTAGATTATCCAAAAACCCGGTAACTTCATGTTAATGAAGATGGAGAAGAGAGGAACAGAAGTTATCTGAAGCGACTGGTTTTGCGTCGGTTGTGATGACAACTGCTCAAATCTGAAATCTGAGCAAAATGAGTATATTTCAGTATCGTTTTTGAAAGGAATTAACGCACAACTTGAGCGTCCAGGATGGCTCACATACGAGGACAACAACCGCAGAGGCTGAGCTCTGGAAGGGTCAGACGAGTCAACATGGAACCTGGATTTCAAACTAGAGGCAGATATTCCAAGAAGAGGAAAAAAACAGTTCTGGTTTTAGGTGTCGCCCAAATGATCCTGGGATTAGTTATAATAGGAGTCAGTTTCTCCGTGTTCGCCCTGACGTCAGCCAGCCGGATTCGTCATGCTAGTCCTTGCTGGGCAGGGTTTGCGGTAAGTTTAAGGCTGGGTGGGGTTTGCGGTACGTTTAAGGCTTTTAAGATGATTTGGGTGTGTTGCTCTGTGAATCCAATGTCTGACTTTGTCTGCAAGATATAATTTTATCTGACATTGACGTTTGTCACAGGGTGGTCACTTAAAGGTTTTCAAAGAAAATACAGTTACTGTACTGCTTCCGTTAGACTAGTTAGGAAGTTCGGCTCAGGAAATTGATGTGCGACATCACCAGGTGGTCCGAGCTTTGTTACATTAATTATTAATGTTAAGCTGGAAATGATGTAAGCATACATGAAAGAGTATCCATTCAGATAACAATACCTGACAATGTGGATGTATTGGTTTCATAATTGAGCTTCATTGCTGACAATATTATAGCCTCACATTCTCAAAAAGAGTCATTAATAATAACGGAGCTCTCTGACATGCTACAGTATCATTATCAAGAGTTGTCCTACTCTCTAGTCAAATGGTACATGAATGGCAATTGTCATTTTTGACAACCATGTTCTTTTTCTTTTCGTGTGGAAATCATTTCTTTTGTACAAATTACACATTTATTGGAATGTTCTACATGAATGACCTGGTCTCATACGAGAGCTTCTGTAGCTAAGAACGTATGTACAACTGGCTAGTACTTTTACCAAGGTATATAAAATACACTATGTGGTGAAAGTGAAACGTACTGTAGTGTCTGGTGTCAACATGATCAAGATTGAAAACATTAGTAATGTTTGTCACTTTGCAGGAAGTAACTCATAAGGGAGTTGATGAGTCAAAGGGAAATGCATATTTATTTAAAAGACACATTTTGTCCGATTAACCTTGCTCTTAAAGTGTCTCTGTTCAGAAGAATAGATTCTATTACAAGATGGCTCTTGCAGTTTCAAGGAAGCTTAATTTGCCTTCCCTGAACTTGTCAAATCTAATTTGTGTAGCTCTGAATTTTAGTCAGGAGGTAATTACAGCCAGGGAGAGCACCAGCTACTGCTCTAGCTACTGTAAGTTTACATAAACAATAGAATCAGACCTCTAGATATTACCACAAGTAGGAGAGTGCATTAAGGTAAATTAGTATGGCAGTGCTTCCAATGCTGGCCAGCATCAAATGGATTGAGAATATAAGTATAACCATGCGATTCTTAGATTGGCAAGATTCATGGAGATGAGCAGATTGCAGGTAGATTAGAGAACACCTGATTGGCTCATCTTTAATTTCCATGTCAGACCTTATCAGGAAATTGATGATGACTGTATTCTCCTGAGTCACAGCACTGACAAAAGGCTCACAAATATGATGACGGTATCAAAAGTCTGTGTTCTGGATCTCTAAATAAATGATACGTGAAGACTTTATAATGTAGTAAACTTCCACTCTTATCTAACTCCAATCTACATATATGCACATTCCAATCTACCTAATCCTAATGTATAGGACTGAAACGGTTTAGCGCTGCAACCCCCTATATTGGGCAGTTACTCGTTTCCTAGAGTGGCGCTCTAAAAATTTACATTATATATAGTGTATATTGTATGTTTACATTCCATACACTGCCCAAAAACTGTGTAGTGTATATTGCATGTTTACATTCCATACACTGCCTGTAACTGTGTAGTGTATGATGTTTACATTCCATACACTGCCTGTAACTGTGTAGTGTATGTTTACATTCCATACACTGCCTGTATTACTGTGTAGTGTATATTGTATGTTTACATTCCATACACTGCCTGTAACTGTGTAGTGTATGTTTACATTCCATACACTGCCTGTATTACTGTGTAGTGTATATTGTATGTTTACATTCCATACACTGCCCAGTATATATTGCATGTTTACAGTCCATACACTGCCCAGTAACTGTAGGCGTACAAATATCAGCAAGTGTTATTTTGTGAGCCTTTAACATTTTACACAGTTATTAGGTTTTGTTTATTTGTTTAACTGATTTCTGATCGTCTGTTTGTTAAGTTCTTAACTTCCTCAGTCTTATCATCTGATGTAAGGTACAGTTGCTGGACACCTTGGCAATTTCTTAGTCTGCTACTTTTTGGGCAAAGGCTTTCCAGTTAATACACGTATCCAAGTGCAGAGAATATGACAACTTGGAGTTTTGTATAGTGACCAGTGGCCATATGTTTCATTTTCTTCTAAAAATAAAGCAACTTTTAATTGATATTTAGAGTGGCTTACATTCATCCTGAATGTCATCGTTCCGTCCAGACTTCATAACACTGACTGGAAGTTCTGCAAATGTTGCTTTTATCGTCCATGGTTTATTCCCCCAGTTCCCCCACTTTCTGCATTTATATTACAGTATTGTATTACTATGCATTCTTTTTCACATTCCCCTTTGTCCAGTATGATCAGTGTGGTTTAGTGATATTCTTTCCAGACTGGAGAATCTTGGACATGTTTTCTGCTTGATTAGGATATCCAGTCCAATCCTTTGTGTTTCATATTGAACTATTACAATGTCAAGCAGCTGGTTGTGTATTGTATTATTGTCACTGACATGACACACACCCTCACCTGCTGCTGTATAGTAGTACTAGATGATCCTCTCACATCCACTCAACTAGTTAATGTTCAATTATTCTTGTTGTATGATCAGTGTGGAGTAATACATACCACATTTAGTGTTCTCTATTCCACAATGGTTCAGTTAGCTAGGCCTTCTACATTACATCTGCTATGCTGTGTCTAAGACACTGGGAGATTCAAGTATTGATGTTTGGTTTTCAGAAGAATTTCAAGTTAACACCTTGATCATAGAGGAGAAACATAATCAATGTGTTGATAGACATCTACTGTAGTGTTGAACTTAAAAGCAGTTAACTGGCAGTGCTGATTGAGTGTATATAACATGAATGGCAGGAAGCATAATGCATTAATGCTGCAAATGAAACCAGCTGCGTTCAAGCATGGATCCATGGTTCAAGTAGCATTTTATGTTTATTTTTGGTAATGTTGCAATTCCTAATTGATACTTAAGTCTGCTCAATTACAAAGTTCATTCATTACCTTGACTTATGTTAAGTGTTGTTTCATGAAGATTTTTTTGTTTTGAAACCTGATTTTAACCTTTGATTCACACTAAAATGCACAAGTATCAAAGCCAAATGTTTATGATATAATATTTAAGCATTAGTTATTTAACGATTAATATTTACTTGATGAAAATATATTTAGGAAGGTATCTTATTTTCAGGTATATATGCTCAGTAGGTTTCATGAAATTGGGGACAAACTTTGAGCAAACATCATCTTTATTTATGAGTTCGTGCCTGTCCTGGTCACCATTGCCAATGGCCATGTTTGTCATCTATCCCATTCTATATATAGATCAGTGCAGTCTTAATATTGGACAAGAACCCTTGGAATTTGTCATTTCCCTTATCAAGAATAGAAACAATGGGCTTGATGATAGCTATGCAGCGGGGGATTCGTTGGTCTCTCATCTCTGTGCTTCCTCTGTAAATTAATAACTGATCATGACAAATTATGTTTGATGAGCTATTGGAAGGCTCATCATGAATGTGACTAAACAAATTAGTTATAAACAATTAACAACATTTTAACATGAATTGGATGTGATGCACCGTTATGGGTCATGTAAATTAAAGTGTTCAGCTAAAACATTTGAAAGTGGGACAGTAAGAGGTTAACAAGTCAGTTAGACAATCAGTGATGAGAACCACTAAAGTTTAGAATGATTCATGTAGAATGATGGGATTATTATAGCACACAACTAGACATGGATCCAGAGGTGGGGTGTGAAGGGGGTTTGGGTAGGACCACCAGATACTCCCTACAGGAGGATCCACCACTTAATACTGCACATTGGACATAGCTAGTATATATAACAATATTACCCTGTTTCTCTGACATTGCTAGTTTATCAAGTAATAATATCATGATGTTTCAATGTGTTTGCACATCACACTTCAATTTAGGACAGACACATCCATCTTACTAAATAGCATTCTGAAAGGAACTTGGTGGTATCTTGGGACCCTCATCAAAATGTTGGATAACACATAGTTGTTTGCCTAGTTTGAAGAGTACTAGCAATTGAGTGTAGTAACTGCATGACTATTTTTGAATGATCAAAGTAAACAAGTTTCTGTAAGTAGACCGACCAGTTCATTGAGTCAATTAGACTCATATTTCAACATAATTAATATTGAATGTGTTACAGTGTGTGTGTTGAATTCACTGCACGCTGCTATCATGACTTTATAACCGCAAGATTGCTGGAGTGTGATGACTCATATGGTCAACAAGATCCTTGGTCAGATGGTTGAAGGTTCTTTTCACTCAACTTGCAGAGTAATTAGGTTTAGTTCAAGGAATCCTGGCTTCCATGGAGTATTAAATTGGTGATTGCCTTGAGCTGACAGCCTAACCGAGATCCAGGAAGCTAACACTCAATGCACAGTTGCTCTTCCTTTGCTGAAAGATGAAAGCAAATTTGATCACAATAAATTGAAAGTTCCTCATTAAGGATAAACTAGAGTAAAGGAATATCGTAATCAATGTATGTGTTTCAGCACCTACCAAATAAAGCTTTTATAGAGCTGTAAAAACTTAGACAAAATGGTGGCCTTGCACTCTACCACATGTGTAATTTGTTTGATCCTGGGTTAATGACAGGAAGTGGCTTTCAGTTAATCAATGTGCAGAAATGTAAATTATTTAATCACTAAATCCAGTCAAATGTTTGCACCAGGTAAATATTTCATACCTAGTTGCCTGGCCATCAAAGTTCCATAGTTACCCACCATTTACTGCCAATGTCGGAAAATCATGTGTGCACAAGCAATATAAGGCAATCCTTACTTCTGTAGATTGTCCCAACCAGACCATCCCGCACAGTGCGTGTATGTATGGTAGTTGAATACTCCTGAACATGTGATGCTTGTTGTTACACATTTGAGGTTTTGAAAGTAAATTCTAGGTTATTTGTGCTTGAATCTGTGTAAATAAAATCTGTATGTTGGTTTGTATGTGAACTTTGAATGTACATAGTCCCTTGTTTAGCATCTTCCTTTAAATACATTTAGGTACTGTACATGTGTGAATGTTCAGTATGAAGCTCACACTCTTTGTCACCAGATTTGTTTCATCTCCTTGCTGGAAGCAAAGGAACTTCAGCAGTCAGATAACTCAACAACGGAGTTTAATATTTGTCATTCTTGCTATGTAGATGTATTTAAGAAGGAAGTGTGCTGTGTAGTTGTTGGCGTTGTTCTGATGAATATTGATGAGGTTATTACATCCATGTTGACTTGTTGAGAGAGAAACTAAGATGCTCATTCTTTGCATACAGTCTTAGTCCTGCAGAAAACAGTATTTCATCAAAGTGATAATATGTCTATTAAAACTCAAACTTAAAGTGATGATTTAGGCCATGATGATCTTGGGATTGGTTTGTGTATGTAGGCTATGTAATGTGGCTTTACTAACATTATAATGTATTCACACTCTTTGTTCATATTATCTACTTTGAGAGGATCTACCCTGCCACAGTCCTTTGTTGAAGGCATCTTATAAACTGTTTAGCTTTGACTGTGCATATCATAAGAGTGAAAACAGTCACTTCTCATAACCACAACTTTGCACGCACATCCCATCCGTGTAGAATATTCTGTAAAGAATGTGTGTATACCAGTGTACGTCACACCTTGGGTTGAATAGTATTGTGTCTTGAGGTGTTCAAGGTTAAATTTAAGGCTATTTCAAGCCAGTTATAGAGTGGTCACTCAACCAAGACTGAAAGGGAGAACAAATTCATTGCAAGTTTTACAGCAGTTGATATCGATCTGCAGCTGACTGTACCAATTATGGCTTACCAACTGCTGTATCATCTTATGTTGAAGCATGAGTTGGCTTTTTTGTACCATATTTCTTAATGATTATGGATCCAGTGCTTGTCATTAGTGTGGTTAAAGTACTCCCATGAATTTATGCATATGATCGTTAACAATAACTAGGGGTAGAAACTTTAGTTTTAAATCACATCCTGTTTAATACTATGATGATATCTACATTTAAATAGAGGTTTGTGCAATGTGGTTCGCTTTCTTTCCATCATGTAATCAGAATCAACCACATTATAATCTACAGTCAACAATTCCCTTTCAAATGTAGCTATTTAATGTATTTTCACATTCCTGATTCTTCAGTTTAATCTGCCACGTACACTACTTGAAAGTTACATTGATAGGTTGACAGTTACAAAGCAGTGTTAGAACATGTCAGTATGCAGCAGTAAGCGAGAGCGCTAGGATGAGAATATATGGAGAGCTCTGTTAATAACCTTTCAGTTGATAGGACTAGTAAACCATCACAATTGTTCTTCTTAATTCTTGTTTTTCAGCCTGAGGTATTTAGCATTGAGCCATGCAAGTCATTCCAGGCAGGCTTCCGACCTTGACTTTTCTTGTTTCACATTATAAATTTTCAGTAGCAATGTACTGCATGTTTTCAGTTGGTACAGCTGCAGTTAAGATAACACACAATAGAGACCACTGGTACATGAAACATGCGTGGTATGTACAATCAATGTCGTAAGATATAAATATAGCCAGCATAGTAATTGATTCACCCTTAGAAACATTGTGCTGTCCTTTGAAATGACTTTTCATTTTGGCATGGCTTTGGGTTATAGTACCAGTTGTGTACTACATATATGAGTAGAATTGATTTGAGGAGTTGGAACTTGGAAAGATAGATGATTACCATAGAAGAAGTGTTACAATAAGTGTCATGTATACAAAGCTGTTTGTTTGCGAAACATTCCTGTGTCCGTTGACTTTTTTATAACCCAAACTTTAATTTGCTCATTCTTTGCATGTATAAGGGTTAATTCCTGTGGAAATGAAGTACCTCATGTTAATGTGATTGTAGGGAACTTGTCAACACTGAAAAGGAAGACTAGAGGCATGTTGTGTCATAATATTGTCTTTACATTCTAACCACCAGTTCATGTTCAATCATTTTCAAACAAACATTTCACCCCTACTCAGCATCACAATGCACAGGTATTGTCCAGAGCTACTTGCAACCTGTTCCCAGCAAAGAAACAATTTATCTGTCTTCAGTGGCTTGTGTGTTGAATCTTGATGATTGCTTTTCAAGCAATATTCCCAGAAGGCCATAGGTGCTTCCTGTGTTATCTGTTACATGTTGATTCATGGTACAGTAGGAGTCTTACTTGACATTGGCTCTATTTATAGGGTTGATGTCATTGTAATAGCCAACACATAATAGAGTGATTTGAAACATTTCTATTTATCCCTCAGATGGTATCTCTTATATTGTATCCCCGAGTGGATGATCCCAGCCAATAATGGTGCACATGGTCATATATATTGATTGATTCCAATTACCATCAAATAGAAGTCAAGTGATCTTGAAAATTGGAAAAGGTCTAGGTCAGATTTGTTATGAATGTGGTTAATTTTGAAAGAGACAATTTTTTGTTATGTATACTTGGATGTTCTGTGCACTTGTCTCTCTCTAAGTCGTAACTCTTCTTGTCGTAACTCTGCTATTGTTTGGTCTTTACTTCTATTTATGGTCCAGCTTTATAAATTGAAGCAATCGCTCACTCTGCTTGTAGATGCTCGCTCCATCAATCACATCCTCTTCTCAATCTGTTGGAGGGAACTAGGCTTCAATAATTGTCAAGGGTCATTTTCAGACTTTGCAAGTGTATTTGGAGGTGACTTTCTCTGTTTTTTCCTTTATCCTATCTTATGGATAAAGTTAAAATTGCATTCTTTGTCATTTTGATCAACTTGTGAAGATAACAAATTTATTGGGGATGAATAATAGTGAAAGGATAATTTTATACTGACTTTGCATATAGTTATGCTAAGTTTCTGAGCTTTCATTGATAATTCACTTTTAAATTGACTTTGTAGAGAATAAAATGTTGCAAGAGATTAATATGTTTGATTAATTTATCTGCAATTCTGGCGATTCTTACATCTTTTCTATAAACCGACTAAGTTCCAACATTTATAAACCCCTGGCTTCATATCCTACTGCCTCTGACTTGTACTGACAATTCTAGTCGTTAACCAATTGTTGTTTACAGAATAGTAATTTACACTCCCTTTGTTTTGAGTGTTAGTTGTGGTGACAAGAATTTAATGGGACAGGATCTGTTTGTCATCAGAATGTGGTCAGTTTTGATGGTGGTGGTCTGTCTACCTATGGTCTGTTTATATCCTTCCTGTGTGTTGGTTACTGTATGCGCTATCCGCTCAGTAGAAACTGTACAGATTACATACTCACCAGCACTGGTTTGTGCAAGGACAGAGACTTATCTGATGAAATCAGTTGTGAAAGAAGAGGAAACTGAATACCCATGGAAGTATGGATAGCCTGCTTAAAATGTAGCTAGATCTTTGAGGATATTACTGTAGAAGGTTCAGCAGTCATTCTATCTCAGAATAGTGAAAATGTAAGCACATAAACACTCCTCAACTGTTTATTTTGGCCCCAAGTGTCTCTGTAACACACTCTTTGTCTTATAATATAATGTTGCATATTAATTCTGTGATTTATTGTTTCTGCTGCCCACAGAAACTGAAACTGAGCTTTACAAGGGAGTGAACAACTTCCTGATTGGCGCTACCAGCAGCAACAATTTCCATTTTAAGTTTACAACAAACCATTAATAGTTTAGACTAAATCTACCATTGTGTAGTACTATACCACTGTACATGTATGTACAGTATGTAGTTAGTGTACAGCTGTGTGGTAAGTCCAGCATACAGTAGTATACCACTAACTGTTGGCCAGTCTCTCAGGCATTCTGTCAGGATCATATGATAAGAGCGTTTTGCTGTGAAATTCAGTGAAATGAAGAATGAGGAGTTTACAAAGGGAGATGGTTATGGGACAGCAGGTGTATGGTCAATATAAAGACTACTTCACATCAAGTGATGTAACACCAAGCATAAAATGAATGATACAATAGCTAGTGTGTGACTGCACAACTCACAGTAAATAATTCCATCCTAGATAAATAGGTTAAGAGGCTGATTATCTCTCAGAATCTTGGAGTAAACACTCACCAGAGACCTGCATGCTTCAGTGACCTTAAATTAACACAGATGGCAACTATAACTTAAAGCGGTATTGAACAACAGGATGGACAAAAAGATGGAGAGAATTGATATATTTTGGACACTGAAACAGGTAATAATGTTACATGTATATACTTAACTACATCAATATTAAGTAATCCCAACACTAACTGTAGGAGTCAACATGTTTTACATTTACATTATAAACTAGGGTGCTGAAATATCTTTATATCGGAACCATTGCTATGGTAACACTTTCCCTAATCAAAATAGTTTAATAAGATAATGCTCAGATCATCTTGGACAACAACTTTGTATGACAAACTAACCTATTGGTTCATTGATTTTAGTGAAATTTTTATGTTAATAATACTTGTCCAGTTGATTTTTTAATTTTCAAATAATGAAAAAAGTTGCAAATTCTGCAATTGATTACAGAGAGGAAGTATGTAAGTGACAAAAGGTTTAGTTTAAATACACTATTGAAGGGTGTCTTACTTTGATAAATCTTATTTTGGGTTAAATTTCAGTTAAGCAAAATTACCTGACATTGCTGACCTGCATGGAATCACAAGAAGGTGCTTTAATGCAGGAGACATACTACTGCCATAGTACTTAGTAGTCTGAGGTCAACAGCTCACTTGAGCAGCATTAGCTCAGTTCAAAGAGGCAGATAACCTAATAGCTTTTTCCTAGTAAAGGAACAAGTAAGTCAAAGGATGGATACAACTCTATGTAGAATTAGAATGTGGACTCAAAGATAAAGAATGTCAGTAGGTGGATTCTCATTTAATAGATAATGGGTAAGAGTATGGCACGGACCAGAGTATGGCACGGACCAGAGTGGGGGACGGACCAGAGTGGGGCACGGACCAGAGTGGGGCACGGACCAGAGTGGGGACGGACCAGAGTGGGGGACGGACCAGAGTGGGGGACGGACCAGAGTGGGGGACGGACCAGAGTGGGGGACGGACCAGTGGGACGGACCAGAGTAGGGGACGGACCAGAGTAGGGGACGGACCAGAGTGGGGACGGACCAGAGTGGGGGACGGACCAGAGTAGGGGACGGACCAGGCTAGTGGACAGACGAGAGTAGGGGACGGACCAGAGTAGAGGACGGACCAGAGTAGGGGACGGACCAGAGTAAGGGAACAGACCAGAGTTGGGGACGGACCAGAGTGGCGGGCGGACCAGAGTAGAGGACGGACCAGAGTGGGGGACGGACCAGAGTGGGGGACGGACCAGAGTGGGGGACGGACCAGAGTGGGGGACGAACCAGAGTGAGGACGGGCCAGAGTGGGGGACGGACCAGAGTGGGGGACGGACCAGAGTGGGGGACGGACCAGAGTGGGGGATGGACAAGCAAACAATATTGATACATCGCACCTTTGCGATCCGCTAACAAATAGATGCTTGCAGCTTACATGGGGATTACAGTATATCTGCCTTTCGTATCTGAATCTGTACGATTCAGTAATATTAGCTTTGATGATTTCAAGTTGTTCAGTTATTGATTTGATTTGATATATTAACATCCCATTGAGATAATGAGTTGTGATCTTCTGTGAAAAATACTGGAAAGATTTGGTGTAATTATAAAAATATCGCTTTTATAAAATTTAGTTTGAAATATCTAGTGGTTTGGCCACTATTATTTACCTCTGTCAAAAAATTGATGATTCCTACAATTTATTTTAAAGATTATTCTTCTCATACATGTCTTCTGAAATATTCTATTCAAATAGTTTGTTATTCCTTGTTACTGGTTTGATATGATCTAGTGATTCTAGTCACAGTGTTGTCAACAGCCCCTGTTCTTGCTAATTCTTACTGCAGGCCTAATGCACTGCACTATGGAATGGACAGTGGTTTGGACACATGTTGACCTTTAACTTGTAAGCATAGACTAATGACCTTATTCACCCATTGGGATTTTATCCAAGTTTGGTCTGGTTATTAGTGCCAGTGGTTTTAGTACAATAGGTATAATACACAATTAAGTTCACCACAGACATATTTTGTTGACCTGTAAGAGGAAAAATGATAAACAGGACTTGCTGTGGTATGAATCCTGGCCATTGTTGTTTGTGCTTGAAAAGATATGATTATCTCACAATTCTAATAATTTACACCTTTGTTTTGATCAGCTCTGACTTTTGATCATGTGTGACTCTGACAATTAAACATTAAGAAAAGCACAAACTTGGTTTAGCATACATCTTGAAAGTACAGTACATGAAAAATATCCTTGCTGATACAGTTATTTTTTGCCAATTCCAAACAGTTGTTTTACAGAGAAAAAGGCATGACTTTTGTATTTGATGGTCAGATAGTATTAACCTAGGTTATTATGAATACACTTACAGTAGGTAACACTCCAACCTCACCCATTAATGATGAATGGTGTAGCTTTCCTGTAAAATCTTTACTGCATTGGTCCAATGGTCTGTACTTCTATATCATAGAAGTAAACTCTTGGACGTACTCACAGCATGCAACAATTCTAAGCAACAACAATGGGATACAGAATGTTCAGATATTTGTGCTTGTAAATTACAGTAACATCTGAGACAAGTTGGAGGTAGCTCACCTTCAGTGAAAGCTTACATGTATACAGGACAGAAATCACTGTTATGTGCACAATCAAACATGATTGAGACACATCACAAAGGATGTTGCGTGAGTTGTGTGTTTCCAGTATGTTGTTGGGAGGCATGACAATTGTTGTCAGCTTGATGTAGCAAGGCCATCAAACATTGCCAGCATTTGAGTTGACTTCATATTGACTTATTACCACCTTCCATTGTGGATGAGATGAGTGTATAGTGATTACCAAAATAATTAATTTAGCAGGCTAGAAAAATTATTGCATATGGATCCTGGCTTGTGAGATTGACTTTTGTTAAAATGATGTTTTTTAAACTACAGTTGTACTGATATGCAGTATGAATGGAGACATATCTAGGCTTATTCAAAGCAACCTCAGAATTAAAATCTCCATGTTGATTCGTAACGTTAGGTAACTTCCATATTTACTTCGTTCCCCACTTACCTGTCTCCCCACAACCTATGCACCGCATTCTACCGTGTCTAGAATGCCCTGGTAATCTTTTAACACTGTACACCCTCATTGGCCCTAATGGCCTTCCTTCATTTTTCTACCCACAAAGTGTCTCAATGTGTTTTTCGGAGTTAAAAAATTTTTCGCGAAATTCGCCCGGATTACCTTGGATTTATACTCTAGAAGTTTCCTATCAGGACTTCTGCACTTCCAAGGATCTTTTCCAGCCTGATAAGTATCCTTTTCTTGTAGGGAAGGGTGTTTTTGGGGGCTGTTTTTAGTGTACACTCTCGCCCATGCGTTCGTTTTTTCTTACGTAACGTTTTTAGGGTAACAGGTAGTAGCTCTGCGAGACTACTTCGTTCGTTGCCTATACCGCCTTGTTTACGCGGATAGGCATATATTTTCGTATGTACATGTTTCAGCTTTTCTTACTTTCAAAGAATAAGATGTTTTGCTTGTTTCATGTACCTTCGTTACTTCTTACGCTTTTGTGTGGGTTTTCCCCTTTGTAGCGTAATTTGTAGCGTTGCCTATACCCCCTTGTTTACGCGGATAGGCATGTTTTTCCGTATGTACATGTGTTTCAGCTTTTCTTAAGGCATAAGATGTTTTGCTTTCATGTACTTCGTTAATTTTTACGCTTTCAGTGTGGGTTTTCACTTTTGTAGCGTAGTTGTAGCCACGTTCCGATATCTCCTAACTAGCCGAGATAGTCGGCTCGTTTCGTTGTTTTTCATGTTAAGACGGGAGTATCCTTGATTTCATATATTGTTGTATATTTTCATGTTTCCTCCAGTTGTTGCTACGTGCGCTCCCTGAGTCTCATGACTTGGGGTGTACCTCGTAGCCTTGTTCCCCCCTCCGCTGGTTCGCGGTTAGGGGGTTCTCTCCCTTATATATATGTTTCGTCCGTTTTACAAGTTTTTCGATGCATATATGTTTAGTTACGTTGCTTCCATATGTCGGAAGTGTTTCTCCTTGTAACGTATCTTGTAAGCCGCGAACTCCTATCCAATACTAGGCGGTTAGGCGGTTCGATTACGTTGTTGTTGTTTCTTGTTTGAACCTTCATATATTTGTACATATTTTCATTTCTCCATGGGTTTCGCTACTCGTGCGCCTCCTAAGTGTCGGGAGTTTCACTTGGGGCGTATCTCGTAGCCTTGTTCCTCCCTTCCCGCTCTGTACGCGGATAGAGGGGTTCTCTCCCTTGTATACATGCTTCGTCCTTTCCTTCATGTATTCTAGTTACGTGTTCGCTTCTAAGTTTGGGAAGTTTTCACTATTGTAGCGTACCTTGTAAGCCGCGAGCCTCTAGCGGGGCGCGCTGTTTTTGTCACGTAACTTTACTCTCTGTTAGCATACTCCCACCCTACTTCCTCCTTATAGTCGTTCCGTTTGATACGTTAGACTATTCGCCGTTAGTCCCTCCTTAACGTGGGTTTCTCAGACATGTCTCGAAGCCACCTTAATTGTGTGATCTGTTCCGAGACCTCTGTCTAGTCTGTTTTGTTTTCACACCAGACAGTGGCAGCACATCGACACCTGGCTAGCAGGCCGGGACAGGTTAGATCTATCACCGAACCCACAGTTCCCCTGGAGGGAATCGGAGGAGAGACAGGAGATGAAGAGGAAGTGAGAGAGTTGGTGGGAGTTGAGATGGAGAGAGGCCAGGAGAGGGCCGGAGAAGAGAGAGAGAGAGAGATGGGGAATTTGCCACCCAAGGTGCCGGCGCTGTCCGGATGTACCACCAAGTGCTAGGGCAAGGGCAAGGCTCAAGGCCAACCAAAAGCCCATGTGAGAGAGAGAGAGAGAGAGAGAGATGGATTTTTTGCCACCCAAGGTGCCGGCGCTGTCCGGATGTACCACCAAGGGCTAGGGCAAGGGCAAGGCTCAAGGCCAACCAAAAGCCCATGACAAAGACGGCCAGAGCGGACAGTCCGTCCGGGTCGCAGAGAGCGGCACCCGTTGTGGTGCGCGCAAAGAGAGGGGCTCCGGAGAGCCAGGGTCCGGCGAGACCTCAGAAGGAGCCCGGAACAGACGTTCCCCTCCGACC
Organism: Apostichopus japonicus; assembly: GCF_037975245.1. NCBI lineage: Eukaryota > Metazoa > Echinodermata > Holothuroidea > Aspidochirotida > Stichopodidae > Apostichopus > Apostichopus japonicus. Next base: position 1,188,327 of record NC_092564.1, on the reverse strand, counting down.
CAAGGAAGGCTAGGCTCAAGGCCAATAAAAAGCCCATTAGAAGTTCCGACCGGAACGGACAGAATGTCCGGGTCGAGGAGAATGGTACCCGGCGTGGTACGCACACAGAGAAAGGCTCCGGGAGCCCGAGTCCGGCGAGAGAGGCCGGAGGAGAGAGAGAGAGAGAGGAGAAAGAGATATTGCCCCCCAAGGTCCCGGCACCGTCCGGATTCTATGACCAAGGGGGAAGGCAAGGGCAAGGCTCAAGGCCAATAAATAGCCCATTTGAAATTCCGACCGGAATGGACAGAATGTCCGGGTCGAGAGGAGTGGTACCCGGCTAGGTACGCACACAGAGATGGGCTCCGGGGCCCGGGTCCGACGAGACCACGGGTCCAGCGAGACCTCACAGGGAGTGCGGAACCGAGGTTCCACTCCGGATCCCAGGAGTCGGTCCCGGAGCCGGGAACCGATGAGATCAACAACTGCTGGGCCCCCAGATCGGGGTAGTAAGGGCAAACGCCCAATCCGAAAGGAAAGCCGGCTGGAGCGAGGTTCCCACGGCAAACGGAGATATACTTATCCCCAGCCTCAAAGTTAATCCCGCCTCCAAGAGGGGGAAGAGTCTCTTTCATCAGGGGAGTGTTGCCCCCCGGAACTAGCAGCTTGAGCTGCGACGACAGGTTCGAATCAATTGCGGAAAGACACTGCAATCGCTACACCATTTATCATTACACATCCCGAATGTGTGTTTAATGAGTACCAGCAGAAACCAGGACATGACATAGATTTCCTGGGCATTCATGGGTCATATTCTCCTCGCTAATTATTTTTCTCTCTCGTTATAATTCATCGCCATATGTCTAGGTTTGAAACCTTGCTTATGTTTCGTTGTTTAAAAAGCTTGTGGAACCCCCTCCAGAGCATGTTAAAAGGCGCAAACTGAAGCGATTCTAGTACAGTCTCGTTACTTAGTACCTTGGCAACCTGCCAAGAAGAGAACGTTCTCGAAGCTTGGCAAAGTGCCAGGAAAACAAGCCTACTGAGAGTCTTGGCAAACTGCCAAGACAATATACCCGCGCTGTATATTTGTTATGAGAGGAGGGGGGCCAAGCAGTCACCTGGATTGACACGTGTAAGCTCAACGTTTGCTGCAACGAGCTGTCGACTACGTGAGCGATCCCATGGAATAAACCTCTCTCTCTATTTTTTGGGTGAATTTCCAAGACAAACGAGTTAGTAAGTTGGAAAAGGGGTAGGATAAAACCCCAACAAAGGTACAAGCGCTAACGCGCTCCGAGCATACAGTATGCGCTTCGTGAATAATGTTCGATGTTCCGACATTTTAAGCACAGTTGCATTTCGTAGCACCTGATAGCCTAGTCGTGGCTATGCGCTAGGTGGTTTCAATAGGAAGTTGGATACTTCTACTGTACTACACTACGAAATTGACACGTCTCGACATGGAGAGATTTGAGGAGTAACGGGTACGTTATCATAACATTTATTACGTGTTAATTACGTTAAATGTGGTGTGGTAAAAACGTCGACATAACGTTTCTATGAGATATTAATGTTATATTAATGTTATATTAATGTCTTAACGTAAATCGTTTTGAAATATGAGTCTGAAAACGTTTTCGGTGACATACCTCTTACACCACTAATAACGTTACCATAACAAAACACTAGGCCTACATGCTTAGTAACGCTTCAGTGTTTGCTGAGTAACTCCCCGGGCTCCGTTAAGCAGCCAGGGATTTATGAGGTGGATTTTCTACAAACCCACCCTCTCACCATCTTCACAGCCCCTGTTGGGAGTTTGTTTCTGATGAGTAGGTCTATCGCTCAGTTAGCTCAGGGTTAAAGCCTTTCAGTCATAAGGTCCCCGGTTCAGGCCACCCCAAGAGTAATGTATGTTGTCCAGCTACAGAGTTGTTGACTTTTCATAATCATGGACGTTAAATTTGTATGTAAGAGACTGACTTCAGTCAGCTTGGTTAAGCCAGTGAGGCTTCTTCTCAAGTTCCTACTTGCAGGATGATCCTACTTGCAGGATGATCCTAAATACGTTCTTAAATACATACATTTAATTGTAGGAGGCACATAAACAGTAGCATTGTAGCTTTGTTTAAGATTCTGATGAAGCAAACTATCCATTCAGTACTCAGTCTCATTTTTTGTAGCAGGGTAGCATTGTTTAAGATTCTGTACTCACTCAGCAGAGTGAGATTCTGTACCTTCAGTACTCATTTTTGGAGAGTACTGTGGTCAAGTGGTGAAGGCAGTGGACTGGTGATCTAAGGCTTGCAGGTTTGAGTCCTGGCCGGATCATTCAGTTGTTTCCTTGGGCAAGGCACTTTTTCGTCAGTGCAGCTTCCCATCCAGGAGATACTTGTCTCTATGCTTGACAGGTTTTCGTTGACCGGGGTAATATTGTTAGGCGCCTCAGGCATCATTATCTTTCAATAGGTCTACGCCTTTTCTTTCCCCAATATTATGATTAATATTTGTTAGCATGGAAAGAACCTCCATTAAACCTCCCTACAGGGTACAGCTTAGCATCATCAGGACATTCCTTTTCTTCAGAGTTTTCTGATTGCAACGGGTTGATAACTGAAAGAGTCATCAACGGTACTGTGGTACTGAATCAGTACTGGGAGTGCGGCTGTCCTGCAAGCGCTAACAAGGTCACCAAGCAGGCCGCTGTCCTTGACTTCTTTAGCAGCAGATACACAGGTTTGGGCTCTCTGGAGCCCTCCGGCGCCCAGGTACGGGGCTTTTGACTACCATCCTCTCAGACAACACGACGGTGGTAACATACTGTAGCTACGTCAACAGACATGTGGCACCAGGTCAGAGAGATATTGCCGTCTGGCAAGGGAGACCCTCACCACAGCTACAGAATCTGGCATGGCCCTACAAGTCTCTCAGATAGCCAGAAAGGAGAATGTGATGGCCGATGCTCTGCCCAGGGGACAGCTCCACCCTGACGAGTGGACCCTTTCGCAACGAACATGAAGTAGGTTTTTCCACATGTTCAGCAGACCTCTGATAGACCTGATTGCGACACAGGGCAACAATGGGCTGCTCATCTTTGTTCAGGCGGCCCACCCGCAGGCCTTCCACATAACGCCAGGTCCCTGTCGCGAAACGGACCGGAAGCTTACATCTTCCCCCTCTTGGCATGGTCAGCCATCATAGTGGCCCCGCTGACCCCGGTTTGGGCAAAAGTTATCCAGCTCCTAGCGGACGAGCCAGCGATCCTGCTGGACAAACCACAGTCGGTTGTCCCATTGACGGGGCGCTGGCTCACCCGGACAGCACGGGCCTACAATTAGGTGCCTGGAAATTGTCTGGTGTTTCCTTAGACAGAAAGGACTTTGGCCGCCAGAGTGAGAACAACCTTGGTACTTACGTTTTCTGCCTACAGAGATTCGGAGTATGCCGAACGAGACAGACTCTGCCTACCATGGCCTTTCTAACCTTGATCGCTGACTCCTTACCCACACTGTTCCAAGAAGGGAGGCAGGGTGTAGACGATCAAAGACTTTCGTTCGGCTGTTGCCGCCTTCCATCAGGGGCTTCCCCTACGGCTCCACGCCAGGCAGCAACGGCTCGCCTTGACTAAGGTGCCTTCAGTCCTACGGTTTGTGGGGTGCTGATAGTTCTCGACCCCTCCTTCTTCGCTAGAACCAGGTTTGGGCTCTCCTACCGGGAGACATCATCATCCCAGAGATCAAGACCTTCTCTTTGATCCCCGAGGACAGACTACAGTATGGTTTCCCATTTGGGCACTGAAGTGGTACCTCAACAGAACACAAGATCTCTTGGGTACTTCGACATCTCTGTTCTTCCTCCTTCGAGTGCCCCACTCAGCAGCCTGGGAGGATACCTTGTCCCGCTGTTTGGTGGAAGCCATCCGCCCTCTGGCTACAGGTCCAGGCAGATCCATGGCTCACAACAGCAGGGGTTTCACTGCTTCTACAGCCCTGTTCGCAGGTTTTCCAATAGTGGACATCTGCAAGACGACGGCGTGGAAGACTCCAATCTCTTCGTCGCCTGCTACTTATCGGACTTATCACAGGCCGATTTGGCTTTGGTCGCTCGATGATACGAGCTCCGGGGGTCCCACCCCTCGGGCCTCCCACCATCGGACAGTGCCACTCGGTGCATAGGTTGTGGGGAGACAGGTAAGTGGGGAACGAAGTAAATATTATAAAACTTACTGGTTTATATATTTACGAGTGACCCACTTACCTGTCTCCATTTCCCGCCACCCTCCCCCGAGGGAGGTGGGACGCAGCCGGACGGGGGAGCGGTCGTTCGACCTGACTCTTGACTCCTCGCGTTTCGTCGATAGACATCGCCACCCCTGGGTCGCCTGCGGCTACTTGTCTATCGGTGGGTGTTGTTTCCTTAGTTTGGTTTACCAGGTTACTCTTTACCATCTAAGGTAGTATGGGCCTCGTCCCCTTGTTCAATTAGGCCTCTGTAAGTGTAGGGGGAGGCACGCCTACGGGGTGATGGAGGGCGGACCCCCACCCCGACTGTTCAGGGTGGGCTCCGCCTGGAGGCGTCAGCAGTCTTTGTTAGCGTTAGATTTTTCCTTCTCGGCGAGCTCGGCGGGTGGCAGGGTTTACCCGCCACCCTCCCCGAGGTCGCGTCAGGGGCCACTTTGTGGGAAAGTGGTCTCAAAATGAAGGAAGGCCATTAGGGCCAATGAGGGTGTACAGTGTTAAAAGATTACCAGGGCATTCTAGACACGGTAGAATGCGGTGCATAGGTTGTGGGGAGACAGGTAAGTGGGGAACGAAGTAAATATATAAACCAGTAAGTTTTATAATATTTGACAGGTAACTATGTTGACTATAAAGTTGTCAACTTTTCTAAAATGTGTCAAAAGACCTTTCCTGGATTGTTGAAAAAAATCATAGTCATTGCTTGAAATATAGGTATATACTATAGGGATAGAAACTTCCATGCACTGACTTAAAAACACTGATTATATTTCTGTCAAGGTAGAAAAAAAATTCCCAGACATCAAGCAGCACTGTTAAAGTAGTGAACAAAGTATTTTCTGTGAATGAAAGTGCGTGTGGAGCTGCTTGCTTAAATTTGGTCAGTAGTGACCATCAGATGATTGTCTGATCTATTTAGGTCAACATTTATCAGTTGGGCGTTATGGTAACATTTTCAATTTGAATCTACCAAGTTAAAAATATGTAGCAATTATTTACAAGACACTATTGGAGAAGTCTCTATGGCACTGACTTTGCTATCAGAGGTAGACAAATGTTACTTTATAAGGAATCCAAGGTCATTGTATGTGGTGTACTTTAGTGTTAAATTATGACTTCAGCATGAGGTTGTGTGATGATAGTCAAGAACTATTGCAACACATTCACACATCTATGGGGACCACCGAAGTATAAACATATTGAACTAACAATTACTGCTGTCAGAGAGTAAAGCTGCCAGTATCTTATTGCTAATTTTCACCAACCTATGGTTTGTATTGCTACTGTAGTAAAGCTCTGTGACCCTGACAAACCAGCATCTTTGCACTATTAAGTGTTATAACTGCATCATACAAAGCTAATGCCATGGTTCTCTACCGTTAAAATAAGGCGGCCAGTGGCATAGCGTGTAATATACAAACCTGGTGGTTGGTTTGAGATGCAAATATATGTGTATTGCAATCGCAGTTTGAAAACACAGGTTTTCATTTAGTGATATTCACAGGACAATGAATACAACCAATAGGGGATGGACGGGTAGATAAATGGAATTAAATCTGAGAAAGTAGCTCAAAGGTATCATTGACATTTCCAAAACGTTAATTAGAATGGCCAGTGATTATAAATGCTTATTCTGTCTAGATGAATTGTCCCTCCTCACTAACATTCAGTCGGATCAAAATAGGTCTGGTTTCATGTGTTTAAATTCATTGCTAGGATAAAGCATCTTTTCTTGGAAATCCCCACTGGGCAGCTCACTTGTTTCTACATTCATATATGAGTTTATTGTTCTATAAATTGAATTCTAGCATCTCTCCGGGCATCTACAGCTTTGTGTGATATCAGCTGCTGAGTATGACAGTAATAATAACAACAACTGCTTATTTAATAGCCAAGTTGCCAATGTATGGAACACTAGGAAGATATGCAAGACTATTGAATGCATTCTAACATTACACTTAGTGTAAGCACCTACATGAACTTCACTCCTTTGTTTACTGCCTCTTATCAATACACATGCAGTCTTGTCTACTTAATCTATGAAACTACTTAAATATAGTAACATTTGCAAACATGGGCCAGTATTGATCCACTTCTAGACCTGTTCGTGTATCTAGAAAAAGTAAGAAAACTACCAAAAGATACAGTGTGCTGGATATTCAAATTAATTTGCAACCATAAGCAATTTGGTTGGTCTATGACTGTTTTGACTGTCTTGGGTACAGCTACAAATGAAGACTTAAATTAAATGAAGTGTTTAGCAGTGTGTTCAAGTGGGTTGCATGCAATACAGGTGGAGTCAGAAATTCCTGGAAAGAACAGCAGTAAGTCCTTCCCTAGCATGGTATGAGTCATTAGAATGTAACTCGCAGGCACATTCAACTCTTCCTCCAAGGGTTACTTCCATCTTAAAAGTATCTTTGATCAGTGACATCATTGATAAAGTAGACCTCCAACTAACTCTGATACATTCAAGCTGTGTGAATCCTAATGCACAAGCAATTTACTTATAATATACATCTTTTTCGGATTTCATCATTTTTCAATGGACTGTATGTATCTAACTTATTTTCTTGATTACTACCTACAGTACATTTTCCATCTTATTACAAAGTGGCAGTATATAATTAAACCTACATTGATTGTATTACTCATGATTATAATTAAAGTGGCTGTTAATACTCACCTGTCCATTTTCCATCCATTTTCCTATCATAACCTTATTGGAAAATGTATTATGTTATTATTAATAATAACATTAGTATGTCTGAATTAAGGCAAGTGCTACTTCTACAAGTTTGGCACTAGATCAGAAAGTACCTATTCCAGGGGCAACACAAATTTCCAAGTATACAAATGGACAGACACATGAGGGCATATAATGAGATGAAATAAATTTAAAAAAAAAAAATGGTCCAAATAATAAAAAATCAGATTTTAATGAAACAAAAATCCAATTAAAAAAAAATCTTAATTTTTTTATGTTTATCATTTAATATAAAATAAAATAAATCACCAACAGTGGTTCTTTGTAGTGCATACTAAATGGTGTTGTCAGCCCATGCGTGTAAAGCTAAACAATTAATGTTAAAAGCCACTGATTCATTAATGTCAATTCTACTTTACATTTCTCTTCAGCTTGATCTTCTCTTCAGAATGCCACGTCTGTTCAAGAGAGACAAGTTTTATGATGAATCATAAATTTATAATCAAGACCACAAATCTTATGTCTTGTATAATTGTTGCAGTACTACCTAGGGAAGCCGACTTTATGGTCTATACACAGAGATTGGTGGATTTTAATTACCACTGGATAAATCAAATGTATAGTAGGATTGTAAATGACAAATAATCAAACCACAAAAGGATAAAGATTCAAATAGAGCATGGATGTCTCATTGAAATAAATGTACTGGATTATCTCCAGAGTTAATGATGTATGTTTAAGCAGCTATTGATTCTGATCAGTTTCTATGATACTAATAATGTAGTATTAGGCTTTGCTATTCAAGTTTCATTTCATATAATGATGTTCAAAATGTATGAAATTTTCAGGTTTCCATTGATTAAGTGTGGTGATGAAAAAGTGTCTAGATCAGGCCAATGATATGGGATGGAATGGAATCATCATTGAATGGAGTTGAATTGATTTTTTCTTAATATTTTTTATTTTTTTGTTTGTCATTAATCTATATTCCTTTGGTGAAAATATGTACAAGGTTGTCTTAGCTTGATCAATAATTACAATTGTATGTTGAGCAAATGCCCATTTTTGGTAGTTTGTCTGGAAAAATTATGGACCTATCTCAAAAAGCTGCAGTGTAACATTTGGTTGAGTTTCATAACCATATTCTACTAAATTCACACCAGATTCAATATAATTGAGATGTTACTGACTATTAGAAGTCATTTTATTCTTCTGCTCAGTTAACATGATCAACTGACTGCAAAAGAGTGCTAGGGTTTACTAGATTCCTCTCCCATTGTAAGGTTTGACGATTGCTCTATTTAACTGTACCTAGCTGCCCTCTGCATAATTATAAACATTGCTTGTAACATTCATGTAATTCATTAATAGTGCCTGTTGAAGCATGTTTGTGTTATAGTTCAGTGCCACTGCCAACACATCCATTTGTGTCTGGTAATCCAGTGTTGTCCACCATGGCCAGAGCCCTATGAAAGTCCCTTGCCACATCCAGAGAAGAATTTTAATTTTATGATTATAGTGAATTGGTTGTGTTATTTTAATGGTTTGTCAAAGAAGCTACTTTTAAATTATCTTGCTGCAGACGATGTCAATGATAGGAATGCCTTTTAGTCAAATTATGGCCTCAGACTGTCCTAGATAATTTTCTCTTTCATTTTAAAGTGGCATATTGTTTAGTCTTTAAGAATAATTTTAAAGATGACATTTCCTGCCCTCATTCTCTCATTCCACATTCCTTTGTTTTAAATTTAGCTTTGGTTAAAACCTCATATTGATGTAATATGGATTATTTTATGTTCCTGATAATTGTTGGTTTTAGATGAACCCTCTAAATTGCATCAGTTTCACTGAAAATTGGTTCTAAATTGTGGTATCTAAAATGTTGAACAGAAATTTGTTTCTAAAATATTTCAACTTTGGACACTTTTTTTTGCAGCCAAGCAATGCTTTGATGGTCTGCAATGCAGGCATATATTTGGACACTGTATTGTCAGAGCTTTCAACAAATCTCAGAGCATTTTATATCCGTATCGTTTTCATGATTTACACTGTATTCAGGAAAAGATTCCGGGGCTTTAAATTACCCAGAGATATCCTCAGAGCTTATGAAATTAATAAGTAGATGTACTTTTGAGATAATCAGACATGTAACTTTATACATACTGTAAGAAAAGCAAAAATGTTGTTTAATTATTGTAAGACTTGTAAAAACTTAAGAATGTACAGTATCTATGGATATGGTTGCATTGCTTTAATGCAAACCCTGTAGGCTGCTTATGTCAGGTTCAGAGATACTTGGTGTGAATAAATCATTTTGAATTAGAAAGATATGCCTGGAACTTACAATTCCAAGAGGTCTTGTCAAGCGGCTTGCAGGATTGACCCAGCAATTAAGCAACACTGCTTTAGGAAGGAAGATTTGATGTGACCAGGAGGATTAGCTGTCCAAGTAAAATAGGACTCTGAGTTGATACCATGATCATATCATCTCAGTAGCATCATTGACTGTAACTCAAGCTTGATAAAGAATCAACACTTGTAAAGTTACCGCCTTGGGTTTTGTATCTGTAATATTAAAGCATTTCATTCAAGGTTGGTAAACATGATTTCCTTTGCCCCGGCATCCTTACCTGTCTTCTACATATTACATTGTTATTGGGAGTAATTCCATATCTCAGTGCATCAGTAATATACTGAGTCAATTCTCACTTACCTGTCCCCTCACAAGTAAAGCACTCTAACTACATTTTATCTGGAGCGACCTATCCAACACCCACTCAATATAGTAGTTTTAAACTGTAATCTGGTAAAAAAAAGTAGTGTCCTAACCAGGCTCATCCGCTCATGTAATACTTATATGCAGAATGTTGTTGAAATCTGTATACTCACAATTTTGAGCAAAACATTGAACTGTATTTGATGTAAATGCTTTCAAGCAGGTCGCATGTTCTAGAGGATAGAAGAATAACATGAATGGAGTTATCACTCATAATTTAGAAAAGTATGAGTTCTGTGCAGTTAGCATCTTGTACTTCCTATAACTAGAAAGGACCAGTGAGATTTGGTTTATAGTTGATATTATAGTTGACATGTCTGTATTATCTATTGTATTCCTTTATTTTTCTACAGCTTCTGTTTACTGGTGGTGTAGGCGTGATTGCATGGCGGCAGCCTTCCTCACTCTCTGTAAGTATTATAAGTATCATACTTTGACATTCTTCAAGACAACATTCCTTGTTGGTTTTTGATGGCAATCATAAACATTAGCAATCATGGTTGCATCTATATGTGTACACATGTAACCGGTTGTTATGTTTGAATTTTAACACACACTCAAGAAGGCCCCAATTTAAGTACAACATGCCCGTTGTTTGAAGAGGAGGTCAAAGGTCAATTGAAGGCAGTAGGGGCCACAATATGTAAAACCTCTAAACACAATCTGGGAATACTTTCAGTCTGTATATTGTATACAGCAAGTTTGAGGGTAATGAATGAATGAAATATATACAAAGTAACATAATTAGCTCTAGACTAATGTATAGATCTATTAACAAATACTGCTAATTAGCATCATTGAATTTACAATGTACAGCAGTTCAGCCATTTTGCATATAGTGTTATGTTGTGCTATACCATGTATAGTAGATTAATCCTTGATGGATGTCGATCAACAAGGAACCATCAATTGGCAGATTTCATTTCGCATTTCACAGTATTCATTTTAGTGTACAAGTAGCCTAGATAACTTTTGTTGGCTCTCATACAATATCTGTAGGTGCAGTAGATTATCTGTTGCTTCTGTTCTCTTTCTTCAGTTGGGTTTCTACACTGTTCTATCCTGCCTTTGTATTCTCCTTCACTTGGTTGCCACTACCTTGGCTGGACTGGGAGGGATGGAACTCCAGTCAGTAGAGAATTGTGTGCCCTCACTGGAGAAGAATAGTTGTCTCTGCTGTACCAGCATCCATGACTGTACCGATGGGCTGAAGTTACTCATGTATGCAGGCACCACTAACTGTCACATGCTGGAAGAACCAGTTCTCAGGAATATTATGTTTGCTAACTGTGTGACCAACATTGTGGCCATTGTTCTCTGTATCACAACATCCTCCGTTGGATTCATTCTAGCTTTGAAACGGCGACGAACTCAAAGGGTGAGTTGCATTTACTTTCCTTCTCTCCTTCCTATATCGTATCTGCAAATATTGCACTAATGGTATTAAATCTACCAAATCTAGCATGGGCCTGGCCCTGGCTCTGGTAAGATGTGGCACTGGCCAGATGTGGCCCTAACCATGGCCAGATGTGACCCTGGCCAGACTGGCCCTGGCCAGATCTGGCCCTGGTAAGATGTGGCCCTGGTAAGATGTGACCCTGACAAGGTGTGGCCCTGGCCCTGGTGAGATGTGACCATGGCTCTCAGGGGAGATATCTTTCTTCAGGACTCTTCTTCTTCTCTTCACTGTTTCTCTTCAATCTTCTCATTGTGAATTTGGAAGCACAGTTTGTTCAACTTCCTACATTGTGTATACTCTTTTACAGCCGTAACTTTAAATTTAACAGCCATCTAGAGCCTGACATCACCTCTACAATCATTGTATTTTTTATCTGCCTAGTTGTTGTTCTCTTTGGGTCTTACTTGAAAAGGATGTAGAGTTGTAAAGATAACAAGTGTACAGACATAGTCAGAAAAAGCGAGAAACATCCAATCCAGTACATTAGCACTGTTAAGACACATCAGAACTTGTTGAATGCCTGCAGCACTCTGTTACCACACCTTACCTATACATGCATACACTAGGGCTCTGCAGCTGCCCTATAGAGTTCTCCCTAGCCTATTCAGTGACTCATTTGTTAAAGTAGTGTTCCACTTATTATTAGTCATATAGTTGAAGAGAGATTAAATGCCATTGACTAACACACCGAGTCTGCCCTGAGTGCTTAGATAAGAATTGAGATTTGTGTTGCAAAAATAATTAAATTCTGTAGCTAATTGAGCTTCTGTCCAGTGATTACATATTCGTCCGTTAAAAGATATCACATTTGATAGGTATTGAAATTATTGCTAAACCAGGTGCTGGGATGTTCATTGAAGGGTTCAAAAACAGCTGTTGGGTTAATGAAAAGTTAAAGAAATGTTTGGTTTAGATTGAAAATATGAACACCTTGGAACCATTGATGTGTAAAATAGAGAATTGAATTGTCAAAGAGGAACCCTGGATGCTTGCGATGAAGTTTAAACTTGGGGGGATAAATAGGTAAAGGAAAACTAACTATGAATACCTGCTTTTCTGTGTGAAAAGTCTTTTGTGTCACTAAATGTTGATAGGTGATCTAAAAATTCAAATTGTGGGTTCATAAGAGTCCGATTAAAGAAACAAAAACAATAGTTATTAGCAATTAAGGATAATTTATTTTCTTTATTTATATCTTCTGTTTATCTGAATGAGCTTCATCTTCTTGTACATCACCATAATGTAAACTGTATCCTTTCATCATTCATTCTTACCACTCAGCCTGGTGTTTGATATCACCCCAAGTTCTGCCTTCTCGCTGTATCTTTGAGGAAGTTAATTCCTTGTTTGTCATACCCATAGGACTGAACACGAAGACTTTATACTGTTCAATGATGCTGTTTAGCACAGGATGGCTCATGTTGTAAAAGTCACAGTGGGTCAAGCTAAGCAAGAGCCTCTATGAATTTGCCACTGATTTCCGAAATAACATTGAAATTGATGCAAATTCTATAAAGTACATTGCCACATTCCTTATCTCATATTGGTGAAATTTTTCTGGTTGAGAAGTTAAGAAGATTGAAAACAATTGTATATTTCTACGGCTGTTTCTTTACTCCCTTGACATAATAACAGAGTCCACAAATGTTAAATTCCCATTTCATCTGTTAGTTGTGCTATTTTACTTAGAGGGAAACAGATATTCTTTCTTTGGCATTATTTACAAGGCCCCATATTTGTGTTTGAGTCAATTCTCAAGCAACTTCTGAAACAACTAGCAAAAGGTTGATGATAACATAATAATCAGATAGTCTTCTGTGAGTGATAGGGTATCATGTTTCCTTACTTCCATACATTATTTGTCATTCCTAGCATGCTGCATCATTTCAAATGCACTCTCTAAGTAGCTAATTCTAAGAGCTTGGTTTATTCCAATCATATGAGGTCCCTGCATGCTATTTCCTGATTAGCTGTGCTGCATCATTTCAAATGCACTCTCTAAGTACAGTAGCTGATTCTGAGTGCTTGGTTTATTCCAATCATATGAGGTCCCTGCTTGCTATTTCCTGATTAGCTGTGCTGCCTGATCTACAGTCATGATGCGTTTACCTTCACTTCCTGCCCTGGTGTTATTTTAAGTCGGCTGTTACATCAGAACTTCTCCATCATATCCCTTCAGGATGTTAATGCATTAATTACTCCATCCAAGTGCTGCTGACATAGCAGTCCCAGCTGATGGCTATCGGTCCCATACTCTCTGGAAACCAGAACCGGTTGTCTTTCCTAAGACCCAATAAATAAACATTGAACAACGGTATCAAAACATCGGAGCCGACCGGAGAAATTAAATGCATTTTCTTTCTGTGTATCAGAGACAGGCCTACTTAGATAATAAATATAGACTCTCTCCTTCCATCTAGGTATCTCCCAGCTCAGAGCAATAGTGTATAATTTCAACACCTACTGCTTCAATTTATAGACCTGATACCGGTCTCTAGCAATAAGGGTTCTGGCGGTGGTGTTGACGCTAAGATAGTTAGTGCGTCGTCCGTGCTCCATCTCTGCTCACTCTTGCTGTCCTCCAAACCGAATTCCTCACCGGATTATATTAGGACTGATCAAAGGTTCAACGGTGGTGTGGGGTTTCTTAGTGGAAGAGTAATAAAGGAAGTGGATACTTGCCAAGTCTAACGTATCCTACTTTCATGTGACTATGTAAACAAAGCCCTCTCTACACAACATTCCTGTCTCATGGCTCTGTTAACTCGTTAACATATAAAGAAAAATCATGTGAAATCTTCAAGTACAAGGTTTGTGCTTTAGAAATTGCCTGTGTCATTACAAACATTATTAAAGAAGCATTAACTTTCAGAATTTAACATAAATTATCTGGAAACAAATTACCATCTTTCAATAAGTACAGGATTTCTCTGACTTCAGTACATTGAATATGAAGTTTCAAACGTAGGTAGGGTATAAGGTTGGTACAAGTTTATAAAGACTCATTTACAGTAACAGACTGTGCTATAAATGTAAAGCTCTACATATTGTATCAAAGATCACATTAAATCATACATGTGTAAAAGAGAGAAGGCCTGTATGGGTGTAACATTATTAAAGGTCATTAAAGATTCGTACTAGACTGCTAAACTTGTCTCGAAAGTACTTCTAGTAATGATTTTAAACTATGTTATTGCCATGCATTCAAGAGTGCTGGATTTGAGAACAAAATGTCTCCATGAGTGAAAATGATTCTAGGTTTGCATTAAAATGCCTGTTAAAGTTTGAGAATTTAGTGTCCATTATTAACAGACTTTCTAGTATTTTTGGGAACACAGTGATGAGTTTTACCTGGTTACTAGTTGAACGTAACCCTCGGCAATAATCTCAATCATCAAGTTAAAGGAGACACTAACTAAACCATTATAAATTAGCTAATAGAGATCTGTGTTAAGAACAAGTCCTTGAAACAGCTGAAAGTGGCTAATGCGCCATTTTGAGGATGTTGTAGTTAACATGTCTCCTCTGGTTGATGTCATTGTAGAAATCTGTGATGTCATAGTGAGCTACGAGGATAGATCTGAAACTAATACTTTCTCTTTGTTTTTCCTTTATAATATTTTCAAATTTACTTCGCTCCTCGCTTACCTGTCTCCTCACAACCTTAGCACCTCATTCTACCGTGCCTATAAAGTCCTGGTAAATAAATAACACTGTGCGCCCTCTATGACCGGACCCCCCTTCCGGTCCCTCCTCCTTTTTCATTCTACCATTCCAAGTGCCTACACGCATATTTTTCTTGTGGATAGTTTCCTTGGAAAATTGTCTTGGTTTTCTTCGACGATCGCCGGAAGTTTTTTAGCTTCGGATCTTTAGAAGTTTGACAGTCCTTTCCTGACCGATAAGTATCCTTTTTGTCAAAAAGGGAGGGTTTTGGAGACTGTTTTCGTAGTGCGTTTCCTCCTCGGGTTGGTTTGCGGCGGGGTTAGCAGTTCCGCGAAACTGCCTAGGTTCCCGCCCTATTCCTCCCCACGCTAAAGCGTGTTGTTGTTATTGTGTTTTCTTAGCTTGTTTACTAGCTTCTTCCCCCCAATTAGTTTCTCTCGTCCCCCTTTTGGGGATTCATATTGCTCACGTATATTCACTCCTTTTTGTATGTATTTCTCGCTCTCTCATTTTCGTTTCAGCTTCCATTTTCTCGTTAGGCCACCCCGTAGCGTTACCTTGTTTACCGTTGCTAGGTTACGCTACGCTCCACCTAAGCATAATTCCCTCCCTAGTTCTCCCTTCTTACGTTAAGCTTCTATTGTTGTTCATTTATCACTAAGAAGTAATCTTCCTTAATCCGGTTATTCAGCATGTCACGCAATCCATTGAAGTGCATCAACTGCTCTATGTTTCGCCCAGGCAGAGCCTGGGACGAGCACGACCTTTGTCCAAAATGCAGATCCTGCACTCGACGAGACCCCTGCCTGGTGTGTACTAAGTTTACACCAGCTCAGTGGCAGGACATCGACCTGTGGCTTGAGGGCTTACGTAGCAAGCTCCAGGGAAGGCTGGACTCGATCCCGAGCGCAATCGGGGCGCCGGAGGTTCCAGGAATAACGGGAGATAGAGAGGAGGAGGGAGTAGTAGAGAGAGAGGTGGAGGAGAGTGGCCATGAGAGGGCCGAAGGAGAGAAAGAGGTAGAGAGAGAGGAAAGAGAAAGAGAAAGAGAAAGAATTCCCCTAACGGCCCCGGCTACGTCCGGATCAGTTACGGCCAGAGGGAAGGGCAGGAGCAAAGGCAAGGCTCCTGCCAAGAAAAGACCTCCAAAGCAGAGGCACAGCTCGGCCGGGCTGGAGACTCCGTCTCAGTCCGGGCCGCAGCTACACAGACCCACAGAGCGCGGCCCTCCGGCCGTGGGAGGCTCGGGTCCAAAAGAGAGAGCAACCGAGGGGACGCGGAGACGGAGCCGGTCCCGTTCCAGGGAGCCGGACAGGGAGCCAGAGAGGCGGGTTCCGACGGAGATCCCGGCCCGAGAAAGTAGGGAGAGAGAGTCCTCCCGCCGACCCAGAAGGGAGAGATCGGGGTCGCATACAAGATCCCTAAGACGGAGAGAGAGGAAGAGATACTCTCCAATCTCCGACGAGTCCTCGGACTCTTCCGACGATGGATACAGAAGATCCAAGAGGAGGCGCCGGTCCCCGAGACGGCGTCAGGAAGAGGAACCAGCTTGGCTATCCAAACTCACCGGCCTGCTACGGCCCCTGCTGGAGCAAAGGACGTCCATGGTAGCCGACGTGGCACCGGGCCCTACCAGCCCCGTATCGACCATGGCCCCGCAACCGGCCCCGGACCCGGACGCTCTGGATTGCAGAGCGTCGGTGAATCTTTCCGGCTTGGAGGACGAAGGGGAGCCCATAGATCCAGATCCTCTCGACTACGATCCTATGGAGGACAGCTTTGGCCACAATTACGAACCGGAGGAAGCGCCCGCGACAGGAGGAGCCCTCCCACAGGAGCTAATAACACGGGCGGCAGACATATTCAGACGACACCTGGGGTTCGAGGAACCCGAGACGCAACCGCAGAAGGCGGGCCGGGTATCAAAATTGACGGCGACCGCCGACCGGCGAAGCGTCATATAAGCCCAAAACTACCATACCAGTAGACGCAACCTGTTATGACAGATTTGAGGCCATTGCCAACAAGACCAAGTGGACGGCCTTCCCGGCCAGGGCAGATAGAGCGGTCAGGGTACCTGACGAGGCCTGGAAGGATCTATTTAGATGCCCAACCATCCCCCAGGAGGCCAAGGAGAGATTAAAAGCCGAACAAGGGGCCTCATCCACACACGTGTTCAAGACCCCGGACCAGAGGAAGCTAGAAGAGCTTTTGGTAGAGATGGACATGGCAGCCCGTTCGGGCATGAAGTTCGCATCGGTACTAATGCTATCAGCTGAAGTCCTCATGCGACACCATCAACAGCTCCCTGAGGACAGCAGCCAAGTATCCAGGGACGAAGCGGGCCAGCTCCTCCTGCTGCTGGGCCCCCTCGTCAGGCTCGCGTACGATCAATTTGCAAGGGTCGCTACCAGGTCCGTAAAGGCCCGTAGACAAAACATCGTCTCCGCCATCCATTGGCCTTCGACGGAGGCGAAGGACAGAATGCTGGAACTACCAATCCTCGGGGAAGACCTTTTTGCGGGCTGCTTCCAAAAGAAACTGCAGGAAGAGGTGGCCCGAAGGGAGACTCTGGCCAAATCAGAATTCCGACCCCCACCGACCCAGAGAACCAGACCCTTCCGCCCGAGGGAGAGCAGAGCACCTAGGGGAACGAGAGCAGCACCCGCCAAATCTATGAGCAGAGGAGCTCTCAGAGGCAGAAGCCGGGGGGCAGCCTTCCGTCCGACCCGCCCCTGGGCCCCCAGAGGAGGCAGAGGCTCGTCGTCGACCAGACGGGACAGTGACCGCTCCTCCACTCGACCAGCGTTCGCCGCCCAGCCCTAGGGGTGCCCACCTCACCGCGGCCATTCCGCCGGTGGGGGGGAGACTAACAAACTTCTCCCAGCAATGGGAATTTATTGGCGGGGACAAGTGGGTGTTGGACACAGTCAGACACGGGTACAAAATAGAATTCTCCTCCAGCCCACCCTTCGGGGGCGGAGGAAGGCAGACACTCACACCCACGGACCCCGTCAAACGCTTAGCCCTAGAAGGGGAAATTCTGGCCCTGCTGGCCAAGCAGGCAATTACAAGAGTTCCGGAAGAGACGGGACCACCCTTCCGGTCCTCCTTTTTTCTGACCAAAAAAAACGGGACGGCACCTGGCGTCCCATTCTAAACCTAAAACCCCTGAACACAAAACACATCAGACCAAAACACTTCCGTATGGAGACCTTAAACTTAATATTACCCCTACTCAGAAAGGGCATGTGGGCGGCGACCGTAGACTTACGGGACGCCTACCTGCACATCTTGATACACAGAGAACACCGACGATTCCTAGCGTTCCGGTACGCAGAACAAGACTACCAGTTCCGGGCGCTCCCATTCGGCCTAGCCACGGCTCCCAGAACCTTCACGAGAGTCGCGCGAGCAGTAGTCGCCTACCTCAGAAAAAGAGGGGTCACCCTCTACGTATATCTAGACGACTGGTTGGTAGTAGGGAACAGCCTATCGGAAGCAACCAACAACGTCCACAAAACGCTCCAGACCCTTCAAGAACTGGGCTGGATCGTGAACCAGAAGAAATCACGGCTATCACCTTCCCAGACGATCCAGTTCCTCGGGGCCATACTGGACTTCACCACCGGGGTAGCCCGACCCTCAGAAGAAAGAGTCGCGGCAGTCAAGGCGACCACACAACAGATCTTGGCACACCGGGGGTCACCAACGGGGACATGGCTCCGGGCCCTGGGACTCATGGCCAGCCTCATCGATATAGTGAGACTGTGCAGGCTACACATGCGACCTCTGCAACTGCACCTGCTGAGGTCCGCAGACCCTACAGACCCAGACAAAACAACGCTCATCTACAGGTCAGAGGAGGTCACCCAACACTTTCGATGGTGGCTCGACCCAAACAACTGGAGTTCAGGGGTACCCTTTGCGATACAGCTACCAATGACATCGATAACGACGGACGCGTCACTGTCCGGATGGGGAGCTCATTGGAGCAATCGCACAGCATGGGGGACGTGGTCCCAAACAGAAAGATCTCTCCACATCAACATCCTGGAGATGATGGCGGTCAAAAGAGCCCTGGAAGTTTTCAACGACCACGTACAGGGAACGATAACCACAATCTTCACCGACAACACGACAGTGGTGGCCTACATCAATCGGCAGGGGGGCACCCGCTCAGAGAGACTGTGCCGACTCGCGTGGGAGGTGATAACAGCGGCCGAGGACTCCGGCACGATCCTACGGGCTTCCCACATCGCAGGCAAGCTCAACGTGATGGCGGACGCCTTATCCAGGGGGCATATAGACCCCAACGAATGGTCTCTGGAACAGGAGACTTGCGACAGAATCTTTTCGATCTTCGGCAGGCCCACGATAGACCTGTTCGCAACACACAAGAACAACAAACTCCAGACCTTCTGTTCCAGACGATTCCACCCCCTGGCCTACCACACGGACGCAATGTCCCTCTCCTGGGACCACATGGATGCGTACATCTTCCCGCCGCTGTGTATGATCGGACAAGTCCTCAGGAAAATTCGGAACTCCAAGGGCAGGTTCACACTAATAGCCCCGTTCTGGCCTCGCAGACCCTGGTTCGCCGAGATCCCCCAACTCCTCATGGACGTCCCAGTGAGTCTACCGGACAAGCCTCACCTACTGTCCCAGAGACAGGGAACTCTCTCCCACACAGACATCAAGGGGTTACAATTAGTTGCCTGGAGGCTGTCCGGTCTTCCCTACGACAGAGAGGCTTTTCAGAAGCAGCTGCCGCGATGGCAGCCGACGCTAGAAGGGGAACGACCGCAGCGACTTACGATTCCCGTCTGCGGAAGTTCGACCAATGGTGCCGACCGAGACAGATACTGCTGCCTGCTGCCTCTGTGACACAGATAGCCGAGTTCCTCCTCTCACTCTTTGGAGAGGGGAAACAAGTCTCCACCATCAGGAATTACAGGTCGGCCATCGCTGCCATCCACCAGGGCTTCCCAGATGGCTCCACACTGAGCAATAACCCGTACATTGCACAGCTCATCAAAGGCATGGCGAATCGTCGCCCACAGATCAGACGGCTAGCCCCCTCCTGGGGACTCTCAGCAGTGTTACATGCCCTGGCAGGACCACCATACGAACCAATGGCTAACGCCTCCCTGGCTGCCCTCACAAAAAAGACACTCTTCCTCGTCGCAGTGGCGTCAGCAAGAAGGAGGAGTTGCCTCCACGCCCTATCCACCAAGCAGAATCACATCAGATTTGAGGGCCACGGGGTGAGGATGGTTCCAGACCCGTCATTTATTGCAAAGAACCAGACCTTGACCTTCCTGCCAGGAGACATTTTCATCCCGGAAATTAAGACCATGTCATCAGTAGCCGAGGACAAACGATGGTGTCCAGTCA
Source organism: Apostichopus japonicus (assembly GCF_037975245.1). Lineage (NCBI taxonomy): Eukaryota > Metazoa > Echinodermata > Holothuroidea > Aspidochirotida > Stichopodidae > Apostichopus > Apostichopus japonicus. The sequence goes on along the minus strand of NC_092564.1, from coordinate 1,168,099 downwards.
GGGCACTGAAGTGGTACCTGAGCAAGACAGAGAAGTTAAGACAATCAACTTCTCTCTTCATCATACCACGACCACCCTACGCAGCGGCCTCCAAAGACACTCTATCCAGGTGGCTAGTAGAGATCATACGCCCGTTCACATCGGGGACCTCCCGACCAAGGGCTCACGACGTCAGAGGGGTCGCGGCCTCTACAGCCCTATTCGCCGGCATCCCGATAGAGGACATACTCAAAGCAGCAGCGTGGAAAACTCCAACTACGTTCGTCGCCTGCTACTTGACCGACACTTTACACGCCGAAGCGGCATTTGGTAGCGCGGTGATGCGAGGTCCGGTGGGTAACAGGTCCCACCCCTCGGGCCTCCCACCATCGGGCAGTGCCACTCGGTGCTAAGGTTGTGAGGAGACAGGTAAGCGAGGAGCGAAGTAAATATTCCAAAACTTACTGGTTTGGATATTTACGAGTGACGAGCTTACCTGTCTCCATTCCCGCCTCCCTCCCCTGAGAGGGTGGTGGGACACAGCCGGACGGAGGAGCGGTCGCTCGACTTGACTCACGACTCCGAGCTTCACACCAGATAGACAGAACCACCATCCACCAGAGAGCCATCAACTATGTCTATCGGTGAGTGTACCTATGTGTTTCCGTATGCGTTTGCGTACATAGTCTTCCACTTACGTTCTCACCTAAGTTGGTCTAAGGGTAACAAGTGGCGGACCGTAAATCTTTAGGCTCCTTGTTAGTGTAAGGGGTAGTTCCGCCTGCAGGGTTCAGGAGAGTGTCCCCCCTTCCCGCTGCGCCGGGGAGGGTTACACTCCCCCCTGCTAGGAAGGCGTCAGTGAATTTTTTGTTAGGGGTTCACTTTGGGAAGTTAACTCGATGGGGGTCGTTGGGGGTGGCCAGTCCTTGCCACCCCCACTCCCGCGTCCGTGAGGCCACTCTTCAGGAATGGTCTCATGAGAAAGGAGGAGGGACCGGAAGGGGGGTCCGGTCATAGAGGGCGCACAGTGTTATTTATTTACCAGGACTTTATAGGCACGGTAGAATGAGGTGCTAAGGTTGTGAGGAGACAGGTAAGCTCGTCACTCGTAAATATCCAAACCAGTAAGTTTTGGAATATTAACATGAACAGTGTTGGTGCTTAAACCAATACCATCATTAGGTCTGGTCATCAAAACAGAGCTTCAATTTTGTTTGAGATTCAGCAAAATTTGCAAAACCCATCTCCAGTGCATAAAATAAATCTTACACTAAATTAAGAAACAAATTATGAATTCAAGCACAACATGTGGCTCAATGATGTCATATTTAGACTTGAACTGAACCCTTGTGTGTAAATTTGTGATATCTCCCAAATGATGTACAATTATGTTAGCTGTTTGGGGAAGTTTTTCATGATCACAGTTGTAATCTCTACCACACACACCAATGATAATAGTTGGGTTTGTATTGCCTTTATATGAATATTAATTATTACAGTAGAAGACATGTAGTTTTCAAGATGATCGATATCAAGATTTCAACATTCCCGGGACTTATTCCAAAATCATGATACGTCAGCATCAAGTTAGCACTTGCATCGACCGGATAACGTTTTCGTGCATTTGCATATGTTTCATTTCCCACTCAAAGAAGTAAGAAATCTATCTGTTCTTTGTCAGAGTGCTTGAACTTTTGAATAGTTCAATGTATTCATTGGCAATTTAATCCAGCTAAAAGGAAGCATTGATTGGAAGTCTGGTTGCCTTCAGCAATTACATAAAAAACCGTCTGTTGTAAACATGCATAGCTCTCCTTCAAATACCACCTCCATTCCTTGTCACACGTTCAGGAAAGAAAGACATTCGTTATGTCCTGCAGCAGTATAGACTAGTGTCTCTTTTTTTTTGTGTTTTGTAGGATTCTGGATTTGAAATTTCAATATGATACTCTCCTGTCGTTCTTCGGAGAGATCTTAACGATTGCATGTTATTTGTGCATGCATCAACTGTGTGAGACCTACAGTACCTTTATAGTTGGATTATAATTTTGAGACTTGATGCACCAATATTAAAGCAGCCATTAAACAGTTGTTTTGTTTTCCCCAAAACAAGTTAGTTTTATTTTCCTTGAATTCAGCACAGTTTCTTAAGGAATCTGCACTAAGCACTTATTTCCATAGAGGTGGTTTTGGTGTACTTGGAGATGTTGTCGATGTTTAAGCAGCATTTTGCGTCCTTTTCTATGATTTTTCTCAACCTCACTGACTCCACTATGCCATAACGACATACATAACTAGCTTATCTATTTAAATCTTACTTCAAATGGTGGCATAAAAGTCGAAAAATTTGCAACTTTCAACTTTGTTTTTCTCCAAGATATTTTCTGTTGGGATCCCAATAAACCTCGCCCATAATATGAATATTTAAACACCATGAACGTCATTGACCAATACGTAATACAACACCATGTTGATTTGTGTACAGTCTATATGGCAGTTGTACCAGGGAGTTCCATAACAACTCCCTGGTTGTACCAACGCAAAGTCTTGAATCTATTTTGCAATGGCTCATAACTAAACCTGCATCTTTGATTGGTTGAATTCAAACTAGTGGGTTTGGGGGAACTGTATGCGATTAATTTTAATTGTGGAATTTGTCGTGGACACTTTTCTCATGATCTGCAAATATCCTTAATTATTCGCCAATTAACGATGTTGGCAGGGAAAACTTGGCTAATATCTTAGTTTGCTGTTTTGAGATTGATATATGTAAAAAACTCGATGGACTTGTCCAAAAAGTGGAAAACGGCGACAAAACGCAAAATGCTGCTTTAAGACCTCTCCAAAGAATTCTACTTTAATTACAAGAGTCTCTTACATGATCCATTTTACTGAAAAACCTATTTCATAGCTAATAGTAACCTGATCTAAGGGGACTTGTCAGAGATATGCCAGGGTATAACCTTACAACAACATTCATAGAAATTCCACAAGTGGTGTAACATATCACTATAAAGCATAATGTCTGTAAGTTTCATGTTAACAGCTAGAATTTGTACTTCATCTTCTGTTCACTCCCTCTTGAATGTGAACCTTACTAGTCATGTAAAGTAAGCGAAGCCATTGAGACATGTGAACCACAACGAATGTGAACCCATGCTATGTTGTCAAGCTACATATTGTAGATTCGTTGCAAAAGACATCAAAGGCATCCCAAATTCATTTAACTACAAATATGGACTTTTAAAGTGATCTTCAAAGTGAAAAAGATAAGCAAACATTTGGGCATCTGGGCAGCAACAAGCTTATTGGTCACATCGTACAAGTTGTATGATTGTGGTGTGTTGGATTGCTTAACTAAGTCACACTCGGTGAAATGACTTGAGTGTTGGCAGCCTCAATGTGGAAACCAAAGCAGATATCAGTATTAAAGTGTTAGTTACTGACTAGCCTGGATGTTGTGCTTAGTTGATGGTATGTAACACTCTAGTGTTACTGACCATTCTTAGTTACTGACTAGCCTGAATGTTATGCTTAGTTGATGATGTGTAACACCAGTGTTACTGACCATTCTTAGTTACTGACTATCCTGGACGTTGTGCTTAGTTGATGGTATGTAACACTAGTGTTACTGACCATTCTTAGTTATTGACTAGCCTGGATGTTGTGCTTAGTTGACGGTGTGTAACACTAGTGTTACTGACCATTCTTAGTTATTGACTAGCCTGGATGTTGTGCTTAGTTGATGGTGTTTAACACTAGTGTTACTGACCATTCTTAGTTACTGACTAGCCTGGATGTTGTGCTTAGTTGATGGTATGTAACACTAGTGTTACTGACCATTCATTGTTCATCGACGCTTTCCGGCTGTCATTGCTTGCACGCTGTTGCTCTTTTCAATTCCTAAACAAAGCCTGTACGTCTTAGCCACTTATCATCATTGCATTAATTATGCATACAAACTCAATTTCATCATGTAAGTGTCACGAGAGAAGCGAAATTCAATCGTTTTAATTCAGCAACATCCCAGGCAAAGATCGCAAGCAAAGGTGAGATTAACCATGAATGAAGGTGAGAGTGAATCATCAGAAAACGTTGCCCCTGGTGACTCTACTACACGGAAAGAAAAACAGTTTTAACATCCTTCATGCAAATTTTTCAGGCTTGGAGGGCGTCAAAAGCAAGTGACAGTGTCAGTTGGAAGAGGTTAGGTTTCGAACGTGGATTCGTATTTCGTACACATCTTGCAATAGCCCAGGGCAGTGTGTATGGCTTCTGCTATAGCTTGCAGCACTTATAATGGGTATTGAAGCATATTAGGAATGTATGTTACAAACATATGTTGTGGTGTTAGCCATGCAGATGAGTTAGCAGTGTAAGTGAGTTGCTGACTTCTTGGAGTGTGGAGCAGGGGACTATTCTCTATTCAGGAGCTGTAATTGCTTTGTAGGATTTAACACAGATAGATTTCAGAGCATTTATTCAATCCTAGGTTATTCCTGCTATTTGGTAATAGTTGAAACTTATAAGATAATGTGATAAAAAAGGAGCGATCACTTTTAATGGCACATTTTTAATTTGACCGCACAATTCATCTAAAATTATAACAAAGAAAGGAAAATATAAAGGAATTAATGTATGTAGTTTGCTCATCTCTTATCCTGTCTCCAACTCTACATATATGCCCTTTCCTAAATACTTAAATTAAGTCCGGATGAGAGACAAGGAGGACAACTATTGATGATGATGATGATGGGGTTACATCTCTCACAAATTAGACCTTTGAGATGAAAGGCGGACACAAAACTTTGTTGTTTCAGTATATTATATTTTATCATAATTATTATTTTTCTATACTATACTGTATATACTGTATAAATAGTATACTGCACTGTAGATGTGTACTTATATATACTGTTTACAGTATGTATATAAACAGTATAACCTGTATACAGTATCGACTGCACATATAGTATACATTATATAAACTGTATATAGTTTATACTGTATAAATAGTATACTACACTGTAGATGTAGTATATGTACTATATACAGCATACTGTATATACTGCAAATATAGTATACACTGTATAGACTGTATAATTAGTATACACTGTAGATGTAGTATTTATATACTGTATATAGTATATACTGTATAAATAGTATGTATACTATGTACAGTATACAGTTCTATGCTTTAAAAAGTAACTCAATAGTAGAAACTGCTTCATCATATATACAAGCCAAGTACCAGTTTGCAACTTCTTTCATTTTATCCTGCTGCTTGCTCACAATTTTCTCCATATAGCATCTGATAATTTAAACTTGATTTTGTAAAATGTATATACTTTTAAATGCCAGATTCAATATTATAAATTAACAATGTTAAGATCCCTCTAGAGGCTACAAAGACAGGGAAGGTTGTTTTGTTGTTTATTTGATTGTTTTATATTTATTGCTGTAGACGATGAGTAAGAGTAATTACTAAGTAGTTACGCACAGTGAACTCGCACGGATGACTCACTGACAGATTTGGTTATTTCTGCAAGTAGTCTACTGATCATGTGCATAGGAATCAAGGAATGTATGTCCTTGCAGATGCAGTTGAAACATTTTCTGAATTCACTCTCAAATTGATAAAATGATTTCATTTTCAGATGTGAATTAGTCATTAGCTCTAAAGAAATGTGCATTGTTGTATATATGACATACTTAGTGTGCTGTAGAGTAACAGGTTGTAGGCATAATATTGGTTATGTTAATTAGCATCTAGTTTCATTTGGTGAAATATTCATTGGCTGGTTGTGATTGCTGATGTAGGTAGGGTTGCAGTATTTCTTTGGTTGAAGAGTGGGGCAGGTATGTCTTGAAGGAGGGATGTAAGAGAAGCAGGGTTGTCTCCTTCTCCTTTCAACAGAACTTTGGATTGTTTAGAGGGATACAAGTTTTTGTACACTCCTATTGCATGTACAAGTTTTGGCTGAAAAATCTTCAGTAACTTTTGAGTCAAGTTCATTTCTAGTTCAATATTGATTTTTGGTATTTCAAAGTAAAACCTGGACAATAACATCACACACTCTAAACTGTTGCCCAGAAATAAACCACTCCTTCAGCGGGCCTCCCTGGGACAGGCGCTAGAAACGAGAGCTGATGTTCGTTTCTCTTCTTCTTCTTCTATTGAAGTAGATAGATATACATACTCCAGCTTTGAAGCTGTCAGGATACGAACACAGCTGTTGAAAGTGATATTTAATCTGTTGAACAGAAATGTCAAGCGTTTATTCATCAAGGTTTAATGAAAAAAACAGGACCACTCAGTTGAGATTCAAAAGACTTGTTGGTGAACCTGTTAGGAACTCCAAACATTGAAGCGGTTTAAAAATAAAAAATCGAAGAAAAATTATCATGTGTTCTTCCAAATTTTTTATCAAAATGATGGTGTCTATGTGATGCGTTCTAAATTTATTGGGAGGTTTGTTGATCGTTAGAGTAGGGAGAGGATGATATGTTACATCTTACAAATTTGATCGATAAATTACTGAGAGTGATTTCTATTATAGTTTTCATTAAAGGTCATAATTATTATTCTCCCCCCCCCCCAAAAGAAAAAAAAGAAGAAAAGTTTTTTTAAAAACTGCTTGTAATATTGATTCACTCCTCCATCTCCACTAGTGCACTTTCCCTGTCTATCGAATCTGCAATATAACTTGGTAACAACACTGTGCTTCCACTGATCCACCTTGGGGTCGTATACAAATTAATGTTCAGCTGTATGAAGAGCATTTGTCGTTAACCTTCTCACTAGCATCAGAAACCTTTGCGATGAGATAGAAACCTATGGAAAGAAAGCACAGAAAACATTCCTCAGTAATATCAACATAAATAACCAAAACAGTTGTAGTTTCGTCATGCAAAGATTTGAAAAACCTAGTTGCTTTTCTCCGCCTTTCCAAGGTGAAGTATCCGGATGTTCCTATTTCTTTTCACACACAAATACCATGTTATGTGTAATATCTTCATCTCTGTGTATGGTGTATTATTATTGCTCTGTCTGACTCTGCGAGTCCTAATCATATCTTGTGACTGTCCTCACAGCTCCCCCAAAAGGTATACCCTCCATGGGGTCCTGTCTATTGAGATATGGTTCACAACTCAAGTTTACAACCACAGAGAAATGCCACTCTATGTGCTATTACTGCTGCTAAACAATGCCAAGGAATGGCTGGACAAGTTTGTTGTCAAGGTCAGGCTCATCTCTGTGGGCAGTTCAATCCATTAGGTCAAAACAACTGCTGGTCATAACCAGGCTGGAATGTCTCCTTCCTGAAACAGAGGTTAGGATCATGGAATACTTCCACTGTAGGGTAAATAATCAGGCTGAAAGGCAAGCAGGAAAAGCTGAGTGGCTTTAGGATGTTGCGAGGCAAATCCTATTAATAGTTTAAGGATTTCAGCAAAGTTTGTATATTGTTTTTACCAATACAAAATATCATTTTAGTTAGAAAGCTATTGCTGGTTGATGAAAATCTAACTTGCTTATGACCAGGGTCGGTCATGGCTGCCCTTCTGATAGCAATTGATGAATCTTTCCATTGATAGATATGCAAGAAGTTATCCAGGCTATTAGACGTACACAGATCAGGTTTTTCCAACCTAACAGTTTGTTAGTTTGATATCATGGTATAATATTACTCCATTGCTACTTTCAATACATGATACATTACAGTCTCCATTCACATATCTATTTCTCTATCCATTATTCTGTTCATCAGATTTACTGTAGGAATGCAGGTAGAATTACTTGTGCTTCAGTGAAGGTTTTATCAAATCATATTTTTCTCTCTTGCCAAAATTTGATTTGATTTTTTGTGATACCTCTTATTACACCCTTTGCGTTGTCTGCAGAAGTGATTCAATTTACTGCGTACCTCCTTTTTTGGGGAAGATACAGGGCCTCTCACATGGCTTGAAATTAAATGATGTTACGGTAAAATCCACAGTTGAATGCTTTGTCAGCAGTTGTCATTGGTCATCATGCTCTCTCTCTCTCTCTTTTGAATTATTCATTGATCAAGAAAAACACTGTTATTTTGATAGCACGTGTAATAGCCGTGATCAAATGTTAGACGGTGAACTTGAGACGGTCACATGTCGGTGGTTTCAAGACTTGCTGCGCTTAGATTTGAGAGGTTTGTTGTCGAAGAGATTCTCCTTAGCGACAAGTCTCAAAATAGCTAGAGAGGGACAGATGTAAGAATCATCAATACTAGTTAATGGTGAGATAGGAACTGAGGTAACTATCGAGGGTTGAGAATCTATACATAATTGACTTTGTATAGGCCTCAACTTCACTAACACAATTTATGGTCTGACTGTTCAGCACATGAGAAATGCTGACCAAAAAATGCAGAAAGCAGAAAAGCAAAAAAAAAAAAAAAATTGTGGGAGGGAGGGGGGGTGGGGAAAGGGATGAAAAAAGAAAGAAACAATAAAAGAAGGTATATTATAGAGAATACTATTCTGCCAAAAAAGAGAAAGCAAAGATATGTCTTTGCACTCAGAACCTAATGTATTTTACTATTTTTTAGTAATTAGTATTTTATGTTAACACTTAATTAATCATTTGTTGAAACCATCCAGCTATGCAATTACCAAACATCAAGTGAAGTAGCTCGCTGGAACACTACGAGTAAAGTTATTAATGCATTATACATTGTTTAGTATGTTATTTGAACAATAAGATGATTAACTATGTGTGGTCACTGTGTAAGTTTGTACTTATAATTGGATAAATGAAGGCCAAGGTTTTACATTCTTTGGATAATATACAGTCTAGGCATGAGCTTTGGACTTATGCAGTTGACTTTTCATTTAGAAAGGTCTCTAAGTCTGTGAAAATGAATGATGTAACTTGTGTAGCTACAGTAACCCAGGGTGTATATGTTGTTCTTGAATAGCTGTTTACTAGCTGTTAATACAGTCTACTATTGCAGTAATGTTATTGCCCCATGGAGTGCAATTTACAAACAATTAAAAACAGTAGTTTGTTTGGAAGCAGAGCATTTCCCCTTGACCTAAATATGTTACAATTTACAGATTCATTAGCTTAAGTAGTCACATATGTGATTTATAGTAATGTAACAAAAAGTAACAATTCTATCAGAATCAAAAGGAATTATTGTATAATTAATAAGTAGTGATCTAAGAAGAAGCAAAATTTGTCTTTAAAGTGATTTAGGTATGCCAAATGATAGGGAAATGAGATTAATTGTACATTGCAACTTGTGTTAAACAATTTGAAGATTAGAACATTGTTATAGATTCGTAGACTTGTAAGTTTACTTGAAACAACAGAACTCTAATCATGTGATGCATACATACTAATTTATTATTTTCTCAAAGATGATAAATCAGTTGTTTGTTAACGCTTACCTTCCATAATGAGTTACTTAATATGCCATACTGTTGCATGATCTCTGTTGTTTGCATCATTGCCACAACTCTGAACAGCTCTAAAATCATGATTATAGCAAAATATTAAAGTAGCACCAGAATGATAAGTATAAATGATGTTTTATTTTCCCCTGTTAATTTGTTAACTTATTTGCCATTGAAACTTTTCCATTTCAAACGACCATATTTCATGTGCATATAGTTTACAAAGCAACATAATTTGATGAGCCATTCCCAACCAGAACTGATAGAGAGGGCACTCTATCAATTTAAGCAGTTTAGGTTTATTTCAGGGTCAGGCTTCACAAGAGTGATCTTGTTTGACGTAGAACAGAATGCTGCCCTCTATTCCGCAAGAGCACATTTGAGCCCAACTTTGTATTAGTGATATAGCGCCAGTAGCATTTGATTACCTTATGTCAACTGCTGGTCTTGATTGTTAGTAGGCTAGTTTTTGTCTACTGCCCTCTATTCTCTGTGTATAGCTAAACCATAGAGAAGAACTAATATGAAAGTGGTGATTATAAATACCACCTTGGTAGGTGATATATGAATTATACCTTGATCTCTGCAGAGGCAGAGTGAGCTGGCTAGGAGAAAAAAGATGAAAGACTTCTAACTTTGAAACATCCTCTTCATGCATTAGTATCAGTGACTAACAGACCCTGCTCAAACTATTTAGGACTTCAGTAACTAGGTTTGTATTCTCTTGACACTCTTGATGTGAAAAGAATTAAAAACTAAAACCAATCAAGGTCAAAAGGAGAAACATAATTTAATAATTTCAAGTATTAATCCTTACCTTGTGGTCCTCTTTGGTGTCACAAGATTAATACAGCTGATACTGAGTATGACTTGCTCTGGAAGGAAAAGCAGTTCTTGTGCTAACTATGACATATTTTCTGTAACTCCCAAGGAATTCAGGATTCACAGTGCTATTTATCTTATTAAATCAGTGTGATGTTGTAATATATACTAGCCGTGAATTCCTTGAACAATATAGATGATTACAATGGTCTCCTTGGTATTCCCATTACCTGCCTATGCTCAATTATGTGATTTTCTATTCATTAGATAATTTCCATTTGGTGAAGGAATCTAAGGGTCACCTTAGTTATAATCTTAATGAGACTAATACTTGAGTGAATTAAGTAACATTTCCAGAAACTCAACCAAAATGAACAAGTAGACTTTATTGACAATTGAGGGCACCTCTTGAAAGCAGTGCTTCTGCACTGAGCAGGACTACCCTCATTAAAAATGACAATAAAAAAATAAAAAATAAAGTACTTTCTCCTTTGACCTCTAAGTTTCTTTGGTGGGACAATGAAGATGTTTATTGTCCAAAATATCCTAAATATCTTTGATTTTAAGTGCACTCACATTTCGTTTGTTGTAAAACTGAAGTGATACAGCGAATAACTTTGTTTTATCATACTGGTAGCTTGAGAACCTCCATGGGTCTGTTGCCATGGGGATGGAGCTTTCCCAGGTTATTGTTTATTCTTACAACTGGAGAGTGTCATTGTTGTCATTCCTCTAGGCATATGTCTGTAGGCATGGTGAAGAGAGATTTCAGTTTCCAGCAGGGAATACCAAGGGGTCCCCTGGTGGTCATTACCCATGTCCTGAGTCAGGTCACTACCACCTTCCACAGGGTCTTTGATTTGTGGTTTCTCAAGTCAGTCAATAATCTGACAGACTGTTTTCCAGAAGTTTTCCAGATATTTTGGTTGAGAAACTTTGGGTAATTAGAGGAGTTGTGAAAGCCAGAAATGACTGTACAGAATTTTATGGCAATTTTAGGATAAAATATGTCACAAGTTGTATATATATACAGGACTTTGGAGTCTGAAGACAGACCATATAGTTAGTTGGGTGTGAATTATTGATTGTGATAGAAGCACAGTTGATGTATTATTATTCCATGATAAGAACTACTGACCCTTGATAGTTGGGTGTGAAATATTAATTGTGATAGATTGAAGCATAGTTGATGTATTATTATTCGATGATAAGAAGGTACTGACCCTTGATAGTACATGCAGCTTGGTTGGTATTTCACTCCCATAGATAGTCATTGTGTTATTTAATACATTATTATAAGCCTACTCATCCTGCAGTAGTATTATATCTTATCTACTTCCCAAATATTACTGAAATGCTGGCTGGGTGGCTTGTGAGTACTGTTTTTTTTTATTAAGTACATGACTTGATTTTATACGATCAAGAATTAAAAACTAATAATAATTTGTTAATACTTGGATGCATTGACAAGTACTTGGATGGTCTAATATTCAGTAACTCAAGGTATAATGACAACAAGGTGACAGCAGTAAACCATGCTCTCTCTCTCCCTCTCTCATCATAGCCTTATGTATATATAATGTTACAACACATTCACACACATGAACTGATCAAACAATGTAAAAATTACTCTAGACTTATCAAGTAGTGATTTAAGGTGGCGTACCAGAGAAGCAGCTTGATTACACACATACTCTCCTTATATCCCTTTCCTTGTGATCTGGGAGGGTAAGTAGATGAATGCCACAAAGTCTGTTACTATTGAATAATAATCCACAGACCTATACACCACTCACTGTAGTTACTGCTGGTACCCTGACCCTTATACAGATTATGAAACCTTTTGAGTTGCATGTGAAATCTGTTTACCACATCCTGAGCAAAGTTTGCTAAGCAGTTAAACTTGTATTTTGCACTTGAGAGTTTTTTTTAATTTTTTTTTATTTACCATGACTTTCAGGCTTTGTCTTGATATTCCTTGTTAAGAACCAACATTGTATAAATTCCATTTCAACCACAGAGTGATGGTGGTTTGACATTAAATGTGGTTTCAGTTATGAGTGTGACATATGAGCTAGGGAACATTCTGATATTGAGCCTTTGAAATGAGCGAACATGTATGAAAAATATATATTGGCTTTGAAAACAAAATGTGTTTACTTTTGAAAATCCTTAGTTTAGTAAGATGAATGGAGGAAAGTTAAGTAAGATATGACATGAATAGACCCAAACAGCAAGAAATGAACCTAAAGTTGTGAATAATATTCTGAGAGGAAAGAAATTATCCGCTGGCAAGGTTTACTTGCAATTAGTTTCTTTGCTGTGTGAGATCATGTAATGGACTGTGATGGTATCTTAAAGAGTTTGAAATGAATGAGGTAACTGAACCTTACTCTAACCACTTTGACAGTGCTTTGATTCTGCCAAAAGATATCCATGCTTAGCAGAGCCCCCCCTCCACCCCCATGACAGGTATATTAGGGGAGACACTGCAGTGTGCTGATGTTACCAAATCATAATTGTTATTGAAACTGTGTTAATAAATTCATCTTTCTTTTAAAATGGGCCTTGGCTTGCATGTTAAGTAATGCCTTCAGTATATTTCAAGGGATTAAAAGATGTTGTGCCAAAGTAAATTACTAAGTCTGTGAAATGCAGTTAAAGGACGTTTGTGGAATTTTGACATTTCATATAAAGGTACATATATATGATTGATCTATAACAACTTCCGCCCTGTGTACACTGATACGTACACAAACACGCTGACCATATCCGTAGTTCTATAAAATCAATATAAAATCATTGACTAACTTGTTTGATAATTCATCTAATGTCAACTTCTACACTCATAAAACAGTATACAGTACAAACCTTAGTGAACTCTTCCATAATATTAGCAACACTGCAACAGTGTGACAAAAGTCAACAGTTAGCGTGGGCAATGTCTATCTTCACAGTAAACATTTAAGCTTTGAGGGGAGTTTGTTGTTGCTTGTAAAGATGATGGGTGCTCTGTAGATTCATCACACTTGATAAAGTAAATAGACAGTTGGTTTAAAGGAAATGATAAAGTGAAATTGTAGCCACCAACAGATGGATAAGAGTGAGGTGTTTCTGTGAAAGGATGTGTAGTGGGTGTTATCATAAATATTGATAAGGGTCTATTTCCTAGAATGGTAGATACTTAATTAACATGCAAGCTTTGTGTCTCTATTTGTCCAGCTTTGCAATTATCAACAGTTGAGGATATACTTCTTTACCTCTTGGCAACTGCATAAAGTAAAAATTCATCATCACTATAAGAAATGTGATAAGGAGGGATACTTGTGACTTTTGAACTCTCCCCCTCTTCCCTCCTCTTTCCTTCTCTTCCCTCCTCTTCCTCCTCTTCCCCCTCTTCCCCCTCTTCTCCCTCTTCCCCCTCTTCCCCCTTTGCCATCTGCCCCCTCTGCCCCCCTCTTCTCCCTCTTCTCCCTCTTCCCCCTCTAACCCCTCTTCCCCTCTTCTCCCTCTTCCCCCTCTTCCCCCTTTGCCATCTGCCCCCTCTGCCCCCCTCTTCTCCCTCTTCTCCCTCTTCCCCCTCTAACCCCTCTTCCCACTCTTCAAATTTGTCTTCTTACAACAGGGTCGAGGGATGGGACAGGAAGATTGAAGGAATCCCAATAGCTTATATACTACTGTTGGTCCACTCATGTGATATTGCTCTTAAAGTGAAAGTGAAAGTCCTCTATTGTTTTACATTGTGCACATGTATAATGAGTGTGAAGAAAAACCACAAAGTGCAACACTGAGGTGCAGTAACTTACCCAGCATTTACTTCATGCTTCTCTTTCACCTGTTTCCACAAGTTCATTCCAAATTGTCTACCAAATCTTTAAATGTAGGCCATGCCCAGCTTCAAATTGATATTACAGGGTTTGTATAAATCTAGGCTTAATATCTAACTAATCGCTAAACACTAATTGTGTTCTTCTATTAAATGTAATAAATTAATGAATGGTAGATATATTTTGCCAATGTCGTAATTATATCAAACCTGCATGTTGTTGCAGTCAATGGATACCTCATTTCAGACAAAAGTAAGTCAATCCTTGTCTTGGTGTCATTTCAGGTGTTTATTTAACCAGTGTCTGATAATTTTGTCCTTAGGCTTGATCTAGCCTTAGCTTTAGCTTTCTAAACATTTTAGTTTGGATTTAACTTGAGCTCTAATCAATCAATCAAACTGAATGCAGACGACCTTTTCAACAATGAATTCAAGCAACCATTCAGGGTTCTAATCCATCTAGATTTGGGAAAATAAGAAGCAAGTTGTCAAGATACAGATTAAATATACCAAGACATAGTAAAGTCTCTTGGAGGTGTCATGGAACAAATAAAGCTACCCCCTTCGATTGAAATCAATTCCGTTATTTGTGAAATCTGGAGGTCAGTTTCCCTGATACCAGTTGTTGCTGGTGGGACAATGTCCCCAATAGGTTTATTTTCACAAATATGTGTCTGAATTCAAACCACTATCACTTTGAAATTCATAATATATCTATTAAATTTTTTTTTGAATGTGCTATTCCACCTCTTTCTAAACTTCTAGGTAAAGCCACAACTTATTTCATGCTCACATTCCATGGAGCTGAATTGTGGTCATGTCTATCAGCTTGCAGGTGCACCTGGTACTTGCTTTGTCAGTGAGTGGTATGTTGTGTGTGAATAGTTGGTGTGAAATCACATGATTATGCCACTGGTTGTCCTGGTGTGCAATCAGGTAGTTGGAGATTGGTGGCAATGATAGTAGAGATTGAGAATTTCACACTGAAGAGACATGAGTGCAGTATGCAGACATGTTAATGTTGTATATACCATGAGGCACTTCCAGTGATGGAGGGGGTGGGGGAGGGAAGGGGAGGGGGAGATAAATAAAGGTCTTTTGAAGGCTTCATCCTCAACTTGAGGAACTCTATACCATATTAACCTTTGAGGATTTTTAAACTTGATATTGTTTTTAAGAATGGTCATGCAAAGTTACACCTGTAGGTCAGGTCTGAGATCAACAGGTATGATAGAAGCAGAGTAAATATACAAACTTTTGGAAGCAAGTTCAACTATCTCAATGCCCACCATCACTCCCTCTCTCACCGTCCCTTCCACCCTCTTATCCATCCCCTCGTTATTCTCCCTTCCCTCTTATCCATCTCTCTTTATTCTCCCTTCCCTCTTCCTATGGTGTTTCATCTCGTGTTATTCCCCTTCCCTCTTCCTATGGTGTTACATCTCTTCAGATCTTCATCAGACACAATTAAATAGCCTCATTAAGTAGCCTTCATGTGACCTCTCTTCTTAGTACTTGCAGTGTGACTAATAAATGGAAACTTCATGCTAGAATGCTTTTAAAACCATATGAATTAAGCCGTTATGATATATACAATGCTGTGTTAATGATTGGATCATTTCAACAGCCCTTTGTTCATTGATTCATGAGAACTCACATCCGTTGGTCTTGGCCTGCTCAAAGCTTCATCTCATGATGACACACCCTTTATGAAACCACAAAATGTGCTGAATTAGTTAAATGGTTTCCTCTAATGTTTCCACTCTCTATTCCCGATAGACCTTCACACTCATCACGTTTAAACTGTAATATAAGTATAGTTTAGTTTATATATAGCTGCTATTAGACAAAAGAAATTAATTCTGGATAGTTGAAGATACTGTTACACTCCACTGTGTGCTGCCCGAACCTTGCGCATAAATTTGATGGTGAGTGGACAGGGGAAAGGGACAATTTGCATAAGAGAATGGCTTTGTTCTTGACTCATTTGATTAATCTGATCCAATTGTCTCATTGACTAGAGGCTACCTTAGATTCTTTCATGAAAACATGAGGAACACGTCAATCGAATCAAGAGTTGAAGGGAAAGGTTCTCTCCGATTATTAAATTGTTAGTCGATCTCATCACAACTAGACTCAATCGTATAAATTGTTGTGAGATGGTTTCTGGAATTTTTACTCGGCAAACTGCATATTTTTTTCTTCCTCTTTGTCCTTGAGCTGTGTAAGGATCAGAGGGAATCATGAATTAGTCGTAAAAGGCATTCATTCCTCTCGATGGAGGGAGGCCATGTATATTCTCTCTGGGTCAAGGGTTATCAAGAACAGTTGAAGTATTGGGGAGTTTTGACTTTGTATATGTCTGAGTGTATTACTTTTAAGAATCTTTTTTCTGGCCTGTCATATCCATTTCATATCTGGGTATTTTATATTTCTTCTTCATCTCCTTTCTGTGGTAAAGAATATATCGTAATTAGAGGATTCATCCAGGTTGCTTCTATCCTCTTCTAGTTTATATATCATTCATGAGCATTTCTCAGATGTTTAAAAATACCAAAATATTGCATTTTCAACCTATAAAAGTCAACTAGAAAAGTCATTGAGTTTCTGTTTATCTTGATTTCACATTCCTTTATTGCAGAGTTAAACAAGTGCTTTATTTTCTCTCAGCTTGGTTTTCATTCAGCCAGTTGGGACAATTTTCTAATGCTAATGCCGGTCTAAACTGTCCTCCCATATCATGCTTCAAAGCACTCGTATTGACAGTATGAACAGTTCTTAACCTGTATCTGATAACAACATGATAGTCATACTGCTCATACTGAAAATACAAGTTCCTTTGAAGTGTGACTAGAAAGTACAGTATAGAAACAATTGTCCCAACTGGGTGTTTTCAAGTGACAACGAAAAACTCAAGTTATGTAAACGTTTCTATTGACAGAATTGTCTGCAGCAAATCTTTAACCTTGCAGAATGAAATCAAAGATTTGTTTGGTTAATAATGGCAAGGATTAGTGTCGTATTAGCCTTTGTCACTTTGTCACTCAATGCCAAACTGGTTCAGTCTGGTACAAAAATCAACAAAATAAAACTGCGTTTCATTTCCATAGTTCATTCAGCACTTGGGTAAACAGCAAAGTTGTTTTTTTAAGTATTTGTAGTTTCTAACAGCAAGCCACATTGACATCTAATATGTCTTCTATACAGGATTGACAGTCAGATCCATGTCACTGATTTTACATGACTATAATAGTGTCCTTTTAAATTTACTTGACAGATATTATCGCGTGGTTATGCCAACGGTCACCATGGATACATGAACAATGGAGGAATCTGCAGCCCCATCCCTACAGGAGATGCCCACGACCAGTTCTCTCCCATCCCGTTTCTTCCTCCTCCCTATGCACCGCCTCAGTACAATGAGATATCCAACGACCCTGTGATTATGCAATCTGAAGAATATCCCGAAGAGAATGCTGCCCCCCATATCATCATCGATCCTGGAGAACTGCCACCACCATACTCAACGCTAGATTACAATCATGTTTCAAGAAATGGAAGACGCTCATCTCGTTCATCCCGTGGAAATCGAAGCAGTCGAGTATTGGAGGTTGGTAGTAGCTCTTTCTTGCCTTCATTAATTAATCTTGATTTATTGCTGTTTGTGTTACCTAGGAGAGTTAAAAGATGTCTTGTGTAGTTGAAGTATTTCAGCATCAGCTTATTTCTCGAAGTGTATTTATAGCCGGCATAATTTGTATCTATCATTAAAAAAAAAGTCAAGCTGGTTCTCATTTGTGTAGAAGTTTCGACTACAATTGTCCGTCACATGAACCTTAATATGTCTGTCTACAAAATGTTCATCAGGTCTTGCAACTATTAAATCCATGCAATATAGAGCCTAGAGGTTTTCCATCTAATTACATGATTCCCCTCTTGTTGACACCATTCCCCACCCCCTCCACCACCCAGTGCTCAGATACTGCACATACTAATTTTCTCTAGACTACAAATTTGATCTGTTTTCTAATCTTGTGGTGGGGTTTCTCAATGTCTGAAGAGAGGCTTTCCTCTACAGTTGGTTCTCTGTGTTGATGCCAATGCGGGTGGAGTTCTTCCCACACTCAGTCACTATTCATCTGGTGTCAATTTTGACTGATGGTGACATTCCTCAAGATATGAAACACATTTGGGGGGGGGGGGGGAGCTCCATGGGGTCACAATAGGGTCAAGATACCTTAAAGCAAGGAATGGTTTGGTTGTCATAGTGTTTCTGTTAGATTTATCTATTTTGTTATAGGCCAAAGACAAAGAAGAAAAGAAAAAGAAGTAGAATGAGAATTTTTTTTAACATTTCGCTCTGCAGCTGAAGCTGTTGCGGCAGAAATCATGTTGGATCTGTTTCTGTAGTAGGGATTGTTACTGAGCCAATCAGAATAGGCATTATGCTTATAATTAATGAGATACGCAGTCAAAGATAATAGTGAAGCTGACCATTCTAGCATATTCTAGCAGACATGCATCAAAACCGGGTGATTTATGAAACAGTAATGAATCAAACACAAAGAATGTTTTTTAATGATGTCAGTAGTCTGTTGAATTTAACTGTGTTTTCTCTTGATTTTTGCCTCTCTACATTGGATTCATACTCAAACTAACTAATGACATTAAAGAATTCTTAGTTCACACTTCACCTAATTTCAGTCAAATTTGTGCTCCTTTTCAAGATAGTACTGTGAATAATTTACTTCTTCAGACTTTTGGACAAATCCTATTTATATCCCCATATTTTGGGTATTGCCTACTAAGGGACCAGGTAGGGGATGTTTTTGTGGTATGCAACACAGTGGGGTCTCTGACCACCAGAACCCCTGGGATTTCTTTAAGTAACAATACAGATTAACTGCTACTGATATGCTCTCCTATGAGAAATATCTCAAATTGAACAGTTAAGTCTTGGTCCAACAATAACCAAACTGTTTCTGCTGTCAACTATGAGATATAGGTTCTAAGGGGGTCATACTGCTTGCACTTCAGTCAGTGAATGGAAAACTTTGTCAGATGAAAAAGAAAGAAATAGATTAAAATTGTTCTTTTGTTTTTCAAGATCTTTTGCAAAAGTAGGAAGTGGATATAAAATTAGAGAAAACAATAATAGAAAGTGAAGAAAACTTCCCTTCTGTTGTCACAACTAGTGAAAATCTGCTCAGAATGATATTTAGATTTACATTCATTGTTTATGTTCCTTCATAAAAAGGGGTGACAATTGCGTTACACATAAGGAATGACAATATGTTGCACACACTAAAAAACTGCGTTGACTAAAACGAATGACAGTGAATGACAGCACAGACATTGCTTCAACGGGATATCACAGTTCAGACTTTGTGGGTACAGTATATTAAAGCCACTCAAACCGAGTGGACGCGAAGTGCGTGGCTTACAGATCAAGTAAAGTACGGACAAGATACAAACGCACCTTATAGTAAGCGAAATTGTAAGTCTGATTTTAAAAGTAAATTTAACGTCATTTTTCCGATATTAATTGTTAGAAAATAACAATACTATAATCTTGAAACGGCTGAAAATTTCAGGAAGAGTCCTTATATTGGACATTTCTATGAATTTTTTTTTAAGGGGGGGGGGGGTGCAATAGGGACTGGAAAAGGAGAAATTTTTTTGCGCAGAAAACCAATAACCGCATTTACTCCACTCTATCATTCTACAGTACCTCTTCTCACCACCGTCATTCGCTGTCATTCGCGAATGATAATTAACCCTGTACAAAGTCAATTGTCATTCGCTGTCATTCGTTTTAGTTTGTCCTATAATAAGTTCATATTTGTTGGATAAAGATACTCAATGACCACAACTTGAAGTTAGTACCAACATCTTAAACAAATCTGGCCGATATTTTCCAGATCCGGCATGAACCGGAACTGGATAATTTTATCACTATCTTGCGAGATAGTCTGGCCGGAATGGATATATCTGGTACATCCCTAGGCAAAATCCAATCGTATTGGAGAGTTGGTAAAGCTCTTTGCTCCAATGATTGTGTTTTCTTGCCATGTAGGTGGCTTCATGCTCATAGCTACAGATTTCTATAGTAGGGTACAGTACTGGAGAGGGAGTGGGGGGGGGGAAGGAGCTTTGAATATTGTCTATCATAATGAGTCAACAAAGGTTGTATACATGTACCAATACAGTAATTATCGACATCTTTTCATAAACAAAGCGATTTGGCTTTGCTTTGTATAGCTGTTATTTGATGCCAGATAAATTAGCCTTTTAGATGATACACACTGTATGATCATTCTAGTCTATGACCTAGTCAACAGTCAACTGTTTATAATCACCAGATTAGTTATACTCTATATATGAGTCACATGACCTTCACTTTGTTGATATCTCCAAGTAATTATACATCAGTAGATCTAACGATTACCTTGTGTGTTTATTATTGTCACTCTGTTAACCTTAGTTTCCATGATCCCAACTAACCATTGGACTGCTGTGTGATTCTGCACATGTATGCAGCCCTAGTGCTGATTGTTGGTACTCCATCTAGACATAGTTATATATTTTGATGTGGCATACATATTGCTTTAAGGTAGACTTTGCAACTCCATGGTGATAAAGAGGCAAATAGCTCTCTGCTGCTGCTTGCTGCTGGGTTTGTCTGTTGCTTTTCATTGTGCAATGTTTGTTTCGGTTTTGTACTGGATGTATCCTGGGGGCAATAGAGGAGGGAGTTGAAGGAAGTTACCCACCTGAGCAGCAGAATAGGGACTGGCTAGTCGACTGAGGTAAATACAGCGAGAGCTGGTAAAGCACAGACTGGCGTTGAGCTAACTAATGTTTTCATACCGGTTGACAACCCGTAATACTTGGATGAAAATGCGTAGGTAGAAGATTATCTTTCTGTTTTATTAGAAATCAGTCAATGCTGGAGATTCCCAGTAAGGCTTTGTGTATTTATACTTCCTTTCAATGTGACATAACTAGCTCCTTAAAAGTTCTATTTTGGGAATGCTTTTTTTCCCTGTGTATTTCAAAGTGCCTGCTATAATGCTGTGATCTAATTTTGTAATAAAATGATGATTTCATGTAGCAGATGTGTTTTTTTAGTGCAGGCAATGTAGGATACTGTTGTTTGGGGATCAAGAGAAGGGGGGGGGGGGGAGGGCTGTTGGTGAGGCAACTGGGAACTGGTTCTGATTGAGACAAGACTAAGGATGTAAATCTTTGAGCTGTATTTTCTGATAAATTTGCAACAAGTTGCGTTAATTATCATTCTCAACGGTTAGCGGAAGGAGAAAGTACTTCCGCAAAAACAGAATGCTTTGTTTTAGTTAACAGTGTGATTATAGGAATTGTGACACAGTCAAAGGTAAAAGGTTTACCAGTGATAAATGACACAATACATTAAATCTGGGATACAAAATAAAACTAAAGCAGCTTTTGAGTGTTTTTGGCAAATATTTCAAAACTGCCAGATCTCACTAAGACCAAGATTGTGACTGATTGTACTACATCCGCCTAGGTAATTGATCTTTTACAAAGTGAAGGTGAAATATGCGAGTAATAAATGAGTGTTATTCGAACCTCAGCTTTCATTGGTCTAAACAGTTTTTCACACTATTATTACATACGTTTAAACGCAAAAAGAAAAATAATTTTTTGTACATGATTTACTATTTGTGATCTATTTGATGTAAAATTTAGACTAATCAAGGTAATGACTTATATAGTAAGATTTGATAGGGATTTTAGTATTGAAACCTTTATGAATGGAAATAGCTGCTTCTGTGTGTACATGCATAGCAGACTTTTTTGGATTAGTAATATGTAAGCCTTTACTTGCATTCTTAGTTTTAGTTTCCTTGGATAACCTATTGGGAGAGTAATAAAGTCTCTGCCCTGTGTAGAGTAGTACTTACACATGTTGGGGAAGGAATAGTCAACTTAATGTGGGTGATAGAGATGTTCAGACTTATTTATCTCCTGCCTCATACATTTTAACCTTTTCCTGTTAGTTATCCCTAAGATCACGTAACCTGACCTTAGCAACAAATATCAAGTGTTATATTTCTTATTTGTTTATGGCTGCATTGTGTGGTACCATCAAGTGTTGTGCCGATAATTCTTTGCGATATCGGTGTCAGCCGATATTTGCATTTTCAGCAACGTATTGTAAAATTTTGCCTCTTTGCCACTAACGTCAAACCGAAGCTACTTCTTGTTACTTGCATTGATTTCCTAATCTGTCCTAAAAAACCCATATCTTAGGCCGCAGTTTCGATTTTGATTAATAGCCATTTGTTAATATGCCGATCAGCATAGAAACAAGACGCAAGTTTTGAAAAATATTTACTGATAAAGATACCAGTCAGGCCAATTAACATTACGTACATTGCACTGTCTTCACCACACATTTACGTAAATTTGACCAGTCTAGTGCTGTATTACAAGTGAACACAACATAATTAAAACTGAACATACCTGCTGACACCTGTCTTGCACTTGCCAAGAATCCTTTTGCTCAAAGTTGTAAATATGCCACATTCAGACCTACAACCAACAATGCACTGTGGTCAAACACAATGTAAGAAGTAACTTATGTGATGTTGAAATACGTTTGATAAAAGCTATGTAGCCTAGCTTTTCACTAACTTGCACAGTGCTTCTGAGGCTCCAGTGAGATTAACACGTTATAACATGTGTAAAAACCCTACTAAATCACTCCAAAAATTGCAAATCTTTTAAGAAACTGCAAAGAATATCATGGGTGCAATTTGATTCCTTTAAACCTATCAATGACTGATCAAAAGATGTATTTTGAGAATTAAGTTTGCTCATCACAATATTTTGCCGAACACGAAGCACTTGCTAATTTTGGCTAGGCTTAGTTGTCATTATAGCCAGCTAATGGTAGGATATCACTTTTACAGAAATTAGAAAATGTTTTCCTTTTGGTTCTGGTAAACACAAGGGGTAATAAAAATTCTTAGCTAGGAGAAGCTGATGTCCTTTTTACATGAAATGAATTTTATTCATTGCACGATGTCATCTTTTAAAATTTCTGCTAAGAAATTTGTAACGCCTTTTGATGGCAGTGAAGACTTGCAGCCCACTGTATTGAATGTAGTTGGTCAAAACAGTAACGAATAAACAGAAGTACAGAACAGAACATACAACAGAAGTAAGATAGGCTTGTGTTTTTCCAAAATATATTGCTAGCACACAGTTTCATGGATATCAACTTGGTAGGGACTATGATCGTTCCTTTAAAATATTAGAGGTTAGGCCTAGTATGCATACGGTCCATTGTGCAATTTTAATTTACTAATGAGCATCTGCAATGAGAGTTACTAGTGGTTACTGTTTGTGAGTCATACAAAGGATAATAACTTATGATAGCCGATTATCATTTTAATATGTTATGTCTTTTTGCATGACTGAAACGACAATTTGACCTTCATTCTGGATGTGTAAAAATATCGGGATTGGATCGATATCGGGCTTAAAATGCACTGATATTGGATCGGCGCAACACTAGTCCCATTGATCCAGTGTGAAGTAAAAATAAATGGGGTGTCAGTTCACAACTTTCTTTATGAAATTTTTAAAATATGGGAAAGTATCGATATTGAACATATGATATCATCAAGGTATGAATAACTATACAGGTGGCAGATGCAGTGAATCATAATTAATGTGAACAGGTTCACCAGATGACAAGTTACTGGTGACATACATGGTGATACATACACAAGAGATCACCATGAACAGCTGTTCACTACAAGATGGACGCCATCATGAAGGCACAGTTTTAATTTTGTTTTTATTGATAAATGAAACAGCTACTCTAAACTCATTCACCATTGGTCCCAGTGCATTGAAAGGCCATTTAGAAAGCCGGCATCAAACTTATCGATTAGATGACTCATTAGGTTCACGCCTGCTGTCTGGGAGACCAAGCAAATCTTTACCAGTACAGCAGTGCAAATAGGATTAGCTGCTTTCAACTGTCTCACCAAAGACCTTTGCACAATGGCTTGTTAAGAGGGAACTGTTATTTGCAGTTACTCTAAAGAATCTTTAACATGGAGGAAGGGTTTAGGATTTGATTAAAGTCCTTTCTCAATTAATAGGTAATATTTAGCCACCAAAGAGGGAGAGAAAGCAGATTTTAGATTGAATTATTCAGAAAATTTGAAATAATTTATCTGTGAGGATGATATCAAAATATTAAAAAATAATTGTATTGCCAAAGAAAAGATATATGACTTTGGGTCAGACCATATTTTGAGGGGGTGGGTGTTGTGTGGTTAGCATCCATCAACTTGTTAACAATCTGGAAGGTGATTGTAGGAAGTTAGTTTGTTCTGCTGGAGGTGGTATTATCAATGCATTTAACAGGTTTAATTTAGTCACCGGGTCTTTGGCCTCAGAGGTGAATGATATTCGACATTCCACAGATTCTTTACATCAAAAGATAATTCTGAGAATTAGGAAATTGCTTCATATGTCCAAAGTCTAAAGTGATCAATGACTGAATATAGATCTCAAGTCTGGAAAGAATGTAGACATTTGGTTTTTACTACTGTTACATACTACACATGCTTGGACAGGCCGTGCTTAAAGAATACATGTAAGTTATTTTATTTCATTTACAGTATATTTTAATTAAATTAAGAAAGATCAAGAAAACCATATGCATCAAAAAGAAGGGAAACTTGCTTAGAAACTTTGAAATTGTATTTGGTATTTGACTGTTATAATCCATAAATAGATAGTTAGAAGTATCATTTATTCTGATGTGACCATTGATTAAGGCCAGGGAAAAGGGAAGAAGGGGATGGGGTGGGGGTATAGGTAGATGATGTTAAGAGGCGAAGGGTAGAAATGGCATCTTTCTAGGACCTTTAGGAGTAATTGTTCATTGTGGTACAATTTATAAGTGGTACTTGAGGGCCTAAATGAACATTGGCTCCTATTATGAAGTAGGTAGAATAGGTCCGAAGGAATGCTACTAATACAGATGAGATTTCGGCTTCATCTCACTTAAAACCATCATTGGTATCAAGGAGAAGGCTCTTGGTTTCTTTGAAGCATGGAGTCCCTTTGTAAGATTTCTTTTTTTTTTGTAAGGAATTTTCTAAGAACTATTGTGTGTTCAGTGTTGAAGTGAACAAAAGGTTTACTCATGCAGTTAGGGGTTATAGAGAAAAGTGTCAATTGAAGAAGTAAATACTATCAGACGGTGTATACATCCAAGCTATATTTGTTGGTAAATCTTGTATCTTTATGTCATGTCTTCATTTAATGTAAGTCAATTAGAGTGTGGAGAACATCCAGGGTGGTTTCTCCATCACTCCTGTTGGTATTCTCGGAACTAAATGACTCTGCAGACTTTATTTAGAGTAATGAGAAGGGTGATTGTCATTTATTGGAAATCAGAGATTTGGACAGAATGGACCTCCAATGTTAGCACTGTTCTATGTACAACTGGATTTTATCTCAGAGTTTAATGATACAATATTTAGTCTGTAAGTATTGTAAATGATAAGACCATGCTCTATAATATTAAGATACTAAAATAGTATAATAATGGAAATCCTAACATAAACTGCATTAATGTTTCTAGAACTTATCTCTGTAAACATGACCTACTCATAGTTTTACAGTCAGTGAATGATGGGGTAGTGGTTATGGGCAGGCGGAAGGGGGGCATCTGATAGGAAGGATAAATTGAGGAGTGGACAAAATTGAATTTTATGCATTATAAATGATGATATCCCTAGCATGTAGTATCATTGTTACACATACATGTAAGGTAGCAGAACTCCCTCATACGTAGATCAATATCTTTAACTAGACTAAAGCTGTCATTCAACATGTTAAAATGACATCTCTTACTTGGAAAAGTGTGTAAATTCAATTGCTGCATCTACTTGAGAAATTTACGAACGCTAGTCGTTTATCACAGGAAGGATCTACTGACTATGTTTGCAAGTTATAGCAATTAATTGAATGAATTCTTGTGCCCATCTGTGCTCCAAATAATCCACTCAACAAACATTTCCCCACAAAACAGGGTAGACATCATGTTTGGAATCGATAAATTCCAATTTCCGAGAGTGTTGAGAAACAAACTGAAAGATTTAAGGTTGGCTGACCTTCCAAGGGGAAACTGCTGAAAACATTCTCAGAGACAAACAGACAGGGCATATCCTGTTGTGAAATGAAATCCAATAATCAGCCTAACCTTTCAATAATGCACCTTTCACCATATTCTACCAGGTTTATTAGGGATGGAATATTAGATTGCGAACTTCATATGTCACAAAGCCGATCAGAGGTGGCTGGGTATCAGCTGGGGGTCAGCTGGGGGTGGGGGTAACTATTACCCATTCTTACGTAAGAGGACTATTGCTATAATGGTTAAACTTTATATCAATTTTGGGGCAGTATGTTTTAGTATCGAGCTGTTCCATTTCATACAGTGAATAATTTATCTCGTATCGCAAAGGCAAATTGCTATTCAAGTACAAAGATGTATATATAGCAGTTTATTAAGAGCCTTGAGTTCAGTGCCGCAGACTGCTACACAAAACTTCAATACTCAATTATTCCTTTGTGCTATGGCATCTACATTTTATTCTGGCTGCCTTAGTTTGCAAGTTGCGTAAAACAGTGTTTTTGTTACTTCTGCAGTATTACCTGCAATTATTTTAGCTTTCAAGGGAGCAGGTTTAGTTGGTAGATATTTGTTTCATCTGCCAGAACATGAAGCAGTCACTAAATACTTTCAGACAACACTTGGATCATTCCTTAATACTGTTTTGTCTATTAAGAAATAGGCAAACTTTGGCAGTCTCAAAGATTCACAGAAGGGAAAGCTCTGCTACTCAGACAATGTACATAGCCACTTCCTATTCACATTTCAGACCCTTACTGGCATCCTTATAAAATCAGTCAGTCAGTCAGTCTATGGAGATGTCAGGTGATCAATTCAGACATCAGGTGATCTTTCTAGACTGATTATTGACAAGTCCAGACATGTCTCCCACATATCTCTCCTTTAATTTCCTGATTGGTTAGCATCTGTGGCAGGTAGGCAAACAATTACCCCAGCTGCGGCTTTCCTCGGCACAAATCCAAACTCACTGAAATATTTAGCAGAACTCCACAGGATATATTAATCCCTGAAAGTAACCCAATAAGGGACTCCTTTGTGTTTCACACTGGGTCCTACAATCATTTCAAAGGCCTGGTTTTTCAATAAACATTCACATAACCAATATTTTTATAATCCAGGTATGTTAGATCTTGATTGAATTGACCGCAATTTTCCTTTCTTCTTCTGTTCAGGTGAAAGCTTATTTTGCTATGTATTTGTTCCGGTATATTGAAAGGAGGTGGTTTCTTCTTGGTATTGGTCTATTTTTGTAATCTGACTTCATTCTACTAATTGACAAATCCACCAGAACTTGAGTCTGCTGAAGAGCTGTGTGTTTTGTGGAGCCCGACCATAATCCTAGTATTATAGAACAATCTTGGCAGATTCAAAGTTGATTAATTTGATTATTTTTATAGTGCTCATATCTAGCTATACCTTGGTATGAATTGTTTAGAATGGTCACTTCCATTAATTGGATTTTTATTTTAAAGACAGTGTGAACACCACTAAGTTTGATCCTGAAACATGATTGCTGTAGTGCAGAAATTTGTAGGTGCAGCAAAGTGTTACATACTCCCCTTCTTTAAAGTACAAAAAATTGATGTAAAATAACCTTATCAACCGAATTTTCAATTCCAAATTGCTCAGTCGGTGGATCATAGTGATATTGTGTTTGGTTTAATGTAAATCTAAGCTATCTTAGACTGTATCTTAGAATTCACACATACAGTAGGTGAGGCTTGTCATATAGCCATTAGCACTCAGCCAATACAATATCATAGGATGTGCTCATGTAACTTTGCAAACAGTCGTTGTATACTTCATGTTGATAGTTAATGTACAGGTTCTATATGTAGTTCTAACTCAGCAAAATTGCCAACATTATGTGATGTTAAGAGGTCCATTAGTTAAGATTCTGTAATTAATGGGGGAAAAAAGGCATTAAAAATTCCAACATTTGTTGTTTGGTGATGTCTTAGTTACTAGACTAGCTTTAGTCTTCCAATCCATCTGGTATGTCACGTAACTTTGACATCTCGTTAGTGAAATAATACATTTATTAGCTGTTATGGAAGAAGCTGTTAATCTCAGGCCTAGACAATTGATCATGGTTAGGTGTGGTGTTCCCATAAATATTATATCTCTTCTGTGAGGCTTAAATTAACACAAGTTCCTCACATCCACAGTTCTATGATAAAATATTGCTGGATATCGTGATGTTTGGGAAGGTAAAAGTAGCATGCGAGTTATTTGGCCTCTAAGCTGGCGAATCGATATTCAATTACAGAATGAGTTGATTGTCTGGCAAACTGCACTCTCCTCAAAAAGGAAAGTTATGTCTTCTTCCCCAGTCTGGTTTTTGATCTGATTTACTGTTCAATTCAATCTCTTTACCTAAACAGTCTGGAACACAGGAGGGGCAAAACTCACAGCTATTTAACTTAGGTGAAATGGTTAAAGTTTTAAGATTATAAAAAGGTATAAACTGAATATTCAGAGATGTCTTAACAATGTCTTTAATTAGAAGTAGTTATGCGATAAACCTCACCATCAAAATCATCATCATTGATCATCTTAATCATCTTCATCTGTCATATTTGTAATACACAGACATTGTACATACACAGACACGTTGCACATGCACAGACATTGTAATACAGACCCATTGTACACACACTGACATTGTAATACATACACATTGTACACACACTGACATTGTAATACATACACATTGTACACACACTGACATTGTAATACATACACATTGTACACACACTGACATTGTAATACATACACGTTGCACATGCACAGACATTGTAATACATACACATTGGACACACACTGACATTGTAATACATACACGTTGCACATGCACAGACATTGTAATACATACACATTGTACACACACTGACATTGTAATACAGACCCATTGTACACACACTGACATTGTAATACAGACCCATTGTACACACACTGACATTGTAATACATACACATTGTACACACACTGACATTGTAATACAGACCCATTGTACACACACTGACATTGTAATACATACACATTGTACACACACTGACATTGTAATACAGACCCATTGTACACACACTGACATTGTAATACATACACATTGTACACACACTGACATTGTAATACAGACCCATTGTACACACACTGACATTGTAATACATACACAGTGTACACACACTGACATTGTAATACAGACCCATTGTACACACACTGACATTGTAATACAGACCCATTGTACACACACTGACATTGTAATACATACACATTGTACACACACTGACATTGTAATACAGACCCATTGTACACACACTGACATTGTAATACATACACATTGTACACACACTGACATTGTAATACAGACCCATTGTACACACACTGACATTGTAATACATACACATTGTACACACACTGACATTGTAATACATACACATTGTACACACACTGACATTGTAATACATACACATTGTACACACACTGACATTGTAATACAGACCCATTGTACACACACTGACATTGTAATACATACACATTGTACACACACTGACATTGTAATACAGACCCATTGTACACACACTGACATTGTAATACATACACATTGTACACACACTGACATTGTAATACATACACATTGTACACACACTGACATTGTAATACATACACATTGTACACACACTGACATTGTAATACATACACATTGTACACACACTGACATTGTAATACAGACACATTGTACACCCAAAGACATTGTAATACATACACATAGTACATACACAGACATTGTAATGTATACACATTGTACATATACACAGACATTGATGCAGTCCCGTCTAGCTACTGTGTGAACACATTTCTGCATCCTAAACCTGACGGCAGCATCTATAAACGCTGATTGCCTTCTAAAGCTTCCTTCAACACCCTTCAAGACTTTCTTCGCAGCCACAATGACTTGATTGTAAACTTCCCATTCTAGCATTATTATTAAAAAATATGCTGTGGTGGCAGAAAAACATAAAAATAAGAAAGTCCTTTCTGGAGAACTGAACTAATAGTGTAAATTAATTCTCTATTCATTAACTGTTTACCAGTGTTGACCCTGAACTTTACAGCTTTACAGCAAACATCACAGTTTGATTTGTTGATAGACAGTGTTCAAACTGATACTTATTTATAAGCTTCGTCTATGAGTTGATTTGAAAATCCATAAAAGAAACAGTGGCAAATAATTTGGGGAAGTGAGAAATAGAAAAAGATTGTTTAATTAAGGATTGGGAGCAGGCTGGCAGACCTCTTAGAGTCTACACCCTTGGGGTTTTTGCCAGTGTTAGGTTTTCTTAAAGGGCAGCAGTCTTATTTCACATTTGGCTTCAGATTGTAAAATTGTGGTCCTTAAAGGTCATCAGTATAGTCCCAAAAAAATTAGCCGGCTAAAAATTGTTACAAGTTATCAAAAGGACTTTCTTACAGGTTCTGGCCTTGTGCATTGTTATAACCATTTAGTATTGTTAAGAAAGTTCAATGTCTCATCATGGATGACTATTTTATAGAGTGGCAGTAAAAATGTGTTGAACTTTGAGGAGTGTGGATGACCATTAATATCTGACTTTGGCATATATGTGGGCTAGCCTCCAGCTTACTGATGACCCCTGGTTTTAGTTCAATAATAATTTATTTTAATTTTTTGAAGGAGCTTGTGTACTGTATCCATTTGTGTGGAAGAAACAAGACTTTGGTAGTTTGCTTTCAAAAATTGAAATCATCTTAGATGGATTCATCCTCATTATTACTTTGGTTTCCATCTCCCATTCTTTTACTTTTGGCCCATTTCCAACCCCTCCTACTCCACCCTCCATTGCCTCTGATCTTTTCCTAATCAAGTTTAAAAGTTATCTTGTTATGTGATATTTTGAGTTATCTCTCTTGTATTTGCAACTGTGCAGTATTAAGTCAACTCATATTGTCAACATCATACTACTACCACTTAGCCCTCTTTAAGCCTTTGTGGTTTCAGGCATAGATTTGACTTTGCTCAGGCCTCCAGGGCCAATAGTTTCCAGGTGTTGTGAAAGATGATATTGTGTGAGGGTAGCCAGTGTCTGGTCGCCCAGCCTGGCTGCTGGTATAGTAGTAGTAGTAGAAGTAGTATACAGTATTGCTCTCAGACTGTCTGCTGTTTGTATAATAATACAGCAGAATTCCCTCACATCAGTCACAAACTGAATTTGTAGTAGGATTGGCTGACAAATTGTATGAATGTGAACTAACCAGCGGTGGCAGTGTTGAACAAATTGTGCTGGTTGCCTGGTATTTGTTTGTGTGTGCTCTAATTACCAGCACTTATGGGTAAGATGACTGAAGGATGAAGGAGGGGTGTTTGCAAGTAGTTGGGAAACTTCAGTCTAGTTTATCTTTTGAAACTGTAAAGACTACCTGCTGTTCTCTGGATGCTTCCTGAAGGAGGTTTACTAGCCGTGATCAAGTTCAGCTCATGCTGATTTTGTATGGGCTTTGGACTCTCCAGAGGCAAGCAACATGTCCATAATCTCTAGAGACTTTTGTGGTTTCTTGGATGTGTTTGTAGGTTTATTGGATATTCTTACTGTTTTGAAACATTGCAGTGAATTAGCCTTTGTAATCTGGTGAGTTATGATACCTTATTAATATTTTGAGCATGCAAGTATTAAGTTTATGATAATAAATTTTGGGATTTAAATCTTCTTCAGACTGATTGCATGTTCTTTCAAATCTACAATCAAGGAACAATTAAAGAGATATTGGTCAAGTCTGGAGCAATCCTCAATTGTCTGCAAACTGTTTTGATATCCTCTTGTTTCCTCTTTACATTTTTGTTAAGAGTCTCTCCTCAAAATATCTAGTCATTGTTGAATATAAATATGTGAAGTAGCCATGTTTATTTTGATATAGATTGTTTATTTTATTTGATGCCAAGGTTCATTAGTTTCTTCAGCCTCATTATCAAAGTTTCTATTCTTAAACATTTGCGGTGTTATTTTATTATCATTAATATTAAGTATCAGATTGTTTAAATATCATAAGTTATCTTAACCTTTAGTTAATGTAAATAGAAGACAGTAATAACTATTGTAATTCATTCATGCTTTATTTAACTATTTTTAATTATTTGTAGCATTGAAGTGCAAATGTACAAATACTGTGCCTTTACTTTACACTGTAATAGCAGTTTAGACTTCACCTCTGTAACTATGTTGTAATCATCTAGCATCTCAGTATAAATATAAACATATGCTATATATTCATCTCAATATAAACTGTACTTCTAGAATGATATCTTGCTTTCTGAAAACTTTGCGTAGCAGACACAACCAAATGATCTATAATATTATCAGAAAAAGACAGTAAATTGTGCCTCTGCTATTCAGGCATTCCTTTCTCTGCCTAGTGATTAAATGTTCCTTTTGCACCTCAGATGCAAAGGAAAGAGATCTCCTTTGAAGGTGTGTGTGTCTTGAAATATTCCTCATGAAATTATATTTATCCTTAGGGTTCTCCTCCCCCCCCCCCCCCACTGTTCCATCCTCTTCTCTTGTCCTTCCTCACTAACTACTCTATATGGATGTTACACCAGGCCATTGAGTCATGTACTTGTAATAAGCTGCTTCTCTCACTCCACAAACGGGATTATCCGGTGTTTAATACCATCGGATTTATCTTCAGCTTTCATCTCCTATTTCTGGCCAAGGGGAGAACTAGTCTTATTAATTTGTGGAAGAGCCTTTATTTTATTAGTCTCTTCAATCTAGTCTGGGGATTCACAGTGCTGGCATAAACATCGGTGGGATCGCTTTCCAATTTCCATAATTATGTTTCAGGATTTTAATAATGTTGCCTTGAAGTTGCTGGATACGTATTTGCTCTGTGGTATTTGATGTAAAGAGTATGGTGCTGATCACAATATTAGCTTGATATATGATCTCCAAGCACCAACTAATAAAAGTATTATTAATGAAATGTGGGTTTTTACTGGAAATCATAAAGTAGGGTCTTTGTTTGGAAGAAAGTATCATATGAAAAGTTTTTACAAAGAATGCTCTTGCCAAATTGATGGATAGTACTGTATGTACTAAGTAATTCCTGTATATGTATATACTACATATATGTTGTACTGTATATATATACATACTACATATATGTTGTACTACTGTACATACAGTATATGTTGTACTGTTTATATTATACTACATGTATGTACTGTATATGGCATACAAAGTGACCTACAGTACAACTTCATCTTTGGTTGAATTGTGTAGAATTCTGTTGTTAAAATATCAGAAATTGTTTTTGATATAGCTATTAACTGTCCTGAAAGAAATATGTTCCAAAGTTTGAAATTAAGTTTCCTGGTATACTCTGTGGGGTTATATCTGTTGTTATATTTGGAGTTACTGAGGTAGTTTGAGTTGAGATATTCGGGTAGACACAGGAAAAGCATGGTGTGAGTTATGATGTTCATCATCCTTACGGATAATTTCTTTTGTATTTTTCAGAATCCACACTCTGGCAGTCAGACCAGGATATCATCAACTCCAGTACCTCCATCCCACATTAGCAGAGGTTGCTCCACAGACACACCCCCACTGCCTCCAGTTCGCTGGGATAGTCATAGGCTGGAGGTACAACCCTTCTGTGTGGAAAACCAAACTGTTACTGCGACGATAGCAATGGGCAGAGGCTTGGTGACAGAGTACCCAGGACAAGATTTGGTAACCGAGCAACCTTCTGGCCACACTTGCGGCGAAGACGTTACAGTCCAACAAAACAATCTTGATAACCCAGAACTTTACATAACTGAAAACCCACTTGTTCCTCTTGCTGAAGCCAAGACACCATTACAAATTCACATGGCAACTCGATGCCCGGACATCGGTATGTATCTACCCGAGGACAGGCCCAACAGAGAAGCTAAGAAATTAAAGGAACCACAAGGTAATGCTATTAAGCAAAAATGTGATAGAGGGCGCCGTTCCAGCCACACAGGCAGTAGGGGTTTGGTAGCGACAGATGGAACCAGACCCAAGAAGGAAGGAGGAGGCACAAGAGTAAAGAGGAGGCGCAGTCGGAGAACACGTTCTCTCCAATCGGCAAGCAGTGGTTCATCTCGGCAATACTCTTCATCCAGTGACAGTGAAGAGGAGAGGCAGAGAGCAACTCATCCTCGAAGGAAACCACACAAGACCTGCTCCAACAGTGAAGGAAGAGAATGCAGTGATTGCAGGCTGCCCTCAACAACAAGTGAATCGACTATCAATCGTGATAGTGGTAAAAGCAGAAGCAAAAGTGGCAGCGATATGACTAGCTTTAGCAGGGAGTCGGTCAATCAAGGTTTGCTCTGCTCTGTCCAGCTAGCGTCTAGTGAACGGCTTACTCCTACAGACAATAGTTCCTTGGAAGAGCGTTTGATTGCCCTACGCCAGTCATATGAATCCCTCACGGCATCATCAACTCAGGGTACATTAGTTGATACATCCTCTCTCCGACCAAACTCTCTCGGATTGACTTCAGGTGTCAAGGACGCAAGTGTCGGTTCCTCTTCCCCCAATTCAGAGTTTAGTAATCCGTGGATTCTCAGAAGTCGTTCAAATACCAGTGAGGGTGTCTCGTTTGCTTCTTCTTCAATTACGCTGACCTCAGAGACGTCTGGGGCCTCCAGTGAGATGAAGTATAGCAGTGATATCACTTGCAAAAAGGAACCCATTACTACTATGCAAAATGGACTTCTTCCTCCTCTCCCAGTTTCATACCGTCACGAAAATGTTCAGTGGTCAGAAACGAAGAGCCCCCTCATCCTGGATAATGACACTTTACCTTTAAAGGAGGACAACACTCTGAAAAACTGTCTGAATGACTCCCTCCAATCAAAGCTGAGCTGTTTGTCAAATCTGGATACTACAAGGAAAGGCAGTTCAGGCAAACCAAGACCCAAGTCTGTGGCAGAGGTTAATCATGAGACAAGAGTTGGCCTGAAGCAGTTGCTGATGGAGATTGAGGAGGATGTTGAGTCACCCATTAAGACATTGCTGACCGATATCCAAGGAATGTTAAAGTCAGACCAGCATTGTCTGGTTGATCTCCAGCATAGTGCTAATATTGTTAATCATTTCCTGAATCAGAAAGAAAGTAACGTAATGAGTAGGAGCATGGAGAAACTTCATATATCGAACACTGCCTCTCAGATAACATCAAACACTGCAGTCTTAAAAAGTTTGGAGTCGGCCAAAGAGACAGTCTTGTAGAAAATAGAGAGAGAGGAAAAAGTTTAGACTTTAATTGCATGAAATGTAACCAGTAAAGTTTTGACTATGAATAAGTATTTGTTACTCCTTAAAATGATATGTAATTCTGAATAATTCATTGATGAGATTTCATTGATATGAATTATCAATTACCATAGCAATGCCATAATTGATGATAATCTGTTTATAATTATTAATATAATAATCTTAGTTCTTGATTAGTACCATGATTACTGACTGGGTATCATTTAGATCTGCTCAGATTGTAGGGGTTTCAGTACTGATATCATGATGTTTTGAATATCAGGAATGGTCTTCAGTGGAACTATTGATATCATGACTGATTTCATTAATATCATTGGTATCAGAACTGGCAAAACACATCTCATTGGTGCATTTGTTACTACTCTATTTACATTATAATTATTGATGTAAATATTGGTGCTATGGACATCAGAACTGATCTGCATTGATACTATGGATATCAGGAGTCAGGACTGATCTGCAATGATGCTATGGATATCAGGACTGATCTGCATTGATACTATGGATATCAGAGATGATCTGCATTGATGCTATGAATATCAGGACTGATCTGCATTGATGCTATGAATATCAGAGATGATCTGCATTGATGCTATAGATATCAGAACTGATCTGCATTGATGTTATGGATATCAGAGATGATCTGCATTGATGCTATGAATATCAGGACTGATCTGCATTGATGCTATGGATATCAGAGATGATCTGCATTGATGCTATGAATACCAGAGATGATCTGCATTGATGCTATGGATATCAGAGATGATGTGCATTGATGCTATGGATATCAGAACTGATCTGCATTGATGCTATGAATATCAGGACTGATCTGCATTGATGCTATGGATATCAGAGATGATCTGCATTGATGCTATGAATATCAGAACTGATCTGCATTGATGCTATGAATATCTGCATTGATGCTATGAATATCAGAACTGATCTGCATTGATGCTATGAATATCAGAGATGATCTGCATTGATGTTATAAATATCAAAACTGATCTGCATTGATGCTATAAATATCAGAACTGATCTGCATTGATGCTATGAATATCAGTACTGATCTGCATTGATGCTATGGATATCAGAGATGCCCTTTGATGCTATTGAAATCACAGCTGCAATTTTGTATAGATTCTTTTTCTTGGCCGAACAAGAAAGCCTCAGGGTAAAGGTTGAATGTTCCTATTTGGGTGTGAGAGCCTGAGAGGTGTGGTTTATTCTTTATTTCAAATTGGTTGAGCTTATGCACTTGCCACTGATCTAATGCTTGGTTATAGATTTACATGCAGTAAGTTATCATCGAAGAAATGCTAGCTAAATTGAAAGTGGAACAAACAAAACTGTGAAAGGAGTGGGTATTTGGGGTCTGTAGTTGTTTGGTGCTATTATTATGATTTAACAATGTCTTTTTCAGTTTCATTTCATTTAAGCAGGTTATGAAGTAATTTCTGGGTTTTCTGGCAGCTTTTGTCCTGTTCTTTGGGTGTTACTTGGTACTGCAAATACTAGTCTAGCAGAATAAATTGGTATCTCAAAACACAATATCAGAGTGAAGATAAAAATTGAAGAAATATAATATGTGCAGACTAAATAAAAGATTGCCTTCTGTTAACATGCATGTTTGGTTCTTTGAGAGTTGATAATTCCTGCAGACACAATACAGCTTCAGTGTCCTATATTAGTTTCATATAGAGTCAAATCCAATCAAAGTAAAAACTTTGATGCTGTACCGGTTGCACTGAGAACTTCCTAAACTTAATGCAGAAGGCTTTTCTTTTAAAGGAGTCTCACATCCCACATGTGGGGGGAGTGGTAACTGCAGGGAGGAGTGGGAAGGAGGGGAAAGGGGTCATATTTTCTGTCTTCTCAGGCATAATCCAAAGGCTGATCGATCGTCTTCCTCGTTGATTCCTAGCCTGTCTTCCTGGTTTCAATAGTAATCATGGATTTCAAATATTCAATCTATTTATTTCTATGAAAGTGTTGGATTTGCTAGCATTTTCTGATGGTAAATTTAGAATGATAATTTCTCTTTTATAAGTCCAGAGAGTATATGTCTCTAAAGTCTCCTGTAGTGGGGTGTTATGGCAACATTCCCCACATATGAATGTCTATGGGTGCCTCCTGTAGGGCGAATCACTACCTGCCAATAGTTACGGGTGAAGCAAAATTGGAGCTGCTGGTTAACCAGAGGAAGAATCTGAGGGCGTTTAGGTCATGGGAAGGTTGCCCAATAGGTAATCAAATCAAAGTATGAGGGAGCTTGAAAAGAATCTGACAATATGAACCACAACAAATAAACAATCTATTATATTTGAAATGTGTTTCATAGGAAATAGACAGACATTCTTCAGTTGAAAATTTGTTTATTGAGAGTAGGTTTCGACATTTATGTTTTATCAGCTGCAAAAGGCTGCTTCTCATTAATTTAGTGTTTGTACAATCGTTGCAATAGATTAGACATGTACTTCTTCATTTCTGTAATGTATTTATATCTCATCATGATATCACAAGCATAGAAAACTTGTTCAAAATATTTATGAAATTTGAATCCCAAATTGATTGGATGTAATTTAAAAGTTTGATCCATTATCTGACCTCGCTGAGAGTGTTCTTGTTTACAGAGATTGTGGCTCTGCTGTCTGTTAGTAGTGTGTTGTGGGGGGGGGGGGGGGGTGGGGGGTGATGGGAGAGAAATAATCAGCACACTTTTAGTAACTTCCAAGATTCAAGGTTGGCTCTGAACCATATTTTTAAACCAAACATATTGCCCAACACTGTTGTTTCAGCTATCACTGTTGGGTTGATTTAATGATCAGTCATGCAATATTTTACTATGCATACAGGCTTATCAAGTTAGGTATATCTACACAGGAAACAACCTGTCATAAGCTTATCTCAATTTGTGATCTCCTGATAACAGTGGAGGACTTTGCCAAGTTTTACCTCAAGTCGATTCACAATCTATCGACCTTGTTTCTTACCGCTGAAGTCGTTCAAACAGATAGTCTTAAATGTACGGTAAAAGATTCTAATATTAAACATTAAATTTAGCTTCTGTTTTGACATATTTGAGACTCCCATTTTGCACTGAATTACCAACAAGAGAGAGTTAAACCATTTCATAAACCATTTGCTATCAGTGATTTACTATATGCCCTGTAAGTCAAGTGGTTTTCACCTGATCATTTCCAGAATTTTTGGCCACATAAAAGTGGCTCTAAAGTGGCAATTTTCAGTATTATTTCCATTGTAGTGCAATGTTCATACATATTGACATTTACAGCTTCAACATGAAATTCATAACCAAGGTTTCCGAACAAAAGTAAAGTTTCATGGAAACCTGTTAGTTAGATCTGATCACAAAGCAAGATAAGTTTAACTCTTCTTTCTACTGAGGAAGCCGAACATGTGTTGTTTAAATCTTCAAGGTCTCTCCCTCCTGCTGAACCATTCAGACAGCTATAGGTTACCTATAATAGACTTGTTTATGAAATGTAATGCCCAAACAGTAACACAGTTGCCCTGTTTAGATTACATCCATTGTTATATGGGCCCCTTATTTGACTAATGTGGGTCAGACATTTTGTAGATGAATGGTATAATTAACCTTTAGAGTTGTTCTGGCTGGGTTGTTGTACAGTAGGACTGTTGCATGCTATTTATGTTGTCAGATCATATTCTTATACTGCTGATTGTTTTGTTATTCAAATTTGTGAAGACTGCCCTCTTTCAGTGGGTAGTTTGTCTTTATATCATACTTCTTTGGGTGTAAGATGCTTGGATTTTTGACAAGTTTCTCACATTTTGCAATAAGATGTAAACCAAATAAAATGGTAACATACACACAAAAATATGTATTTATAAATGTATTTATTTCAGATTTGTTCTACCTTTGTCCAGTTGTTATTAACTATTAACTGGATTTGACATGTTTTACAAAGAAATTTTTACACAAGTTGTCAATTGTACAAGAAGGAAGCAAATGAAGTGAGTAATATTTCATTTGACTCGAACCCAACTTTCAACTTTGGTTTATTTGATAGTGATCCTTGTGAAGAACAACTACCACAAGCAAGTTGATTTAGACTTGATCAAGTCTTTGGCCTTGTGTGTGAAGAAACTTGAAATCTCTGATATCTCCCAAATGGAATGAGATTTTTTTAGTCTTTGTGGGAAGTTGTTCAAGACAATTATCTCTTTCACATAAACCAATAATGATGGTTGGATTTGTGTCTCCTGGTTGTGGGAGGGAGGGGGAGGGGTAGGGTTCATGGCACTTCCCACCATCCCTTAGACCAATAGTGATGGTTGGGTTTGTGTCTCTTGGGCTGTGGGGGGGAGGGGGGTGTTTGATGCACTTCTCTCTGTACCCTAGACCAATAATGATGGTTGGGTTTGTGTTTCCTGGCTGTGGGGGGGGGGGTCATCGCACTTCCCACCATCCCTTAGACCAATAATGATGGTTGGGTTTGTGTTTCCTGGCTGTGGGGGGGGGGTCATCGCACTTCCCACCATCCCTTAGACCAATAATGATGGTTGGGTTTGTGTTTCCTGGCTGTGGGGGGGGGGGTCATCGCACTTCCCACCATCCCTTAGACCAATAATGATGGTTGGGTTTGTGTCTCCTTCAATTTCCATCACTTAACAGGCTAAAACAAGCTACTCCACTGTTAAGTGGGTTCCAATGGATTCTGTTTCATCTTTTATTTGCCTACAAAATGTCTAATATGGATTTATATATGAGGACAGCAGGACTCTACCAAGTACCTACATAGTACTTACCTACCCCCTTATATGGACTTGTACTTGATTATTTCAAAAGAAAGTTGTCTAGTCAAGCTAAAGCTCTTTATTCACATTGGATTTTAATATCAAAAAGCATAAACATTTATAATCATTGAATCAAAATCTGCTTTCAAGATACATAATAATATTATTATACATTTATTTGGTCACACATGCTTAACTGTCTTCTTGGCATGGTTTGACTCTTGATTTTGTCAGGTGCATTAACAAAATAAGTTCATATGTGACAAGGACGAATAACGTCAACTTCAAAAGACTTTGACCATTCATAAAAATGATGCATCAAATTTACTTCACAAGATCCGTGAGGATTAAATGATTCTGGCTTTATCGTCAACTCTCATTTGATCTCCACCACTGTCATAAGCATACACAGCATTCGTAATACTGGGTACCATACCACCGTCTCCAAACTTTTGAGAATTGCGACTTCTGACAACAAAAACCAGAAGGACAGCGACCAAACAGAGGAAAGCCAGAACCGCAAAGCAGATTCCGATGATACCACCCGTAGACAAACCTGAAAAAAAAAAATGAAAGATCATAGAATAGCAAACAATATTCATAAACAAATAGATGTAGAACATGTTTGGAAGTCAAATCTATTGCAAATACAGAAATTAAACAGGACAGGTAAGATTCTGGACAATAAATCTAGCCCATTACAGATATGTCAGATCAAAATTCATAATCCAGGTGAACAGTGGGTTCAGTCCT
Organism: Apostichopus japonicus; assembly: GCF_037975245.1. Lineage (NCBI taxonomy): Eukaryota > Metazoa > Echinodermata > Holothuroidea > Aspidochirotida > Stichopodidae > Apostichopus > Apostichopus japonicus. Next base: position 1,126,971 of record NC_092564.1, on the reverse strand, counting down.
CAACTTGAGGTGGCATACTCCTATTAGCGTCTATATCAATCCACGGTAAGTGTTCTCCTTCACTGAGGAAAAGTGCCAATTAGGAGCAGGAGAACAACTTTTCTGCTGTTATCAATTAGGATGTGCTTTTTTTGTGGCTTGGATGTTAAAGACCATGAATGGAAGCACATGTGGTTAAAAAATTGGGTAAAATTGAGGCTAGTTTAGACCAGTTTAGCCCTCCCAGGAGCAGCGAACGAAGATTGTTTACGACTGAGTAAAGAGGTTTGTTTACAAGTGACGAAAAGTTCCGGCTCTCGTAGCAAAAAATCTGCATGGTCATGGTACGGAAAATTGATGGTGCCATGAAAGGCCAACTTGTCAGCTATTCAGTGATGGGTAGCGTTTAGCAAGTGAAAACTTCTCTCTAGACTTAGAGAAGACAATACTTTGTGATTTAGCGTGTAAGTCAATGGGCTTTTAATGGGCGTATGCTACCTTGATGAGCATATCCTAAATAAGGGTGAACCAAACATTAATCTGAAACTGTTGCAGTGGACTTTGCTGTGAAACTAAACTGTTTGCAACTGAGTCAAAATGGAGATTGAAGCTACACCACCACCGTGGGGCTGATAAGGAGTCTGTTTATATCGTTATACACAGTTTGTGTATGTAGGTGGTACAGATGTATTGAACCAACCATTCACACACCGTAGGTGTTTACAGAAGCCATGGTCTTCCTTTGCCACTTTTGACATTTCGACGTTAATAAATACCCACATAATATCAAATGCCAAATGCAATGGGTAATTGCACAGAATATGGAAATTTGATGATGCAGTCATGTTTGATAGCATAATACAGGTAGGTTCCCTATTTATCAATTTAGTAACGTTCTTTTTTTCCCCTCAAATCCCGAAATGCAATTTTTTTTTTTAAATATATCACTTGCCATCCTTTCCAGGCACTGGTGGTTGCTCTTCAGTGACTGTTGGTCCTGCTAAAGAAAGAACAAACAAAAAACATTTCACGGTATAGTGACATTTTGCTCTAACCCTTGTAGATAATTAAGGACCTTTGCCTTAGAGAAAGCATCATTGAATCAATTGTGCTTCTTCATATCATTACTACTTTATTTAAGCACCTTTGTGGTCCATTTCCAGAAACTACCCAGAAATCCTCAAAATAACATTGAAATTGATCAAACTAAAGGCATCCCTCAAAAATTCTAGTCCCAGCAATTATTAAATATTGAGAGATTAATTATTCCAATCAATGGTGCAAATTGGCACCACCCAGACACTTTTTCATATCACTATAAACATCATACATATATATACATATAGTAATTATCAACACTTTTCATTCCTTGCTAATAAAGGCAAGAGGAATCTATGTGATGGTGTGCGTGTGTGTGTGTGTATATACACTTGTGTGTATTGTGGCTTGTAAACATGGTAGGCCATCAAAGACATCATGGATGGACTTCATACTTGGCATATGGATCCACCTTATTGAGTACAATAAGTCTATTGCTTGTTGAGGTCAAAGTTCATTTGGGATCAGCAGAGGTCAAATTCTGAATATCTTTGTAAGCAACATAACATGTGGTGTAACAAGAACTTACCAGAGGATACAGTGGATACATGTGGTGTACTCAATTTTGGTGTAGTTCTTTCTTGCTCCTGTGTGCTCTGAGATGTCAGTTGAGCAGATTGAGATGGGGAAGGAGAAGAAATGATTGCACTGGTTTCTAATGGTGACGTTGTATAGGTATCAGTTGAGGTTGGTGGTCCGGGGGTTGTACCAGGAACTGAATTTGAAAAGAATCAAAATGTTAGAAATTAATGTGGTACACATGGAAAGGCTTACACAGAAAATCAATTCTTAAGAATAGCCTCTAAAATATGCCTTCTGTGATCTTGGTAATAGGGCAACAGGTATTTATATATTACATTACACTTGATATTTGTATTTCGTTCAATAACTCACTTTTTAATGTTTTGCAGATGTATCCTTCCGTTTTGATACAGTTTTCAACAGACCACTGTCCATATGTTGACCAGTACAGTCCACAATCTTTACCTTCCAAACCACTGACAGGCTCCCTGCTACCCCAATAATCATACTCTACTGGAGTGAAGTCCGTCCAAGAGAAGCCATCTAAACAAAGAAATCAGGGTAAGAAGAAAAAGATAAAGGTTACATAATTAAACTAATTGCTAGAGAAAGATTTTCTGCTATAACAGATATATGACCAGTTTATGGGTTGTGTATCCTAGTGAAGGTGACTGGTCTAATAGCTGATATGATTAATCTCATGTTGACAGCATTTACCACAGTTTGAGGGATTTGTAACTGCTGTGAGATATCCTTACTATAATGAGAATACAACTCTGCATAGCGAAGAACAAAATGAGAACAAGTCTTACCTTCATCGTTCCTATATAGTCCAAACCAAAAGAAGTCTTCTCCCGTTAGCTGTGTCTCAACTAACAACTCCACAAATTCATTCTCATCTTTAGAGTGTATGCTAACAAGTTCTGCACCTAGTATCTGACACTGGTCATTGGCTTCCTGCCAAGTAAAGCCCTCACCATCACCAGACACTGGCAGGTAACAATAGCTACCGTAACCTGACCAGCCACTGCTGCAGTATCCTGCTACTTCAGCGGGAACTGTTGGTTTTGAATCTGAAAAACAAAACACCACATACACACTTATCAAAAGTCTCTTTAGAGGAAAAGGAACAGCATGTACAGTCACCTGAAACTTGAGGTACTTTTGAAATCTTTACAGAAGTTATATTTGTACCAGATTTAAGAGAATTCATCTGACTAGGAGAGAACAGATTTGGATTAAACAGTCTCTCTATCATAACTATTGCCGATAAGACTTCTATGTTATATTGCCATGTGTTGTAACTTTATAGGCATGAGAGCATCTTGTGCTTTTACAATAGTCTAGCTTAGTAACTGTTTGTCTTGTGATGATGTAGCATTAGTATACCAATTCATAATCACCTTCTTCAATTCTATTAAAAGATATGCAAATTAGAAACTAAACTTCTCTGATTGGTGGAAATCAACATGTGACAGAAACCATAACAGTGATGTGTTCAGTCTCGTTCTATAGATCAGGTTGCTTTAGAGGTATTTTTATATGCCTCCTTTCTTTAATATATATTTGGAAGTTAAATTTGAAACTCATTGATTCATGAATTGTTTTTGCATCTTGTTGTTGTTGCTTGCCAAGCCACAAACATTATGCTTTCTCATGGACTGGAGTTGGAGCCACTAAACACTGTTCACACATATAACACTGGTGAACGGGGAAATCATGTCACAAGTGTAACCATTCAACCACAGCATACAGAAATTTAATAACATCAAGCAAGAGGTCATACTTTCTGTTACATTAATGAACAACTCTATACTTGAAGGAAAAATAGACTTTTACGAAAATTGTCAATGTTCCAGACACCATCTTCAACAATCGACAATTTCACTCACCAAATGTAAATTTACAAATTGGAAGCTTTGTTTCAGTACAGACTGTGTCATTCCAGCTGCCATCCGACATCATTGCGACACATCCCTCCTGCAGACCCCGACTGGGCTCATTGTGTCCCCAATTGGTATACCAAACAGGCCAGTCATCAACCCACTTGTAAATACCATTGTGCTGCACACAAAAAATAATATTAATAACAACTTACATAACAAAAATTGTCGGAAATGACAATAATGAATTGAGCTTTATTACATTCATGCATTTGCACTTGATGATCTAGTTCATGTCAGTTCATGGTTTGAAATGTCTTTCACCGTACAACTCTGGAGACATCAATCCAGAATGCAAACAGAATACTTTGTTATTGGAGTGTTTTTGCCCTTCACATTCTGAGAAAGGTTACACAGCTAATTCAAATTCAATACTCTCAATGATTGGAGTATTGTTTCATTAACGAGACTCACTTCTCTTTAATAGAGTGAATAATCTTCATCATATTTTATGTTGAGAAAACAAACCTCTGCATCAGTCAAACCAATCCAAGCACTATCTAAACCTTTGTGAAATATCATATTCTCGAGGAAGGCTTCTTCATAACCATCTACGACAGTCGCCAAGTTAGATACCAGATCCTTACAGAGTGTGACAGCCGAATTAAAATCTACTGGATCTGGATCAATGTAGAAACAGGATTCGCGGTATGGTTGAAAGTTGGGCCTCTCGCAAATGGAGATAACTGGACCCTCAGTATGGAAGTATGATACATCTAGAAAAGGAAATTTAAAAAATGAAACAGAATTGATCAACAGTTTGTGAGGACAGGCTGCAAAGCAAGGTTAATTACATTAAAACTGAAGGGGATATTTGATGAAATATCTTGACATTAGTAGCAAGGTTAAATGGAAAGTGGAAGCATGTTTAAGCATATCCAGCATGGATGTACATGATAATGAACATCTTGTCCTTAGAGTAGTAGAAAATAGTGCAGCACACTCTGTGGTTACTTGACTGTACCTGTTGGTTTCTGACATGTGCTTGAATGTATATATGATATCCACAATAGTGTATGACACTCTGTGCATACTTGACTTTACCTGTTGGTTTCTGACATGCAGTTGAATGTATATATGATATCCACAATAGTGCATCACACTCTGTGGTTGTATGGCTGTACCTGTTGGTTTCTGACATGCATAGCCTCCAAGATAGTCACAATCATCATCATTCCAACGACCAGCCTCATCAACGTTGTTAAGAAGCTCGACACAACTCTACAGAGAAAGAAAAAGAAAGAAACTCTGATGACATTTAAGGCAAATTAAGTTGCCTTTAGTTTGTTTTGGAATTTTACTTTGGAAAACACAGATTTTTCCCCTCCACAAATCCCCACCCTAATTAGAGGAAAAAAATCCATTCATAGAAATGTAGATCCATCTTACATCTCTCTTTCCTTTGTAGAGTAACATCTTCCTTTCCTTTGTAGAGTAACATCTTCCTTTCCTTTGTAGAGTAACATCTTCCTTTCTTTGTAGAGTAACATCTCCCTTCCCTTTGTACAGTAACATCTCACTTCCATTTAATCTTACCTTATTTTGTGTTTCGCCATCTGGTTGATCTCGAGCCCATTTAAAATAATCAACAGGACTGCCGTCTTCCCACTGAAATGGTCCTCCATTATCCGAGAACATACCGACCCAGACATTAGCAGTCCCTGCCAACAGAAGCTCTGCCACCAGTAAAGCTGTGAGGATAATGTATTAAGTTTACCTCAGCTGGAACCAGCCTATTACGATCTACAATCATTGTGTAATGCTAATACGGATCACGGAATAGAATGGCCTTCCATATAATGGCTTGGAACCCACTGGCTTAGACATGCCATTCATAACTTGTACTGAGGATTCATCCAATGCCCAAATGTGACAGTGTTTTCAAGGCCCCAGTCCCGTAATGGTCCAATTCCTGAGCCAGTAGCAATCTATGCCGCAATTGGCCCATGATTACAACTGAACATGTTGCACTTGAAGTTGTAGGTGAGACAAATGTGACACTTGCGTACACTCTCAGTACTGTGGCATTCACAATGAAACTTCTACTATATGAATTATAGCAGAAAAATAACTTTTTTTTTTGGTGATGTGGAGTCAGCTTGAAGTCAAGGAAATCCTCTTCACACCTTCTTTCTTTCATGTATTTGCAACAATTTCTACAAAGTGACCTTAGCCAGCACTAGGTCACACACATCGGCAGTCAAACTGGTCAATACCTCCATAGGCAAGCATAGGTTTCTATTTCTATAAGTTTGTTCAAGCTTACAGTTTGTTATTATTGTACTCAGTTGATCCCACATACCAAGTGTGAGTTATTGTACTATTAAAGTTGATCCTACATACCAAGTATGAGTTATTGTACTAAATTGATCCCAATACCAAGAATGAGTTATTGTACTAAATTGATCCCAATACCAAGAATGAGTTATTGTACTAAGTTGATCCCACATACCAAGTATGAGTTATTGTACTATTAAAGTTGATCCTACTGTACATACCAAGTATGAGTTATTGTACTAAGTTGATCCCAATACCAAGTATGAGTTATTGTACTAAGTTGATCCCACATACCAAGTATGAGTTATTGTACTAAGTTGATCCTACATACCAAGTTTGAGTTATTGTACTAAGTTGATCCCACATACCAAGTGTGAGTTATTGTACTAAGTTGATCCCACATACCAAGTGTGAGTTATTGTACTAAGTTGATCCCAGTACCAAGTATGAGTTATTGTACTCAGTTGATCCCACATACCAAGTATGAGTTATTGTACTAATTTGATCCCACATACCAAGTATGAGTTATTGTACTAAGTTGATCCCACATACCAAGTATGAGTTATTGTACTTAGTTGATCCCACATACTAAGTATGAGTTAATTTACTAAGTCTAGCTCCTTTTGACTTCATTTTGACACAGTTAGTTGTATTATATTTCGTTTTGCTGATGTGATATTGCGAAAATGATGAATAAAATGTTACTCACATTGTTCTGCTTGAGTGTGAATACTTGCTAGCTGGGCATCCATATCTTTACAACTTTGGTTAGCATCAACCCAACTCTTTCTATTCGCTTCAGAGTACCCAAAGACTTCAAAGCAGGAGTCCCCTACTTGTATCCATGGTGATGGACAGAAAGACCCTACCGGTGGAGAAACCTTCCCTTGTGTCTGGGTTGTCAGTGTTGTTGCTGATGTGGTTGTGTCTAGGGCTTGTACTTTACATATATACGAGAGGTTGGATGCACAATCTTCTCTAAACCACAGAGTAGCTGAAAACAGGGACAGTTATTTGAATGAAAATAGTTTCCCAGCTTCCAGAAAGCAGACAGTCATTGTCATGGTTACCATGATAATTCTAGCATCTTCTTTCCTCTCTGTGCTTTTGCGACTAACATTTCAAACGGCAATAAACTTATACAAAACTGATCCAACTTACATCAAATTGATCCAAACCATAGATATCACTAATCACAAGAGATTTTACACTGCACAAGAACAGTGTTATACATTAATACTGGTACCATATTTGGCTTCATTTGGAAACCCCCTGAAAGACAAAATATGCTCCCCTTGTTGTTGCCCCAATCAGCGACAAAAAACTTTGTTACTTCATTTTATAACAGACTGCACTCGTGAGAATGCCATGTGATGAAGATTTGGGACAACTCTTCCATTCCCAAATCCTAAAGCCGCCCCTCCCACCCCCCCCCCCCACCCCTGGCTCCTCCTCTCCCAATCCACAATTTCAAATACTTTTGAATGTCACTGATTCCAAATGATAGCTAAACCTAAATTAAATATACTTGTTAATTTGAATGTGAAGCTGTTGAAATGATACAGTCTTGGACTATCTGACCACCCCTAATAATCAGCCCACCCCTAAAAATCAGCCCTGGTATGTGGAGTCTATTTATCGTATAGACGTTAAATGGTAAATGCATCTTCTTACTTGTTCCATTTTGCTTAAGGTAAACACATGTGTTGTTTGCATTGTCATCAGCTGGAGCAAAGTTCACATAATCTGCTGTACTGCCATCACTCCACCTGCAAAGCAAATGTTTCAACCATTTTAGAAGCTGGGAAATGTGTGTACAAGAAGAATGTCTCAGGAGTAACAAGATTTTAAAATGATTGCAAAGAGCTGAACTTTAATCATTCAATTAATGAAGGAGAACTTGATGTTAACATGAAAGTATGAAAGTCTACTTGGTAACTAAAGGCTTACCCTGTTTACAAGGATTCCAGACTTTGACCTATGTTGACATTTGACCTCAGCCAATTTACCTGGCATTTATACTCACCAAGGTGTTCATACAATCCTACAGATTCCAAATTCCCAGTTGGGGCAATTTATGCTATTGTACTTCAAAGCATTCTTATTGATAGTATTAATTTCATATATTTATCAGATTAAGGTTACTTAGGAACTGGTCATATTGTCAGTACCATTGCTTTGAAGCATGATATGAAAGGACAGTATAGAGTGGTATTAGCATTAGGAAATGGTCCTGACTGGCTGATTCCACATAATCACTTATGCATATTCATAAGTTTGAATTAATTAATTCAAGATGTGTATTACATAGCTTACATGAATACCCCCTCCTGAATTTTGTCGGACAGACCAATCCAAAACTGTTCATCTTCCTGTTCAGGAGTGAGCTGTTGGAAAGAGCAAACATAAGTCATTCTAAAAGGTGAAATCGAAACTAGGAAGACAGCAGTCTAAGCAATTCCTTGCTATGCTTTCTGTGAGCACATTCAATATATTAGCACAGCACACAAGAGTTTAAAGCTTTGTCATTGTTGACAACAATGTGGACAACAGATCAAATATACAGTTTTAGTCAAGCTTTACATTTGTGTTTTAAAAATTTTCAGACCTCAAATGACCTCTGACCTACACAAAACAATGGGTTGTTGTAGAAACAATGGTGAATGAAAGTACAAAGTGGAAGTGAGTACAACAATAGGCTAGCAATTCATGAAAGTTACAAAGCTTGAACAATTCTTCTAGATTACTAGGCACACAGTATTTCTTTGTGCTTGGTAGCATAATTGGAAATATATTTTATCATCACATCAGATGATAATCTTAGTAGAGCTTCCCTACTGTTTTAACCATTAAGCACAAAATATGGGGCTTGGTAAAAATAATCAGTGCTTTGATACTCAATAGTAGTATATTTAAATGAATGTCCAGAGCTGTTTCATTAATGACAGATTCCAAAAAACAAAACAATACTTCACCAAAGCATATACAAATATGATTCACAGATTGAGAGAAAATTACATTTGAAATTGACCACAAGCCCCCAAATTTATTAACGGTACGAACATGGTTGCGTTGTCAAGGATTCACTCTATGTCTGTATTTATTCTAGGTGGACCACGGACCCCACACAGACACTGTACAGATGCCTTTCACCAAAAGTATAGGGGCTGAAATAAAGACTTCAAAACATCCCATTTCACTCCTTTCCAAATTTCTGACACTGAATACCTTGTCATGATTTGATTTCACCTTCATGCCAAAAGTTTACTTAAATGCAAAGACTAGAATTAAATAACTTCAAAGGTGAGCAAGACTCTCAATCCTATTGATTAATTACTGGCCTTTACAGTAGCTTGGATAATTCTCTTTATTTAGTTCATTAATAATTCCCATGATTTCTCTTACACTTAATTGTAAATAAAAATACTACATATTTAGTGACACTGCATTGATGTCAAATGTTCTGATATGTTCTTACACTGTAATGGGTAGGAAGGTTTTTATTATACCTGGTAATAGAGGTTGTAGAAATATGAGGTCTGCAAAGAACACGTTGAGACGTCATAATCACGTTCCTACTTTTAATGCCACAAATCCTCATTTATGTAATCTTGGACCTACTCCTGCTCATGTCATATGTCCACTTCAATCATAAGCAGGTCATGGAATAAGTGCCCACTCTGGTGTGGTTTGACTCTATATCTGTTCAGAAAAACCTCATACATGGCAGTTTTGGATGTGATGAATAGGGTCCGTGTTTAAGGATGTTTTACAATAGAAAAAGTTTACTATTATTCCTGTCAAACTAAAGAGCAACCAAAATCATCTACAACCTTTCCTCTGCCACCCCCTCCCTCCCCCATCAAATTGGCTAACACTTCAATAAACAGAAGAACCAATGATGTATATGAAAGTACATTACCACGGTAGAGATCAAAAACTCTTCTTCAGCTTGGCTGTGTGACCAGTAAAGATGGCCATTGTTGTTCAGACAGGAATTTTCACCTTCTTGCCATGTTGAAGCGACTGAGAAAGTTGAGTAGCAGTATCCTGCATACTTTGACCAGCTACCCTCTGGACAGCCTGGAGACGAGAAACAACAATGTTAAGTCTTCTTGTACATAGGATAAAGATCAAATGTCTTGGCTTTAAACTGAGGAACTGAACAATCTGCATTTGAGTTTTACATTATTTGACAGTTAACATATTCTTCAAACACAACTTGTACTGTACTGACTTGTTTATAATTGAAGGACTACATACTTGCACATGCAAGTACAATGTTCAAACAGTCATTCATTTAACATATTGTGTACATTTATTAGTATTGACATCATGAAATATATGTACCTATGACCTACATGGATTCCTCACATGCTTTTAAGCATGGTTCATTACTTGCAGCCATATCATCTTGTTTCTCATCACTGTGTCCTCCATGTTGAAGTCATTCCAGGGGCCCACCCTAAAAATAATTCCTGTGTTTATTAGAACCAATTGTGCCATCCAGCCCTTATTGGTGCTACCTAATAGACATAGTCATAGTAAATTCAATTAAAGCCTAAAGCCATGGAGGAGGTACTGTAACCTTACCAGGATCAGCACTGTAGATTTCAGGTAAGCAACCTGTGAAAGATAAAAGAAACATACTGTAAGTAGAAGAGAAATAACATTAGTTCACATTTACAGGTATTTAACATCAGTTACAAAAGCCTTTTGTGTTACATTAGTGTTGCACTATAAAGAAATGTTGCTGATATTGTGCAAACAGCACAAACGTTTAAGAATAAACACTGTTTGTGATTTCCGTTAGAATGTTATCAACTATAAAACTCTGGAAAGAAATCTGCAATTGATGATAGTGATCACACTAGCCTATTATTCCAAATTCTACTTCTCATGTCGGAATGTAACTTACCAGCTAAGATCATTAAGTACTTAGTCTAGCATTATACAGCCTTCTTGTAGGTGATATTGCTGAAAGGGTACTACTGTACTTGTGCTTTGAATTGGGCCTAATTTTAAAGTCTTGAACTACATTCTGTGAATGAAGTTTTCCACAATCCTTAAGTACTGTTTAATTTCTAAATCACTATTATCTGCCAAATGTAATGTTCACACCCAAAGAGCTTCTTTTGGACTAAATGAGACTGTGTATCAATCCTGCATCTGTGTATACAGTAATCTATAAATGGTCAACCAATTTCTGTTAGATAAAATGTTTTGCTTTATTAGCTTAATACTAGAATAATATGTCAACTCTGTTAGCATATATTCTGTACTGGTGTTAATTCAATAGCCAAAAGTGGAGTAATGTATGCATATTAGTCATAATATTGCCCCATCAGGATAATGGTTGTTGTAGGTAGGCAGTAAGTTATAACATTTGCAAATTGTGTGAGCTGACAAAGAATGGCAGCCCAGTCTTAAATCATTATTTTACAGCTGCTTAACCAGAATTATAATCAAGTTTAGTTTTAGTTTTAGTAGAAAAAAAAGGATCAGGAGGGACACTTAAGTCCCCATCAAGGACCCTATAGAGAGAAAAAAAACTGAAGTCACAAACACTCAGACCCGATTACAATGCTTAAAGTGCTTGTCCAAAGCATTCTTAAACCCATTGACACTACCTGCAAGTACAACTTTCTCAGGCAAACCATATTCCACTCATTCACAACCCTATTAGAAAAAAGTTATGCCGAATATTAATCCTACTATGTGACTTTTGGAGTTTAAGACAATGACCTCTGGTACAACTACTGTTAGCAAACATGAAAAAGTCGGTATAGGATAAATTGTCGAAACCATACACAATTTTGAAAACCTGGATCAAGTCCCCACATAACCTCCTAAGCTCCAGTGTGGGTTAGGGTTGTCAAATGTAAAGTCTTTTTTTTTTAAAGTCAATTCACAAGTCATGTTTGTCTCAAGTCAAGTTCATCTGATTTTGTATTCATCACTTCTTGAGTTGTTACGACTCCATGTTTTTCAGTTCATGTTAAGTCTAACTTAGGTTAGGCATATCCTAGGCCTAACATTAGACCATAGGCTATGTTTATTGTTAGGTTAGGTGTATCACTTTGCCATGCCCATTATTCTCGTGGAATGGGTCCACGTTATAACGTACACGTAGGTACGCTTAGTAAGTTCCTCGTCTGATTCTGGAGCCACTTTCTCCACTGGCAGAACTAAGATGTTACTTGTAATCATTGGGAAAATTTCACAGCTTTGTCGCGCTCCAGGTAACTTGCGTCACGAAAATTGAGACTCTTCTTGAAACATGTGCAGTGTTATGATCAATGGAAGAAGCAACAAGACTACAGCTACGAGTTTCGTGGTTGACCTTGCAGTAAAGCGTACATATCATGCGTCATTTATTTTTTAGAGGGATTCACATCACAATTTAGTTTAGTTTTAGTTTAGGGGGGGGGGGGGGCTGGGGTGGGGCTGCAGCCCCCAACCAAACATTTTTGAACAAAATCGGGCAATATGCTGAGAATTTTTGGGGCACCAAACTGAAAGAAATATAATTCGCAATGTGTTTTTCAATGGTTAAACTTATATTATTATCATCATTATTATTGTACCGACTTCCCCAATAATTCTAACCAAATTGGAACGGTAATAACACGGCATATGATTGTATGTGTTTGGCATGCGATGTAATAACCGATGAATACCTATATGATATGAACACTGAGATTTTGAGGGCGCGCGGAGCGCGCGAAAAATTTTGGTTATATTTTTCGGGCAAGTCGTTACAGCCCCCCCCCCCCCCCAAATCAAATTGGTCTCCTACGCCTATGCTTACAGTCTTGTTTTTGAGACCATATCCGTGTTAGATCTTAGATGAACACCTGCTTTTTCTGGCCTTCTCTTTTCGATAAGTGTTCAGAGGATAACGAGGCAGGGGTGTGAATTCGCTCCCATTCCTGCTCCCGGGACCGCCTTTTAACGTCCCCATCCCACGGACGAGAGTGTATCCCCGGCATCCGTGACCATTTTCTCAAATACCGAGGTAGGCAAATACACCCCATTCTACATCACTGCAGTGCAGCCATGATGACGAACAAAGTTGTTTCGAAACCAAGTTTAGAACAGAAAAAACCTCTTTTCCCAAGTTCACAAACCAGAAATACCAAATCCACGGAAGACTCCGCACATCAACACTGCAATGCAGCGATTTTGAATAGGTCAAGAGAATCTGTCTCCTGGCGAAATTTTGATCCTGGAACCCAAAGATTGTAAGGCGGACACTCTAACCGCTGAACCAAGCATTTGCCTAAATAATTGATTATTATTTATTTATTGCTGTCAATGTTGTTGTACTTAAAATGTTGTTGATATAAAACTGCAACTGTGTTTGGATAAAGTATTCTTTTTGTTGATAGATATTACGATTTATACATTTTGAACAAGAAATCGTTCTCGCCAGGGACGTTGCCAGGCATTAGGGGGGCACCTAATATTTTTGTTCAACCTCTCTTCGTGTCGCCATATGATTATCATCTCAATTGCCATGCCATCATTATTCTATATGTCGTGGAAGTGGTGCATGGAACGTCTCCCCCTTTTCCCCCTTTTCTTTTAATGTTGGTTCAATCTTACGGGAATAAACATTTGACAAGGACTCTTCACATTACATATTCCTTAAAAATAAACAAAATTTGGCTATTTGATGAAACTTGCTGTCGAATGTCAGCAGGTGCGAGCTCACCCGTCGAATGCTTACCTCCTTATTTAATTCAATAAAAGAAACATAGTTTTGGCGCTAGGTTGGTTACTTTTCTTTTCACTATCGGAGTTACCCTTGTTTTTCCTTTCTCTCTTGTCCCCACCCTACATTGTGTATAAAACCGGAACAACAAACCTTTATTTTATCATTAGTTAAATATCGGCCGCCTTCATGCCTCAAATTTGATCACTTTATCGAAACGCAGCCACGGGCTCAGACAAACACTGAGCTATGAGTTTGGGTTGATCTAGAGGCGATCCCGGATGTAACTTTCTCACCTTAATGCATGCTGTAAGGTAATCGGGCTATCGTTAGAAACAGAGAAACGGGCTGGCTTTAACCTAGTGATGACTCCTTATAACAATTAATGCACTTAAACCGGTATGTATATGTACTAAACGTGCCATCAAGTGCCCAATGGTCGAACTTTTCATGTTGATTCACTGTGCCAAGTTGGACGACATTTAATAAAGTTTAGTTTAGTAGGGCGAAAAGGATCAGGAGTGACAATCGAGTCCCCATCGAGGACCCCATGGGAGAGAAAAAAACCCGGAAGACACAAAACCTCAGACCCGATTACAATGCTTAATTTAAAGTGCTGGTCCAAAGCATTTTAAAACCCATTGTACAAATTCCTCGGGCAAACCGTTCCACTCATTCAAAACCCTATTAGAAAAAAATTATGCCGAATATTAATCCTACTTTGTATCGTCAGGAGTTAAAGACAATGACCTCTTGTACAACTGCTTTTAGCAAACATGAAAAAGTCAGTGAAGGATCAATTGTCAAAACCATACACAATCTTGAAACCTGAATCAAGCCACCACGTAACCTCCTAAGCTCCAGTGTGGTTAGATTCAGCAGCTGAAACCGCCTATAAGGAATATACTTTAGGGAAATAATCATCCTATATAGTCAGTGGCGGAGCTAGGGGTATTGGTCAGGGGTGGGGGGCAAGAATGGTCTGTAGGGGCGCTTTCGACACTATCTAAGCGGAGCACCACCACAGGTTGGCGCGGAGCGTACAGACATTTTTTGAGTAAAGATATTCCCTATGATCGCTGGAAATGACCCTTTCCGGGCCTTGCTAATTTGCAGATAAACGAAGAATAAATAGGTGTCGTCGCCCTTTTGTCAGAAAATTACACCAACAGAATATGACAAATATCAATAGGTAGATGAGAGCGCAATAGAAAGTCAATAATCGCAAATAAGTAAAAAGTAGTAAAAAGCTGAAAAGGGCGCCAGCAGTCCATTTGAGTCCGTCAGGGGGGGGGGGCATCCGCCCCCTGACTGTATGGACGCTCCGCCACTGTATATAATAACCCTCCTCTGGACCTTCTCAAGTACTTCCTTATCCTTAGCAAAATAAGGGTTCCAAGCTTGCACAGCATACTCCAGATGAGGCCTAACCAACTGCTTATAAGCCTAACAACTATGTCCTCTTCCAAAAAACTGAAGTTCCTCTTGATCATAACATTGACCCTGTACGTGTTTATAGTACATAGGCTAACAGTGCAGCCGATTCACATGCTAGTAAACAATACAACTGTACTGCAACATAAAAAACAAAACAATATAATTGTTATCAAAGTATATCATTGTACCATATAATAGTTCATACTATATGCAACAATATGATTGTGGATGTTTCTTATTATGGTGTATATGATACAATATTATTGTACAAAACTATGTGAAACGGATAATACTATGACCATTATTATGGATGTTTTACAGTATATTATTACGATACAATATGATTGTATGATACTATGTGAATCGGGTGAACAGTGAGTCGTCTTTCTATATCGGGCTTCATAACTATATCAAAACATGGAGGTCAATATTATGATGTCATAAAGTATATGTGTTCGACCGACTTCCTAATACGGAAACAGTTTCAGGAATGTTATGTATACATTAAACAAGCTTGTTTGTGTCCACACACAGTTACATGTTTAGCAATAATGTTTTTTTTCTTCTTTCTAAATTTAAGTCTTATATACCATTTATGGTCCAATTAATAACACAGTTTACACTATACCCCATTGATTACGTTCTATCTTCAGTAGGGCGAGGGCAATTTCTTAAATTGAGACTCAAGTCTATGTTATAGCTTAACTTGAACGTACATGAGTGAATAAATCAATTTGAATACTCACAAATAACCAATAAAAGCTCAATAAATATCGTTATTGTCCTAGTTTTTCTGTCATTGTATCTGAACGCCATGATGTTTCTTTTCTTGTAGCTTTTATTGTTGCCGTGTCATTGAAATTGTTTATGGAGTTTGTAAGCACTTACCTTTGACTCAAAAGATTACTTATTAATTTGCTTGAGCAAAGGTCGATCACTCGTAAGTATTCAAACACCGCAGTAAAGAAGTACCATTATTCGAAGTTCATTTGATAAGATGCTAATACAGGCAGCTAGCTTTAGTCGTATGCTGAATGTTATCCGTGTGAACTGGACACATTTTTCCACTACTTCATGATACGCATATGTGCATACATTTGAGTAGCCTGGGAATTCGGTACAAGTCATATAAGTGCATATGTTTAGGTCTTCATAGAAGTACTATAAGTGCAATCGTGTAGGCATACATAATAATGTTTTTTTTTTCAATGTCTCTTAGCTGGAGTAATTGACATTATATACTTTTAATATGAACTTATCAATTTTCCGACTATTTTCTGACGGCAATTTACAATTATTCAATTGAGTAACTTATAATTATGCCAACATTCTTCAAGGAGAGGAGGGTGAGTAATCATCCCGAGAGCTGTATGTTTGTATGGTGGCTTCCCCATCTTCAAACGAGCTCCGAACCTCATCCTGATTCTTTATGCTAAAGGCCCATATAAACGCTCACCCGCCGACCGTGTGCCACTATCGGTCAGCATGAGGGACCAGTATACAATGTAAATAAATCAGTGCTTAACTCTTACCTGATGGCATAATCGGTAAATTTCATTTTTTTCAGGGATTGTTTCATCCCTTCAGTGGGTGGGGGTGTCATGGAATGATGAGGACGGTTGCTAGGGCCTGAGAATATTTTATTATTTGTGTTATTTTCCTACATAAATTATACATAGTGGAGTGTTAGCTCAGTGGTTAACGCCGGTGCCTTCCAATCATAAGGTCCCCGGTTCGAGCCACCCCAAGATTAATGTATGTCGTCCAGTTACAGAGCTGTTGACAAATAATCATTGACGTTAAATATGAATGAGAGGAAGCTGGTCACTTCAACCATATCGCCCAACTACCATTTCGCCCAACCAGCCTGGTCATTTCGCCCAACCAGCATATGGTCATTTCGCCCAACCTTGTTGGTCATTTCGCCCAACCTTGATTAAACATTATACTTCAAAATGATACGTTCGGAAATTGTTAACGTTACTAACGCGGGATACGAACCGAATATTAAGGAAAGTTGTAGTCGTGGAAACATTGATACAGTGGTTACATTGATTCAATACTTTAATATTACGGACGGGTTTTATATATAGGCCTATATATATATTTTTTTTCAATTTAGTAAGGAAACGTTCGGGAATTGTTAGTCGGTAGGATGGATGATCAGTGTTTTAGGGGTTGGGTTTGATAGGTTTTTATGGAGACCGATTCCCCTTTATTTGTATAATAATAAAACTTCCATTGTATGCGTAACCGCCTAAAGTAGTGTAATCCTTCCATTATACCCGAAATAACTGCTCAGACTCCGATCAATATCGAGCGGACCTCACTTTATTTACATACCACGAAGTAATATAACCCAAAATAAATCAAATTGAACTAGTGAAATAGAAAAAGTAATTATTCTGATTGAATATCAGTAAAAATATGGTTGGGCGAAATGACCAACAAGGTTGGGCGAAATGACCATATGCTGGTTGGGCGAAATGACCAGGCTGGTTGGGCGAAATGGCAGTTGGGCGAAATGGTTGTTGGGCGAAGTGACCAGAAAGCGAATGAGAGACTGACTCCGGTCAGCTTGCGGCTTTGATAAGCCAATGAAGCTTCTTCTCGAGTTCCTGCTTGCAGGGCAGGATCTAAAATACATACATGCATATCGTATATACAAAACGAATCATAGGAAAGTTGAAATGATTTTCAGGTGCTGAAGTACGTTAGAAAAAATGCAATGTTTTGAAAATCTTTACGCGAAAACTTCATCCTGATAGCATTTTGCATAGCGAAGATATGAACTTTTCCAATTTTGTGATGTATTGAAAATGCATCTGGAAATAGAAGAATGGCTGATGTCATCAGGGCAAGTCACCTGAAAACGTCATTTCCGTGATCCAGCCAAATTCTGTTGTGGCATATTTCCACCATACAATTTTGGTCTGCAATAGCTTTTGCGACATCGACGGAAAAAGGCAAAATACGAGACCTCCACTTTGTTGCACGATTTATCATAAAAATGCAAGGCCTTACGTTAAAGTCGCTCCGATCGCATTACGCGGTAAGAAAATATTACACCTCGCTATGACGATTATTTAATGATCTTAAATATTATTTGAGCTGAACTAAGCAATACTTATCAGTCGTAGAGGCTTAGACAAGGCCTTCGTGGAATTATCAGCCTACCGAACAAATTGAATTGTCGGATAGCCTAGCTTACTGATTAGCGCTCCCGACTGTATAATACATATGCTCAGTTCGTTCGTATAGGCCTAGGCCTAGCCTGGTACCGTTATTCTCCGCACACGGTACTTTCCGCTGACAAATTTGGTGTGCAGAAAGCACCGTCTTTGCTGCCGTCTTTGCTTTCCGCACACCAAATTTGTCAGTGGCAAACAACATTTTTGTCAGTGGAAAATACGGGTTGATTTTGAAGGAGCAGAAAGTCTTACAGTTACAGAACTAATTAGGGACATTGAAATGATTGAGGAGGATGGAGAAGGATAGAATTTGGCTGGAGCAGGATAGAGACTAGATTCTCAGGATAGGCCTAGCTTAGTGTTGGAAGAGGAATGATGATTTATTACAAGGGGCGGTGATTATTAATTTTAAATAAACAGCATCACCATATTTGGTGACCACATTTTAATACTTTACTTATTCCATGATAACGAGGGCCTTCTTTTGCCAGTTACCGCAATCTGTGACCGCCTTGTACTTCTTTAGTTAATCCCTCATTACATACACCCATGCTTCTATTAAACTATAAGCAGCTTAACTTCCTTGACAGTCACTCAGTCTAAACATCCTTCTCGACTTTCTTTGAAACTTTCCCATGTTATTTTCATTATCCTGGATTTGGTATCCTAAAATTGAAGAAAAACATATTGTACATACATGTATGTGAAAGAAAAAGTTGTTTTCTGCAAATAAAGATAATTTATATTTACTTAAAGTGCACGATTGATATCACAGGCACTATAATGTCAACAATAGGTCAGCAAACAAATAAAATATGAAATCAGCTTCAACTTAAATCTACAAAGCCTTAAGAGAAATGGCCATAAGTGCCTCAGTTAAAGAAGGAAACATCAATTTGTATATTGTTGAGACCTTTCTGTGGATTAGTTAACACATTTTGCCAAACAGTAAACTCGAACACAAGCAAAAATTAAGGGAACTCTTTCCTTGCTTCATGCAGTTTGACTCCTGACCTTTACAAGTATTGACCTTTTTTAGTTTTGGCAGAATTTGGTTAAACCATTGATGAAAGCACATAGCTGAAGGATAGAACTAAACCACTGAGCAAAATCAGCAAGATCCTCATTACCGCTCTCCTTTAAAAGAACATTATTGCCCTTACTGTCATAAATTTACCCTACATACCATCATAAAGGCTTTGATTTAAGAGTATGACTCACTTGCTTTTGAACATTCAATCATGAGGATTGAAATGACATTGGCCCAGGTGTAAAGCAACCATTTTTAGGCTAGCCATATTAGTAGTAGTAAGTTGAGTCTCGTCTATCCGACATGCTCGGTGATTAACGTCCCCATGTATGACGAGCAACCTTTTTGTTTTGTTATTCTCAAATTACTTTGAGAAAGACACTTTACATTCCTCATTTAATTCATGCATTAATGTTAACCTACATGTAGAAAGGACTTTTGACATAAACTTACATTTGTCTGGTGTTTTGTCACTTTATATCTCATCTTATATCGAGAATGAAACTTTTCACATTGTCACTTGCTTGAGTGTGGGCATTTCTGTTTAGCTCTCTTTACTTCAAATTTATGTGTTTTGTATGAGCTCTTCTTCATTCCTCATCTGCTAGTAGAGAGCAAAGCACAAGCTATCTTTTGCAGCCCTCTGCCACATCCTACCAGCATTCTGTTTTGATGTCCAGAGCTGAATATATTCCGCTTGCATAAAGCACAGCTGTGGGCATCCAATAAACAACATAAGCGTATGGATGAAATTTTGTGTCTTAATAAAATTAAAATACGTGGGTATTTTAATGGAAGATTTGGCAGCTTGTATTAGTTTGTAACAAAACAATGTGAGAATTGCACATGCAAAAGGTGAAAGAAAATGAAATAGCTTACAAATATTTGTTATTTGCAATTCATTCAGCACATAAAAGTGACCACAAATGACTTCTTTTACAGTTGGTGCCCTTGTTCGTGTGTGTTGGTGGAGGAGCATTGTTTGCCACTGCCTACGTTCTCAGGCTCACTCAAAATGCTGATGCTAGGTAAGTTAAATTGGAGATACAAATCCAACTATCGTCATTGATGTATGTCATAATATTACATTAATTAAGACATCTCTGATGACTTTCTAGTCTGCGGAGAACTGGCAGAATACCCAGGTCAGCGACTAATATATGGTCACCATTTGTAATTGGTAATAATAATTATGCTTCATTATTCTTGAAGTGGAGATTATGACCTTTTGAGACACTCATAGAATGAACTAGATAATACTGGACATAGATGATAAATGACCAAAAATCCCATTATGTGTATTAGGTTGCCATGTTGCCGTTATCATGTTAAGACAAAACTATTCCCCTTGTTGAAATGGACCAGTATATCTGATCAAGTTCATATTATCTTAAAGAGAGAGAGAGTGTTTTCATTATATTAGACAGTGTTTTCTTCACTTGCATGAACAAAAATAAATGTGATATTTAGTTTGTCTACCAACTGTTTAAACATTAAAGAAAAGTAAAGAATAATAATAATGGGTCGTCGTGTATAGCACAGAGTCCAAGCTCAAGTCTTGCTCAATCTTTATAGGTACTAAGTTATGGTGACCAATTAAACACACTTACAAGAAAGGAAAGTTTAATGCCACGCTTAAACTGTTTAAGAGAGTCCACTGATCTTACATAAACTGGAGGTGGGATTCACCAATGAGAAGCTGTGTATTGGAATCGTCATCACCATCTCCATGCGAGATTATAAGACCTAAAGCTGGAAAAGGCGATGTGGAGGAATGTGTCAAGTGCTTATCGTAGTACTGGTGAGGGTAGGTCAAACATATACAGTGTAAAAGTACCTCTTGGTAATATGTTGTATTTATTTCATTTCAGCTGGAACAGGAGCAAGAATCCACATCCATGGCAAATGATTAAAGATAACCAACAGACAAAGGTGAGTTGAACTGTTGCTTTCTCTTCACTGCTAAAGTGGTGCCATTGGTAGAAGATCTCTATATGGTAGAACCACAGTAACATTGTGGTATTGGCCCGAATTGGAAATAGCGTATTCTTGTTGGTTAAACATGGAAATATGTGCTACTTTCTTGGCAGACCCTCAAGCACAAACTACTACTTTAATGTTTACACAAACAGTTGGTCAAAGGTCATTTTACATCGGATAGTCCATATACTGTACATCAGGTTCTTTGGAACTCATCTTGTTGTATGGAGTGATTTGCAACCAAATGGAAGAATGATTTGGTCAACCTTGGTTTATGCAATTCAGTTTGTGAAGTAGCACAGTAAATCATAATGAAAAATACATCAGAGATCATCTTGAGCAGGTTATGATGAACACATGAAATTGGTTGTAGTACATACTGTAGACTTCTCTCTCTGTCGCTGTGCTGTCTCTGTAAGAGATCTGATTATCTGTACATGACTGTGTACCTCTGGAGGGATCAAAGGTTATAGCAGTGTATGATAATCTCATAATAAACTGAGCACTGTCCAAAACTGAAAACAAAGTGAGACTATCTCTGAAAGTATGGATGTCTTATAAGTCAAAATTCAGTTTAAAGGGATATTAAATATCAAAACTATTTTCTTGAGATGGGACTAAGTCACTTTTCATCTGCTGTTGCCATTAAGAACAGTGGGAATTTCTTTCTAGTGTTGGATATTGACCAACTTGTTCATGTTACATCTTTTGGAGTAATGTGACAAGAGACCATGGGTCATTCTACTCTAATATGTTTAGAAAGGGAAATGTCTTTCAAAGGAATGGATGGAAGTTGCTAACAACATTATCTCAAGTTAAGTTTGTATCTGTTACTAGTCCAGAAGTCTTTACAAAGTGTCTTCTGTAATGGCAGTGACCCATGATACTGGAGGTGATACAAGACACTTAGCAAGAATCATGTGAGCTACAATATTTATGATGTTCTAGTTTATTGTTTCTTACCACCTGACCCTTCCTCTCTGGATTATTTAATAGAAAATGGCCTTGCTGGCATGTACCACCATTATCCTTAAAGCAGCAATGTGTATTTACTTTCAAATTTCTTATACTTTAACCAAAACCTACTTAGTAGTACTCAAGAGTAGCTTGATTTTATTGTTGATCAGACATTCATGAAAACCAATGGAAAAGCCATTTCAGTTCCATATGTGAAATTAGAGGGAGGCTTTTGCTTATAGACACAAATGTAAATAATATAAAGCAATACATGATACCAAACAGAATAATTTGTCGCATACAACATCCCTGAGTGCCTCAAGTCATATCACTGTCAACACTGTTTGCTAATTCCTCTGCTACCTTCCACACTTCCCATTGTGACTCTGAAAACTTTATTGAGGTAATGGACAAAACAAACTCCTATGAATCTCCCTTAGGCTCTGTGTAGTTTCGCCCAAGCTACTGTCCTACTTCAGTTTAAATTTGTGATATGTATTGTTAAATTGTGATAAAATGGTATAAATTTCACTTCAGATCATATATTTTATTTCCTTTTCATTTACAGTTTATGGCCGTGAAAACTGACTACAAAGAATTGAAGCATCCAAGACCTGACTACTAGACAACGTAAAAATGTACATTGTTATGGAAAGTTTCTATGTTGAGGAGTGAATATTGTATTGAAGAGCCATTGAAGAGAACTCTGGATGTGGCCATGTCTATCCTATATCTTTCTTCATTATTATCCAGGGACTCCTGCTTTAACTTGAAAACATGAAAAAATATGTTCATTAAAATGGGGGTGATGATCTGTATCTTGGACATTTCAGTTCATCAAGTCTTCTAGCTCTGTATTAACCTTGTCAAACACAAACATATTAAAACGCACAAGTTGTTTTAACCTTGAAAAGTTCTGCATATGATCAACACTTTTCTACAAATGTTTTCTGCCAGTAAATCTTAACTCACTCTTAAAAACACAAAATGCACAAAAAGTACACTTTGTATTCTTAGAGATTGTTTTCAATCTAATGGCATGAGGGGGGGGGGGGTAGGGGGATGAAAGAAAGAACAGACAAACAAAGGAGATCTTTCTTCCATGGTTTTCATGGTAAGCAATGAATAATAGTGGTGATTGTGTATGGCATTAATGATGTACATGTAGCAATAAAGGTTCCTCCACTCACATTAAAACTTGTACGCTGTTGTATGTCCATCTTCAGATTTAATGGTTTTTGCACTATCACCTTTGTTGTATACAAGTTTATAACTGTAAACTATATTGATCCCCAATCAGATTGAAAGAAAATGAATAAAAGAAAGAAAAAAAAGAAGGATTGGCAGTGAGCAAGTCAAGTGATGTCAAGTTGTGACTTCTTGCCATTCACATGAACATTATTATTAATGTATCACATGAATTTACTTTGATTTTCAGTAAATTTACATGTAATCGGTTTGTAGTAAAAAATCTATGCTTGTTGTTGTCATAGATGCCTTTTGAAATGAATTGTTAGCTGAAATTGAATGTTGAGTTTGAACTGCAAATCGCAACAACATGGCTCCTAATTGGAAAAGATTAAACTCAGGAATTTATATCAGTGAGGAGATTACATGGGCTAAGAAATTACACCAGGATAGAAATTTCATGACCAATTTAACTCGTAAGAGATGTTAAAAATCTTGAGATTACCTGTTGGGTTTTCAAAACGAACAACACTAAGCTTAGACCTACAATTATATCCATAAGCCTTCTTTGCATATAAGAATCAGGACAATACAATAATATGAGGTGGTCCTACTACTGACATTGATGTGGCGCTACGGTAGTGATTGAGGTACTTTGTATATCTGTTGGAAGTTGTGGTAACTCAGTGGTAATCCCTGGAGCATTGAAGATGTTGGGTTAATGAGGTGGTCCTACTACAGACTCTTGATGTGGTGCTATGGTAGTGATTTAGGTACTTTTTATATTCGTTGGAAGTTGTGATAACTCAGTGGTAATCCCTGGAGCATTGAGGATGTTGGGTTAATGAGGTGGTCCTACTACTGACTCTTGATGTGGTGCTACGGTAGTGATTGAGGTACTTTGTATATCTGTTGGAAGTTGTGGTAACCCAGTGGTAATCCCTGGAGCATTGAGGATGTTGGGTTAATGAGATGGTCCTACTACTGATTCTTGATGTGGTGCTATGGTAGTGATTGCGGTACTGAACTGAGCAGTTTCTTTGTCAACTTGAGGAACTGGTTGTTGTTAAAGCAAAATCATCTATGGTATAGGCATGACTTGCAGTTGTGATACTATGGGTATCTTATGACATACGGGCCCTGGTTCAATGGACCGCCTATTGCCAAGGCTGTGAGATTTAAACATTTATGATTCAAATATTGCTATTGATTTAATTTATTAGAGGAAATTGAGAGACTTACACCAAAAGCCAACACTTCTCGTGTTATTCCGGTACCAGCTAATGTCTCCTTTCCAAACAAACAAACAAACGCTTTGTACGCAGACACCCTAACCAACTAGGCTATGGACGCTGTTGTATGTCCAGAGGTTCGAAACCAGTAAGGAAGGTCGTTATTTCACTGCAGGCCTCCACTGGGATTCGAACCAGGGCCTCCGTCCTCGTACGCGGACACCCTAACATATAACCCTAATATATATATATATATATATATTTTTATATATATATATATATATATATATATATTGATTCAAATTCTAGTGCATCTCTGTAGCTTAACTCATCTGAGAAACAAAAACCTTACGTAGGGTTTAAGAGAAAGACTTTTCCGTTTAAGTAGGCTAGACTTTCCTATTCAATTTGCACGATTACCTCGAAACGGATTTGGAGAGGTTGAACCGAAGATATCTCTGTATCCTAGAGCCCTGGAGCAAACCTTTCGGAAGTTGCAGCGTTTGTAGCAGGGGTGTAGCTAGATATCTTTTTTAAAGGGCCTCGTACTTCGATAGGGGGACAGGCAGGGTACTCCTCGAATCTATTTTACTGTTACAAAAATTATTCTAACATTGCTTCCTGGGGGGGGTGGTTGGGGGGGATGGTCACATTAATATTTGGGGCTATGCTTCTGGTTTATAGATATTTCGTGTTCTCTCGTAGCGAGTTTATGCCATAAAGGGGGAATGATAGAGGTGTTTCTGCGTACTTCCTAATCAAACACTAGTAACACACACAGGATTTCAAAGATGGGGAGACAAAATTTGAAATTCCACTGACGGAGTTAAGTATAGAGGCATGGACCTTTATATGGAACACAATGAAGGATTTTATAAAAGAATAAAAAACGCAGGAGTGGTCTACTTAATTCTTCCCGGACTGAATGCAAAAGAAATGCCAAGCTGGATGTTTACCCCAACTGAGGATAGAGGTGAGTCACGACACAGCTGTTCAATGATGAAGGCATCAAGCCCGTTTCTTTTCAAACAAGAATAAAGATTTTAATCTAAACATGACAACGTAGAAACACCAGTGGCGGCGGAACCGGGGGGGCTTGGGGGGGCTCAGCCCCCCCAATAAAAAAGTTGAGGGGGCAAATGCTTGATTAGCCCCCCCAATATTTACCAAGGCTCCGAAACGTACATCTGCCCATTTTTCAATGCATACTTGTCGATCTGTCCGATGCACACGTATACTCTATAGGTGTAATCATTTTAGTAATTGCTGGGGGACCCTCGGCCCGTCGCTTGGCTATAGAACATATTGTCACCCCAACCGCGTCTTCACGCCCCGTGAAAAGTGGAAGCAGTGAGTGTGAGTACCGGTAAGCGTAACACAACTTCGTCTTAGGCCAATCACTTGCCTCATTTCAGCCAGTTCTCCAACATCCCCTTACTTAGTGGCGGATCGAGCGTCCATATATACAGTCAGGGGCGGATGCCCCCCCCCCTCTGACGGACTCAAATGGACTGCTGGCGCCCTTTTCAGCTTTTCACTACTTTTTACTTATTCGCGATTTTTGACTATTTTATTGCGCTCTCATATACCTATTGACATGTGTCATATTCTGTTGGTGTATTTTCCGACAAAATGGCGACGACACCTATTTATTCTCCGTTTATCTGCAAATTAGCAAGGCCCCGGAAAGGGTCATTTCCTGCAATCTCGAGAGTATCTTTACTCTAAAATTTTCTGTACGCTCCGCGCCAACCTGTGGTGGCGCTCCGCTTAGATAGTGTCGAAAGCGCCCCTACAGACCATTCTTGCCCCCCCCCCGACAATACCCCTAGCCCCGCTACTGCCCTTACTACACTCAAAAACGTCTTTGCGAGTACACTACGAGTAATAGCTACTCTGTTAAAACACCATCGAATATACAAATTACAATGTTTTTACAGACTTTACGTGCAATCTGAGAAATTGCAGGCTTGAGACCCATATTTTAGGGTCAGGTATTCGCAGCATAAAACACTCGGGAAGTGCCGTTTCCGGCCATCTGGGGGTTTGAAAAAAACCCAAAATTTTCTTGTAAGCTCCGCGCCAACCGATGGTGGCGCTCCGCTTAGATAGTCTCCACACATTAGCCCCCCCAATAATTTTTCCGTTCCGCCGCGCCTGAGAAACACTGATGGTTTTTGCATATATTTTGCTTCATATATTGGTAATGTTGTTACTAGGGATATACCACTTGCCTTTACAATAATAAAGAAGGTCGCGGAGCCTGCGGAGGGGTGGAATGGTATATGATTTACCTGGTAGTTATTGAGGCAGTATATCGTAGACTATATTGACAAAATGGCGGCCTTATGGCAAAACTTATGAAAGACTCAAGCGGAACACGATTTCACGAAGATATTAGTGAGATGAAGCAGGGCGGAACGGGCGGTTGTTGGGGGGGGGGGGCGGCAGGATGGTAGGCCTAACTAAATAATTGCTTATTTGACGTACTCCACAATTGTTTTTTGTTGCTAGGAACTCGCTTTCTTAAGTTTGATTTATTTGATTTTAATTTCTTTCTTAATATTTCACTTCTAAGTTTCCAATTTATCATTTTCCCTTTGAAATGAATACTTACTGAAACTGAATAATCAATAATCAAAACATTTATCAACATTTCTTATTACTGATTTAGAGATAGAGGAAACACTGTCAGACGGCTACACGTTGTACACATTTCTGCATAATATAGTAACAAAATATAGTTCTCAATCTCTGCATCTATAATAACAACATATAGTTCTCAATCTCTGCATCTATAATAACAACATATAGTTCTCAATCTCTGCATCTATAATAACAACATATAGTTCTCAATCTCTGCATCTATAATAACAACATATAGTTCTCAATCTCTGCATCTATAATAACAACATATAGTTCTCAATCTCTGCATCTATAATAACAACATATAGTTCTCAATCTCTGCATCTATAATAACAACATATAGTTCTCAATCTCTGCATCTATAATAACAACATATAGTTCTCACTCTGATTGATTTGACATTGATTTAAGATCCCTTTGTAATTCATGAAATGACGTCAGAAAGGGGACTTAGAAAAAACAACTCTAAGCAATTACTCATGAAATACTATCCGTAATTGATTCGTCATTTATAGAAGGCAACTGCAATAAAGAGATACGCCCACGGTGAGGGCGCCTCGGGCATTAGCCGGTATGATACCGCCCATGGTGTTGGGGGGGGGGGTGGAATAAGCCATAGCCGTATGATATTCATCACTATATAGTACATCAGTTTATTTACTCGCCATCAAAATGTTAGGAAAAGTTTCTGCAAATAAATACATTAGTATACGAAAAACAAGTTATAATATCACAAAAAGAAATACACTCTTATATAGTAAAATACCCTGAAATGGAAACCATGCGAAAAGAGATTATATACATATTGTCGGGTATCACGGGTGAGGCGATAATAGAAACGAAAAACTACAGGAAATTAGTCTAGTGGTGTACAACATATTTGTTTTACTTAGACTATAAAGATACCATGGAATATGGATTTGTGTGCAAATATAGAAACACATAACAAGATGACATGTCACAGGTGGTTGCCCCTTTTGTGTGAAATTGTAACTTTCAGTTAAACCACCACAACAGAGAAAATGTCAATTGAAAAAAAATATATTAAAGCTCCTAAAATATCAACATAACAGTGAAGTTTAACCATATCACTATGACGGTAACCGGTAAACAATTTACAGCAAAATGAGAGCAACATTCGGGAGGGGGAATGCATGCAAGAAATGCAAGCCGGAGTGCAAAGCCATGTCGACGTGGGGTCCAGGGCCACTGTAGGGGGGGGGGGGAGTGAAGGCAGAAAAGCCTTCTGAAGCTTTGTGTTTTTGAACATTTCAAGAACTTAAATCAGATTCATACTAGCAGAGTCCATATAAGCAAAAACGTTGTTTATCTTCCTACCTATTTTATTGTTGTATGATATGACAAATTTTATATGGGGACACTCCCTGGCTTGGTGAAGGACAACGACCTTCAAACCCTCAACATCTATGGAGGCTGTCTGAATAGAGTGAGAAATAACAACGTACCTTAATGAAATGCTCAAGCAATACAAAAATAGACCGGAGCCAAATTAGAGGACGATAAACCTCCTTCTACACTCACGGCTTGAACAAAATGACATCGACCCAACAGAGGCAACAGAAGCATGGTGCGCTACTAGATAGTTCCAAGATTACAGGGGCGTATCCAGGGGGGGGGGCGCAACAGGCGCGCGCCACCCCTATTGGCCGTCACCAAAAAAAAAAGATTAGCAAAAAAAATTATGACGACTTTTATGTGAGATGTCGGTGATCGCTCAACCCCCCCCCCCCCTCCCGTATGCTTTATTTTTTGTTTGCCAAAAAAAGGTTCTGGCGAAGTTCGGCGGCATAATAGTTTTAGAAACATAGATGGTAATTGTGTTTGTATTATCACTATAAACACTAAGTGACATGCCAGCCATACTAAATTGTGCATTTTGTGTCCATATTTACTGGAAATGTTGCTTATTATTAAGGTCGAAAAATGGATCACATATGGCCATGGGCGGCGATCCTGGGGGGAAGGGGGGGATATATCCCCCCATGAAAATGGGTGGAGGGGATGTAATACACCATATCCCCCCACCAAATGCCAGGGATAAGAATATTTTCATGCCTACATTTATGCATCATCGTTAATGTACGGCTCTTTTTTTAGCTTCATTTCTCGCCTACCATAAACGCAGTGCGATCTTTTCAAATAAAGCGTCTTTACAAAGCAAGAATAGTTGACTGTAGGCTTCATTGGCCCTATAACAACAAAATGTATTATTGCGCCCACGGTATTGATATAGTACATATATGCACCCTCATAGTATTCATATAGGCCCTATAGTAGGCCTACACACGTACATGTTCCCTCGAACAGCTGAGAATCTCATGTTACCAGGGTAATGCTTAATACACGTTTCACCTGGATGCCCTAGCAATCGGTACCTAGGAATGTAACTATGTGTTATTGTGTATTGCATGTGTATAGGCCTATAATAGCCTGCATGAGGCCATTTTCTTCATCGAATAATATAAAAGAGCTCTCGAACATTCTAACGTTGCGCCTGAAACAAGATTGACAGGGGCAATTTTCCCAAAATAACATCCGAAATTAAAAAAAAAAAGTATTTTGGATCCTGATTATGAGATATTTCGGACATGACATCCCTATTTTAAAGTTGGGTATATGCCGCTTGGAAACCTCGGGAAGTGCCGTTTCCGGCCATCTAGAGGGTTTGTTAATCCCAAAATTTTCTTGTACGCTTCGCGCCAACTCATGGTGGCGCTACGCTTAGATAGTCAACAAGGTCATTCCCCCCCCCCCCCCCACTCGGAAGTACGGATCGCCGCCCATGCATATGGCACCATTTTGCATTTCAGCCCTTCTTCGAAAGCAAAAATTGTCCACCCCCTCCCCTTAGACCCATCCCCCAGGACGGCGATCATTCATGCCTGACGCCCCCCCCCCCCTATTGGAAAATCCTGGATACGCCCCTGAGATTATTACTCAAAATTTCCCCCTATATCTGGCTGTTTCATAAGAACCTTACTATCCAAACAAACCAGTGTGCTTTACAGCATCTCTGATGACTTCTTGAGGTAATTGAGGAAAGTATTTCTTATACAAGTGCAACAGTTCCTCTAAAGTTTCTATCTCCTTTTTGTCTACTTTCCTGTCTTCAGTTTCCGTAATAAGTTGTGTTCCCTTAATTGCGACCAGCTTACAATTTTCATAAAGTACTGCACGAGGTGCCACTAGGAAAATGTTGTCTTCTTTAACTGTGTAATGTGCAGTCATTGAAGATTCAAAATATCTGATGTCACAAGGTGTGAAAGCTTCGATATCTATAAATTTAAACCATCCATCTGGTGACAGCTGTGAAGTAACAATTGACCAAGGCGTTTGTCTTGGTTCGTGATACCAGATGATGGAATTTTCTCTCTTTACAAACTTATGACGGAGGAAGCCAGAGATGTATACAGGTGATTCATCATCAAAGTCGAGAGGAAAAGCTTGGAACGTTGGATAACCACAACCAACCTCGACCAAATCTTTACTGCCGGCACCTCGCAGGTTTAAAACAATGACTGTCACGTGATCGTTGAACCGGAAACCACATGCTGAAACATAAACTACTTCATAGCCAAGAGATTCCAAAAGGACTTTCATAAATACATTCAAGCTGTAGCAAAGACCGCCATATTTGGCAAAGAGGCTCTGCTGGATCTCAGACCAACTTGGAAGGTGCCGACGTTCATCATCTAAAGAACACGCCACAACACTTTGATATGGTATGATTTGTTGAAAATGCTTAATGATGCCATTCAGAAGAGGAAGTGTAGGCTTTAGATCTTCAGAGGACACTGTTGGCATCCCAAGAGTCCCGGATAGAAATTCAACTGCCTCGTGACGTGACAATGACATCTTGGACCAGTGACCTGTATGTATAGATACAAAACAATGAAAGGACATTGTCAGGCATTATGATCTAATTGTGAAATTAAGTGCCCTGATGGGTAGTTGGAGCCGACTACCTATAAACATTGCATTCGTTCTCATGAAATGTTGACTATTTTCTTGAGTACATTCAAATTTCAGTACTGCTCAGTGCAACTTCAACTGCGAAATCGCTTAGTGATTCCTTGCAGCATTTCCATATGCGGATTAACAGTAAAACCGCAGATATCAAGAATTGACCATTGCTGAATGTGTGTGATCAGCTGGGTTCTTCCACTAATGTGGACCTTTTGACATGGTTTTCATACCTTGACCTCTGGTAATGTCAGATGACTGTTGACCTCTACAAGACTTTTGAATGCTTGTAATTAATAGAGTGGATACCAAAACCAAAGCTTTGGAATTCATCTAAGCTTTACTTTAGGAATTACAGTATTTTTAGAGTATGCAGATCTCTGGTGACCTCAAATGACCGTTTATGTCTACAACTTTTGACAGGCTTCCCGTACTTACTAAAGTATAGATACCCCAAATAAGTTGAATTTCATCCAAGCTTTACTTATTAAGTTATCGGGCTTATAAGACCTCTGGTGACCTCATATGACCTTTGACCTCTATAATAAGTAAAAGTATTCCTGTACTTAATATATAGATGGATTCCATCCCCACTATGAAGTTCATGAACATTGCTTCTCTGGTTGTCACGGAGCTTCACTAAGAAAATGGCTAACTTCTATTTACCTGCCTCCTTCTCTGGCCATGACTTAACCAATACGTAAATTGTTACTAGGAAACGATTCCGGACTAATGATTATGATAATTCTCATCCCAAGCAGAAACCTAAAATCGAACCAGGAGAAAAGGTCTTATAGTCTCTGGAATCCCAGTTGAAATTATTCAAAACCCTATCGCCTTGGCCAAACTCATGAAGAGAGCCAACCTAACACCCCAATTGCCTCAATCAGAATTCCAATGTAGAAATTACTCCAGGAAATCCAGAATCAACCAACTCACTAATGAAACATTGGCCTCAAGATACTAAAACTAGGCAAACCATCTCCAAAACTGCCAAAACAGTTGCTTCCAAACTACTACTCTGCTGTTGTCTGTCGTATCAATCCCAGTTTTAGTGATAGTGGATTAAAGTAGAACTAACTGACCAGGGTTACTAGTCAAATTATGTCCAAAGACTACTAAGTAAGGTGGAAAAGAAACATGGAAGGTAACAGTCAGCTTCTCTGTTGCAGAAGAGAGAGATGACGTCATCAAACATAGCCAACCCTATAGGACTCTCAAAACATAAAATTGAACCATGTAAAGAAACCCCATCATTAATCCATGCTATAAATGTCAAGGTTTTGTGCATACTTTCAACAACTATAAGAATGATACATCCACCGACCCAGTATAATCCTCTTGATTCTCAACCTATGATTCTCACCTATGATTCTCAATCTTATCTTTAGTGATTTCTTCCAACAAATTTTAATACAATCAAAGTACAGAATCAACAAACGTAGTGACGGACTATGCAATAGAAACATACTGGTACATTAAATGTTAGCTGATTGTATGTATTCAGTCTTGACCTAACATTACTAGTAGTAGTAGTAGTAGTAAGATGAGTCTCGTCTATCCGACATGCTCAGTGATTAACCTCCGCCACGTATCACGATCTTGCCCAAGGTTTATTGCTTCTTCGAAATTGTTAATAATATTAATGTCCTTGAATTGCGATTTTATTTTTCCAAGCAATGTAGTCACGGGCCTTCCAACTGGTTTAGCAGTATGTCTCAGTGCTTCTCTTAAAGGAACCTTTGCTGGAGCGTCCTCTTGAAGTCTTGCTACATGACCGAAAAATCTCAATCATGTAGCAAGACTTCAACATTACTAGTTCAGTACAATAATTGATGCAACTTGGACGCACTCAACAAAAGATACAATATGAACGCACTGCGTCAACAACGAAAAAAACGCACTGTGTCAATAACGCAAACGAACGCACTGCGTCAATAAAGCGAAATGAACGCGTCGATAGAGCGAAACGAACACAATGTTTCAATAACACAAAATGAGCGCACTGCGTAAATAACGCGAAACGAACGCGTCAATAAAGCGAATCGAACGCACTATGTCGATAAAGCGAAATGAACACACTGCGTCAGTAAACAAAACGAACGCACTGCGTCAGTACCGCAAAACGAACGCACTGCATCAGTACCGCAAAACGAACGCACTGCGTCAATAACGCGAAACGAACGCACTACGTCAATAACGCGAAACGAACGCACTACTTCGATAAAACGAAATGAACACAGTGCGTCAGTACGCACAACGAACACACTACGTCAGTACCGCAAAACGAACGGACTGCGTCAATAACACGAAACAAACGCACTCCGTCAGTACCCCAAAACGAACGCACTGCATCAATAACGCGAAACGAATGCACTACCTCAATAACGCGAAACGAACGCACTACTTCGATAAAATGAAATGAACACAGTGCGTCAGTACGCACAACGAACACACTACGTCAGTACCGCAAAACGAACGGACTGCGTCAATAACGCGAAACGAACGCACTGCGCCAATGACACTACAGTATCTAACGAGTCTAACTTTTGGAATACAATCACTCAGGCTACTTTATAAGGATTAATCCTCTACTAAAGAGAACGCACTTTCCCCAATCTTCAGACTTATTTCTAGGAAAAGTTACACAAAGAAAACAATGCTATACATAGGCTGTGTACAGTTACGTCAGCCTAGTCCTCGGATCCCTTACGTTAAATCTTTGATTGACGTAAATTCGTCACAAAGATTCAAACATGTCCAAACATTCGTTTAATTATCTTGTAAATTATTTCTCATATCATAATGAAATGCTAAGGAAAGGGGAAAGTGGCTGTCACACCAATAATAACCACGGGCTTATTTATGTCATGTCTAATTAGTACTCTTAAACTTAGATAAACATTACGATAGTCACGTTAAAAACGTTTCACAATGATTTAAATATGATTTTCAAAGGACTTACCGAAAATGCGCCGATGGTGATCTTACGGAGACTCTCTGTTACAATGCAATATTTAAGTTGACTCCTTCAGATCTACACGTATTAGCTCTTACGTTATACATAGGTAAATATAACGGGGTTGGTTGTGTTGTAGAACAAATGATTTGATTGGTTGTACCTCGCGAATCACGCGAGCGTTAAATAATAGCAAACAGCTAGACTAAGTCCACGTGATTTCTATCTATTTTGTCTATTTTAATCTATTTTGGACGTCCGCCGAATCTGAGAAAAGATATAAAATATTTATGCATTCGAGTTGCTTGCAAGGAAAGCCACCAGCAACAAAACTTCAAACGTAGGCAATACAGAGTGAATTTACGTTACAATATTAATTCGTCCGTTCTTTCAATACCTATATAGTATGAAGGTATAGGTTGGAGTTCATTAGACGGATTACACAGTTTGTTATGAAAGTACCGAAGTTAACAGTTGCGAGAGATCTGGTATTACTACTCTGGGTGATACCCACTTGGCCTTGGAAAGTGTTAAAAAACAATTCAATTGGAAAGCTTAGTGCAGAAATTGTTCAACAGTGGAGAAAGTGCTACTAAAATATTGAAATGAGAAATCCCAACATACCCATATGACGTTAATTTTGTTAAACCATCTACGTGACATCCTTTAACATTCCACGCAGCCTTCTCACTTTCTTGAAAATTAAATGACAAAATAAGGAAATTCCATGACCATGTGCAGGAGACCTGGCCTGCACTTTTGGTCTGAACAAGTTTTTAGAAATAAGAAACAAAACGTCTACAATATGAGTGCATTCTTCTTACACACACGGCCTACTATGGTCAAGAGCAGATATTTAAAGGAGACATGCAAACTAATTGAATTAGTTATGCGAAATAAAATCCCATTGAAGCAGATCAGAATGTGGCTTAATTTCAGTGATAAGTGAAAACAATTCACATCTTTAATTGCTTTTGGGAATTATTGCTTCACCAAAACAGAGGTAACTTGTCAACATTTCAATGTACATTTATCACATGGCTACATATGCCAGGCTTCTATGGCAAAATAAGATACGCCATAGCCTTACACTCTAAATACTCAAATTTTCTATGCTGCTATATGAAGGTCTACATTGGTGTTAAATTGCTATGCTCTTCTATTTACAAGCCACATAGCAAAAACTTGCTTACATACATTATTACATACATATGGTTATTGTTGCTTCTGGCACTTTTAAGAACAAACAGACGGAGTAAAACTGGCTCAATATGACGTATACCATCCTCAAAGTGAGAGGTGAATTTAGGTCTGTTAAGATTTCTTCTGTTATCTACATATGTGCCATATTGTCTATGGAGTTACCAGTTTCTGAGTCTGCAAGAATGCTTCCTTCTTGATATTAGGCGGAACCTGTTTGGGTGGATTCTTCACAGGTGAATAGTTCTGTCTTGCCCCACTCGCAACATAAGAAAAGCTTTTCCACATAAGTTGACATTTTTCAGTAAATTGTTTAGATAACAAGATAATATCTTATCCAAAATCAGAAAAATGTTGGATTGACCAGTTGCTTTAACTGGGCAATTGAACAATTTTCTGCAAAATGTCTAATTGACAACTTATACGATAAGACATTTTTCAGTAAATTGTTTAGATAACCAGTGGCGTCGCCAAGGGGGGGGGGGCAGGGGGGGGGGCACGTGCCCCCCTGGAAAACCTAGTGCCCCCCGAGTGCCCCCCATCTGAGATTTGGGTTGGTAAAAAAATATATATTTATTTTGTTATATTCAACTCCCATCATCTGAGTTGGTTTTTCTTAAGGACAAAGAAGCACAGAAATTCGTATTTTCTTCAAATGAGCTGCGAAAATATGAAAAAGTTTTTCCTTGAACGTCGGGTATCGACGTCGTAACCCGCGCCATCACAACAGGTGTCGATATTTACATTGAATGTGTCAGTGCTCACGCCATACCAGCGGATATACACGTCCGCTTCGCGAGCTACATAACTGTGAGAAGGGAGGGTACTGCAATATGTTGCCTTGGTCTGAGGTTGACAGGTTAGGAGCTGACGAAATGTGAGAATGTGAGGGTCCGCAGGCACCATACTTGCCTATATTTGTGGACCCATATATTAACCCTGTTGTGTAGGGGCTGCAGAGGTCATTTGAGGTCAGATGCTTGTAGGAACAAATGGCGAATGTTCACACCTGCATTCTGAGCCATACTCGATGTGTGATCAAACTTTGGATGGCATGGTGAGATCCCTGATAGGAGCCAATAACGATGCTGGAACCTGTTACATCTTAATAGATAATGGGCGAAAACGAGGACAAGAAAGGAGTCGGGGGTCATGCACACATTAATTCAACAAATGTAGGTTCTATTGATAGGGTTAGGCATAATATCGACAGCATGTCGTTCATATCCTCTGCAAAATTCTGTGCCTTGTTAAAATCATTACCTCAAAAATAGCAATTTCTGGAGATATCTTCAGATCGAATTTAGCATCAAATGTGGCAGCATTTTGCATCCAGCCCATCCTCCGTATGCGTAAATTTTCCAAAGGGGGAGGGGGCAGTGGCGGCGGAACCGGGGGGCTTGGGGGATCAGCCCTCCCCCCCCCCCCCTCAATGAAAAAGTTGAGGGGGCAAATGCATGATAAGCCCCTCAATATTTACCAAGGCTCCGAAACGTGCATCTGCCCATTTTTCAATGCATACTTGTCGATCTGTCCGATGCACATGTATACTATATAGGTGTGATAATTTTAGTAAATGCTGGGGGCACGTCCCCTGGCTATAGACCACATTATCACCCCAACCGCGTCTTCACGCCCCGTGAAAAGTGGAAACAGTGAGTGTGAGTACCGGTAAGCGCAACACAACTTCGTCTTAGGCCAATGGCTTGCTTCATTTCAGCCAGTTCTCCAACATCCCCTTACTACACTCAAAAACGTCTTTGCGAGTACACTACGAGTAATAGCGCTACTCTCTTAAAACACCATCGAATATACAAATTACAATGTTTTTACAGACTTTTACGTGCAATCTGAGAAATTGCAGGCTTGAGACCCATATTTTAGGGCTAGGTATTCGCAGCATAAAACACTCGGGAAGTGCCGTTTCCGGCCATCTGGGGGTTTGAAAAACCCAAAATTTTCTTGTACGCTCCGCGCCAACCGATGGTGGCGCTCCGCTTAGATAGTACACATTAGCCCCCCCCCCAATAATTTTCCCGTTCCGCCGCGCCTGGAAGGGAACCCCCTCCCCTTAGACCCCTCCAGGACGGTGATCCGTATCCACCTAAGTGCCCCCCATCAAATGCTGGTGCCCCCCCTGTGCCCCCCAGACTGAAAAGTCTGGTAACGCCACTGTAGATAACAAGATAATATCTTATCCAAAATCAGAAAAATGTTGGATTGATCAGTTGCTTTAACTGGGCAATTCAACATTTTTCTGCAAAATGTTCAATTGTTGGCTTCATTCCAACTGAGCAATTGAACAATTTTCTGCAAAATGTCTTATCGTATCTCGCCTATTCAACATTTTTTCTGAAAAATGTTCAATTGTTCACTTCATTCCAACTGATTAATTGAACAATTTTCTACAAAATGTTTTGCTTGGGCTTGAAGGAATAAACTTGCTACGTGACGGGGTCATTTATTGCTTAACACGAAGCTTCGAGACATCATCTACACGTAATCGACACAAGAAATAGATCACTTAATCACTGCAATTGCCTATAGACGATGCGTAATAGTTATACTATTGACAGTGAAAACATGTAAAGAATTTAGTATTTAGAATGCAACAGATTCAAATGCAAATCGAAATATTTTCTACGCAGAAAACAAGAAAAGGACAAAAAGGGTTGGCGGGGAATCGAACCCGGGACCTCGAGCACACAAAACGAGAACCGTACCTCTAAGCAAACAGGCCGCTTGTACATAATTGCTAATCTGTTAGCCCAGCCTTCATAGCTTCGAAACGTTGGCCTCCAGTCAGTCGGTAGTAGCTATGGGTATACCTTCGTTACGAGAAATAGATTACGTAATCACAGCAGTTGCCTATAGTCGATCGGTAATAGCTATTTATTAGAGTGTGAATGGTTACCCTAGTGTATCTTTTTTCAACTCATTATAGACATTTACTAATCATCCCTGAAATCAGCGTCTAAAGTCGTCTCTAATAGGCGTAATCTAAACAACTATGCTACATTTTGAGAAAGGCTGGATCTCGAGCGAGGTACAATTATTAGGTTAGTGATTGGTTGTAAAACAGCCCATGTTTGATTTTGCAGAGCTATCGAGCGATGTATATATACATATATAACTATATATATAACTATATATATAACTATATCATAACCCTAATATGCTTATGCCAAGTGTTGCCTAACGTTAGATATAACTTACTGCTAATAATATATCTATGAAAGTCATACTTTTGTTCGAATAGGCTATCAATTAACTCTTGTACAAATTGTTCCGATCCACACACATGGAATTCTACCTAGAAAAATAACAAAGACAATATACCTTCGGTAGATAATATTTGGTAGGCCAGTATATGCGTTTTTTATATTCACTCTCTATGCTGCAGTGTAGTCAGATCAAATGGATATGCTCCATTTAGTCCCGCAAACAAGAACCACCGTACGTACGTATGAAGGCTAAGTACGTAGTACTTACTACATTGTTTACCGCTGCTGTATGGGCTTTGGCAGTATGTCACGATCCACACCCATTGAATTCTGCATTGATATATAACCATCAATATAAAACAAAGAAATAGTTGGTAGGCCTATATATAACTTCGTTATATTTCAGTCTGTATGCTTTCGCAGGGTTGTAGCTTGGATTTTGCAGGTAGCTGTTGAATTTTCTGGAGTGGCGGTTGCCTGAGAATTTCGCGTCCAGGGGAATATAAGGGTATACATATATATATATATATATATATATATATATATATATATATATATATATAAATGAAAATCGTAATGAGTTGGAAAATCAAAAACAGTGAAAAAACTTTCAGCCTCCACCGGGATTCGAACCACTGGCCTCCCGCTTTGTACGCGGACACCCTAACCAACTAGGCTATGGACGCTGATTGTATGTCCAGAGGTTCGAAACCGGTGAGGAAGGTCGTAATTCCACTGTAGGCGTTTGTCACCTGTATCGAACAATACTAGTTCTGTTTTTGGTGACATATTTTGCCTTACTCTAGAGATCAAACATGATGCTAACCAACTCGAAAATCATTTGTGAATCCTAAAGCCGGATCTCGAAAGAGATACTATAAACATACTATATATATATATATATATAAATATATATATATATAAATGAAAATCGTAATGAGTTGGAAAATCAAGAACAGTGAAAAAACTTTCAGCCTCCACCGGGATTCGAACCACGGGCCTCCCGCTCTGTACGCGGACACCCTAACCACTAGGCTATGGACGCTGATTGTATGTCCAGAGGTTCGAAACCGGTAAGGAAGATCGTAATTCCACTGTAGGCGTTTGTCACCTGTATCGAACAATACTAGTTCTGTTTTTGAAGACATATTTTGCCTTACTCTAGAGATCAAACATATATATATCAAACATATATATATATATATATATATATATATATATATATATATATATATATATATATATATACTATTTACTGAATTTTGTACCGGTCGATCAGCGCGAGTGCCGGGCGGTATTAGAACTTTTTACTTGGAGTATCGGTCGGCAAACGTAGTGCAGGCCAAGTTCGACCGGCGTAGCTACAACACTGTGCTGTATAGTCAGATCAAATGGATTTGCTCCATATAGTCCCCGATCAAACCACGGTATGGACGTATGCAGGCTAAACACTTACTACAATGCTTAACCACTCATGCGTGAGTGCGATGGGACAGGGTGACACTCGCTTGTTCTAGCTGTGCCGAGCACAGTAGCTTTAGGTTAACGACGATGAAGTTATAACATACGATGATGATACTAAAACATCGATGATGATGTTAGGGATACGATGATGATGTTAAAACATACGATGATGATGTTAAAACATACGATGTTGATGTTATAACATACGATGATGATACTAAAACATCGATGATGATGTTAGGGGTTACGATAAGGTGACCATATTTGCCTGACTGGAAGCAGGGCCAATTATTGCGGGACTGATATGGGGGAGGGGTTAATTAAGGGGAGGGGGTGTCCCCCTCCCCTTTGGAAAATTTTCAAGTGCCTAATGTGCTTAGATGTAAAATGGTGATACTTAGAAGCACTTTTTAAATCAATTTTATTTTCAAAAATGTAGCTTTGTCTTAGATTAAATTTACTTACTTTACGAAAGAGTGCTAGGCTAGTTCGATCTAGCATATATTCCACTTTACACTGGCCCACCTGAAATACTGGTTAGTTCCGTTCTGCGACTGCACACTTGACTAAAATTTTGTTTTTAAATTATTTTACTAATCATATGGGATATTTTCGAAATTCCTGACCATTTTGACGAATCGGGGACATTTTCGGGGACACTTGTTCATCGGGGACAGCAAACTGTAATCGGGGACTGTCCCCGAAAATCGGGGACGTCTGGTCACCTTAGGTTACGATGATGATGCTAAAACATACGATGACGATGCTAAAACATCGAAGAAGAAGATGATGATGATGATGATGATGATGATGATGATGATGATGATGATGATGATGATGATGATGATGATGATGATGATGATGATGATGATGATGATGATGATGATGATGATGATGATGATGATGATGATGATGATGATGATGATGATGATGATGATGATGATGATGATGGTGATGATGATGGTGATGATGATGATGATGATGATGATGATGATGATGATGATGATGATGATGATGATGATGATGATGATGATGATGATGATGATGATGTTAAATCATACGATGGTGATATTAAAACATGCGATGGTGATATTAAAACATTTGATGTTGATATTAAAACATACGATAATGATGTTAAAATATACAATGTTGCTATTAAAACATCGATGATGATGCTAGAACTTACGATGATGATGTTTAAGCATACGATGTTGATGTTAAAACATATATACGATGGTGATATTAAAATATCGACGATGATGTTAAACATGCGATTATGTTATAAGATACGATGATTATGGTTAAAACATATCATGATCTCATTATACATCTGCTCTACAATCGATTAACCCCTTCTCTTTCTTCTTGTTGTTCTTCTTCCTTTGTCTCTATCTCATTCTCTCTTATACGCTAGGCATGGATCTTTGATCAGAGATACCTGCTTTAATTCTCATCTCCCTAAGAAACTTCAGTACCAGAGTCAGTTTATAGCGTGAAGTGACAATGCCGTATTATATTTACAGAACTGTGTGATTGCACAGACCTTTGTATGCACGTGCTGAGCCGGCGGAACAAGTGAATCTCACTCAACATGACCGTTTGGAAGTACACGCAATTCGACTTTCTTTCCGACAGTGGCAGTTACTCTGCTGCTAGTACTGCTACGAAGACACTAGTACCAGTTCTGCGACAGAGGGGCAAGCCTGGTGCTCTTGTGCCTAAATTTGTACGTTCTCTTTCTCTGGAAAACCATTTCCCGTCAGGAATAACATAATATCCTTTTCCCTACCCTGCTCCTTCCTCCCCTCTCCTGTTTACACAACCAAATGCTTGACACTCAGAAACTTTGTATCAACTTCCGAACAATCTCTGACAGCAGGTGTACAATTCATATGCAGAGAGGGGAATTAACTAACGATGTGGCTCGCTGACGTCAGTTTTGAAGCGCCCTCGTTTTTTAAATTAAAAACATGGCCACCAACACAGTAGTTTGGAAAAAATAGTTAGAAAATTCTTGGTAATTCGAGGAAAGGTAGTTTTGACTATACAGTTATTTCATCAGAGGCTGTAAGAATATTAGTCTCTACTATGAGGTCACTGCAAAACCCGAGGGTTTATTTCTATACGTATATGACAAGCAATATAAATATTGCTCACTATGAACCGTGTTTATTAAACGATAAACCAGGTTAATCGACCGAGATTCCCGGTTTTTTAGTGATAAACGGAATATAATATAAAGGGAGGTACTTCGCAAATCCCATATACATATAATGAGCAAGCCTTGCCAATTTTCTGCTTTTATCAACGCGTAGCCAGGGGGGGGGGGTGCGAAGGGGGCAGCCGCCCCCCTTGAGCAAATTTTTTAATTTTTTTTTAATGTTTTTATGATATCGCTAGTATTTTCAAAAGAAAAATACTAAGATGCAACTAACAAGGCCTGGGAAGTGCCATTTCCTGCGATCTGGGAGGCATTTTCAGCCAAAATTTTCTTGTACGCTTCGGGCCAATTTGGTGGCGCTACGCTTAGATAGTTTGCAGAGCCGTATATAGAGACGGCTCTGATAGTTTGCAATTCCGAGTCTACAGTTTCGCCCCTCCCTTGGCAAATTCCTGGCTACGCGCCTGGGAACAGGTAACATAAATTTCTCCTCCTACCCTATGCATTATATACGTGACTTAAGTGTTCCTACTCCTACAATATACCATACAGGTTTAGGTCATTATATATGCTTGTACAATATGTAAGGTATGCGACACGGTTAGATATTACCAACGGATGATAAAGTGCAAATAAAACGTATCAGTGCAGCACGCTTGATACACAAAATATTTGATTGGATTCATGCTGGTGGGGTAGGCGCTATATCCACTTTATTACCAGCACACTTTCTCATATTTTGTTGAATCTCTTTATTCTGTTTTGTGTTTCGTTTGTAGTCAAGGTCATTAGTTTGCCATAGCAAACCATAGTGCACTACTGCACTTCCTTTCACAAGTTTTGTTTCATATCTCCTTCTATGTCATATGTCATACTTATGTTGTGATAAAACAAAAATAAAAATAAATGAAATAAAATAGCGCAACAGCCCTCAATGTATTTTGGTGTACATATTAGGTGCAGTTTAAATCCAAAAAAATTATGGAGGTCCAATGCATGTATTGCTTTGTATAGGAGTGGTGGGTTCGGATATTGCTTTATGAAGGGGGCTAATTGTAAAACTTTGACTAATTTTAGTTTTTAAAATTAGTTGGCGGAGTGGGAGGGGGTTGTGTGAATATTGGGGGCATGAAAGAGGAAATGGGAAAGGATGTCTTTCTGTGATCACGACATTAGTGTGATAACCTACGAGATTTAGCGAGGGAAGATTTGTAACACAATAATTCGTGCCTATAGGAAAGCTTGTTCGCGAGTGTGAGCTTGGTCTGTATACTCACGCGGACGAAACGCAAGTAGGCTATACTTATCTGTTGAATTATTGTCCAACATCTCAATGAGGAGGGCGTTAAGCATGCGCCGGGTTTCAAAATTTAAGGACAGTTTTTCCAATGTACAATCATGTATGTCCAAGAACTTTCTTAAGCTCAATGCAGACAAAATCGAGGTTACGGTGATTGGGTCTAGAGTCCAACTGGCTAAGTTCAATCTGCATAAACCTTGGGTTATGTTCGACTGGTATGGCAATGAGTGCAC
Source organism: Apostichopus japonicus (assembly GCF_037975245.1). Classification (NCBI taxonomy): domain Eukaryota; kingdom Metazoa; phylum Echinodermata; class Holothuroidea; order Aspidochirotida; family Stichopodidae; genus Apostichopus; species Apostichopus japonicus. Next base: position 1,083,249 of record NC_092564.1, on the reverse strand, counting down.
AGGTCGCATTTTATCATCAGATCTGCCAATTATCATCTCACTAACATTAGACGAGTACGCAAAATGCTCACTACTGAGGCAGCCCACCTAGCAGTGCAAACTCTATGGTTACCTCCAGGTTGGACTATTGCTACAGCCTCTTGATTTGCCTAATCAATAAATCCTTCATCACCAGACTTCAAAATGTCCAACGCACCTCTGCTTGCATCATTATCAATCGAAAGAAGTATGACTCATTACACCACAACTTATTGCTCTTCAATCGCTCACCATACCATAAACAATCGCCATCTTACATATTGGTCTTACTTCAGCTACAACCATCACGCAGGCAGCTCAGATCACCTACATCTTCACATCATTTGATCTCACATATCCAAAAGTCAGATTGTGTCATTTGCAGATCGATTATTCTCATGTGTTGATCCTAAACAATGGAACGCTCTTGCAAACCACATCAAGAATGCTCAGACTGTATATAAATATACCTATATATATAATATATATATCCAAAAGAGGAAAAAATGATACTTGCGTTTCCAACTTTATTGCTTAAAACGTTAAATCTGTAGCAATTACAATATTACCAGCGTTATCACAGCTCTTCCTCAGTTGCAGGACTGAGATGAAAAATAAAAGAAACGAGACCTTATTCGGATTTATCTTTGCATGGATACTCATAAAAGAGAGATCTCTGTTGAACCCATTATAATTGAGGCGTAAGGTTGTTTTCAATTCCCGGTTGCTTCTTTCCTTTGCAGTTTTGAAGAAGACAGAAAATAACAAATTTCAGGTCAGATAGGCTGAGATTTGGAAGATTAAAGTGTTCTGTAACGGGGAAACCAGGGTTGTTCTTACGGATGCTCAGTTTGTGATTATTGAACCGAAGCCTGAACATAGTGCTGGTTTCGCCAATATAGGTGACCTTGGGGCACTTGTAACAATAAAGAAAGAAGATGACATTGGCTGTTTCGCAATCAAATCTACCAGGTTTCAGAGTGATACCTGAGGCCCGGTGGAGGAAAGCAGGAGAGGGGTCGAGGTGTGTGCACACGATGCATCTCGGTTTGTTGCAAGTGATGTTTCCACTATCAGGCTCATCACTGGGTGGGGGGAGGGTAGTTCAAACCAGCACTGATATGATATTACGTGGTTGTCTATAGGCTATTACAGGGGGAGCTTTAAAGAGTTCAGCTATTGTGGGGTCGGAACCTAGAGTACCCCATGCTGGCCTGCATTAAAGGGTGAAGGGAGGGGTGGTACGTGACAACGAGGGGTAGTCTATCAGAATCAGGTTTGTTTCGATAGGTCAGCAGACTGTTGTAAGGACAGAACCCTTTTGAGGTGGTAGTTCAGTAGTCGGTACGGGTATCCCCTTTTAAGGAAGAAATAAAGAAGTTCAACGGCCTCAATGAGAAATGTTTGGTCACGTGAGCAGATACACGGTATCTGAAAACTATTAAAGTGGAGATAAGAGTGTCTATCAGTTGGTTTGGCATACACCAATGTCTCTATTTTGTGATCTTCGATCATGAAGAGTACATTGAGGAAAGGGATTTGCTTCGTGGACCGTTCAGTGGTTAACTTTATAGATTCGTGAAAGCAACACACTATTCCAGATATTTTTGGGTCTACAACAACAAATTGGTTTCTCACACTTTCTCTTTTTGCAACGTTAGGATCAGTGACATTGATTTAAGAGCCCTTTGAAATTTATGAAATGACATCAAGGGAACTTAGAAAAAAATAATATAAATAAGTAATTACTCATGAAATACCTCCCATCAATGATTCTCACTAACAGAAGTCAACTGCAGGAATGCTGATTGCACATTTCACTTAGTTCCTCAACAGAAAAATAAAATAAAATTTGTATTTACATTCAGACACTGGTCATCAAAATGAATTATGGTGCAGGAGTGGATACTTGCATGGTTACTATATATACAAATATTTGCCCCTATATCTGGCTATTTCATAAGAACCTTACTATCCAAACAAAACAGTGTGCTTTACAGCATCTCTGATGACTTCTTGAGGTAATTGAGGAAAGTATTTCTTATACAAGTGCAACAGTTCTTCTAAAGTTTCTACCTCCTTTTTGTCTACTTTCCTGTCTTCAGTTTCTGTAATAAGTTGTGTTCCCTTTATTGCGACCAGCTTACAACTTTCAAACACCACTGCTCGAGGTGTAAGCAAGAAATTATTCTTTTCTTTAACAGTATAAGTCGCAGTCATTGAGGATTCAAAATATCTGATGTCACAAGGTGTGAAAGCTTTGATCTCTGCATACCTAAACCATCCCTCTGGTGACAGCTTTGAAGTATCAATTGGCCTATACGCCTGTCTTGGTTCGTGATACCAGATGATGGAATTTTCTCTCTTTACAAACTTATGACGGAGGAAGCCAGAGATGTATACAGGTGATTCATCATCAAAGTCGAGAGGAAAAGCTTGGAACGTTGGATAACCACAACCAACCTCGACCAAATCTTTACTGCCGGCACCTCGCAGGTTTAAAACAATGACTGTCACGTGATCATTTATTCGTGCAATATCTGCTGAAACATAAACTACTTCATAGCCAAGAGATTCCAAAAGGACTTTCATAAATACATTCAAGCTGTAGCAAAGACCGCCATATTTGGCAAAGAGGTTCTGCTGGATCTCAGACCAACTTGGAAGGTGCCGACGTTCATCATCTAAAGAACACGCCACAACACTTTGAAATGGTATGATTTGTTGAAAATGATTAATGATGTGGTTCAGAAGAGGAAGTGTTGGCTTTAGATCTTCAGAGGAGACTGCTGGCATCTCAAGAGTCCCGGATAGAAATTCAACTGCCTCGTGACTTGACAATGACATCTTTGACCAGTGACTTGCATGGGGGCTATCAAACAATGAAATATTCTTGTTTCTTTTTTATCCAATTTTAACACAATTAAGAAAAATAAGATGTGGATATAACAATTATACTTCTGAGTTACTGCTGACTGAATTGACGAAATGCTTTTGTACAATTTCATTCAGTTCCCTTCCCCTTCTCCAAGCTGCTCCCACCCAGCCGTATTTTATATATAATAGGCCTTAGCTTAGTATTATGTGGTGCCTATACAGATGTACTGTATGTTAGTCCATCATAACTAAAACAAGGTTACTGGTTTGTACATTAATGATTAATTAGCCTAACTATATTACTATAGGACAACACATGTAGTCTGACCTTTTTAGTAGTCTTATGATGTAATTATTGATGAGTAAGCTATAGCCTAACATACTGCAACTGTAGGCTGTGCCTATAGTTGGTCATTCCCAAAAGGAAGAAACGCTTTCTTCTAAAAGTAATACATACATGTGCAGATGTGTGCATGATAACTTAATTATGACTGAGTGTATAGAAAACATGCGGTATAGCCACCTTCATGCAAGAAAATAGGTAGACATGAACCTTCCATATATTCTCACGGCTGTTTCATGATGTCAACAGTCACATTCACTGTGCTGTTCTCGTAGAAATTGAAGTTCTGTGGCTGTGCTACAGAGCGTTCCATATTTATAGCTAGCATTTTCTTGCTTTACTTAATAGCCAATTATATTAGGCGTATTCTGGTCAATCAAGCTGCACGCAACTCACATAAATCTCAACATGACTGAGCAAAAGGATAAAGAGAAATCAGAGAAGAAAGTCGATTTGGGACTTTTGGAAGAGGACGACGAGTTTGAAGAGTTTCCAGCAGAAGGTGATATAAATATGTAACAGAGAAATAATGCGTAACTAACTCCACACCGGCCTAGTGTTAGCGTAAAAGTGAATTGCCATGTTAGTATAGAATGCTATGATAGGCTAGCTGTATTATTGAATTGATTGTGCCCATAAGTAAGTGATAGTAGCCTACTAGTATAGTCAAGGCTTCATAATTGACGCACCCCCGTAATTGACGCACCTTCAATTATTACTAGCAACGATACAGCAGGCCACCTAAACTTTTCGCAGTCAAGCAGAATTACATATTTTATGAGTTTGAATCCATTTTAGCTATTTGCTGACTAAATTTCGGTATTTTTTAAGCTTTTAACACCCTCCCCACAGTTTTGCACGTTTTTTTGGCATTTGGAAATCTTACATCCTAAAAATAACCAACATTACCTCAATATGATAACACTATTCTGTAGGACCTAACCTGTCTGAGCTTAGAGGCTCAGAGCATAGTAAACAGCATCTAAAGTCAATGGATGTATACTAAGGCCTAAACTACAGTTAGCTTATTGACGAATGTGTCAATTTAGGGGTATGAAAGAACTTGACACGGCAGACATTTTGTGGTCAAATTCTGCCCAATTGTACGGTGCATAAGCACAGAACCTTAAATATTTTGATTTAATAACATTTCTGAGGAACTACACATATGAAAAACACATACAGTCAAGTGATTTGGATTTTTCCTTGATAGACATCGTTGATCAAATCCTTAAGTGTGTCAGTTATGAGCCCACCATGCTACTAGTACTACTTACTAGGAGAAGTAGAACAGTAGTACTAGTAGTTTGTAGAGGTTGACAAAGCGTGGGGTTCAAAAGCGTCCACCACAATGCAAATTGACGGTTCCAGAAAATCTGACGAAAAGTTTAAAAAATTTGTTAAATATCAAAACCGACTGAATTAAGTTTCTGGTGGTCTGCACGAAAAGAGAATGGTTAGGCTAGGCTACATGATAAACTTAACAAGACAATGACGTAAACTGTCATAAAGTCTCCACTTCGTTGTATGCAGGTTTCTCCCACATTTGTGGACGCTCGAAGCGTCGTAACAATAATGGCTGATTATTATTAATATTACAAGTATACAAAACTAATGAGGTTTATGTTCCTTCATTTAGAATGGACAGCAGAAGATGAAGATCAGGCAGATGTCAATGTATGGGAAGATGACTGGGACGATGGCAATGTTGAGGATGATTTTTCACAGCAACTGAGGTAATACCTGGAATAGACTCGTATATTAAAAGATAACCTACGGAGGCACTAGGTTTGAGGTAATGTGCAGTAATGCAAATCTCACACAACCGGTAGTGTTGCAACATGAATCTGGGTATCGTAACTACTACTTTATTTTCTAACATACTCTTTCAAAAAGAAAATCACAAACCTTGGAAAAAAGCACCCCACATCATCCTTCATTCATACTCGACATACGATATTACATTAACATGTTCGCACGTACAGTATGTAAAATCTGTAATCCGTACACAACCAGAAACTGGGGATTCCCCACTATTCCATCATATTGGAATCGGCAACTCTTCAAGTTCACATGTTCACACTCAAAAGTTTTAACAATCAACAACAACTTCAGACAAGAAGAATGTAACATGGGGCTATGTAAATATGGGATTATAAACTATATACATGAGAATAGTAAAAAATTATTTATATCGTAAATCGGCTGTTGTTTTCTCCAGAAAATATGCTTTGAATAAACTTACAATATCCATCTTTTGTTCAAAAAGTTCTTAAACATTAAACAAGTAGCCAAAGATTACTATAAATGACATTGTGGAAACTTCCACAAAAATAAACAAATCCATTCCATTACAGCAACAAATCTCAAGTACCGTACTGCATTGTGTGTACCTGTACCATACCCAAGGCTATACAAATATACAGTCCGAAGGGCGAAGATGGACATACTCCCTGTGGTTTTGGCTCATAATTTATTAAATCATAACTATTATATCAAAATGAAGTGAAATACATGGGGTAAGATTTTATGCATGGGGAACCTTCACAATCATTGTATGAAGGAAGAATAAATGACAAAAATTCAGAATAACTTTGAGGTCTTGTTACATGCTAAGCCCAAGTAACGTTAGATATTTGGTCCAAGTTAGGTCCAGGTTAATACGTGAAAAGTTGATTCGTTAAACTATAGGTCTATGCCAGTACGTAAATTGATAAACTAGTTATTCAAAATAAGAAAACACACACAAAACAATGTTTTCTTTTATTTATTTCAATAGCAACACATATTTTGATTATGTCCAGGATTACCGGAATGATACAGAAACAAATGTAATAACCGGTTGTTTTCCCACTCCCGGTGTTATTTATGCATTGTACTGTGATCGGGACTAGTCAATACCAGGATTGAGATACCGGGATTCACTTGACTACCAGGATCCCGCGCAATGCTAGTTTAAGGAATTTTTCTAATCCGGCAATCTGGATTTGCCACATTCACGAGACACTAACAATGCATCATAAGTATAAAAATCAGCTTGTTACTTTGCTGTTCCTTTTGGATAAGTATTTCAAACACTGCTTATGCATCTGAGGTATATTTAAGGTCCCCTCTTAAAACCACAAGTGATAGACTAAAGTAACTAGATCATGGAGTAAACTTACCCAGGGAACTATTGCATCTACATGATCAGTTCATGACATTTCTGTTAGGATTGGATAATGATTGCAAGTTGGATGGTGTTTTCAATCTTCCTATGGATATGAATGAAGCATTAACTTTTGCTTATATTTCCACACAGGGCAGAACTTGAGAAACATGGCCACATCACCAATGGACAGCCAGAACCAATGAAGACATGATGACTGAGGAACATGTAATGCTGTATGTGCACAGAGATGATCAGAGAACAGGCTGGTAAACTCTAAATAGTCCCTGGACTCCTGTGTTAAGGGTCTACCACATACTGTTTGCCGGTTTGAATAGTTAATCCATTAATGCAAAGTAAAATGTGACTCGCTGGAGGAGTCTATGTGTCAGAATCTTAGCTTTGTTAAATGTTAAACTTCATCAAAGTTTAAAAATTGTTCATAACCTAAACTTGTTCCTTGTCTTTGTATAGAGCTGTTAAGAATGAGAAGTAAATACAACAAAACTGATTTTTAAGATACTTTTCTGGTTGTCCTTCTGGCAACATGTAATACTAGTTACTGTAAGTTTGAGAGCAAGTTTGCTATGCCTTATTGTAAGTAACCAAATAATGTGTTTATCTTACAAATTTTTGTCAGACACACAGAAAGCCCTAAATGAACTCTGCTTTTGGAGGGAATGAGACACATTCAAACTTCCTGTGGAGTTCTATCCTTATGATTTTCTCTTTTCTAGTATTTGGGCCTTCAGACTGTCAAGTACCTGTGGGTGATTGCACATCTGAGATATGTTGAATAAACTCTCATGATAGTTGCATGAGTCATACCTAGATCTGATGCATTCCAGTATCTTTCAGAAGTTTCATAAATTAGCTAATGCACTCTGTAGTACCTGAGCCTTGCAAATGCAATGATGAACTCTGTTATTCCTGAAATGTGTCCTTTGCAAAATGAGGAGTGAGTGAAGCTAAGAGATAATGGCACCTGTGAAAATGTAGTGATATCAATAAATGACAGAATCCATGTTATGTGACCTGAAGTTTGGTTTGAATGTTAATGTGAATTATGACAAAGCTTTCCTGCATTAACAGTTCTTTCTGTTCCTAGCTTAAAAGTGTGTTTGGTGGTTTCATTTATGCCAACTCAAATCTCATTGATTATTCCAGCTGTAAGGTAAACTGAAAGAGACAAGAAATTCCAAGTACTGATAACCCATCGGATATTATCATTTGGTCCTATCAAATGATGTCTTTGTTATCTTGACATTCGAGTCCGTTGTTTGAATAAACAGTAGATTAGTATTTAAATTTTATGAGTTCATAGTTATTATTTCTGTTGGTAATGAACTTTCTGATATTGTTTTTGTTGCCAGACTCATCTTTCTTGTTTGCATGAAAGAAAATTTGTTTCACTTAATATTTATTCAAGTATCTTCTCCCTTCCCACATAAATATGTTTCTCAATCCCCTATGGTGTCACCTTCCCCATCACTGATTTATCATCTCGATAATTCATTCAGTGGCTGAATGGAAGAAGATTGAGCCATCCAAAGGCTGAGATATTTTTGGAATATAGATTGCTACGTAGCACTGCTGGTATATGCAGCAATATTGACAGGCTAATTGATCAAATAACATTAAGCCTATAGTTTTTATGGATAAACTCGGTTCATAGCGAATTACGTATGATAAAATAAAGTAACTTTTGAACCATCAAGAATTTTGTTGGTGATTTTGTTGACCTGTGTGTTGAGCACCTGTAAGCTGAGCACTTAACCTAATCATTTGGTGGAATCTTAAATTTGTCCCTGCACCTCTTCCTCCCCATCCCTCCACCTTTGAAATCTTTGCACACTAATGCATATTAGTTTTAGTTTAGTAGAAAAAAAGGATCAGGAGGGATACTCAAGGCCCCATCAAGGACCCTATAGGAGAGAAAAAAGACTGAAGACACAAACACTCATTCACAACCCTATTAGCAAAAAGTTATCCTACTTTGTAACTTTTGGAGTTTAAAACAATGACCTCTGGTACAACTACTATAAGCAAACATGAAAAAGTCAGTGAAGGATTAATCGTCAAAACCATACACTATCTTGAAAACCGGAAACAAATCCCCACGTAACCTCCTAAGCTCCAGTGTGGTGAGATTCAACTGCTGTAAACTGCCTATAATAAGGAACACTCTTTAAGGAACTAATCATCCTAGTAGCCCTCCTCTGGACCTTCTCGAGTACTTCATTATCCCAAGCAAAATATGGGTTCCAAGTCTGCACAGCATAATCCAGATAAGGCCTAACCAACTGCTTCCGTACCGTACGCGAAAAGGGCAAACTTATTTCGTTGTCTAAAGTAAGTTTGTTGTTGTCTAAAATAAGTTTGCTGTTGTCTAAACTAAAGTTGTTGCTGCTGTTTTAGTTTAGACAACAACTAACTGAGTTTAGTCAACGAAATAAGGCGTCCCTATTCGCGTTCCATACATAGCAACTACCGTCAAGGTTTTGGACAGCGAAACTTGAGCAAAATATATTACGCAACCCTTCCATTTCCTGGCCTGTGATCGCATATCGTCGCGTACGACTGTGTTTAACTTATAAATTTACCTAGCATAGGTTCATACAGTAGTAAGTTAACAAGTAATAAAACGTGTCCACAATAAAGGCTTTCATTTTTATCCAATGAAATGGTATTTTCGCAGTAATCAAGGCTATCTTATTAATTTGGACTCGATGCAGTGACTGCACTACACTCAGTAGGCTGGCATTGCGGTCATCACTAACTTATTGCTCAATAACGGCTAGGCCATAGTTAGGGCCCAAGGCTAGGCTAGTAGGAGTAGGCCTAAGCTTTCCAGGGCATTACCACACGTTAGAAGATCTATTACAATTCCTGGTATTCTTTCCCCCTTCACATTGTTATTGCTAGCCTGGGCCTTAGTTAGGCTGGGTGTATAAGCTGAAGTGGGTTCCATGGTATCCGATTTGCCGATGAAGATGTGGGGTGGTTGAAGTGGACACCAGGGAGATATAATTACCCTCGGGCTAGGGGACAGAAGTACAACGTCTACAGAATACATTGCTGATTTTCTGAAACTTTTGGTATGATGTAAATTGAGTTCTCAAAATAAAAGCAAGGTCAAATTAGTTCACTGCAACTGGGGCTCCTCATTTTCAGAAGGTGTTATCAAACGAAGCAGGGCATCTTGTAGTTACTCACATTAGGAACTCCGGACAATATTCGTATTCTGTTGCTACTTTGCATAGAATTTCGGTTCCATAATAGTTTTGTAGGGTTCACGACAGGGATGTTTCTGGGGTTAAGTTTAGGGTCTCTGTTGAATTATGTGACCTACTTTTTTTGGTTTTGTTGAGACAACTCTACTTTTTCTTGATATATATTATAAGTCGACCAGTTGACATTAAAGTGAACTTTATATTATTGTTTTGTAATTTGTAACAGTTCGAGCAATTCCAACAGCATCCCTTCAAGGCCCCTGGACGGGGTGTGAAATCTGGCTGGGGTTTTCTGGCAGGTGTTCTGGGCCACCTCTGTACCGGTGGTATAGCTGAGGTATCCCGGGGGAAGGGGGAGGGCTTGGAGGTTTCTTTACTAAGCTAAACGTTTCTTGCAGGGGTTCTGGGCCACCTCTGTTCCAGTGGTATAGTTGAGGTATTCCGGTGAGGGGGGTGGGTGGGGGAGGACTTGGGATATCCCGGGCAGTTGTCCCAGTTCCTTCTGTTGGTGGAAGGGGGGGGCTATAGGTTTCAGGATTTGAGGGAGGGGTTTTGGAGGCCTACTGTTGTAAAGTTGCTTAATTACAAGTTAAAATGTCTTTTGTTCCCTTTAGTAGAAACATTTAATTTGAGGTTGGAAGTACTGCCTCCAAAACTCACATTGTCTCATCATTTGTATGTTTTAGTAATATAAGTTGTTATTCATGAAGTGGCTTCACAAAGGTGCAGCTGTTGGTGCAATAAGTGATTATCACACAACCATGATGTGAAAGGGATAGAAATTAAATTTTCAATGCTGATCATTTATCAATTCTCAAAACTGTGCTCTTCATTCTTTAGTTATATTCCTCTCATTTTGTTAATGCTTTTTTTGGCAGACTGGAAGTTACTGTAGCCTCTGGATGTGTTAGCAGTCACACAGTAAAGAAGTTACATGTCCTTGAAACCAACTTTCCAGAGATGGTATGGAAGACACCACAAGGCAAGAGTGACATTGGGAAGACTTTTTACAAATATGGCTACCCTGGAAACAATTAACTTTGACAATAAAGTTTTAAGAACACTACCTGTTGACACCAGTGAAGAAAACCATCCTCGGCAGGTTAGAGGTGCATGTTTCTCATTGGTCAAGCCGACACCACTGGCCAATCCAAATACAGTTGCATATTCAAAATCTGCATTTGAATTACTTGACCTCCCTGAGAAAGAAATTCTGAGAGATGACTTTGCAGAATATTTCTCTGGGAGCAAACATATTCCTGGATCAAAGACAGCTGCACATTGTTACTGTGGTCATCAGTTTGGGTACTTTGCAGGACAGCTTGGGGATGGAGCAACAATGTAAGTGTGAGCATCCCAACTCTGATTGAATTGTTGGGAGAAGTAACAGTGGTTACTTGCACATCATTCATCATTGACACAGTAAACAAGGTATAATCACATATACTTAGAATGGAAATGTTAATAGGGATCGATTGTCTGGAAATATTGAATGGAAATGTAACAACTGAAATTTAATCAAAATTTTATCTGTAATCATATAGAAGACCTATTTTGGTACAGTGCATGTCTTCTCGGTTTGCATTGTGTTGTCATGATTTGGTTGAATCAAGGGGGTTTTGTTTCATCTGATGCTTGTCCCTGAATACTTTCAGCTCAAAACAGAAGCAATCCAAACCAAGCCATCATGTTTATCTTGTGAATAGAAAGTCCTGTTACAAACAACTTGTACAAGTCTTGTTCCATTTGCAAGATATAAAAGTCCTGTTGGGTGGCGCAGGCACAGGGATATTTTTTCAGTGTGTGAAGTCATCATCCCAATAGGAGTTGGAATCTGCCAGGTTTCATTTCCTTTTGATTCCTTGCCAAAGGCAGAAGTAATCTATGTGATGGTGATGGTGCATGATATTGTGGCACATTCTCATAAAAGCTCTAACTTCAGGAGGATAACTGAGGTACATTTCATATTTGGTATGTAGGTTCCCCTTAGGTAGAACTGGTTTGGGCTTGTTTCTTGGTATTGGTCAAAAATGTCATTTGAGTCATCATGGCTCAAGTCTGAAAACATTGTTCCCACAATATCTCAAGAAGTGGAAGTTGCAGGTAGTTCAAACTTAGTTTGTAGCTCGCTGTTGGTGCGTAGATGCTCTGTAGTGTTTTCCATGAATGTCAAAGTTCATTTGAGGCCAACAGAGGGAAAAAAGTGTGAAAATCTTGTAAACATTATATCTTAAGGAGGGTAGCATTTGCAGCACTTATACGTTGCATGTGGATTTCCCCTCATTTGTTCATTCTCTATTGTGGGTATAGCAGCCCTTCTGAAATTGGTGGAAATCATGAAGTCATTGAAGGTCAACAGAGAGCTATTTTGCAAACATGATATTTCCAAAACCACACCAGACGTGCTTAGTAGTAAGTTCCTCTTGGTAAGTGTAAACAAATTTTACACTGGAACTGGTGGAAGACGAAGGGCTCTTGAGGCCAACGGAAAGCAATTATTCACATTCAACAGATTCTGTTGAATGTGTATCAATTATCCAGTATTTCACAGACTCGAGTAATATTATCTATCTTCATATTTTTAATCTATCCAGGTATTTAGGTGAAGTGGTCAATAAGAAAGGTGAACGATGGGAGATCCAGTTTAAAGGCGCAGGGAAAACCCCATTTTCTAGATCTGCAGATGGTAGGAAGGTTCTCAGATCCAGCATCAGAGAGTTCATGTGCAGTGAGGCTATGTATTTCTTGGGGGTACCCACAACTAGAGGTAATGAGTGATACTTTCAATACCTCAAATATACATCTATGACCTTACTCATTAGATCCACAATTAGAGTCTCAATATTTCAAACGTGATTGTATCATTGTGATATTATGGTCACTTGAGCAGTGCACTTCATTTATCAGTTAGTGTCCTATCAAAATGTTAATGATGTTTCTTTTATTGTTATTGTATGAACCATTGTGTTTCCTTGAGTATCTTCATTGTCAACATTCATCTTTAAGCATGTGACACAATTAAGGGTCCATACATTAACTCAACATACATAAAGTGCTTGATTCTACAATAAAGGGTCCATACAGTAACTCAACGTACATAAAGTGCTAGATTCTATAGTAAAGGGTCCATACAGTAGCTCAACATACATAAAGTGCTAGATTCTACAGTAAAGGGTCCATACAGTAACTCAACATACATAAAGTGCTAGATTCTACAGTAAAGGGTCCATACAGTAACTCAACATACATAAAGTGCTAGATTCTACAATAAAGGGTCCATACAGTAACTCAACATACATTAAGTGCTAGATTCTACAGTAAAGGGTCCATACATTAACTCAACATACATAAAGTGCTAGATTCTACAGTAAAGGGTCCATACATTAACTGAACAGACATAAAGTGCTAGATTCTACAGTAAAGGGTCCATACATTAACTCAACATACATAAAGTGCTAGATTCTACAGTAAATGGTGCATACAGTAACTCAACATACATAAAGTGCTAGATTCTACAGTAAAGGGTCCATACAGTAACTCAACATACATAAAGTGCTAGATTCTACAGTAAAGGGTCCATACAGTAACTCAACATACATAAAGTGCTAGATTCTACAATAAAGGGTCCATACAGTAACTCAACATACATAAAGTGCTAGATTCTACAGTAAATGGTGCATACAGTAACTCAACATACATAAAGTGCTAGATTCTACAGTAAAGGGTCCATACAGTAACTCAACATACATAAAGTGCTAGATTCTACAGTAAAGGGTCCATACAGTAACTCAACATACATAAAGTGCTAGATTCTACAGTAAAGGGTCCATACAGTAGTTCAACATACATAAAGTGCTAGATTCTACAGTAAAGGGTCCATACATTAACTCAACATACATAAAGTGCTAGATTCTACAGTAAAGGGTCCATACATTAACTGAACAGACATAAAGTGCTAGATTCTACAGTAAAGGGTCCATACATTAACTGAACAGACATAAAGTGCTAGATTCTACAGTAAATGGTGCATACATTAACTCAACAGACAGAAAGTGCTAGATTCTACAGTAAAGGGTCCATACATTAACTGAACATACATAAAGTGCTAGATTCTACAATAAAGGGTCCATACAGTAACTCAACATACATAAAGTGCTAGATTCTACAGTAAAGGGTCCATACAGTAACTCAACATACATAAAGTGCTTGATTCTACAGTAGAGGGTCCATACAGTAACGCAACATACATAAAGTGCTAGATTCTACAGTAAAGAGTCCATACATTAACTGAACATACATAAAGTGCTAGATTCTACAGTAAAGGGTCCATACAGTAACTCAACATACATAAAGTGCTAGATTCTACAGTAAAGGGTCCATACAGTAGCTCAACATACATAAAGTGCTAGATTCTACAGTAAAGGGTTCATACAGTAATTCAAGATACATAAATTGCTTGGTTCTAAGACCACGGTACTGTACATTCAAATATTATATTACACTCTTCTGGGTTATTTGAAACAATTGATCTATGATATTTTTCTCCTGAGAGAAAATTGTGTTCCATGTATTATTTCAGTGAATTTCAATACAACAAATGATGCTTTGTTCTGCTTCAGACTTCAGACCCAGTATAAATAGAAAAGTGGAGTTGATGGTGAAATTGTGCTCTTTATAACTTATTCTCATTTCAGCTGGATGTTGTGTGACCTCTGATTCTAGAATAGAGAGAGATATCAATTATGATGGGAACTCAATACTGGAAAAATGTACTGTCATACTAAGGATAGCTCCAACATTCCTCAGGTGTGTACAGGGAACTCACTCACTGTTTATCATTGTCTTACAATTACTACAGCTATAGGAAGTATTTTAACAAGTATATTACTATTTACATCAGTTATCATATCACTGTTAAAAGTACTGTATCCACAGTATGATCACTACATGGTCCTTGATTTTTTAAAGTATACATATATACTATTCTATATTGAGATACATTTTATCATGCAATTTCAACTTTCTATTTAGATTTTTGTTAAATAAGTCTAATTGCAAAGTAGGAAGTTGAATTTTAGCAAGCATTTTGAATTTGTAAGTATATTACAATAAAAATGTACATAATCATAAAACAAGCAGGCTGGTACAATGAACAACCACGTACACAAACTAATATTAGTATGCAGAGCTTACATCTAGCTAATACTTATTGGAATTCTCTGACTAATACAATGAAAAGTCATGGTACACAGCATTCATTTAAGAAGGATCTTGGTGCTTATTATTCAAATAGGTATTGAATATTCACTTATATACATAATACTGTATAACCTGTAGTTTTGCTATGTTTCACACCATTTGATCTTGTGTATTACTCCATTGTTGTTAATTTTTGTCTTTCTTTTTTTTCCTTTTGGGCAGTGGATCTACTCGTTAGGCATATACAGGTTTCGTAGACCACTGCCTTTCTCTATGTACTGTATTTAAAATTATATTTATTTAAAAAAGCATACATATTCAACCTAACTTGTATGCATATTGAGAAAACACAAAATAAATGAGATGAAACAAACTGTTCTGTGCTGCCGTAAAGACGAATCTGCCAAATAAAATGCTTTCAGACATCAGTACACTTCTCATCAGTGGGAACTGATCAGTCATTTATTATCTTTTTAATTGCCCTTTTCATCACGGCAAGAACAAATTTGTTATGCTTTTCATTCCCACGCCTGCACAGTTGCAACACTACTATAAAGTCTAAAGCAACATTGACACCTTAAATTCTGAAGCAATATTTCTTTAGGTTTACAGCAAGAAAATTTGTAATGTATCGTTAGGAAGCGTTGTCACTTTATATTCTGAATGATTTTGACTAACTTTTATAATTTCATGCTCTAGGTTTGGATCTTTTGAAACTGTTTTACCAATGTCTCCAGAGTCAGGAAGGAAGGGTCCTAGTGATGGAAGAAAAGACATAACAGAGGCTCTCCTACAATACACAATAACTGAATTCTTCCCAGAGGTGAGAAAGGTTTACACTTACAAGCAGCTTGTTGTGGTTACAGTCTCATGTATATCTCATACATCGAGACATGTTGATATACAGAGGATATTGTAGACTTGTTGCATGAGTGTCACCACAGACATTCGCATTATTACCTCAAAGAAAGTCTTGTGCATTTAAAAGCTAAGGAATAGCATAGAGTTATAGCCCTTGCCCCACAGGATGTATCTATCCTATTAACAGTGTATATTAGAATCAGATAGAATATGTTATGGTCATGACTTTTTAAGTCTTATTTCCAGCTAACAGTTGTTCAGAGACCAGAAACACTTCATACCATTGCTGTTGAACATCTCAGTAGCTACTTCTAGAGAATCCAAAGAATGTAGTGTTTGTGGTTTAACACCATGAGCTGCTTCAACAGCTCATCATTTCAACCTGCATACAACTCTCACAGTCAATAATGTCACACAGTGTTGATTATTTTGAGATTATGTCACACTTTCTGTGTTTAGAATCGATGGAAGTCAAAGAAGTGACATAGGTCATGCACTCAAAGCAAAACCATTTTTCTTTGCACTTCACTTAACTTAATAACATTTCATCAGATTGATAATTAAGATATATATGGATGCACAACGCTTCATGTCATTAAGGGAAAGGTTTAGAAGATTTAACAATAACAATTAATGCACAGTCTCCAATTGGTCATGAAATTTGTGTGACCTGAAGAAGTGTTTGAATGCATGGAGTATATAAAACCAGCAAATTCAGCCATGAAGCTAAGTCATACATAAAGTCCTTTTCTTCTTTCCCTGCCAATGACAGATTGCACAATCCCATGCAGATAGCTTAGAAGATCAGTCATTAGCTCTGATGGATGAAGTTGTAAGACTGACAGCCAAGTTGGTCACTGAGTGGCAAGGTGTTGGATTCTGTCATGGGTGAGGACAACCTGTCGGTAGCATTAGCACTATTTCATTTTAACACTTTGGAATTGTTAGGTTCATCGAATGTCTATGAGTTTGAATAGAAAACTAAAGAGCGGCAAGTTCACGTTTGGATGGTAATGTTGAAAGGTTTACTATTCTGAAGAGGTAAGGGTTAGTTTACATTTCTGTAACATAAATTCATTTGTGCCACTTGTAGGAAAAGTTAAAAGCAGTATAATTTGCTTATATAAGGAAGCTCTACAAAAGACAATCCATCCCCTCCTCCCCCCAACCCCCACCCCCCAAAAATATTCTTGGGCAGACAAATGAAACTTATGCCAAGTTGTTATATTGACATGCTCCAAGTCAGAGAGCAGACTTTGAGGCCATTACACCAGCAAATGCTAGACAGTATCTCCATGGCAACTATATGGGTATACGTGTTTTACATTAGGAAGCTACCACAGGGAACCAAACTTTAACCTTTGTATTGGTCATACGGCTGTTTTTCATATGTGAAGAATGCTAGTGAAGAATTTTACATTTGAATCTAAGTGCTCTACTATAAACTCTAACTGCAGTTTGATGTAGTGTCGGCTAGGCGCCTGTATTAATGTGCTTTTGAACAATGTTAGTGTGTAGGACGAGTAATTGTGCTGTAGAGCGGGCAAAGTATCACATTGTAACAATGCAGTCAATCACAGATATGATACTAACATACAGGAAGGAAAGTTTGAAGAAATTTTTTTATCTTGCATTTAGAAGTTAATGTAGTATCATATTCTTTTTGTTTCCTTTTGATACATATGCTGTTTGGTATACTATATAGCTGTTCTGGCTGTAGTGAAAGGACCAATGTGAGATCAATTGCAAAATATTTGTTACACTCCACCTCCCCCCCTCCCCCCATCCCCCTCCCCAAACAAATACCATGGTTTTCCAAAAAGACAAGACCTTAAAGTAATGACTTATTCATGTTTCCATTACGTCCACATAAAATGCCAACTATTATAAGTATTTGTTCTCTCAAGTTCTACTTGATGGAAGGTAGTGTAGGGATGTTGTGTAGATATAAATAATTTATTATATGTTAAATCATCCTATATTCAAATAGCTAAATTCAATCATGAGTGATCCTGTCTCCTGCTCATTTCATGTTTCTGTTCTACAGAGTCCTTAATACAGATAACATGAGTATCCTAGGACTGACCATAGACTATGGGCCTTTTGGTTTCCTTGATGCCTTTCATAAGGACCATATATGCAATGCTTCAGGTAAGACATGAAAAATACAATAAATTATGCTGTAAATTGTGTAGATCCTACTGAATCTGATGAGAAATAATGGGTGATGGTTTGCTTGAGTAGTGAACAGGGATGACTTATGTTGTGTATTCAGAGTTTGGAATCATGGTGTAGTCAGGGTGTAAATCATGCACCACCAACCAGTCAGGATGGGGTGCTGATTGGTAAAGGGGGGTAAATCATGCACCACCAACCAGTCAGGATGGAATGCTTGATTGGTAAAGGGGGGTAAATCATGCACCACCAAACGGTCAGGATGGGGTGCTTGATTGGTAAAGGGGGGTAAATCATGCACCGCCAACTGGTCAGGATGGGGTGCTTGATTGGTAAAGGGGGGTAAATCATGCACCACCAACCAGTCAGGATGGGGTGCTTGATTGGTACAGGGGGGTAAATCATGCACCACCAACCGGTCAGGATCGGGTGCTTGATTGGTAAAGGGGGGTAAATCATGCACCACCAACCAGTCAGGATGGGGTGCTTGATTGATAAAGGGGGTAAATCATGCACCACCAACCAGTCAGGATGGGGTGCTTGGTTGATAAAGGGGGGTAAATCATGCACCACCAACCAGTAAGGATGGGGTGCTTGATTGATAAAGGTGGGTGACCTGGTTTGCCCATTACCATGCACTAAATGTCAAAACTTAAAGAATTTAGATTTAGTAAACCTCATAACAGTCCAAGAGGTAAATCCGATCATTAGGAGAACAGCTCTGACACTTAATGAAATGCTCTGCTGTTAAGACATTGACAGATCATAAATATTGCTCTGCCAAGAAAGATAGAAACATACTAAAGCCCAGCAGTATGTGATACACATGATGAGAAAGTTGTATAGTTAAGTGTTGTCAGAGCATGGTTGAGGGACACTGTTGTTTGTGTCATGTGGTGAAATCACATACCCTTTAATCCTGTAAAGTCAACTATTTTCCCTTCTAAGCCTCTTCATGACTGGATGAATATTCACATTTAAAATATGAAAACCTTGCTTAATGTTTGCACTGTCATTATCAACTTAGAAAGTTCTTTGCTTCTTTCGTTTCAGATAAATAATATTTTTGATCCATGTCATCCAAGTTATACATATGTCTTGAGCATACATGTACTGTACTTGGCATGTTTGCAAACCTCTGCTTATCATAGGACGTCCTTGATTGATCCCAGACATTTTATATCCGATGGACATACATAATCCATTCACTGATAAACTACATATAATCTACACAAATATATTATCAATAAGGCAAATTCATATTGAACTTTAATCTTAAAAGTTTTTAGAGCCCCATCCACATATTATAGTTGCATTGTGGTTTATAAGTTTATAGAGCCTCATCCACATATTATAGCTACATTGTGGTTTATAGAGCCCCATCCACATATAATAGCTGCATTGTGGTTTATAAGTTTATAGAGCCCCATCCACATATTATAGTTGCATTGTGGTTTATAAGTTTATAGAGCCCCATCCACATATTATAGCTGCATTGTGGTTTATAGGTTTATCAAGCCCCATCCACATATTATAGCTGCATTGTGGTTTATAAGTTTATAGAGCCCCATCCACATATTATAGCTGCATTGTGGTTTATTAGTTTATAGAGCCCAATCCACATATTATAGTTGCATTGTGGTTTATAAGTTTATAGAGCCCCATCCACATATAATAGCTGCATTGTGGTTTATAAGTTTATAGAGCCCCATCCACATATTATAGTTGCATTGTGGTTTATAAGTTTATAGAGCCCCATCCACATATTATAGCTGCATTGTGGTTTATAGGTTTATAGAGCCCCATCCACATATTATAGCTGCATTGTGGTTTATAAGTTTATAGAGCCCCATCCACATATTATAGCTGCATTGTGGTTTATTAGTTTATAGAGCCCAATCCACATATTATAGTTGCATTGTGGTTTATAAGTTGATAGAGCCCCATCCACATATAATAGCTGCATTGTGGTTTATAAGTTTATAGAGCCCCATCCACATATTATAGCTGCATTGTGGTTTATAAGTTGATAGAGCCCCATCCACATATTATAGCTGCATTGTGGTTTATAAGTTTATAGAGCCCCATCCACATATTATAGCTGCATTGTGGTTTATAAGTTTATAGAGCCCCATCTACATATTATAGCTGCATTGTGGTTTATAAGTTTATAGAGCCCCATCCACATATTATTGCTGCATTGTGGTATATAAGTTTATAGAGCCCCATCCACATATTATACTTGCATTGTGGTTTATAAGTTTATAGAGCCCCATCCACATATGATAGTTGCATTGTGGTTTATAAGTTTATAGAGCCCCATCCACATATTATAGCTGCATTGTGGTTTATAAGTTTATAGAGCCCCATCTACATATTATAGCTGCATTGTGGTTTATAAGTTTATAGAGCCCCATCCACATATTATTGCTGCATTGTGGTATATAAGTTTATAGAGCCCCATCCACATATTATACTTGCATTGTGGTTTATAAGTTTATAGAGCCTCATCCACATATTATAGTTGCATTGTGGTTTATAAGTTTATAGAGCCTCATCCACATATTATAGCTGCATTGTGGTTTATAAGTTTATAGAGCCCCATCCACATATTATAGTTGCATTGTGGTTTATAAGTTTATAGAGCCTCATCCACATATTATAGCTGCATTGTGGTTTATTAGTTTATAGAGCCCCATCCACATATAATAGTTGCATTGTGGTTTATAAGTTTATAGAGCCTCATCCACATATTATAGCTGCATTGTGGTTTATAAGTTTATAGAGCCCCATCCACATATTATAGCTGCATTGTGGTTTAAAAGTTTATAGAGCCCCATCCACATATTATAGCTGCATTGTGGTTTATAAGTTTATAGAGCCCCATCTACATATTATAGCTGCATTGTTGTTTATAAGTTTATAGAACCCCATCCACATAATAAAGCTGCATTGTGGTTTATAAGTTGACCCTGCTATGCCTCTCCTAGATCTCACAACCTCTGCTTATAAACAGGAGCTCTGCTGGCTTTACCAGCAACAAAGAATGTTCAGTATTTGACAGGACTTCAGCTTGGTCCTGTTAGGTAAAAATTGTTGCCAATTGCATAAAAGTCTCATTTCTACTGATTTTCTGACCTTTTGTTGCATTGATGATATTTGTTTGATGACAACAGATGGCAATGGTAGATACACTTATGGGAAACAACCCGAAATCTGCAAGTGGAATCTCAGCAAACTTGCACAGGCTATTCAGATGGTGCTACCTCTTGAGAAATCAAAGCCAGCGGTTGAAAAGTTTGATGAAATCTTCAATCAGCTTTATATGCAAAAGATGAGGAGGAAACTGGGAATGGTGAAAGAAGAGGATGGAGATAAGTAAGTCAACAGTTGAGGGACTGATTGTAGCTACAGACTGCAGGTTGTAGCTACAGACTGCTGGTTGTAGCTACAGACTGATGGTTGTAGCTACAGTCTGCTGGTTGTGTTTCATTAATATTAAACTGTGTCACTCCTAGTGCATGTTGTATCATATTTGCTACTACTGCACCAGTTAGATGTAACTAGACATAGTCTAGGTATTAATTAAGACATGATGCAAATTTTCTCACCAGCAAATAGGCAGTAATTCATAACTCACTGTACAATATTGTAAACTATTGTATGTAAACTATTGTATGTAAACTATTGTATAACAATTATCTAACATGAGAATTATCCATAGGTGCATCAACTGTGTGTTGTCTTGTAGACCTATTATTGGGCAGTGAAAACTGTATTTATGCTACACTTGCTGGAAGTAGCTTCTGCTGTTTATGAAAAAAACTTTTAATATTTGTTGTTCTTAAAGCTCTGCATTGTACAACACTTAACATTTCAATCTCTAAACCAGCTGCTTGCAGTGAAGAGCTTAATGTACAGAAGTTGTCAGTAAAGTTTTCTATTATATATACTACAGGGAAGAAAATTACATGTCATTGTTTGAAGTCAGTTCTTTGTTTTATGAGATTCTTCAGATCAAAGTCACTAAATGATTCACAAAGACTACGTTTATAATGTCATTAAAAGTCACACAATAGGAAACTCATTGAGATGTGTTGTTTATTCTTTACCACATAACACTAATGGATACAGGCCATTGCTTCTACCTGTTAGTTTGTGTAGCCCATTGCCTGTGAGTACTTGTTATTGTTGGATGTGAATTCTGTGTAATCTTTTAGTCTTATGAAATATTTTACATATCTCTTGATAAGAATTGTCTTGTACATCATATGTTACCACGGTCATATATTTGCTTGATTTTCATGGTTGATATCTGTTTTAACAGGGAGCTGGTGGAATCATTTCTGCAGACCCTTCAAGAAGTGCATGGTGACTTCACTAATAGCTTCAGATCTCTGAGTATAATGTCCTTACCAGGCTGCTGTGACTTCAAGGATAACTACGAGGCTGTCCTTACAGAACTAGTAGCTCAAGGATCATCTGTTGAGGAGCTGAAGAAGTTTTACAAACCAACAATGCACCCAAGGTAGATATTATTTTTATGTTTTAAATAATGTATGTATTTGAGTCAAACTCTTGTAATTTATAGCTTCACTGTCTCATTTTCATTTTTCCTTAATGCACAAACTGAAAGTTTCTTTCATGTTTATTGATTTAAATCCTTTTAAAGAAGTGGTTCAAGGTTCTGATCAAACTGTGATATTGAGAAGCATTCAAAGTTAGTTTATTTCACATTCACATGTACTTTAGTTCACAGGGGAGGGTAGGGGGATGGGGCAAATGCATTCCTCCATTTTTGTGAAAGTTTCCGGTTTCACAAATGTCAAGTACCCCTGTTTGTTAATGAACATTAACCCTCTTCCTAATTAGACATTGCCCTTTTGTTATTTACAAATTACCGTTTGGACAGACATTAAAAAAAAAGGTTTGCTGACAAGTTTCAAACAAAATTGCAATTGAAAAGTGCCATTACATTGATAAACTTTCAAGTCACAAAGCAGATGTTTTGATGCCAGGAAGTTTTCAGGTAATTCAATGGTTTACTCCCTCATCAAAATCATGTCCCCCTGCTACTCAAAGTTTGTGATCCAGCCCCTCCCCACGCCCATGATAATTCAATCTCAGTGATGTTGTATATTACCACGGTCAGTAAAGAATTCCCTGCTGTATGAACCTCTGTAAAATTTCAAAAGAGTAAAAAGAATCCTCTCTCAATGTTTGTTTTTTTCAATTTGATCAAAATTAATCATCTGCTCTATTAGTGGGACTCTCTCCATCATTAAATTTATCTATTTTTAATTTATTATTTTCAGTAATTTGATGGCTTTGGAATTTTGTTTTTTCCTGACAGAGAACTTCAGATGATAATGATGTTACTCCAAAGCAATCCTCAAGTTGTAGAGATGATGTTTGGTGGGAATCTGGCTTATCAGAAACAGATGGAGAAAATGGAGAAGATGGAAGAAATTAGGGTAATTATCAACCCAGCTCTGTCAGTCTCAATGTGTGCTATAAATATTAATAACTTTATTCATCCACACTACCATTGTAGCAAATGTGGTGAGTATAAATGGTACAAACGTTACCATGGAAGTATTAAAATGCTAGTATTATCCATCCTAATGTATAAATAATTACAGTGTGGTAATTTTCCTATTTAAGTTGAATTAGTTATTAAAGTTATTTATAGTTTTTAAAGTTATTTTTATAGTTTTTTAAGTTATTTATAATGAAGTTATTTATATTATTTATAGTTATTTAAATTAATTAAGTTATTTAAGTTAAATTAAAAATATTTAATTTGAATTATCTTGGACTTGCTCTATTTTTATTTTGCCTTTATAATCAGAATCTCACTGACGATGATAAAAAGAAATCAGACAAAGAGAAGTGGGAAGCCTGGCTGCAGAAATATAGCGAGAGATTGGAGAGAGAGGAGGAGGGGCTAAGTAAGGAGGAAGTAGAAGACTTGAACATGAGACGAGTTGACATGATGAACAAGACCAATCCCAAGTTTATTCTCCGCAATTACATCGCACAGAATGCAATAGAGGCGGCTGAAAATGGAGACTACTCAGAGGTGAAACCCCAGACCATTCCCCTACCCACCCACCCCCTCTCACCCACATTCCCCCACACCATCCCACCCCCTCACCCACATTCCTTCCTTGAATTACACAACAAAACACAGAAGAATTGTATGAGAACTTAATATCTGAGTGGACATTAGTAAGGGCAGAGAAATAGAATGTAAATAAAAACAAGGTAGAATCTGTTCTTCTTTGTTTGTTTTTATGTTGTAAGCCAGTGCTTACATTTAGTGCAAAACATATCTACACAGCCTTGATGATACTTTGGTAGGATGTATAAGAATGCAGCCAGTGCTTTGATTGCAATAATAACAGTAATCATGGGTGAGTATGAGATGGCACCAGATACTAAACCATACCGTGTGCCCTTCCCATACTTTCATTGTCATTCTCTTACACAAACTTATTTGACTGTACTAACTCAGTTGCCTGTCATTAGACTTAACATTCAGTTGATTGCACAGTAAAGAGACGTTTTTCTCTCAGAGCAAACTCTGGCAAGAGAGGCATCTCTAATGGCCTTAAAGAAACCCTTTGTGCTACATAAATCTCACTTTTCCTATGTTTATTTGAAAAGAGTGTTGGTGATGAAGATACTTGTGAAGTTCCACCCGATGATTCAGGGCGGGCGGGCAATAAAGTAGCGACTTTATAAACCTGGAAAGGTCAGGATGGTTCAGATCCAGAATTTCCTGATCAACCTTGTATCGATTATGAGCCAGATGGTGTCTATGTTGTGAAGCTTTGGTGCAGTATTTGGTCAGATGGTGTCTATGTTGTATAGCTTTGGTGCAGTGTTTGGTCAGATGGTGTCTATGTTGTATAGCTTTGGTGCAGTGTTTGGTCAGATGGTGTCTATGTTGTATAGCTTTGGTGCAGTGTTTGGTCAGATGGTGTCTATGTTGTGAAGCTTTGGTGCAGTGTTTGGTCAGATGGTGTCTATGTTGTATAGCTTTGGTGCAGTGTTTGGTCAGATGGTGTCTATGTTGTTTAGCTTTGGTGCAGTGTTTGGTCAGATGGTGTCTATGTTGTATAGCTTTGGTGCAGTGTTTGGTCAGATGGTGTCTATGTTGTTTAGCTTTGGTGCAGTGTTTGGTCAGATGGTGTCTATGTTGTGAAGCTTTGGTGCATTGTTTGGTCAGATGGTGTCTATGTTGTTTAGCTTTGGTGCAGTGTTTGGTCAGATGGTGTCTATGTTGTTAAGCTTTGGTGCAGTGTTTGGTCAGATGGTGTCTATGTTGTTTAGCTTTGGTGCAGTGTTTGGTCAGATGGTGTCTATGTTGTATAGCTTTGGTGCAGTATTTGGTCAGATGGTGTCTATGTTGTATAGCTTTGGTGCAGTGTTTGGTCAGATGGTGTCTATGTTGTTTAGCTTTGGTGCAGTGTTTGGTCAGATGGTGACTATGTTGTATAGCTTTGGTACAGTGTTTGGTCTGATGGTGTCTATGTTGTATAGCTTTGGTGCAGTGTTTGGTCAGATGGTGTCTTTGACGTATAGCTTTGGTGCAGTGTTTGGTCAGACCACTGAGAATACAATGAAGCTGTGAAATAAATGTGTTGGTTTAACTAACTTCAAGAACATGATATATTTTGGTTTGCTGCTGTGGACAGATTGTGTTGCCTGCTATGATACACCCAATCATATAACTTTAGGTGTTACCATAGGAAGGTATATACAGTAGAGTTCTTGTTAATAAATTCTTATAGTGACTTCAACTGTGCTGTGTTCATCCTTCAGAGTTACGTTATGCAGATCACTAAACTTTGAATCCTTGAGAACATATGCTCAAGAAATGTAAAGAAAACTTCTCCTCAGTACTAAATTAGGTCTCATTATGTTATTGTAGGTGAAAAGAGTTTTAAAGCTATTGGAGACCCCTTACAGTGAGTCCATTCACTTAGGAGAGCTAACTGCCAAACCAGAGGAAGGTTCTTCTGCTGTTACAGATGAACAAGTTGGTGAGTACTTCAATACTTTGTGAATATTTCAATATTTGTTGAAACAAACTCACAAAATATTACATTTTTGTGCATTAGTTACCTTCCGAACTCCTTTTTTCCAATTTTTTGAAGTTGTTCAAACTAAACCAATGCCTTCTAGGATTGTCAATCGATGAAAGTTAATCTTTGCACAAGGCAAATTGTTCTTCTCAATGGTGTAAGATGTTTTCCATTGTGTTTGCACAGTGTTTGTTTTATGTTTAGTGATCTTTGATCCTGTTTCTTGCAGCTTCTTCTTCCTCCTCTCCTTCCATGGAGGCTGCCTCAACCCTGAAGCAGAGTTTGAAGAGCATCACTGGGATGGCGTATGATGGCAGACCCCCATCATGGGCTGCAGACCTTAGGGTTTCCTGATCTTCATAAACTCTCTGAATTATTGCAAAAGAGAGCCAGTAGATGATACATGTACACTACTACTGACTGTAGCTGATTCATCAAAGAGGGTAAATTCTGCTAACTAGTAAAGCAATAAGAGATATACTGAGATACTGACTAAATGAATATATGTACACTGCAAGAAATCAGTCCTCTACTTTGATGAATCTCTTATTACCTTAAATGAGTTTGTAATCTGCTGCTCTCTTTTGCAGTGTTCAGAGATACAATTTCCTCCTCTAAGAAGGTTGCTGGTGAAACACTGGTCAGTGTAATAGTTTGATGCTCCCTGTCTGGTTTATTAGTGACTATGTGAATAGTGGGTAGATTGAAGAAATTTCAGGTTCAGATTAGCTTTAATTTCAAAGTCTACTTGCATCTTACAACTGTTCCATATATCAAGTTGTACTATGATAGCTAGAGATGGGATTTAAATGTTTTGAACTCCACTGCCTCCCCCCCCCCCCCCCTCGTTTCCTTCATATAGTACCTCCTGATACCACTTGAGACTAGTAACTAAGTTATCTCAGTTTGTCAAAGTAACAAGATGGATTCCATATCATAAGGTCACCATTCTTTCATTGCCTAAACTGGATGTGATTCAGACATTAATTTGATTGTGCTCATATAGACACAATACTAGTAGAAGCATTTCAGTATCTTGTGAGATATATTTACCTGATGACCAGTGTTTAACCTGCAACATTATGATGGCTCCAATGTAAACCCAATATCTTGGAATGTTGGAGCTTGACACTTCACAGAGCAGAGGAATATCCACTCACCATTTCATATCTTTAGCTTACTATCATATTTCAGTATCATTATTCATATCTTACTCATATTTAGTATCATATTTAAATATGATATTGTGTATATAAAACAAATTGAACTAAACTTAAATACTTTGTAAATATCTTTGGTGGTAAAATTGTCTCAGCACAAATGCATCATTTGACAAGCTGTATTCATCAGATGAAAGAAACTGATCTTACAGTATGTAATGTCTAGTGAAATCCAACTAATTTCTAATTTTAGGAATTTATCATCTTACATATTTCAATTTATATGTATCATGTGACTACTCTCCTTAAAACAATATTGCCCATCTGAGGCCAGCAATCGTTCACATATTCACAAGCATGTATGTACATTGTATTTACAGAGAACTGTTGTATATTCAGAGAATGACTAGCTTGTGTCAGAAACATGTCAAAGATCTAACTTAATGGAAAACTGCTGTTTAATCCTGTTATCACATGGCAATGTTGTAAATAATTTTTTTTAAATAATAAGAATTCTAAGTTAAATCATTTTCACAGGTATTTCATGTTTTGGGTTTCCCAGCTTGTGAATATTTCAGTCTCATTTGAGTGTTTTTAAAATTAAAGAGAATATTATATCAATTTTTTTTTCTATTTCAAAATAAAATATGGTGGGAGAGTATATCATCATGTAACATATTTAGCTTACCCTGTGAGATCTTGTAAGTCCCTTCTGGGGACAGTCCCTTCTGGGGACAGTCCCTTCTGGGGACAGTCCCTTTTGGGGACAATCCCCAAGATTTAATGCATCTCTGGAATTTGTTTACAGTCTGTTCTAGTATAAATCATTTATAAAGGAAAAGCTACTTGTTTCTTTATCACCTACATTTAATCCTTCTGGAAGAAGGGCATTTCAATTCACAGGTTTGATCTACACAAGTACATATGCAGGTGAAGATTACTGGGAAATTTCCTAGCTTCACTAGGTAGGCTCTGATGAGGAGGTATATCCTAATTAATAGTTTATTTTAAGGGTGTATTTTCGACCAATCACCAGTTAGTAAATAATATCCCAGCATAGGAGTCTGTGATGTCTCTAGGTTGAGCTATAACAACTCCTCCATGTTCTTCAGATCTGGTTTTGCATTGAAATGAGCTCTTAATAATTGTCACCATTCTGATGTATAATTTCATTGATTTCATTTAGGTATATACTTTGATATTTTGATTTATCATTTATTCGAGAGAAAATGAGAATAGATGAACAGACCATCAACTGGAACTTGTTATCATTTATTTGGAGTGATTGAATCGGTTTAATTTAAAGGCTTCATAGCCTAACCAGTAACCCACCCACCAGAGCATGATCAACAATGTTCAACCAAAGGTGTGGAGGAGGGGTAGAATGTCAACTGTACCACAGCAGTTTAGGATATTGATAAACTTGTAACTGTAGAAGCCAATGACAATATTCTCATGTTGATGGCAAAAAGTGTTGTCTTGTTAACAGAGAATGCAGAAAATATAGAGCATACAGAAAATACAGGGAATAAGCTTCATTATTCATTTGGATTTCTTTATTCATTTGCTGCTTCAAGACATACTTGGGCAATTTAAGGTAATTTATGCTAAACCATAATTGGAATGTGAGCAAAAAGTGTGCCTCCCCCTCCCATACCTACCATGTTGGTGGCCCTACTGTAAGTTTCTAGCAGTGCAATTGAATATAAGGAACCAAGAAATTAGACTAGCATTGGCTTAAGAAACCCACAGAGACAGCCTGGGCAAATTTGAAGTACAAACATGATTTAATCATGCAAATTCAGTTTCAATAGTTTAGATAATCATTTAATGAAGAGAAAGTTTTAAACTAGCATTGGTGTAAGAAACCTTTTGCCACAACTTTGGCAATTTGTTATTAGCAATTTAACTTTGTAGGGGCAAAATCAAATTTTATTTGAATGGTTTGTAATAGTTATTGTTAGTTGCAATTGTGTTGCACAAAAGGTTAATAAGTCTTCTCTTCTAGCTCCCTGAGGCTAAGATGACACAGAATGCTACATATTTTAAACGCCTCCTAAGAGGTCTGAAAAGTTTCAAATAAAAAGATTCTGCAAATGTTAAAGGGAAGTCTAAACACACATTAAAGACAATACACAAGACAGCACTCTGGTTAGTATTTGCTTAAAGCTATTCTTCTATCCCAACTTCACACATACTACACAACATGTACAGTCACTTGCTCCAGAGATCACTGCTAACTTTACTTCAACATTAGAAACATGATTATGACTTTGGAAGCTTGGTCAATATTGGGGAAGGCTAAAAGAAGATGCTCACAACTGTATCATATGGTAGGGATACATATATGATTAGAGATACATATATGATTAGAGATACATATGGTAGGGATACATATATGATTAGAGATACATATATGGTAGAGATATATATGGTAGGGATACATATATGATTAGAGATACATATATGGTGGAGATACTGTACATATGGTAGGGATATGTATATGGTAGAGATACATATGGTAGGGATACATATGGTATATGGTAGGGATATATATGGTAGGGATACATATATGATTAGAGATACATATATGTTAGAGATACTGTACATATGGTAGGGATATGTATATGGTAGAGATACATATGGTCGGGATACATATGGTAGAGATACATATGGTAGGGATACTTCGAAGAAATTTGCCAAAATATTATTCCTTGGCACTAGAACTCTGTGATCTCACTTTGGACTTGCTCAAGTCTTTTTCCTTGCATTAGAATGAGTATTAAAGACCCGGTATCAACCAAATAAAGACTAAGCTGTTAAACGAATTTGTTCCTTTTTGAGATTCTACTTCACTCAATAGCTTAAACAATGGCTATTAAATTATGTGTCCTTAAGACATTTATTGTATTTTCTATACTATTTGTGATATTTATAAATGAGTGCTGTACACGATAGGATTCTGGAGACTCAATCAATTCAACTTTCTACTCAACTGATATCTTAACCTACTCAGTACTGAAATTGAAAGACACAATTCACAGGCCAAACAATATCCAAGGATAAACGGAACTGCCAGTGTGCACACATGTATGAAGGCCTTGGCTGGACATAAAAACTTCTGCTTTATTTGGGGACACTACATATCCTCGTTCCTAACCCCATCGATGCCAACCGCCCCGCCCCTCCCCCCCCCCCCCTCCACTTCCCATTATTTATTGATCACTACAGTTCAGAATCTCCCATGTTTACTGTGAAGATATTTTCACTGATCACAACATGCCTGTTACTGCTTGGAAATGTCAAGGCAAGAGTGCATAATGGTAATAACCCTGCTTATATGTCATAAAAACAAAAAATAGTGTTTAATAAGTTACATCAAAGTCCACCTTGTGTTTGGTTGATTTAAGACTGCCTGTGAAAATGAAATACTTTTTTCAGGATTTTATTATTTTAGGATTATGCCATATTACAAGATTCTAACAGTTAAGTCCAAGAAATCTTGACATTTAAAGCAAAAACATTTCAATGGATTTGTGCACATGGATAATCGTCCACCATGATTTGGAATGTACAGCAGATGAAATTTTTATTAGCTTAGAACTCTTCAACTACATAAAATAAGTTATTCTTGAAAAAGTACAACGTCAACATTATCATGAACTCCTTGTAAAAGCAATTCACCGTCATAGTGAAGAATCTTCTTGCGCTTTGCAGCTTTGAGAGTTCCTACAAGAGCTTCAAATAGATTAGCACATTTGTCATCATTGAAAAGAACTCCAAACTTCACAACAACCTGGCCCTCCGAGTCTGCAAAAGAAACAAAATTAGTCTTCTAATTATTCTAAAAGATGGATAGATTACTCCAGCGAATGTTAACTGGGCAGAGAGACCAAACTGCTGCGGTACAATCACTCCTTGAAACATTCTTTGTTTTATACAGAATATATCATAGGTCAAATAAATTGCTTCTCCTCCCGATATCATCAATTTAAATGTTGATGTAGATCTCAACTTCTCCAGTAACATCTACTGATCAAATGGATTCACTTTTAGCAAGGTCCTGCAAATTTCCTTGAAAAGTTTTTTTTTCTTCCTTAAAAGAGATAGAATTCCTACTATCATTATCGTTCTATGTGAGTTAAATGTCATGGACAACTTCCTCTAAAATACAAAATACAAAAACTTGATTCCAACTGGGACATATCACAGATTCAATGTTCCCTTTAACAGAAGGCAGAAGACTTGATCAAGTCTAATACAAAATCATGGAGACACACGTGTCTCAATTTCTCATGTGTTTCTACTAGAGTAAAATGTTTGTTTGTTATAACTTATAATATAATCATAGAACACCCATTCTATATATTTTACAAACACCTATGTTAAGGACTTATATGTATCATTCTCAATTTCTCAGGTTAGATGTTCTGGTGTCGCCCTCTGGTATTCTCTTAGTGAAAACCATTAGGGATAGCAAATCAATTTCATCTTAAAAAAAAACATCTTAAACACTATCTACTCAACAAATAAAGTTTGTATAGTAACGCCTTATTATGGGCATTGTACTACTGTTTCCTTTCCTAGTTCTGTTCAACCCCTATGTGTGTGTTTTCTATGTGTTTTCTTGTCTCTAAATAAAATATAATTTTCTTGCTTAAGTTTGTAAGAGACCAGACTTGAAAAGCTATGTTACTTCTGGTCCCACTGCCTCATTGCTATAACTATATATTAACAAATGAACATCACTGTAATTTAATGGCAGCAATATACCAAATGAAACAAAACCTCTTAACATGATGTAATGATCGCATTGGTTTCAAATGCTAAAAAAATTCTAACTTGAAAACATAAAAAGAAAAACAAAGATTAAGTGAAAGGTTTCACATCCTTCCGGTAATATGACATCACAGATTTACAAAATGGCAGTTCTCAAACACAATGTTTAAATTCTACCTCCAAAACACAGCAAAGATTTTATTAGCTGTTTGAGGGAGTTGTTCTTCTTCACCAGAATCCCTGTCGTATTAGTCATATCCCCTATAAGTCATGTCCACTAATGTACCTCTGGAAAGATCAATGTCAAGATCAATTAGTGAACTGAGTCAAACACTTAATAATCCAAACTCTGTTTACTCTTTCTTGTAAGGTCTACTTTGAGGAATAAATACGTAGATTTATTAAAATAACAGTGACTGATAAAAACTTGATCAAAGTTAATGGTTTACAGAAAAATGCAAAGCTTGAGTTTATGAAAGGCTTACTTTCTGTTCCAAGTCGTTTTATCTCTTGTTGTAAAAGTTCGATTTCATGGGCAACATTCATCTTGCATCAACTTCAGCAGCAAATTAACTAGAAACAGACAAAGGAAAGAAATCATGTTTATATAAATAGCAACAGAATTGAAATGTCTTCACAGCATCCCTGCTAATAGTTTACCCCAGGGTGGGAATTTTACAGTACGCCGGTACGCTAGCGTACTGGAATGAAAATATGGCTTACCAAAATAAAAAAATCAAATGGACCTAGTACTACACACCCTTGTAATGAGCGTACCAAAAATTCTGACCGTAAGTGACTGCATCGGACTGTAGTAGGCTTATCTGCAATCTGCTTCTAAGTTACGGAGGATTAATTTGTCGCGCAGCTAGCAAAAAGCACCAACGAACAGGCCGCACACAGCTGGCTGCTAGCTCAGCGATCGTGCCTGGACCGTCACATACCTACGACTAACTGTGTATGCATCGCAAATTATTCCAACTTCACACATGAACTACGCAATTGCCGACGGCAATTGCGTAGTTCATACTGTACATGTGCTCAGAATTTTCCCAGGTACCCTGCCAAACAACTGTGTGCTCATCCCCTGTCTAACACCTGTTTGTTAACATTTTTGGCACGTTTCCAAGAAACGTTTCACGGAGTATTCCCCATGATACACGAGGCACAGTTCATACACGCAGCACAAGATATCAAGCTATGGCCATCTTTATGAAAGTAAACCTTGTAATAAAATATGTTTTAGGCCACACGACATGATTAACTAATGCTTAAAATTATTTCTATGTTCTTGTAGAAAACGTCAATTTGCAAAATACAATTAGTTGTGTTTTTGTAGTTACGTGAGATCCGTAACAGACGAGGTGGTTAGGCTATTTGCTATACACTTAACTATGGTAGGACATTATTTTTTCCGTATTTTTGGAAATTCTAGAAAATACTTTCTTTTCCCCCCGCTTAACACCAGATGTGGTCTTACGGTTTATTCATATATGGGTGTACTAGAGCCTTGTTTACATGACATTAGTTGATGCCAGTTTTGCGTGAATTTTTCGAAGGTGTTTTGCTGGATCTTTCGTAAATTTGAAAGGACCGAACTTACTTTTCGTACACAATTGGTAATTTCTCTACTGATTTTCAGATTTTTTTTTACGATCTCCAGTCGATACATTTCCTTTGATCATGTATTTGAATAACTAATACCAAGTCGAGTATTCGACCCGGTATTGTCTGGTCGGAGAGTTCAACGTGATGGACAGGGATTGTAATTATTTCGATCGAACATGCATTGACTGGATTATCTGCGCCGCCTCTGTCGGCTCGATATAAAGTACACTTGTGCCGCGAATCAGGAAGTTTTCACAAAAGGATAACAGCGTTCAGGTCATTGTGCTGTGCTTACCGATTCATGAATTGTGCTTACCAACTGAGAAATCTTGGCTCATGTTGGTAAGCACATTTCATCAAAAAATGAAAAAATGCTTACCAACTTTTTTTGCCAAATTCCCACCCTGGTTTACCCTCTGGTCCCATATACCCTCTTCCCTATCAGTTTCAAAGATAATGTTGGTATTCATGTCCATTGAGTCAAAGGATAGCAATGAACTCCATTATCTACATCCTTGGTAGCAAACACACTTAGACTGTTGATCTTGAAGTCCTATAATTCAAACCATGGTACATACATGTACAAAGTTTGCAGGTGTCTTCCAAGGTGGAAATATAAATTGTGGAAAAATTGTATGTTTCTTCCCACAAACTGCAAATTGTCAGAAAACTGTAAATAACCCTTGTCTTCTTAGAGTATAGCTTCTATTGATGAAGCTCCACTCAGACCAAAGTACTTGAGCAGAACCGTTCTAGCTTGGTTTGTGAAAGAAATTAAACTATATCCAGAAGCATATTTGTTAGCCAATTAAGACCAAATTCGACCTGACGTACTGGAAAAGCTTCCAAATTTGTGCAGGGTTAAGCCACATATAGCATCCAACCTCAGACAGTGGCACCACGTAACACGAATTCACTTTCACTTACAGTACTATGAGGAGGTAGAAGTAGATTGTATATAGATGAGAAGACTTGAATGATTGGATCGGCTTAAAAAAGAGGAGATGATAGATTTATGATGTCCAGCATGATTGCCTACAAACTCTATCACTCAGTAAGTTACATATAAACCAATGGTAGCTTTTTTTTTCTAGACTAAGAGAAATCCTGCATTTCCCGTAGGCCAGGGAACTGTCACAAAAGTAATTTTTGTGTAAAACTAGTCACTATTTTTGTTGTCGCTAAATTACTGATTGTCATTTTAAACTGGATAAGATAAAGAAGTCGAGGTAACACTTCTAGTGAAAACTAAATGAATCATGATTGAGTCAAACATGTAAAAGATTGGCTCATTTTTATGTTGTACCTTATATTGGTTAGACTGGTAAGAGACATAGCAGGCCTACCTTGTCCCTGAAATAAAGCAGTAGGCCCCATAGTACATAATAAGCTTGTTACACCCTGTGGCTGGGAGTGGAAGTGCTATGTATCACCAGGGCCAGAAAGAAATAATAATAGTTGATGATTGACGAACTAAGATAGATATTTAACCAAAAAACGTTTATGTCATACAATATTAACAAATTCACGGCTTATTAACATTCACATTTTAATTGATTCAGCTTAGGCAAAGTATAATAAGCCTATTACTAAAATACTAGCACAGGCCCAGTTCCGCTAAAAAAAAAAAAAATTAACAATCCAACTAAATGGAATGTGCAAATTAACAAACTTTCAAAAGGGTGCCCTTCCTGTAGAGAATATTCATAGATGTGCAGTCATAACTGTACCTTTATATGTTAAAATAATTTAATTTTCGTCCTTCGTCCTTCGTCCTTCGCTTAACTTCAGAATTTTTGTCAGGTGTCAGGAGTGAGGCATTTGACAGACTTGACTTCCGGGAAACGCCGCTATAAATTCTGAGTTACCGTTGCCAGATAGAGTATACTGCTAAAGTAGACCAAGTTGTATGAATACAAATTGTATCCAACACGAAGCGTTGAGTCAATCTCATAGAAATTTATTAGGTTCTATGGTCAATCTATAAACACATAGTATGACATAATGTAACTACGATGATGTCACATGAATGGGACGGTAATTAATATCCGTTCGCCTATCTTACGGACTGAAATAACGAGAATTCTTTAGGGAGACAGACGACAAAACAGGTTGTGACGCGACTAGATGATGTCGTTATGTTGGGAATGCCCCTCTTTTTTAATTTGGTGGAGGCTTCGCTTCAGGGAATAATTTATTCACAAAACCGGGAGCCCCCGAAACGGCTCCCATAAAACGGGAGACCCCTAGTACAATGTGGCGAAGGCTCCCGAAAAATCGGGAACCACCGAAAACGAAACTACAATGTGGAGAAATATGGCGCGAGAAAGCGGAATATATTACGTACAAATATATATGTGCTGTACTTACGAAATACATACATGGTTAACTTCCAAAATACATTGTAGACATATTTATATATTTGTTTACATATACATATTCCCTGAAAATTATATTTATTCATTTAAAGCAAATATTTATATATTCTCCAGGCGTACAACTAATATGTATTCTGAACAGAAATATATATTCTCTTACAGCAAATATTCTGTAAAAAAAATATATTCTCTAACACAAATTTTTAATTTTTTTTAAGCCATTTTATATTAATCCTCTAATAGAAAAATATATATTATCTTACAATAAATATTCTGTAAAGATATATATACTAACAAATTATATTTTGCTATGCCAAGAATATATTAAGGCTATTCTCTAAGAGAAAAAATATATATTATCTAAGAGAAAAAATATATATATATTCTCTAAAAAATATATACATTTGAGTGAAAATGGGCCCTGTAACAGTTTACCTGCCCTGGTCATTTTAATAGGCACTCGCAGTAGATCGCAGGAAATTTGAGCTGTGCAAATGACTTTCCCACGTTCGTTTCCTTTGTAAGGCTTGCAAATTGATTACGGAAAATATATATATATATTCTCTAACATTCAAGCTCTATTCTGTGCGAAAAATATATTCTGTACGAAAAATGTATTCCGTACGAAAAAAATATATATGCTAAACAAAGTACGGAGCTCTGTAAGTGCCAACTGAGATGTTGGTGTTTCAGTAACTTCAGTGAACAGCTTATTCATTATATTGGCCATAAGTGTGCAAGTACAATGTACTTCCTCGCTGAGAACCGAAATGTAGTTCAAACATATCGTATAACCAGCTGCAGGGAGCTGTTAGAGTAGCAGCTCCCTGGTATAACACAGGTAACATACGAATATAGCAGCAGTACTGCAATCATGGCGTCCAGATAAAGAGCGTAAGTAGAATAGTTGGTAGTGTGATGTTAACGTTAGACTACTCTAAACAGCATACTTATTACTTACACTTGGCTAAGACTAAGCATATCAGGCGCGTATCCGGGGGGGGGCGTTGGGGGCGCGCGCCCCCCGGGTAAGAAAAAAAAGGAGAGAAAAAAAAAAGAGAAGAAAAAAGGAAAAAAGGAAAAAAGAGGAGGAGGAGAGGTTGGAAGGGAAAAGAAAAAGAAGAAAGAGAGAAAAAGGAGAAAAGGAGGGAGAAAAGAAAAACGCCAAGACACCGGGAAGAGAAAGAAAAACAGTGGCATCATTACAGCGCTGATCCCTATTATATACACAGGGTAGCCAGTGACGGATCAAGGATTTCGGAAGGGGCGTGTGCCTCACCCTACCCCTTACACCGACAACTCCATTTTTGACGTTTCCATTTTTCCTCTCTAACTCATGATCTATATATATACTATATATGGTCTACCATAACGCGTGTGTGTGTGTATATACGCCTTAAATAAGTGTAGAATTGTGCTATGAAACCAACTGTGGCTGGTCTCGAACTCGACCGTGTCGTCGGGGAACATGACGCATTTCGGGAAGGGGGCGACCGCCCCCCCCTTCAGCTTTTTTTTTATGATATAGCTAGTAATTTCAAAATTGAAAGTGCTCAGATGCAACTTACAAGTCCTGGGAAGTGTCATTTCCAGCGATCTGGGAGGCATTTCGGCCAGAATTTGCTTGTACGCTTCGCGCCAACAAATGGTCCTGGGTAGTGTTATTATAAGAAAATACTTTCTGTACGCCTGGAGAATATATAAATAAATACTTAAAGGGAATAAATATAATTTTCAGGGAATATGTATGTGTAAATATATATATAAATATGTCTAAAATGTATTTTTTAAGTTACCCATGTATGTATTTCGCAAGTACAGCATATATATATTTGTCCGTAATATATTCCGCTTTCTCGCCATAGGAGAAAGCTCCCTAAAAATGGGAACCCACCTTCGACTCCCAATATAGAAAACGGGAGCCCTGTGAAACGGGGGCCTTCGGCTCCCAGTGGGGGGGGGGGGGGGTGAAATAGCAAGACATATACTACTGTCATTTTAGGTCATAAAGTCTTACTGTCTATTTAGCTTTGTGATGTAATAGCGGAACTGATGAACTAGTGGTCTGTGAATTAGGCTAAGGAGTACAGCCAAGTTATAACAAAACAGAAAATGCCTCAGATGGTTAAAGGATCATTCCTCGAAACAATAATTAATTAAGTACATTGTGCACTTATAATAATGCTGTTTGGCGTTCTTAAACATCTCAAACTTGTATTTGTATAAAGTCGTCCATTATGCAAAAACACCTCATTAGTTTACAATGACAAGTTTGCCTTACTCCCAAACATATGTTACTCAGAGGATTATTCTCATCGTCGTCATCGATAAGGTTCCTTTAATCTGATGCAGACCAAATAGAATATTGATAAATATGTAGCAAAAAGGATCCGTCTGTAATCAAGCCATAGTAAGAGTGACATTAATATTAAGCGGTTTTATCGTCTTTATAGAGATATATATCATGCCGATGTTTATTCAATATTGTTTATTGTAGGTCTACTATTGAGGTGACGCCTTTTAAGCAAGATGAAGAGGAAGATATAACTGCTTCAAACTCTTAAAAACGTGAAGTCAGTCAAACAGCTGTTGCTACCAGAGTATCACACTCTCCAAATGAGCAACATAGTGCTGCGGGTTACGTGCCTAGGCACGTATTAGATATGGAAGACCTGAAGGGCGGTGGAACCGGGGGGCACAGGGGGCACGTGTCCCCCCACTTTTCCTCAGGTTAAAAATGTTCCCTTTTTCTACATAAAAATTGAGGTGCCTCAAGTTAGCAAGAGGCCAGGGAACTAGAATGAACACTCGGGAAGGGCCGTTTCCGGCCATCTGAGGGGTTTGTAAAACCAACAATTTTCTTGCACGCTCCGCGCCAACCGATGGTGGCGCTCCGCTCAGATAGTCGTGCATACAACTTTGCAAATCCTGGCTACGCCGCTGACTTTTTAATGAATTTCTGTGGGTCAAACTCAAACCAATTCGAGTGGAAAAATTTGTTTAGATATTAACAAGAAAAAACTCTAATTCGGAAGATTCCTACATTAGCAACTAGCATGATTTCACCTTATTTTGTCTCAAAAGAAAACTTGTTCCTTGTCTCCCAATTTGCACATTGGATATTGCAGTGCTAGTATGTATAATTTCCTTGAAAGGGGGGGGGGGGGAGGCGTTGCTGGAGTGATGTGTATACGCAAATAAGATAATACAATAAGAGTTATAAAGGGTACTAAATATAAGGCTGCATCAGTCCCATCAAATTTCTGCAAAGTGCCCTATGATGTCGGTGCCCCCCTCCCAGATTGAAAGTGCTTCCGCCGCCCTTGGAAGACCTTCCCATTCGAATTGTCATTCACTTCTAAGTGTCACGTCAATGAACTCTTGATTCTCTTTCCCTTCTAAGACTATGAAATTAAAGGACACTTTTATCCAACTAGAACAGACTTAGTTACTATAACGAACCAAGGCTTGATATATAGTTACATCATCTCCACAAATGAAAAGTATAGAAAACGAACGAGTTCATGAACAGTTTGTATATGATTCGCTATAATAGAAATAATTATTTGATCGTATATGTTTGCTGCTCATTCCAGAGTTGGAAAGACTGGTTTAGGATTAAACATATTTCAAGTTTGATATTATTACAGGAATAGAAATAATTATGTCGGGAATACATGAGTATTCATCGTCAATTGATAAGGAAGTAAGTATACATGAAGTAACATGAAGTATACATGAAGTAAGTATACATTGATTAGCTTCATGGATATCTTGGTTCGAAGCTTATAAACTTGGCTAGAACTTCACTTTCTTCACTTTCCCTGATATGCTTGTACTTCCCACCAAGGGCAGGGCGGGGGGGGGGGGGGCAGTTCCCTGTTCCGATCTACTCGCCCATCGTGTCCATTTATTGCTAAAGACTGGTGTACACATGTCATATATATGCAATGATAGTCCAGAATCAGTGTTGTTTCATGTGGATTCACTGCAGGGACTCATACAGAGGTTTATGGAGTGACTTATATGAGCTGTACTTACAGTTCTGATTCGTTATACCCCTCTTAGTTATCATCTCATATCTCTGTATCCTTCAATTCAAGTGTTAAATCAATGATTATGGTGATACTATTAAATGTATTGAATATTCATGAATACTGAGTTCACTATAGTAGAAAAGGTTGTTACCCTAGCTTCTCCCAGAGTTCAAGATAAATTGTGTAAGGCGGCGTTCTGTTTACTTTATACTTTCTTTAGAATGTCCACGTCATCCTTTTGCAGACGGCCTTTGGCTTTCTGCGCACGGTTCGGTTAAAAGCAGATGCAAATGAAAAATTGTCATATTCATCTTTTACAGACTCAGGCGTAGAAATGTTTCTTTCGGTTATCTTCGCATGCCTGCTGGCTAGTTCTCTGGCAGTTGATTACACTGGGTAAGTATAAATTAACAAAAGTTTAAACAACATTAATACACTGTTAAGAATAATGTATTTAACGGTAGAGTACCGGCAGCCAGGACACCTGCGATAAGACGTAATTTTAAACCTGTTTGTGAAACATGTATACATTGAAGCTGTAAATTCTCGTCGTTATTCGTTGTTAATTAACAACTCCGCTAATGTCACGTTTTTTTTCCGGTATTTAGATTTCATTAATTGGTAAGTTAAGTATTGCCCTTACTGGCTAATAAAACCGCAAGTGATCAACATGTGACTCCGTAATCCTTTATAAGTCTTATAAGTATATATATATATATATATATATATATATATCAACTATGTTTTTTTTTGCGACACTTGTGAAAACACTCACTTTAATTTAGCAGAAACAACAACAGTTTTCACGTAATATACACATGCATTCATATCAAATGCAATATTTCTAGCAACATTATGTGCATACGTATAGGCACCTAAATAAACTAACGCCAATATAACTATTGGGTAACGCCTTCACTGTGAATATGCAAATTGACTGTGTACTCTAAATGATATAAAACGATAATAACGTTTAATAATTGTAAAATGGGTGTCAAGACATTTATACTCACCATGCATTAGCCTACATACAGTTTATTCTCGATTAATGTGATGCAATTCAAAGTGCGTTCAGCTGTTCAATGGGGAGTGTTATAATTAACCGTATAGGCCCATCTCAGTTTTGCCTGTTATTACTAAATTCTTGAGAGAGCTATTCATGTCCAAGATTAATGGTCATCTTCAAAACAATGGGCTTCTAAGTTCGGCACAATCTGGATTCAGACAACAATATTCTACCCTTGCTGCTATTATTGGCGATACTTACTACATTCTTGATAATATGGACAAGGGTCAGATCACCGGTGCTGTGTTTTTGGACCTAAATAGGTCCTCTGATACAGTCAACCATGAGATTCTTCTGCGTAAATTATCATATTATGGGATACGGGAAAATGAGCTGGCGTGGTTCTCTAATTATTTGACAAATAGAGAACAAACTACTATTATTGATGGGGTTGAATCTGATACAAGACCTGTTACAATTGGTGTACCCCAGGAATCCATATTTGTCCACTTTTTATTTATCATTTTTATTAATGAACTTCTTATAATGTAGTTTCGAATTGTAAGGTTTTTCTTTATGCCGATGATACTGCCATCAAGAAACGAATTAGATATTGAAAGAGTCATAAATTTGGACCTGGAAGCTGTTTCTGATTGGATGAATACTAATATGCTGACACTTAATGCTTCTAAAACCGAGGCTATGACATTTGGCTTTTCTCAAATTATAAAAAATGTTAATCCCCTCAATGTAAAGCTTAATAATGATATTCTTGAAAATGTGTATTTATTCAAATACCTTGGATAGTGGTTCGACTCGATTCTTAAATGGGAAAAACTTATTGAAAACAATTACTGCAAAAATATCACAGAAACTGGGTATTCAAAAAAGACTTAGTTGGTGTGTTGACCAGCATACACGTAATACTCTGTACAACGCTCTAAGTGTACCCCATATTGATTATTGTTCTGCCGTTTGGACTACGGCGACGAACAAATTGGTTGACCGGGTTCAGGTTCTTCAAAATCGTGTAGCTAGATTAGTCCTGGAGTGTGGGCTTCAGGATGTGCGTGTTACAGATATTTTTGCTGAATTGAAGTAGCTAAATGTCCGTTAACGTGCATTATATTTCAGGAATATTCTAATGTATAGATGTGTTCACGGCCTGGCTCCAGATTACCTTACTGACAATTCTACTGAGAGATAGCCATTCTTACAGAACTAGATCTAGCTGCTTTAATAATGTTTTACTTGCTCCTGTTAGATCTGGGAATGGTAAAAGGTCCTTTGGAGCAGCCTTCCCCGAAATTTGAAATGTTTGCCAAATGTTAATATTTTTAAACGCAATATGAAAACTTCATATGTTTTGTTTAGATATCTGATATTTTTTTTGTCTATTTTATTGCCGTCATTTTTGTGCTCTTAGATGTTTACCGTTTTCTACTGCATAGTGCTTCTGCACTGAGCAGGACTACCCTCATTAAAGATGTCAATAATAAAAAATATTTAAAAATATTAAGGCGCTTTTACGTTCATTGTGTCCTTTTATTTTACAAAACGGGCAATGGACGTTAACTAACGATGAATACACATGCGAAATAACGTTTCCCGGCATTTTAGCTTCACAACACTGTGTTATTGTACGAACGGTGTGTCGCACTGGTGGTATTACGTCAAACCCCAACTTTAATTGCTTTTTAACAGTAGGCTTTGTTTAACAATCGGGTACACGAGGTGTAAATTGGATGGAACGGCGTAAGAGGGTGGCTGCAACCCAAATTAACAAAGTTATCGACTTCGCCTCTCAATTGTTTAGCTTACACGTTGAAAGGTATTTTAGTCAGTGGCGGAGCGTCCATACAGTCAGGGGCGGATGCCCCCCCCCCCTCCCACTGACGGACTCAAACGGACTGCTGGCGCTCTTTTCAGCTTTTTACCACTTTTTAGTTATTCACAAATATTGTCTTTTTTACTGCGCTCTCATCTACCTATTGACATTTGTCACATTTTATTGGTGTAATTTTCTGACAAAATGCTCTAACGGCTATTTATTCTTCGTTTATCTGCAAATTAGCAAGGCCCGGAAAGGGACATTTCCGGCCATCTAGAGGGTATCTTTACTACAAGAAAAAAAAAAGTACGCTCCGCGCCAACCTGTGGTGGCGCTCCGCTTAGATAGTGTCCAGAGCATACGGCTCTGATAGAGCCGAAAGCGCCCTACAGATCATTCTCGCCCCTCTTACCAATATCCCTAGCTCCGCCACTAATTTTAGTGCCTACATACCATGCATAACCCTTAAAATAGAAAATATTTTGAAATCAATATGTCTTTACGGTATCTTCAAGTATTTTCAAGACATTCTCATTAAAAGTATGTGCTCTTTTCTCAAATGCCTTTTTCGGTTCAAAATTAGGCCAGTTTGGTATATAATGTCGTCTGCCTCCGTCTCCTGAGGCCTGCT
The DNA here is from genome assembly GCF_037975245.1 of Apostichopus japonicus. NCBI lineage: Eukaryota > Metazoa > Echinodermata > Holothuroidea > Aspidochirotida > Stichopodidae > Apostichopus > Apostichopus japonicus. The sequence goes on along the minus strand of NC_092564.1, from coordinate 1,039,872 downwards.
TAGTGGGTCATTACATATATAAAGGTGGGTCATTACATATATAAAGGTGGGGCATTACATATATAAAGGTGGGTCATTGCATATAGAAAGGTGGGTTATTGCGTATATAAAAGTGATTCATTACATATATAAAGGTGGGTCATTACATATATAAAGGTGTATCATTACATATATATAGGTGGGTCATTACATCTACATAGGTGGGTCATTACATATGTAAAGGTTGGGCATTACATATAAAGGCGGGGCATGTCCCACCCGTCTGCAAATTAAATACTCGCTACCACTTTGCATATTGACCATAACTTGATGGATATTCTAACACACAGATATAAAGTTATCCATGCCAAGCCCACAAATGACAATGCAGTCAACATCGTGAAGGGTCTTCAGGATCAGGTAATGTTAGCCCACTTTTGTTTTCTTTTTTAATATCATTTATTTTCTTTACTGGTACGTCATCAAAATTAGGGATGCACCGGATCCAAATTTTTAAATCTGGTCCGAACCGGATTTTGCCGGATAGTACATGAAATCCGGCCGGACAAAATCCGGCCGGACAAAATCCGACCGGAACCGGATTTTTTTTCATTACACAAAAGAAAATCATTAATAAGAAGTAGAAGTATGAAACAAGGAGCAAATCTTAGGTGAGGTATACGCATATTCTCTGCTTCCTCTGTATATTCAGAGCGTCTTTTCTTTGAAGCACGAAAAATTTTTGACCAGCAACGTGCTCGCCTTCTTCCGAAAACTGGAGAAAAACTTATCTTCCTTCATCACAATTTGAGAAAATATGTTCAACATACAGTGAAAGCGTGAAATTAAATTTGTTTACATTCCCAAATAACAAGGTTACAGTATATATGAAGAAGACTTGCATGCTCTGCAACAAATCATTTTAAAGATATAATTATTTAAGAAATGATAGCTTGAAACCTCAAAAAGATATAAATATGGAAATCATTTTGTTAGATCAGTCACATGTTGTTAAATTATTTACTAAGATAATTGTCTCTGTATGTGATAATTGTAGAAAGGTTACTTTTGAAATTGTTTTCATTGTCAGCTCTGGAATTAATCTTTTTTTTGGATGAGAATTAAAGTTATTCTAAGGTTTAAGAATGAACTTTAAGATGAAGTGGTTTTTGTGGATTAAAAAAAAAATCAGACGTATTTAACCATACAAAAGATTGTTTCACACAAAACAATTCAGAGAAAACATAAATGCCAACAATAATGGGAAAGTAAAGATTAAATGGAACAGTATTTTGACTGATAAGTATATGAATGGTCTATGTTAACTGCACAATATTAAACTGATTAAGGCTGCAAGAAATGATTTCATTGCAAACTGTATTTGTTGTATATAGCTTCATATTATTACAGTAGTTGAATTATTTTGGTTGATCTTTAGAAACAGTGGGTCACACCATTGAGAAAATTAAATTAAACATGTAAAACCTGATATTTCTTTACTTTGAATGTTTTTATTAATTTTTGGAAATAGTTTACATTGATTTAAGTTAATACCAACACCTTTTTAAGGAATAATTCAGGCCAGATTATGAAAAAGATCCGGCCAGATTTTGAAAAAGATCTGGCCGGATTTTGACAAATATTCGGCCGGAACCGGAACTGGATAATTGCTCACTATCCGGCCGGATGGTCCTTCTTGACCGGATATCCGGTGCATCCCTAATAAAAATGGACCGATTAATTAAGCAATTATCATAGAAGCATAGTCGCTCACAAATGCTGTCATCAAGTTTTGCATCAATTCTTGTTTAACACATTTAATTTACATTTCTTTCTAGCCTAATAAAGATTAATATTTTATTATTATAGTTTTATCCATAACTCAATGCAGAAAGAGTTTGGTCGTCCTTGCTTGCCAAAAAAACTTGACACTTAAATATTTAAATAAATTTCAACCCCCATAACTGCATATCTCAATAACATTGCAACAACTCGACATATATTAATTATTAAATTTGTTGAAAATGAAGACTGTGGTCTCTTTGTGTTTCGTCAGTTTGATCTTTGGAAGGAATCTCGCGGAATTGGTTACAATGCAGATATTCTGGTTGCACCAAGGGATTATGCTTCCCTCAGATCATTTCTGGAAAGTCGTGGAATTCAGGTGGAGATTATGATCGAAGATGTGCAACCTCTGATCGATGCTCAGATGACTCCGTCTGCTACTGCAGGATTTTATGAACAATACCATCCTCTTGATGAGGTGAGAGCCAACAATACCGCCCTCTCATGAGGTCAGCGCCATGCGTTGTCTCTCTTATTAGATCTCTCGTACGGGTAGATGGAAGCTTTATTCTAAAATCTTGTTATTGATCACGTTTCCTTTCAAAATAGAACTAAACGTTAACAAATACTGACTTGTATTCATTTTCCATACACCACTTGGCGTAGGGTTTACATACATACCTTGACACATAATTTTGTAGTATAATATTACATCAGCAGGCATTGGTTGGTGATGGTGAATTATGGCGTTGAGCGAAATCCATGGTACACTTTTGTTTAATGAAGGTGACAAACCATACGTTGTGGTTGAGTTCGTATACAATGCCTAACACGATTATTCCAAACAGTAAGCATAATTTAAAGGTCAATATCTTTAAGATTGGACTAGGCTATATCAAATCATTACAACTTACACACATGGCATATCATTATACACAAAAATATAGTGCTAAGGTCACTTTGAAGGTACGGATCAAATAAATGGTTGCATGACTAAAAATTGTACTGAAATTGTGACGCATGTTAATTTTATAAGTGTTTTCATATTGTATGCGTTCATGTTAGACCCTTCCCCTCCCGCTCCCCTCCCGCTCCCCTCCCGCTCCCCTCCCGCTCCCCTCCCGCTCCCCTCCCGCTCCCCTCCCACCTCCCCTCCCACTCCCCCATATGTAATATCATACTTTTGTGCTGCTCTACCTTTTGTGATATTTTAGATCGAAGCCTGGATGATCTCTTTCCAATCGGAAAACCCTGACAAAGTGCGCATCGAAGATGTAGGAGATACTTTCGAAGGCAGAAAAGTCCAAAAATTGGTGGTACGTACAACGTTAAGATTGGTATCACAAACAGACAAACGGACAGACAGACTGAAAGATATAAACTCGTATAATGTTTTTTAATGGATATGGTCGGGAGAATAATTTGGTAGGTACATTTGACTATTTCGAACAGCTTAAAAGTCTTGTGATTTTATATAAATTTAAAATGTCATGAGCCTTCAAGAACAAATACCCTGTTAGTTGTTAGTCACATTATACTATTGTATATAGGAGGGGTGTTTGGGCACGGAGTATGTTGGGAACATATACCGCAGACGTGACAGAAAGAAGATGGCCATTTTGGCTTTCTTTCCTATTAACTTATCTGAGTCTTATAAGAATCATTTATACAAGAAATCGTTGAAAGAGTTTTCCACTTCTGTCATACCGTTCATATTTGTGTTTGTTCTTTAATTTTTAAGATCTCTCAAGACCTCACGGCAAGCAAACCAATTTTCTTCATGATTGGTGGAACCCACTCACGTGAGTGGGTGGGACCGGCAACAATGATGCAAGTAGCGGATTGGGTAAGTGGTGAAGTTAGGGTTAGGGTTAGGGTTAGGGTTGGGTTAGGAAAAATTATGAAACTGTTCACAAAAGTGTTAAAATGTACAAAGGATAAACTTAAACATGAAAAAGGGTACAGTAAGATACTCAGTAGGATATTGCTAGGTTTAAAAGTGATATACATACACATATGATATACATATTATGTAATTAGGAACTTCATAACGATAAAGGCCTCTTTAGGATATGTAGTAGGATATACATGGACGTGAAGTATAGTATAAATTCAGCATATATATATATATATATATATATATAGTATATACATAGCCTATATAGTAGGATATACATATACGTGACGTAGTATATACATAGCATAAATAAAGTAGGATATACATATACGTGAATTAGTATATACATAGCATATACAGTAGGACATATATAGACGTGAATTAGTATATACGTAGCCTATATAGTAGGATATACATAGACGTGAAGTCGTATATATAGCATATACAGTTGGATATACATGGAAGTGAATTAGTATATACATAGCATATACAGTAGGATATATATAGACGTGAATTAGTATATACGTAGCCTATATAGTAGGATATACATAGACGTGAAGTCGTATATATTGCATATACAGTTGGATATACATGGAAGTGAATTAGTATATACATAGCATATACAGTAGAATATATATTGACGTGAATTAGTATACGGTATACATAGCATATACAGCAGGATATGCATAGACGTGAAGTAGTATATATAGCATATACAGTAGGATATACATGGAAGTGAAATAGTATATACATATCATATATTTATATAGTAGGATATACTAAGACGTGAATTAGTCGATACTATAGCCTATATATATATATATATATAAAGTAGGATATACTTAAACGTGAATTAGTATATACATAGCATATATAGTAGGATATATGCATAGACGTGAATTTGTATATACATATTATTTATAGTAGGATATACATAGACGTGAAGTAGTATATATACAGCAGGACATTATATATAAAAAAATTTAATTCCGTTGATTCGATTGTTTATTCCATCCAGATATTTTGGCTTTGTATAGGCTACCGTAATATTACCAACGATATTTTGTCCAAAAGACAAGATATCACAAACAAGAATCTTTGGCCAGCTCCTTTCGTTTCATTTCATTTATTTGATATCTGCGGAAAAACAAAATTAGTTATTCAACTGAAGACTTCTGATTTAAAACCTTTGGGTTTAAGTTACCATTCAAACGACCATCATCTCATTTTGTATTCATTTTATTGCTAATTGAGGAGTCCCATTAAATATTACATCCTATAGCTTGTTTCAGAAACAGAACACTTGACAGACCATATGGAGTTTCATATTATCCCAGTACATAACAAAGACGGATATGTCCATACTTGGCAAGGGGTAAGTCAGAACAGAAAATGTTTATAAAAGGAACGCTACTATTGCTTTGTTTGTACGTTCCACTTGTACATTTTCTAAATTTCCAAATTTTAGTATTACCATGTTAAAGTTGATTGAGAATATGTTCTGCAAGCATGAGAGCAAGCATGTATTCAAACCAGGAAACTGTCATTGTTTCAACTCGCTAAGACATCACGCTCGACGAATCGTCAATCGATCTGTTCAATCAATCAAGAAATATTATGTAGCGCCTATCATCAGGGGCGGATGCAGGGATTTGTGACGGGGGGGGGGGGGGGTCTGACTGGTCCAGCCGCGCCTGAACGTAAGACTATCTGAGCGGAGCGCCACCATCGGTTGGCTCGGAGCGTACCAGAAAATTTTTGGCTTTACAAACCCCCCAGATGGCCGGAAACGGCACTTCCCGAGTATTCTAAGCTGCATGTACCTAGCCTGAAAATATGAATCTCATGTCTGCAATTTCTCAATTGATGAGAAAAAACAATCTATGAAAAATGGTTATACATATCAGATGAGTTGAGATGATACAAAAGCCATCTTTAGCCCCCAATCCCCCTCCCGTTCCGTCACCACTGTTTGATGCAGGGCTGGATCCAGGATTCTGGAAGGGTGAGGGTTTGGCCTCCAGTGATTCTAGGGTCTAAGGGGAGTGGGTTTCTCTCTATCCATTGTGAAATTCTTGGATATTTAAGTACAACAGGGAACCCCCTTCCATTTAGCCATGCAAAGCACCTCTCTGTGTTTTTTCTTTTTTCTTTCTCTCTTTTTTGTTGTTGGCCAAGAGCAGGGGGGTCGGGACCCCCTGGACCCCCCCCCCCCCCGCTCTGGATCCGCGCCTGTATCATAAACAGAGTCAAGCAATGTTCAGTCGGGCTCTTATAGGGTCAAGAAAAGGCTCTTGAAAACAGATAAATTACCTGTTCAAAGTGGTAACATAAGGTAGCTGTTATAATGTGAATAGGATGTATGTTTCAAAGTTCAGGAGCTGGAACAGATTAGAATGATCGAGTTAACGAGAGCCAGGTCGGACTACGGGGACAATGATGTCACCGGACCTTTGAAAGCTTCATTTCCTTAATTGTGAAATGAGAATACATTATTCTTTATGCCATATTGCCCAGGCCCCCTAATTGAACCCTAGGCACGGGGCTGCTGCCCAGCAACCATTCCCCAACCCCTGGTTAGGCCAGGTGTTACTACAGTGTACTTCTATGGCAAGCCATATAGCCCGGCAGCTCAGTACACTTTGATCAAACGAACGAGGTTCCAATATCTGAGTATTAGAATATTTGTGGAAAAACCCAGTATATTGAAAAGTGAATGTCTGCCATGGTCCCTCTGCTGCATGTGGCCCCTGGGGCCGGTTAAAGGGGGCCCAAAAATGAATCTGATCAAACGAACGAGGTACCACTTGAAACCAATGTCAACTTAATGCATGAATGCCACATAGTACTGAATGGCCCATGCCAGATAAATTTTCTGCTGCCAAGGGCCCGCCAGACGCCCAAAAGGGCCCCTAAAAATGCATTTGATCAAACGAAAGAGGTAACACTTGAAACCAATGTCAACTTATTGCATGAATGCCACAAAGTATTGAATGGCCCATGCCAGATAAATTTTCTGCTGCCAAGGGCCCGCCAGACGCCCCAAAAGGGCCCCTAGAATGCATTTGATCAAACGAACGAGGTACCACTTGAAATCAATGTCAACTCAATGCAACTTTATGTTATATTATATTAACAGGAAAATACCAGTAGATAGGTAGGCATGTATCGTATCAGAGCGTGCTTAGCGTATAGTCCCAATGAGGTATTGAAAGTCCACCTAAAGAGACTTACAACTGAGTCTAGTCATGTTTCTGCCTTTGAATAACACAATCCAACAGAAAACGTGTATGTGTGTGAGCAAAAGATGACACTTAGTTGATGACTTGCCACCAATCTATACGGTAACTCCTGACAGATAACAAAGAATGAAACAGATAAGAAAGTTATTTACTAACGTTAATATTGTCATTTTAGGACCGAATGTGGAGAAAGACCCGTAAGCCATCAGGTGGCTTGAACAATTGCTATGGGACCGATCCCAATAGAAATTACGAATTCAAGTGGAACAGTAAGTATCGTTTACACGTAATGCGATCCAATTTGATTTGTTTTGTCGTGTTATTAAGACATCTGTCATGCAAGCACAGGCATCGACGTCGCCGGAGACGTTTAGTTTAAAGGGCGTTGGGGGGGGGGGTAGGGGCTGGAGGGGTGGGTTAGTGATCTGAGAAGCGAAGCATGTATAGTTATGTAGCAGGGAGAAGGTACCATAATATTATACGTAACTTAGCAGACATGTCACACATAACTTTAGACCCTCGTTTGATCAATATTCACGTTGGAGATGCATACATGCAGTGCTCTGCAATCAAACAAACTATATTAAATTGTAACAAGGGCGTAGGAACCGGTGGGCTGGGGGCGCCAGCCCCCCAGTCAAAAATATGGAGGGGCGGAAGTATCATTCCGCCCCCTCCCCACTTCGCAAGTCAGAAAATCCCTTTTTCATTTCCGAATGAGATTATTTGAAGCACCAAATTGCATCTAAGGCCAGGTGAAAATGCAAAATTATTTACAAAATGGAGTGGGTGGGTTGAAGTGTGCTATATTGCACCAAATTACATCTGAGGGGAGGGGGACACCCCCTCCCCTTAGACCCCTCCCCCAGGCCGGCCATCAGTCTTCAGCCCCCACTCAAAAGTACCTTCCTACGCCACTGGGTTGTAAGGCCATGGTGACTGAGTGTGTCTTGCGTAGAAAGTAATACTTTGCAACATTTTCGGTTGTTTTTTTTTTTTTTGCAACAATTTCAGCTGGTGGGTCCAGCAGCCTGCCATGTAGTGACACTTACATGGGCACTTCTGCAGCTTCTGAAATCGAAGTTTCCACTTTGCAAGATCACGTGAGAGCTATCAAGGATAACGTACAAATTTTCATGGACGTACATGCTTACAGCCAGTACTGGATGTATCCGTGGGCATACACGGATTCTACTAATTGTACAGATATAAACGAATTGGTACGTCAAAGCATTTGAAGGTTTATCTAACGTCATAGTTTCTCTTATCATTACAATCCCCACCCAATCAGCCACCCTTCCAACCACCCATTCATATCTCATCCTCCATACATTTTGTTCTGTTTAAATACAGAGGCTAAAGATGACAGCAAGAAAAGTTTGAGTTTCTATATTTGTATTCGTTCGTCTCACTTTTCTTTCTTGTTGTCTGTTGTTTATATTTGTTTGCTTTACCCTATCGCTTTTTAAGGACCATTTATATTTTCTCTGTCAAATTGTTTATCATGTTCCTCCTGCTATCCGTTCGCATCCTCTCTAATTTCCGAATTTCCACAGGGCTCCGTCCTCAACCCTCTTCCTTTTTATAAACGACATTAATGACTTACCCATCCCCCCTCCCCCAGCTGGACGAGTAGCCGCAAATTCACCACCGGAACTATGCGTCTCCAGTGCTACCTGGATTCATTAACTACACAATGTTACCGTTGGCGCATCAAACTTAACCCCACTAAAACCACTTACCTCGTCCACCCTCACCTGCGATATAGTCGTATCACTCCCAATACCTCCAACATATATTTACATGATCACCTGCTCAACCCTTCCTCCATCTGCCACTTTCCTTGGTCTCCGTCTTTGCCCCTTCCTGGATTGGAAGGTCCGCTATTTCAAAAACGTTAAGGTTAGAGTTTCCCATCACTTTTATCACCTCTGCCGCATAGCACTGTCGGTGAAAGGCAGTGACCCCCACCTTAACATTTTCATCTTCAAACAATTCATTCGTCTGCTCTGGGAATACGGAGTCCCAGCAATCATAAATCCCTCCGCACGCACAAACAACACTATTCAAATTCTTCAAAACGCCTCCATTAAAGCTGCTCTCGGTCTTCCTATCAGGACCTCCACCTCTTTTATTCACGACATTGTCATGGTTCAACCAACCAATCACAGGTTTCGACGGCTTGTGACGAACTACTTCCCCCCCCCCCCCTCCTAACCGGTTAACACATAAACACAAATAAAAAACGTTATACCTCCAATAATAACATTTCTGCGTTCTCTTTCCTCATTTTCCCCACTTCTCATTTACTCACCTCGGGGCTATCCCGTCCTCCCTTCATCCCGCCCCATCCTGCACCCCTACAACCGATTCCTTCCCGCCATCAAGTACAGTCTTTCCTCCTCCTTTCCTCCTTTCCTCCTTTACTCCTTTCCTCCTCCTCTCCTCCTCTCCTCCTCTCCTCCTCTCCTCCTCTCCTCCTCCTCTCCTCCTCCTCTCCTCCTCCTCTCCTCCTCTCCTCCTCCTCCTCTCCTCCTCCTCCTCTCCTCCTCCTCTCCTCCTCCTCTTCTCCTCTCCTCCTCTTCTCCTCTCCTCCTCTTCTCCTCTCCTCCTTTCCTCCTCTTCTCCTCTCCTCATCTTCTCCTCTCCTCCTTTCCTCCTTTCTTCTTTTCCTCCTTTCCTGATTTCCTGATTTCCTCCTTTCCTCCTTTCTTCCTTTCCTCCTTTCCTTCTTTCCTCTTTTCCTCTTCTCCTCTGTTCCTCTTTTCCTCTTTTCCTCCTTTCCTCCTTTCCTCCTCTCCTCCTGTCCCCCTTTCCTCCTTTCCTCCTTTCCTCCTTTCCTCCTTTCCTCCTTTCCTCCTTTCCTCCTTTCCTCATTTCCTCCTCTCCCCCTTTCCCCCTTTCCCCCTTCCCTCCTTTCCTCCTTCCCCCCTTTCCTCCTTTCCTCCCTTCTTCCATTCCTCCTTTCCTCCTTTCCTCCTATCCTCCTTTCCTCCTTTCCTCCTTTCCTCCTATCCTCCTTTCCTCCTTTCCTCCTTTCCTCCTTTCCTCCTTTCCTCCTTTCCTCTTTTCTTCCTCCTCCTGCTCTCCCTCCTGCTCCCCCTCTTTCCCCATTCGTGCCCTCTCCTTGCTCACCACCCACATTCCTTCCTCTTCTTGTCATAGTCGCACTGTGGTTCCCTAACCCCACGACTGACTCACCAGCCACCCAAAGCTCTCCCAACGCCGAAAGTCTATGGTTATGTGGCGGTATTTTTAAAGTTTTTCTCTGCTTTGCTCACTTGTGTTCGGGCTTACTCAAAAAGGTCAGTGTACAATGAGTGACGTCATCAACGTGGTTGGCACTTTACAGAAGAAACGAATCTTAGCTCATGGTTGAGTCTGAAACGAGAGAGAGAGAAAGGTGTTTTACAATAATAAAAAGCAACACAAATATGTTTGCTTTCTCAGAAATCCATGGAAATTTATATTGGATAGTTGAATGTCCGCACGAACAAGAACATTTAATCGGAATCACGTACAATAAGGGCCTAGTTAAAGGTGACGGAATATTCATCCATAGTACATTTACTTTTATTTTTTATATATTTTATCCTGTCAACAGCACGCAGCATCAAAGGAAGCTGTTGAGGCACTGGAGAAGGTTCACGGCAAGGTCTATAAGTACGGTCCCATTTCTCAAGTTATTTGTAAGTATCTCGAATGTGTCCATCTACGTACTGTTCTTGCTGCTTTGTTTAGGGATGGGGGAGGCCGGTGCGGGGAGGGAAACATTCGTTTTAAATTAGTGATTCATATATTTTTGCTTTCACAAAGTGTTTTACAGTTCTAGAAGGATGCATGACCGTATACGTAAAAAAAATCACGTTGGCATGTAGCAGCAAAGTCTGAAAAACAAAATGATAACATAGACAAAATTTTCAACAACGTTTCTGGAAAATATTTAAATGGTCTAGAATAGTAACCTATGGAGGCGTAAGTGAGTAGTTCTGATTGAGGTACAGAATAATTGGTTGGGAGCGCAGAGGGATGTCAAGAGCCTGGAGTCCTGGTAGGGGTTTTACTATTTTGACTTCTTGTCCATAGATGTGGCTAGTGGTAGTTCTGCTGACTGGGCCTATAACGAGGGCATCAAACACTCTTACGCACTGGAACTCAGGGACGAAGGACAGTATGGATTTACTCTTCCTGCAGACCAGATTAAGCCTTGTGCTGAAGAATTCTACGCAGGCATTGATGCTATGGTTCATCATATTTTGGGAATCAATGATTAGGATTATCTAAGGATTGGAAATAAACATAATAAGAAATATAAGATGTTTGGATTGATTTGAGAGTACGTCTGTGATAAATTTATTAAAAAATGCATATAATAACTTAAATAAAGTTTGCGGTTAAATAATATTGTTTGCTTTACTCATTCCAATAGCATAAAGCTATAAATTTAATGACTTATGTGTGATTTTGATGTGTAGAATAAATCAATTGGCTAATTATGACAGAGAGCGACAAACATGAAACTAAGGACATCATTACCTTGGATCTGGAACTTTGCAGGTTGCAAACCACAATAACAATAGTTTACATCGAGCTGAAAGGTTAACCATTGTCAAGAAGAGGAGCTAAATGGACCTAAGGTGGTAAATGTTCATTCATTACAATTATCATGTGTGATAACCAGACAGTCTTTGACGTTGTCTAACCAGACAGTAAAACTGCATTGTGGTTCCAAAACAATTAAAAATAAAACATTTGCATATTAACCTATGAAGATAGCTTAGCTTCCCTCATTAAAGATGACAATAATAATAATAATAATAATAATAATAATAATAATAATAATAATAATAATAATAATAATAATAATAATAATAATAATAATAATAATAATAATAATAATAATAATAATAATAATAATAATAATAATAATAATAATAATTATAATAATAATAATAAAGAAAAACGTTCGCTCTAATAAATTGTTATGTTAGATTTTAAATGATGCTATCGCTGTATGTTTGTAAATGTTCCCTGAAGTTTGAGAACAGTCTAGGCACAAAAAACACAGTTATCCTAAAAGGCGCCTAGCCATTTCTCCAACGTAGCTACACCCAAACCCGAAGTTTGTATTTGGCACTGAATCTCGAAAATTGCGAAATACCCCGGAAAACTTCAACAACGGAAGCAAATATATAATACCGATGATTCAGTGATATCTTTCGTTCCAAAAGCAACGCTGTATGTACAAAGAGTACACCTTTATGCACACATTGTATGTAACGAAAGAATGCAGCGAAGCGACACACTGAAGCCTACGGAGGTTTGTTCGTGACTTTTGATTCGATTCTACGGATGCCCATAGGCCAATTGCCAACAGCCTCCTTTTCTTACGAGGCGTAATGCACATGTTATCTATAATGGCTGGTCGGTGGGAGATACGGTAGATTATAAAAACAAAGTTTCCACAATTTGGCCTCTGGTGACTCCAAATGACTTTTAGCCTTCACAAAAACAATAGGCTTCTTCAACTTAACGTGTCACAACTGCATACTAAATATGAGTTAAGTCCAAGCTTCCCTCCTTGAGGCATCGTGTTGACAAGGTTTTCACATTTGACCACTAGTGGCCCCAAATGACATTTGACCTCCACAAAAAACAATAGGCTTTTTCAACTTAACGTGTCACAACTGCATACTAAATATGAGTTTGGTCCAAGCTTCCCTTCTTGAGATATCGTGTTTACAAGGTTTACACAATTTGACCCCTGGTGACCCCAAACGACACTTGACGTCTCCAGAAAACAATAGACTTCTTTTATTTAATGTTGTACTCCTGCACACCAAATATGAGCTTGGTCCAAGCTTCCCTTCTTGAGATATCGTGTTTACAAGTATTATTAGTTGTCACACATACGTACCCACACACACCCATACACACATCCACCTGCATGACTACAATGGTAACGATTTAATCGAAACAAAAAAATGAGGAGAATACGGATGATGATTTAAGGCGTTCAAGAAATTCGTTGATGAAAACAGAAAGTATGGTGCTCCAGCAAAAAATCTCATTATTTGTCAAGTACAAAACTTTCAGCATGTTTCTGTTTACAAACAATACATTTCTGGTAACAATCCTGTTGGTATACCTGAAACCAGGCCTCGACAAAAAAATTGAAATCTACTCGCCAACTGGCGACAGAGATTCTACTCGCCAACACGTTAAATTTACTCGCCATTCTTTCTCGCAAAGTGTTTGTGTGATATAAGCCTAGGTTGAATGGCCTAACTTAGGATATCGCGGTTTAGTGTTACTGTTATAGTTGTTTACAGCAAAGACGATCGATTTAATTCAAAAGTGTTTAAAACATAATATTCATGCGTTACCCTTGTTTGAGTTGTCGTTACGCATTTATTTAAGTTTGTAGTTTCCAGTTTGGTTACATCTATCGACATCATTTAGTCGATTAGTATCAAATTAGTTTTTCGAGCTGATGAACAGAGCTGTCCCTAGGACCTACTTGTAACCAGGGGCGTATCCAGGATTTTGTAACCCGGGAGGCGCGAGTTACTATCTAAGCGGAGCGCCACCATCGGTTGGCGCGCAGCGTACAAGAAAATTTCTGGTTTTGATACACCCAGATCACCGGAAATGGCACTTCTCGGGCTTGAAAATGACCAACCAGATGTAGACTTTTTGCCTGAGAACCAAGTATTTCCCGATAGTTTTTTTTCCATCCATAACCTTTTTGAAGATTGTCACCAGTCACAAATCATGTTCGACCTCATCGCATGTCCTGTGGATCATTGCTTTTGTAGGTGATTCTACGTCGCGGCCCACAATATCCGTCAGGCCCACTTTTCAAGGTTCCAAGCCCATTATTTGTTCAGAATTTGAAAATTCCCATTTCTCGTGAATAAACTCACTATGGACAACCAATATAGAAAAACCTCTTTCAACCCCTAACAGACCGGTCAAAATTGCACGAGTAGAAGGAAGTGTGATGAAGAATGTTGGTCAGAAATTTTCGAAAATTCAGACACAGTTAATATATTGGTGTAGAAATATTAAAACCTCTTATAACGGCTATTATAAAACTTGGTTGAAGGAAATGGAAAAATAGCAGATATTTCCGAAACCGAACACTACACACATAGGCGTAGGAGGCGGGGGGGGGGGGGGGGGCTGCAGCCCCTAATTCGCCATTACTAATGTAAAAGAGAGTTTTGAGATAATTGGACCTCCATGCCTTTTTCTCCATCTACATAAGACATTTCGTTGTTTACATTAGCATCCCGCGGTACACTGCGCAACTTTCATGGACCGTACGGTACACGATGGCATGCGATGTAATAACCGATGCTTGCTTATATGATATTGACATTAACATGTTGAAAGCGCGCTTCGCGCTTGAAAAAATTTGGTTATTTTTTTCGGGCAAGTCCGACAGGACAGTTTTGAGGCTGTTCATCCTGGAACGCCAATTTCATGCTCACTGATATGATGTGATATCTGCTGTTTGCTTCAAAATCGAACAGGCGCGTAGCGAGGAATTTGCCAAGGGAGGAGCGAAGCCTGTAGGCAAATTATCTAAGCGTAGCGCCACCATAGGTTGGCGCGAAGCGTACAAGAAAATTTTGGCCAAACTTGCCTCCCAGATCGCTGGAAATGGCACTACCCAGGACCATTTGTTGGCGCGAAGCGTATAAGTAAATTTTGGCCGAAATGCCTCCCAGATCGCTGGAAACGACACTTCCCAGGCCTTGTAAGTTGCATCTAAGCACTTTCTATTTTGAAATTACTAGCGATATCACAAAAATAAATATGCTGAAGGGGGGGGGGGGCGGTCGCCCCCTTCCCGAAATGCGTCATGTTCCCCGACGACACGGTCGAGTTCGAGACCAGCCACAGTTGGTTTCATAGCACAATTCTACAATTGTTTAAGGCGTATATAAACACACACGCGTTATGATAGACCATATATAGTATATATATAGACCATGAGTGAGAGAGGAAAAATGGAAACGTCAAAAATGGAGTTGTCGGTGTAAAGGGTAGGGTGAGGCAAACGTGCCTTTCGAAATCCTTGATCCGTCACTGGCTACCCTGTGTATACATTAGGGACCGGCGCTGTAATGATGTCACTGTTCCTCTTTCTCTTCCCGGTGTCTTGGCGTTTTACTGCTACTCCCTATTTTTCTCCTTTTTCTTTTTTTACCTTTTCCCTTCCTTCCTCTCCTCCTCCTCTTTTTTTCTCTTTTTTTTCCTTGTTCTTCTCTTTTTTTCTCGCTTTTTTTTCTTACCCGGGGGCGCGCGCCCCCAACGCCCCCCCCCCCCTGTATACGCGCCTGGTAACAGTGCACTCGATAATTCTAATTTGATGTGTAAAATTGCTCACAAGTTCACAGTAAGCCTATCGTATAAAGGCAATGAGCGAATGAGCCACTCGCCAAACTTTCGAGCGTAATGCATTTTTTTGCTCGCCAGTCGCAAATTGTAGTCGCCATTGGCGAGTTGGCGACCGTATTTGTCGAGGCCTGCCTGAAACATTACAATTCATTTTTTGTTAAATAGTTTACCTTTAGTGCTTATTATTACGCCTGTGTAAGTACAAACGGGTATCGCAAATATTCTTTTGGTCCGTATTTGTGGATTATAGGCCTATATGTCAGCGCTGTATAGAACAAGTCACAATTCGAATTCGAAGGGCTCCACAAGCATAAACTAGAAACTACATGAACGATGTTCAGGCTACCAAGCCAAGCTGGTACTCTCAGGCTACCAAGCCGCTGGTACTCTCAGACTACCCAGCCAAGCTGGTACTCTCAGGCTACTCATCCATGCTGGTACTCTCAAGCTACCCAGCCAAGCTGGTACTCTCAGGATACTCAGCCAAGCTGGTACTCTCAGGATACTCATCCAAGCTGGTACTCTCAGAATATTCATCCAAGTTGGTTCTCTCAGGATACTCATCCAAGCTGGTACTCTCAGGAAACTCATCCAAGCTGGTGCTCTCAGAATATTCATCCAAGCTGGTACTCTCAGGATACTCATCCAAGCTGGTATTCTCAGGCTACCCAGCCAAGCTGGTACTCTCAGGATACTCATCCAAGCTGGTACTCTCAGGCTACCCAGCCAAGCTGGTACTCTCAGGATACTCATCCAAGCTGGTACTCTCAGAATACTCATCCAAGCTGGTACTCTCAGACTACCCAGCCAAGTTGGTACTCTCAGGATACTCATCCAAGCTGGTAATATCAGACTACCCAGCCAAGCTGGTACTCTCAATCTACCCAGCCAAGCTGGTATTCTCAGGATACTCATCCAAGCTGGTACTCTCAGACTACCCAGCCAAGCTGGTACTCTCAGGCTACCCAGCCAAGCTGGTACTCTCAGGATACTCATCCAAGCTGGTACTCTCAGCCTACCAGCCAAGCTGGTACTCTCAGGCTACCCAGCCAAGCTGGTACTCTCAGAATACCCGGCCAAGCTGGTACTCTCGGGCTACTCATCCAAGCTGGTACTCTCAGAATACCCAGCCAAGCTGGTACTCTCAGGCTACCCAGCCAAGCTGGTATTCCCAGGCTATCCAGCCAAGCTGGTATTCTCAGGCTACACAGCCAAGCTGGTACTCTCAGGCTACCCAGCCGAGCTGGTACTCTCAAAATACCCAGCCAAGCTGGTACTCTTAGGATACTCATCCAAGCTGTTACTCTCAGAATACTCATCCAAGCTGGTACTCTCAGGCTACTCATCCAAGCTGATACTCTCAGGCTACCCAGCCAAGCTGGTACTCTCAGGCTACCCAGCCAAGCTGGTACTCTCAGGCTACCCAGCCGAGCTGGTACATTCTTTTATGTTCCACATAAGAGAATTTTACAGGCAAGATAGTGTAACCTATGTGTGTATAGAGATTAACGAGTGTGTATCATACTAGCGCCACCTATTTCATTTGCATAACAGCAAAATGTCTGGAAGAGTTTTATCATTTTTAGTCCAATAGAAAAATAAAATCGTTCAGAAGGGACGAATCCTCATCAAGAACCCAGTGTAAAAGAAAATGGTAAAACCTCAATTAATGTTGCAGTTCTCAACATAATCGTATAAGCATTCTCAATGCCATTCCATTGCACATAATTCCATTGGCATTCGTCATGAGAAAGAAGTTTAGTGAACACTTGTTGAACTTTTGCAGCGATAAAACAATTAGGCCTACCATTAGTGTTGCTACCACGCGAAATGCATACGTGTTGTGATTGAAGTAAATATTGGGCGGGTATAACGTTCATATATTACTTATAATCCCTCAAAATCAACTTAAATAAAACGGCATACTGTACGAACAAGAAACTGTAACAAAATTACACCCAGAGTTGCGTGTTCCTCATATATTTTAATTTAAGAATCCACCCCGGCCCTCTACCGGTGAGTATGAGGGCTGCTATCGTGTACCATACCATACAGGCCCTGCGCCTATTGGATCCATCTCGCAAATTTTGAGTTAGTTCAAGCTGTATGACAGAAGGCAAGTACTAGCACACTGTGCATATTTAAAAGACTGATTTTACTGCGTGCCTGCACGACTAAACACAGTAAACCAAAGTACTCTCCATTCAGCGATAGAGCGAGTTCGTACCATACATTCATTGCTATTTGAAGGTAGCGCCCCTTTCTTCGCGCATCGGCTTGTCTTTTCACATTTGCTTGGTATATTGAAATCGTCGTATTCACCGTACTATACCGTCTTTACTCCAGAAGTACAGTCACTGATCTTGTTCACTAACATATCAGTGAGTATGAGTACAGTATACATGGT
Organism: Apostichopus japonicus; assembly: GCF_037975245.1. Lineage (NCBI taxonomy): Eukaryota > Metazoa > Echinodermata > Holothuroidea > Aspidochirotida > Stichopodidae > Apostichopus > Apostichopus japonicus. Next base: position 1,022,153 of record NC_092564.1, on the reverse strand, counting down.
ATACAGGAAGTCCTCAGATAAGTTTGCGCAAGCGCAGTAGGCCATACTTCATTGACTATACTGGACTTCAACAAACGGACGAGAAGAAGGCTACGATAGCTGACGGTAACACCCTTATTTTCACTGGAATAACATGTTACTATGAATACGATGAGCGTCCATAATTTGGAATTACTCAATTCGAGGGCGATCCGTGAGGAAATTCAGCAGTTTGAAAGTGTTCATCCTCACATTTATGCTATTTACGATTTATTAGAACAAGTTGATGAACCGTACTTACAAGACCAACTACGAGAGCATGTTGTGTGTATTGGAGGTAAGTCTAATTGATATGTACATTCAGTCTAGTATATTTACAGTTAAAGCTAGGTACTTGTAGTAGTAGTAACCTACCAATTGCATCAGTTCTAAATCTAAGCCCCTATAGACTATACTAGTCACATATCAACAACTCTGTGATTCAGAGAGTTCCCATGAATCACACATAGTCATGTACCCTTCTTGCCTGTCATGTAACTGATCAAAATGAAACATGGTCCAGATACTCCTAATCTTGACTGAATACTTACACAAGTTACAGACATCTATGGTTAAGTTAGGCTACAAAAAGCATTATAGAGAGAGATTACCTAAGGAACTTACAAAATTTTAGTCCTACTCCCACAGACCATAATATGTGCTCCCAAGTAAACAGGATCAAATATTTTATCTCACCAGTGGGATTCTCCCATTTACTTTAACTGTATATAACAATGCTATGTGAATGTCATGCTCATTATAGGGTAGCACACTGCCACACTCTACTGTATATAGTTGTCCCATTGACCTAACAACAGCATACTGGGTTTAATTAATAGGAGGTCCTTTCAAGCTTTAGACACTACTCTAGACGTTATGACTTTAAAAAAAACACCTGTGAGGCCGCATCTGGAATATTGTAATGTTATTTGGTTCCCCCATCTAAGAACTGACATACTGTAAACAGTATTGAGAGTGTTCAACATAGGGCTACACATCTTGTGCCTGATCTGGAGAACCATCATTATTGTGACAGGCTAAAGTTACCTACATTGGCATGCCAAAGGAAGACAGGTGATCTAATTCAAACTTATAGGATTGTTCATGGTTTGGAGAATATTGACTGTTGCAAATTGTTTACCTTAGATCAGTCTGCCAAAACAGGAGGGCAATAGCAACAAGATTGCCAAGAAGCATTGCAAGTCAAATGCGAGTCTCAATTATTTTTCTTACCGAGTTGTTTATACATGAAGCTCTTTCCAAAGGTTGTGGTCTCTGCAACTTCATTGATGATTTCAAGGCAAACTTGGACAATACATTGTATTCTCTAAGAGAGAAAAAAAATATATTCTCTAAAAAATATTTACATTTGAGTGAAAATGAGCCCTGCACCACTGCTTGTAACAGTTTACCTGCCTTGGACATTTAATAGGAACTCGCGGTAGATTGCAGGAAATTTGAGCTGTGCAAGTGACTTTCCCACGTTCGTATGGAAAGCCGTTTAAACATTTAATAAAGAATTTCAGATATCTCGAAATAATTTCAGATATCTCAAATAAAATTACAGATATCTCTAATTTATTTAAGATATCTACAAATAATTGCAGATATCTTAAAATCAATTTGAGATATCTCGAAATACAAGAGAATTTCAGATATCTGAAATTGAATTCGAGATATCTGAAATTGAATTCGAGATATCTGAAATTGAATTCAAGATATCTGCAATTCTATTTCAGATATCTGAAATAAAATTTCAGATATCTCGAATTTCAATTTGAAATGGCTTTCCATACGTACGCCATTTTAACATTTAATCGGGAATTTCTGCATATGCATTTCAGATATCTCGAATTCAATTGCAGATATCTGGAATTCAATTTCAGATAACTCGAATTAGAACTGCAAATATCTTTAATTCAATTCCAGATATCTCGAAATCAATTTCAGATATCCGAAATAGAATATCAGAGATCTCGAATTCAATTTCGGATATCTCGAATTCAATTTCAGATATCTCGAATTCAATTTCAGATATCTGAATTAGAATTTCAGATATCTCGAAATCTATGTTAGATATCTCGAATTCAATTTCAGATATCTGAAATAAAATTTCAGATATCTCGAATTTAAGTTTAGATATCTGAAATAGAACTTTAGATATCTAAAATAAGAAACAATTTCAAATATCTCGAGTTGAATTTCAGATATCTGAATTAGAATTTCAGATATCTCGAAATCTATTTTAGATATCTCGAATTCAATTTTAGATATCTGAAATAAAATTTCCGATATCTCGAAATAAATTTAAGATATCTCGAATTTAAGTTAAGATATCGGAAATAGAATTTTAGATATCTAAAATAAGAAGCAATTTAAGACATCTAAAATTCCCGGTTAAATGTTTAAATGGCTTTCCATACGTTCGTGTCCTTTGCAAGGCTTGGCAAATTGATTACGTAACACACCGGCTAACGTTCCAAACTAATAACCTTGAAATGTGAAGAAGTGGGCAGTGGCCAAAATATATAAATTCTGTTACAGAAATTATATATATTCTACAGAATAAATTTTATTCTATGCAAAAATATATTTGTATTGTGTGTACGGAAAATATATATATTCTCTAACATTCAAGCTCTATTCTTTGCGAAAAATATATTCTGTACGAAAAAATGTATATGCTTCACAAAGTACGATATGTATATGTATTGTGAACATCGTTATTTGATCGACTCCGAAACGGCTGTGTTATTTCATTTAAATTACGTATTGGAGTTTATATTTCACGGATGTTGGACTTTATTATATTCATATGCCACTTGTGAGTATTCTTTTAACCAATTTGACATTGTTTTCGCCCACTTTACGGCGACTTGAAACCCTTTTGCCTCTGGGCTGTCAAGCCTAAGTTGTCTTGGATACTTACATCAGTTCTGCGAAACTTATCTCTGTGTGTGGTGCACGCGTTAACTATGTCTACCTCCATTGCCGAGTGCACAGTGTGCAATTGCATGCAGGCAAACCTATTGTGTTGTTTTCTTTGCCAATCATCAGTGCATGCATTTGATTGTGGAGACAAGAAGAAGCTATGCACATCAACATTGTATAATATGCTGGACAATGCATCTAAACTCTATCCAAATTTTTTCTACATCTGTAACTCTTGTAAATCAGACAAAGAGGCTAGTGTCAACTTCCCTGATCAATCGCGAATGTGCGATATAGAAAAGAAAGTCGATCGCCTGGAGCTCGACCTGAATGAAATTAAGAATCTCATCGAATCTAAAGGCCAATCTCAGCAATCAGCTGAACAAGCCAAAGGATCTATTCATGCTAGCGTTCCGACTGCCCCTGTCATTGGCGAGTGTTGATCAAATGAGGAGAAAATGGTCGAAATAAGGAAGGCTCGTGTAAGCAAATCCGCACTGGTTATTCCAAAATCTCCTATTGACACCACCACACTTGAGAAAACTATTGTTGACAGCAATGTTCAAATTAGCAAATCTTTCAAAAACAAATCAGGCGAAACCATTATTGTGTGTGACTCAGCTTCATCACGTGACTAACTATCTACTGCCATCACTAACAACCTGCCCAAAATTGGAACAATTAAAAAAGCTGGTACCATGCTGCCAACTATTGCAGTTGTCGGGTTTTCTGCGTCCTTTGCCGATGACCCTTTGCCTGTTCTACTTCAACAAAATCGTTGGTTGGCAGAATATTTTGAAATCAATACTCTTGGAGATCATATTACTCATCTTGTTTCAAAGCCGTTGAGAAATGATGAAACCGTCTTTCAAGCCATATTCAATGTGTCCCCATCACTTCGTGACTTCATGAAAAAACATGGTGATCGTATCATTTTGGGTATGAACTCCTGCAAAATTTATGATAGATTCCATGTCAAGCGATGTAGCATATGTCAACTGTTTGGGCACTATCATAAAGAATGCTCTAACAAAACCACCCCTTCTTGTGCCATCTGTGCAAATGACCACGAAACCAGGCTATGCAAAATCTCCTTTGACGAGACAGATAAACATTCTTGCATTATTTGCAAACGTGGCAACTCTGGAACTCGCGCAAATCACATGGCATCATCTATAACCTGTCATCAGTACGTCGATGCGCAGAACAAAGTTAAACGACTGATTACTCGTTTAAACTAGACATTAGTTTCCAGGACGGCAATACTAAGACTTGTCGGCAATCACAAAGGAAATTTATATTGGAGACTGCTAATGTTCGCTCAGCTCGAAATAAAACTTCTTTAATCGTTGATCATATTATTCATTCTGGCACTGACTTATGCTGTTTAACTGAAACTTGGCTTAAGTCAAGTGATACTGTTTCCGAAGCTGCCTTAGCGCCTGAGGGTTATTATTACCTTGGAGTTCCTCGACCGCAGGATAGAATTGGTGGTGGGACTGGTTTAATTGTTCGAGCCTCAATTAAGACCAACCTCTTGCATTCTGATGAAAAGTCGTCTTTTGAATATTCTGAATGGCTGGTTGCTATTGACAATCTCAGAGTTCGTTTAATAATAATCTACCGTCCTCCATATTACCGTCAGGCCAACAGTACCTTGGTTCTCCGATCATTTGAAAATTTTACGTTCCGCTTGTCGAAAGGCTGAGAGAGTTTTCCGCAAATCTGGTCTGGAAACTCACAGACGGGTCCATCGCTCTTTGCGGAATGAGTATTCATTCCATCTGGACTATGCTAAAAAGTCCTTTTATACATCAACCATCCGGGACTGTGAAGGCGACCCCAGGAAACTGTTTACTGTTGTAAAGTCATTTGTGTAATAAAAAGCAAGTTGTTTCTTATCCGCCACACCAGAATACTATGGAACTTGTTAATGACTTCGGACAATTTTTTATATCTAAATTTGATCAAATTAATGAAAACATTGATTCCATGGCTACTGGTCCTTTTGAACCTTATGTTCAACAGCATTTCCAATCGAAGTTGACTGGGTTCAAGCTACTTTCTAACGATGAAGTTCGCACAATTATCAAATCCTCCAATACGGCTACCTGCAATCTTGACCCAATACCCACTTGGTTACTTAGAAAGTGTCTTGACCCCCTTTTGCCTGTATTGACTACCATGATAAATCTTTCACTTAAAGATGGTAATGTTCCTGACAAATGGAAGATTGTTACCGTTACTCCATTGTTAAAGAATGCAGGTTTGGACCCTATCTATTCTAATTATCGACCAATAAGTAATTTGAGTTATGTTTCGAAGTAAGTTGAACGAGCTGTAGTTAATGAGATTGTCTTACATTGTTCATCACATGCTCCTTTTCCTGATTGCCAATCTGCGTACAGGCAAAATCACTCTACAGAAACTGCACTTATGAAAATTCATAGTGATATATTGATGAATATGGACCAACAACAATGCACTCTTTTAATCCTGTTGGATTTGAGTGCAGCGTTCGATACTGTTAACCATGATATTCTTATGAACATATTGCGTACCCAATTTGGTATTGTTAATAATGCACAAAAATGGATTGGTAATTATCTGTCTTTCAGAAAACAGCATGTATCTACAGAAAATATCTCATCGAAAGATTTTTCTTTGAATTGTGGTGTACCACAGGGCAGCTGTCTCGGTCCTGTTCTTTTTCTTTGTTATGTTTCTCAGTTGTTTACCATTGTCTCTAAACACCTTCCTAACGCACAAAGTTATGCTGATGATACACGGTTATATTTATCTTTCAATGCTGGTTCTCTGTTATCTGAGGAACGGGCTGTTCTGGCAATGCAATCACTTATATTCGAAATAAGACATTGGATAATCAGCAATAGGCTAATGATCAATGATTCTAAGACTGAGTTTCTTTTAATTGGGACTCGCCAACAAGTTGCTAAGACTCGGGTTCAGATGATAAAAGTAGGTAACGTGGATATTAAGCCATGTGATAGTACAAAAAATCTTGGGGTTTATCTTGACAGCAACATGTCAATGGACATTCATATTGGAAAAGTTTGCTCAAGGGCATACCATGGACTCTATAATATTCGTCAGATCAGAAAATTCCTGAATGAGGACTGTACTAAAACTCTTATTAATGCTTTTGTAATTAGTCACATCGACTTCTGTAATGCACTCTTGATTGGTTTACCTGGTTATAAGCTTCGTAGAGTTCAAATGGTACTTAATGGAGCGGCTCGTTTGATTTACGCTCTTCCTAAATTTTGTCATATTACTTTTACTTTACAATCTCTTCATTGGTTACCTGTACAGCAGCGCATTGAATTTAAACTAATCTTGCAAGTATTTAAATGTTTAAAAGGTCTTGCACCTAAGTATTTATGTGATATGATCTCGGTGAAGTCTAGTTGTTACTCTTTGCGCTCACATTCTCGAATCACACTGCATGTTCCTTGTATCAATCATAATACATTAGGCAATAGGGCTTTTGCCTACAAAGGACCTCGGTTGTGGAATTCACTTCCGGTGGAATTGATGCGTATCGACTCCCTGACCCTAGATGCTTTCAAGATAAAGTTAAAAACATATCTGTTTAAGCTTGCTTATTCTGATTGACCTGACTGGTTGGCTTTTTCCTTGTTAAGCGCTTTTGAATGTTTTGTACAAAATTAGCGCTATATAAATGCATTTATTATTATTATTACCGAGCTCTGTAAGTGCCAACTGAGATGTTGGTGTTTCAGTAACTTCAGTGAACAGCTTATTCATTATATTGGCGATAAGTGTACAAGTGCAATGTACTTCCTCGCTCAGAACCGAAATGCAGTTCAAACATATCGTATACCAGGGAGCTGTTAGAGTAGCAGCTCCCTGGTATAACACAGGTAACATACGTATATAGGCTATAGCAGCAGTACTGCAATCATGGCGTCCAGATATAGAGCGTAAGTAGAATAGTTGGTAGTGTGATGTTAACGTTAGACTACTCTAAACAGCATATTTATTAATTACACTAGGCTAAGACTTAGCATATAATCCACAATTTGCTCTTCTTTAACAACAGTCTTTCATTTAGTTTGTTGCACGTCTGCAAGGACTCTATACATCAACGGAAAGAAAGTGGATGTGAAGAAAACAGCAATATAATGAATAAGCTGGTCACTTAAGTTACTGAATAACAAAACATCTCACTTGGCACTTACAGAGCACCGTACTTTGTTTAGCATATATATTTTTCTTACAGAATATATTTTTTGCACAGAATAGAACTTTATTGATAGAGAATATATATTATTTCCTACAGAGAATAAAAAATTATTTTTGCACAGCCAAAACTTTTTCTATAGAATTTATATATTTTCTGTCACAAAATTTATATATTTTGTTAGAGAAATATATTTTTCGGTCACAGAATTGACATACTTTTTGAAAAGGATATGTATATTTCTTTAGAAAATACTTTTTTTTCTCATAGAGAATAAATATATTCTTGGCAGAGAATTTTTTTTGTGTAAGAAAGTATATATTTTTGACAGAATATTTACTGCAAGAGAATATATATTTTTTGCACAAAATACATATTTGTTATTAAGAAAATACTTTCCATACGCCTGGAGAATTTATAAATAAATACTTTAAGGGAATAAATATAATTTTCAGGGAATATATATGTGTAAAGATATATATAAATATGTCGAAAATGTATTTTTGAAGTTAACCATGTATGTATTTCGCAAGTACAGCATATATATATATTTGTCCGTAATATATTCAGCTTTCTCGCGCCATAGGAGAAAGCTCCCGAAAAACGGGAACCCACGAAAACGGGCATCTTCGACTCACAATACAGAAAACGAGAGCCCCGTAAAACGGGGGCCTTCGGCTCCCAGTGGGGGGGGGGGCGAAATAGCAAGACATATACTACTGTCATTTTAGGTCATAAAGTCTTACTGTCTATTAAGCTTTGTGATGTATTAGCGGAACTGATGAACTAGTGGTCTGTGTATAAGGCTAAGGAGAGCAGGCAAGTTATAACAAAACAGAAAATGCCTCAGATGGTTAAAGGATCATTACTCGAAACTACATTGTACACTTATAATAATGCTGTTTGGCGTTCTAAAACATCTCAGACTTGTATTTGTACCTATAAAGTCGACCATTATGCGAAAAAAAAACACCTCATTAGTTTACAATGACAAGTTTGCCTTACTCCCAAACATATGTTACTCAGAGGGTTATTCTCATCGTCGTCATCGATAAGGTTCCTTTTAATCTGATGCAGACCAAATAGAATATTGATAAATATATGGCAAAAGAAACCGTCTGTAATCAAGCCATAATAAGAGTGGAATTAATATTAAGCGGTTGTTTCGTCTTTATAGAGATACATATCATGCCAATGTTTATTCAATATTGTTTATTGTAGGTCTACTATTGAGGTGACGCCTTTTAATCAAGATGATGAGGAAGATATAACTGGCTCAAACTCTTAAAAACGTGACGTCAGTCAAACAGCTGTTGCTACCAGAGTATCACACTCTCCAAATGAGCAACATTGTGCTGCGGGTACACACGTATGCCTATTAGATATGGAAGAACTTCCCATTCGAATTGTCATTCACTTCTAATTGTCACGTCAATGAACTCTCGATTCTCTTTCACTTCATTCTTATGAAATTAAAGGACAATTTTATGCAACTAGAACAGACTTAGTTACTATAACGAACCAAGGCTCGATATATAGTTACATCATCTCTACAAATGTAAAGTATAGAAAACGAACGAGTTCATGAACAGTTTGTATATGATTTGATATAATAGAAATAATTATTTGATCGTATATGTTTGCTGCTCATTCCAGAGTTGGAAAGACTGGTTTAGGATTAAACATATTTCAAGTTTGATATTATTACAGAAAAAGAAATAATTATGTCGGAATAAATGAGTATTCATCGTCAAAAATTGATAAGGAAGTAAGTATACATGAAGTAAGTATACATATATTTAGCTACATGGATATGTTGGTTCGAATCCTATAAACATGGCTAGAACTTACTTCAATTTCCCTGATATGCTTGTACTTCCCACCAAGGGCAGGGCGGGGGGGGGGGGCAGTTCCCTGTTCCGATCTACTCGCCCATCGTGTCCATTTATTGCTAAAGACTGGTTTACACATGTCATATATATGCAATGATAGTCCAGAATCAGTGTTGCTTCATGTGGATTCACTGCAGGGACTCATACAGAGGTTTATGGAGTTACTTATATGAGCTGTACTTACTGTTCTGATTCGTTATACCCCTCTTAGTTATCATCTCATATCTTTGTATCCTTCAATTCAAGTGTTAAATCAATGATTATGGTGATACTATTAAAATGTATTGAATATTCATGAATACTGAGTTCACTATAGTAGAAAGGGTTGTTACCCTAGCCTCTCCCAGAGTTCAAGATAAATTGTGTAAGGTGGCGTTCTGATTACTTTATACTTTCTTTTAGATGTCCAGGTCAACCTTTTGCAGACGGCCTTTGGTTTTCTGCGCACGGTTCACCCTTTCTTGAAATGAAATTCACTGTGAAGGTTATAAGCATATACATATGAAAAATTGATCATATTCATCTTTTACGGACTCAGGCGTAAAAATGTTTCTTTCGGTTATCTTCGCATGCCTGCTGGCTAGTTCTCTGGCAGTTGATTACACTGGGTAAGTATAAATTAACAAAAGTTTAAACAACATTAATACACTGTTAAGAATAATGTATTTAACGGTAGAGTACCGGCAGCCAGGACACCTGCGATAAGACGTAATTTTAAACCTGTTTGTGAAACATGTATACATTGAAGCTGTAAATTCTCGTCGTTATTCGTTGTTAATTAACAACTCCGCTAATGTCACGTTTTCTTCTTTTTTTATTAAGATAGTATTAAGATTTTATTAATTGATAAGTTTAGTATTGCCCTTACTGGCTAATAGAACCGCAAGTGATCAACATGTGACTCCGTAATCCTTTATAAGTATTACATATATATATTACATATATATATATGTATATATATATATATATATATATATATATATATATATATATATACAAACTATGTTTTTTGCGACACTTGTGAAAACACTCACTTTAATTTTAGCAGAAACAACAACAGTTTTCACGTAATATATACACATGCATTCATATCAAATGCAATATTTCTAGCAACATTATGTGCATACGTATAGGCACCTAAATAAACTAACGCCATATATAACTATTGGGTGACGACGTCACTGTGAATATGCAAATTGATTGTGTACTCTAAATGATATAAAACGATAACAACGTTTAATAATTGTAAAATGGGTGTCAAGACATTTATACTCACCATGCATTAGCCTACATACAGTTTATTCTCAATTAATGTGATGCAATTCAAAGTGCGTTCAACTGTTCAATGGGGAATAAATAAATAGGCCCATCTGAGTTTTGCCTGTTATTACTAAATTCTTGAGAGAGCTATTCATGTCCAAGATTAATGGTCATCTTCAAAACAATGGGCTTCTAAGTTCGGCACAATCTGGATTCAGACAACAATATTCTACCCTTGCTGCTATTATTGGCGATACTGACTACATTCTTGATAATATGGACAAGGGTCAGATCACCGGTGCTGTGTTTTTGGACCTAAATAGGTCCTCTGATACAGTCAACCATGAGATTCTTCTGCGTAAATTATCATATTATGGGATACGGGAAAATGAGCTGGCGTGGTTCTCTAATTATTTGACAAATAGAGAACAAACTACTATTATTGATGGGGTTGAATCTGATACAAGACCTGTTACAATTGGTGTACCCCAGGAATCCATATTTGTCCACTTTTTGTTTATCATTTTTATTAATGAACTTCTTATAATGTAGTTTCGAATTGTAAGGTTTTTATTTATGCCGATGATACTGCCATCAAGAAACGAGTTAGATATTGAAAGAGTCATAAATTTGGACCTGGAAGCTGTTTCTGATTGGACGAATACTAATATGCTGACACTTAATGCTTCTAAAACCGAGGCTATGACATTTGGCTTTTCTCAAATTATAAAAAAATGTTAATCCCCTCAATGTAAAGCTTAATAATGATATTCTTGAAAATGTGTATTTATTCAAATACCTTGGATAGTGGTTCGACTCGATTCTTAAATGGGAAAAACTTATTGAAAACAATTACTGCAAAAATATCAGAGAAACTGGGTATTCTAAAAAGACTTAGTTGGTGTGTTGACCAGCATACACGTAATACTCTGTACAACGCTCTAAGTGTACCCCATGCATATTGATTATTGTTCTGCCGTTTGGACTACGGCGACGAACAAATTGGTTGACCGGGTTCAGGTTCTTCAAAATCGTGCAGCTAGATTAGTCCTGGAGTGTTGGCTTCAGGATGTGCGTGTTACAGATATCTTTGCTGAATTGAAGTAGCTAAATGTCCGTCAACGTGCATTATATTTCAGGAATATTCTAATGTATAGATGTGTCCACGGCCTGGCTCCAGATTACCTTACTGACAATTCTACTGAGAGATAGCCATTCCTACAGAACTAGATCTAGCTGCTCTAATAATGTTTTACTTGCTCCTGTTAGATCTGGGAATGGTAAAAGGTCCTTTGGAGGCAGGTCGTGGAACAGCCTTCCCCGAAATTTGAAATGTTTGCCAAATGTTAATATTCTAAACGCAATATGAAAACTTCATATATTTTGTTTAGATGTCTGATATTTGTTGTCTATTTTATTGTCGTCATTTTTGTGCTCTTAGATGTTTACCGTTTTCTACTGCATAGTGCTTCTGCACTGAGCAGGACTACCCTCATTAAAGATGTCAATAATAACAAATATTTAAAAATATTAAGGCGCTTTTACGTTCATTGTGTCCTTTTATTTTACAAAACGGGAAATGGACGTTAACTAACGATGAATACACATGCGAAATAACGTTTCCTGGCATTTTAGCTTCACAACACTGTGTTATTGTACGAACGGTGTGTCGCACTGGTGGTATTACGTCAAACCTCAACTTTAATTGCTTTTTAACAGTAGGCTTTGTTTAACAATCGGGTACACGAGGAGGTGAAAATTGGATGGAACGGCGTAAGAGGGTGGCTGCAACCCAAATTAACAAAGTTATCGACTTCGCCTCTCAATTGTTTAGCTTACACGTTGAAAGGTATTTTAGTCAGTGGCGGAGCGTCCATACAGTCAGGAGCGGATGCCCCACCCCCCACTGACGGACTCAAACGGACTGCTGGCGCCCTTATCAGCTTTTTACCACTTTTTAGTTATTCACGAATATTGACTTTTTTACTGCGCTCTCATCTACCTATTGACATTTGTCACATTTTATTGGTGTAATTTTCTGACAAAATGCTCTAACGGCTATTTATTCTTCGTTTATCTGCAAATTAGCAAGGCCCTGAAAGGGACATTTCCGGTGATCTAGAGGGTATTTTTACTACAAGAAAAAAAATTGTACGCTCCGCGCCAATCTGTGGTGGCGCTCCGCTTAGATAGTGTCCAGAGCATACGGCTCTGATAGAGTCGAAAGTGCCCTACAGACCATTCTCGCCCCTCTTACCAATATCCCTAGCTCCGCCACTAATTTTAGTGCCTACATACCATGCATAACCCTTAAAATAGAAAATATTTTAAACTCGATATGTCTCTACGGTATCTTCAAGTATTTTCAGGACATTCATATTAAAAGTATGTGCTCTTTTCTCAAATGCCTTTTTCGGTTCAAAATTAGGCCAGTTTGGTATATAATGTCGTCTGCCTTCGTCTCCTGAGGCCTGCTTAGTGGGTCATTACATATATAAAGGTGGGTCATTACATATATAAAGGTGGGTCATTACATATATAAAGGTGGGTCATTGCATATAGAAAGGTGGGTCATTGCATATATAAAAGTGATTCATTACATATATAAAGGTGGGTCATTACATATATAAAGGTGTATCATTACATATATATAGGTGGGTCATTACATATATATATAAATGTGGGTCATTACATATGTAAAGGTGGGGCATTACATATAAAGGCGGGGCATGTCCCACCCGTCTGCAAATTAACTACTCGCTACCACTTTGCATATTGACCAAAACTTGATGGATATTCTAACACACAGATATAAAGTTATCCATGCCAAGCCCACAAATGACAATGCAGTCAACATCGTGAATGGTCTTCAGGATCAGGTAATGTTAGCCCACTGTTGTTTTCTTTTTAATATCATTTATTTTCTTTACTGGTACGTCATGAAAATGGACCGATTAATTAAGCAATTATCATAGAACCATAGTCGCTCACAAATGCTGTCATCAAGTTTTGCATCAATTCTTGTTTGACACGTTTAATTTACATTTCTTTCTCGCCTAATAAAGATTATTCTTTTATCATTATAGTTTTATCCATAACTCAATGCAGAAAGAGTTTGGTCGTCCTTGCTTGCCAAAAAAAAACTTGACACTTAAATATATAAATAAATTTCAACCCCCATAACTGCATATCTCAATAACATTGCAAAATATCGACATATATTAATTATTAAATTTGTTGAAAATGAAGACTGTGGTCTCTTTGTTTTTCGTCAGTTTGATCTTTGGAAGGAATCTCGCGGAATTGGTTACAATGCAGATATTCTGGTTGCACCAAGGGATTATGCTTCCCTCAGATCTTTTCTGGAAAGTCGTGGAATTCAGGTGGAGATTATGATCGAAGATGTGCAACCTCTGATCGATGCTCAGATGACTCCGTCTGCTACTGCAGGATTTTATGAACAATACCATCCTCTTGATGAGGTGAGAGCCAACAATATCGCCCTCTCATGAGGTCAGCGCCATGCGTTGTCTCTCTTATTAGATCTCTCGTACGGGTAGATGGAAACTTTATTCTTAACACTTTATTAAAATCTTGTTATTGACCACGTTTCCTTTCAAAATAGAACTAAACGTTAACAAATACTGACTTGTATTCATTTTCCATACACCACTTGGCGTAGAGTATACATACATACCTTGACACATAATTTTGTAGTATAATATTACATCAGCAGGCATTGGTTGGTGATGGTGAATTATGGCGTTGAGCGAAATCCATGGTACACTTTTGTTTAATGAAGGTGACAAACCATACGTTGTGGTTGAGTTCGTATACAATGCCTAACACGATTATTCCAAACAGTAAGCATAATTTAAAGGTCAATATCTTTAAGATCGGACTAGGTTATATCAAGTCATTATTAGCACACACATGGCATATCATTATCAACAAAAACATCATGCTAAGGTCACTTTATATAGGTACTGATCAAAGAAATGTAGGCGTGACTAAAAATTTTACTGAAATTGTGACGTATTTTAATCTTATAAGTGTTTTCATTTTTATGCGTTCATGTTAGACTCCTCCCCCTCCCCTCTCATCTCCTCCCCTCCCCCTCCCCTCCCCTCCCCATATGTAATATCATACTTTTTTGCTGCAATATCTTTCGTGATATTTTAGATCGAAGACTGGATGACGTCTTTCCAATCGGAAAACCCTGACAAAGTGCGCATCGAAGATGTAGGAGATACTTTCGAAAACAGAAAAGTGCAAAAATTGGTGGTACGTACAACAAATATGCAAACTCATAGGCAAGTTTCACTTGATATGTGAAACGTTAAGATTGGTATCACAAACAAACAAACAGACAGACAGACTGAAAGATATACACTCGTATAATGTTTTTTAATGGATATGGTCGGGAGAATAATTTGGTAGGTATATTTGACTATTTCGAACAGTTTAAAAGTCTCAAATTTTGATTATATATAAATTTAAAATGTCATGAGCCTTCAAGAACAAATACCCTGTAGAAAAGTTGTAAGTCACATTATACTATAGTATATAAGGGGTTTTGGGGCACGGAGTATGTTGGGAACATACCGCAGACGTGAAAGAAAGAAGATGGCCATTGTGACTTCCTTTCCTATTAACTTACCTGAGTCTTATAAGAATCATTTATACAAGAAATCGTTGAAAGATTTTCCACTTCTGTCATACCGTTCATATTTGTGTTTTTCCTTTAATTTTTAAGATCTCTAACGACCTCACGGCAAGCAAACCAATTTTCTTCATGATTGGTGGAACCCACTCACGTGAGTGGGTGGGACCGGCAACAATGATGCAAGTAGCGGATTGGGTAAGTGGTGAGGTTAGGAAAAATGATGAAACTGTTCACAAAAGTGTTAAAATGTACAAAGGATATAATTAAACATGAAATAGGGTACAGTATGAGTAAGATACTCAATAGGATATTGCTATGTATATAAAAATGATATACATATATACATATGATGTAATTAGGCATGCATAAGGATAAAGGCTTACTTAGGATATACAGTAGGATATACATAGACGTGACTAGTATATGCATAGGATACACAGTAGGATATACATACACGTGAATGAGTATATAGCATATATAGTAGGATATACAAATACGTGAAGTAGTATATACATAGCATATATAGGATAAAATATACGTAAATTAGAATATCATAAATAGTAGGATATACATAGACGTGACTTATTATATGCATAGCCTATAAAGTAGTATATACATAGACGTGAAGTAGTGTATACATAGCATATATAGTAATATATACATAGACGTGAAGTAGTATATACATAGCATATATAGTAGGATATACATAGACGTTAATTAGTATATACATAACATATATAGTATCATATACATAGACGTGAATTAGTGTATACATAGCATATAGTATGATATATAAATACGTGAATTAGTGTATACATAGCGTATATAGTAGGATATACATAGACGTGAATTAGTGTATATATAGCACATAAAGTAGGATATACATAGACGTGAATTAGTGTATACATAGCAAATATAGTATGGTATACATATACGTGAATTAGTATATACATAGCATAAATATAGTAGGATATACATAGACGTGAATTAGTTTATTCATAGCATAAATATAGTAGGATGTACACAGACGTGACTTAGTATATACATAGCCTATATAGTATAGGATATACATATAGACGTGAATTAGTATATACATAGCATATACAGTAGGACATATTTATAGATGTGAAGTAGTATATTCATAGCATATACGGTAGGATATATATAGATGTGAAGTAGTATATACATAGCATATATTTATACAGTAGGATAAACATATATGTGAATTAGTATATACATAGCAAATATAGTAAGATATACATATACGTGAATTAGTATAGACATAGCATATACAGTAGGATATACATAGATGAGAATTAGTATATACATCGCATTCATAGTAGGATATACATAGACGTGAAGTAGTATATACATAGCATATACAGTTTAGATATAAAATTATTTTCGCTGATTCGATTGTTTATTCCATCAAGATATTTTGGCTCCGTATAGGCTACCGTAATATTACCAACGATATTTTGTCCAAAAGACAAGATATCACAAACGAGAATCTTTGGCCAGCTCCTTTCGTTTTATTTTATATCAGCGGAATAACAAAATAAGTGATTTAACTGAAGAAGATGACTTCTGACTTAAAACCTCTCGATATGGGTTTAAGTTACCATTCAAACGACCATCATCACATATTGTATTCATTTTATTGCTAATTGAGGAGTCACATTAAATGTTACATCCTATAGCTTGTTTCAGGAAGTACAGACTTGGCAGACCATATGGAGTTTCATATTATCCCAGTACATAACAAAGACGGATATGTCCATACTTGGCTTTCAAGGTTTCAAGGAGGGGTAAGTCAGAACAGAAATTTTTTATAAAAGGAACGCTACTATTGCTCTGTTTGTACATTTACTAAATTTCCAAATTTTAGTATTACCATGTTAAAGTTAATTGAGAATATGTTCTGCTAGCATGAGAGCAAGCATATATTCAAACCAGGAAACTGTCATTGTTTCAACTCGCTAAGACATCACGCTCGACGAATCGTCAATCGATCTGTTCAATCAATCAATCAATCAAGAAATATTATGTAGCGCCTATCATCAGGGGCGGATGCAGGATTTGTGACAGGGGGGGGGGTCTGACCAGAGCCGTCTTAAGAGATTTTTTTTTAAAGTCTTGGACCAAAAATGACACAACTTTTTGAGAAAACAGGGTTTCTGTGATTTATTTTAGCAATAACTCCCTAATCCGAAACTAAATGGTCTCTGTACAGAATCAGTACATATTAGGCGGTCTTAGAAAGCAAATATTCTTCTTCTTTTTTTTTGTGGGAGTTAGTCAAATGAGGTCAAATGAAATGTAAACAAAAGTTTCGAGAAAAATAATTAAAAATTCCCCCCCCTAAAAACTATTTTAAATTGAAAGCCATGACTGTTCTCTTTCAAATAAGCCATGTTTCCCTTCAGGGAGGTGTTGGTTTTTTCTCCAATGTATGACACACTCATACATTGGAACGTAAAGGGTTGTCTAGACATCGCGCATAGCATAGGAGCAGTTCACTTCTACTACTAGGACATCATGGACATGCCTATAAAGAGCTCACAAAGTAATTACAGTAGATAAGATTTAGGATCAATTCCACCTGATCATTGATGTGCCGAAAGGCTCATTTATTTATGACCTTATAAAGTATGACGGTAATCGATGTTAAGTGATAGAAAATGAATATCAACTTAACGGATATATTCTCCTAAGTGAGAATTGCACTGAAAAAAAATGACTGGTGCTCGGGCCGCGGGCACGAGTGGTCTGGTGTTGTAAGCCTTCGGGGCATTGTATATTCCAGGGTTGCCAACTCAGATTCGAATATTTAATGTAAAACTCTCAAGTGTTACACCAACTCTCGTCACAAGTTGTCAAGTATCGAATTCAATCAGGCATAATGGCCTATTCAATAAGTTTTCCTCCCAAATTAAGACATGGGGTTTCTACGGTTGCGGGGCCCCTGACATCGCGGGGCCCTGGGCCAGGGCCCAGTGGACCCATGCGTTAAGACGGCCCTGGGTCTGACTGGTCCAGCCGCGCCTGAATGTAAGACTATCTGGCTCGGAGCGTACCAGAAAATTGTTGGCTTTACAAACCCCCCAGATGGCCGGAAACGGCACTTCCCGAGTATTCTAAGCTGCATGTACCTAGCCTGAAAATATGGATCTCATGTCTGCAATTTCTCAACTGATGAGAAAAAAACAATCTATGAAATATGGTATACATATCAGATGAGTTGAGATGATACAAAAATCATAATGCCTTTAGCCCTCAATCCCCCTCCCGTTCCGTCACCACTGTTTGATGCAGGGCCGGATCCAGGATTCTGGAAGGGTGAGGGGTTTGGCCTCCAGTGATCCTAGGGTCTAAGGGGAGTGGGTTTCCCTCTATCCATTGTGAAATTCTTGGATATTTAAGTACAACAGGGAACCCCCTTCCATTTAGCCATGCAAAGCACCTCTCTCTTTTTTCTTTTTTTTCTCTCTTTTTTTGGCCAAGAGCAGGGGGGTCCGGACCCTCCCTGGACCCCCCCCTCTGGATCCGCGCCTGTATCATATACAGAGTCAAGCAATGTTCAGTTGGGCTCTTATAGGGTCAAGAAAAGGCTCTTGAAAACAGATAAATTACCTTTTTCAAAGTGGTAACATAAGGTAGCTGTTATAATGTGAATGAGATGTGTGTTTCAAAGTTTAGGAGCTGGAACAGATTAGAATGATCGAGTTAACGAGAGCCAGGCCGGACCACTGGGACAATGATGTCACCGGACCTTTGAAAGCTTCATTTCCTTAATTTTGGAAATGAGAATACATTATTCTTTATGCCATACTACTCAGGCCCCTAATTGAACCCTAGGCCCGGGGCTGCTGCCCAGCTACCATTCCCCAAGCCCTGGTTAGGCCAGGTGTTACTACAGTGTACTTATATGGCAAGCCATATCCTGGCAGCTCAGTGCACTTTGATCAAACGAACGAGGTACCAATATCTGAGTATTAGAATATTTGTGGAAAAACCCAGTATATTGAAAAGTGGATGTCTGCCATGGTCCCTCTGCTGCATGTGGCCCCTGGGGCCGGTTAAAGGGGTCCCAAAAATGAATCTGATCAAACGAACGAGGTACCACTTGAAACCAATGTCAACTTAATGCATGAATGCCACATAGTACTGAATGGCCCATGCCAGACAAATTTTCTGCTGCAAAGGGCCCGCCAGACGCCCAAAAAGGGCCCCTAAAAATGCATTTGATCAAACGAACGAGGTACCACTTGAAACCAATGTCAACTTAATGCATGAATGCCACAAAGTACTGAATGGCCCATTCCAGACACATTTTCTGCTGCTAAGGGCCCGCCAGACGCCCCCAAATATGGCCATAATGCCCATTATCGTAGCATTGACCCAGATTAAATATGCAAGGTAATACTCAAAACTGGTTGGAATGTTCGGGTTGATCTTACAGACTATGGAAATCATCATGCCAGACAAATTTTCTGCTACAAAGGGCCCGCCAGACGCCCCAAAAGGGCCCCTAAAAATGCATTTGATCAAACGAACAAGGTACCACTTATAAACAATGTCAACTTAATGCATGGATGCCACAAAGTACTGAATGGCCCATGCCAGACACATTTTCTGCTGCTAAGGGCCCGCCAGACGCCCCCAAATATGGCCCAAATGCCCATTATCGTAGCATTGACCCAGATTAAATATACAAGGTACCACTCAAAACTGGTTTGGAATGTTCTGGTTGATCTTACAGACTATGGAAATCATCATGCCAGACAAATTTTCTGCTACAAAGGGCCCGCCAGACGCCCCAAAAGGTCCCCTAAAAATGCATTTGATCAAACGAACGAGGTACCACTTGAAATCAATGTCAACTCAATGCAACTTTATGTTATATTATATTAACAGGAAAATACCAGTAGATAGGTAGGCATGTATCTTATCAGAGCGTGCTTAGCGTAGTCCAAATGAGGTAATGAAAGTCCCCCTAAAGAGACTTACAACTGAGTCTAGTCATGTTTCTGCCTTTGAATAACACGATCCAACAGAAAACGTGTATGTGTGTGAGCAAAAGATGACACTTAGTTGATGACTCGCCACCAATCTATACGGTAACTCCTGACAGATAACAAAGAATGAAACAGATAAGAAAGTTATTTACTAACGTTAATATTGTCATTTTAGGACCGAATGTGGAGAAAGACCCGTAAGCCATCAGGTGGCGTGAACAATTGCTATGGGACCGATCCCAATAGAAATTACGAATACAAGTGGAACAGTAAGTATCGTTTACACGTAATACGATCCAATTTGATTTGTTTTGTGGTGTTATTAAGACATCTCTCATGTATGCACAGGCATCGACGTCGCCGGAGACGTTTAGTTTAAAGGGCGTGGGGGGGGGGGGTAGGGGCTGGAGGGGTGGGTTAGTGATCTGAGAAGCGAAGCATGTATAGTTATGTAGCAGGGAGAAGGTACCATAATATTACACGTTACATAGCAGACAAGTCACACATAACTTTAGACCCTTGTTTGATCAATATTCACGTTGGAGATGCATACATGCAGTGCTCTGCAATCAAACAAACTATATTAAATTGTAAGGCCATGGTGACTGAGTGTGTCTTGCGTAGAAAGTAATACTTTGCAACATTTTCGGTTGTTTTTTTTGCAACAATTTCAGCTGGTGGATCCAGCAGCCTGCCATGTAGTGACACTTACATGGGCACTTCTGCAGCTTCTGAAATCGAAGTTTCCAGTTTGCAAGATCACGTAAGAGCTATCAAGGATAACATACAAATTTTCATGGACGTACATGCTTACAGCCAATACTGGATGTATCCGTGGGCATACACGGATTCTACTTTTTGTGCAGATAAAAACGAATTGGTACGTCAAAGCTTTTGAAGGTTTATCTAACGTCATAGTTTCTCTTATCATTACAACCCCCCCCCCCACCCAACCAGCCACCAGTCCAGCTACCATTTCATACCTCATCTTCCATGCATTTTGTTCTGTCTAAAATACAGAGGCTATAGATGTCAGCAAGAAAAGTTTGAGTTTCTATATTTGTATTCGTTCATCTCACTTTTCTTTCTTGTTGTCTGTTGTTTATATTTGCTTGCTTTACCCTATCGCTTTTTAAGGACTACTTATATCGTCTCTGTCAAATTGTTTATCATGTTCCTCCTGCTATCCGTTCGCATCCTCTCTAATTTCCGAATTTCCACAGGGCTCCGTCCTCAACCCTCTTCTTTTTATAAACGACATTAATGACTTACCCAACCCCCCCCCCTCCCCCAGCTGGACGAGTAGCCGCAAATTCACCATCGGAACTATCCGTCTCCATTGCTACCTGGATTCACTAACTACACAATGTTACCGTTGGCGCATCAAACTTAACCCCACTAAACCACCTACCTCGTCCACCCTCACCCGCGATAAAGTCGTATCACTCCCAATACCTCCAACATATATTTACATGATCACCTACTCAACCCTTCCTCCATCTGCCACTTTCCTTGGTCTCCGTCTTTGCCCTTCCTGGATTGGAAGGTCCGCTATTTCAAAAACGTTAAGGTTACAGTCCCCCATCACTTTTATCACCTCTGCCGCATAGCACTGTCGGTGAAAGGCAGTGACCCCCACCCTAACATTTTCATCTTCAAACAATTCATTCCTCCACAATGCCCCCCCCCCCCCGCCCTTGTTAACCGGTTAACACATAAACACAAATATAAAAAAACGTCTTACCTCCAATAATAACTTTAATGCGATCTCTTTCCTTATCCTCCCCCCACTTCTTATCTACTCATCTCGGGCCTCTCCCTTCCTCCCTTCATCCCGCCCCATCCTTTACCCCTACAATTAACCGACTCCCTCCCCACCAAGTACAGTCGCAAACTTGATCCTCGTTCTCTTCTCCTTTCCTCCTTTCCTCATTTCCCCCTTTTACCCCTTCGTGCCCTCTCCCCGCTCAGCACCCACATTCCCTCCTCTTCTTGTCATAGTCACACCGTGGTTCCCTAACCCCACGCCTATTCTTCTTCATTCCCATCTCTAGGTGGTTTGTTCCACCATGATTTGAAGGGGGGGGGGGGGAGAATATAGTAAATAAAAAATAAAGAAATGTCAACTGAATATACATCAAAACAAAAATTAACATAATTTTTTTTTAATATGTTGGCAAACTGCTTATCCACTAGAGAGCCTGTGTAATAGAATGTGTAAAAGTAAGTTGGCCTGACGTTTCGATCCTAGCAGGATCTTCTTCAGAGGCTAAATGACAAGTACAGAAGTAACAGAAGGGACAAGTAACAGAAGGGACAAAAACACGCACAGAAAACAGACAGGTTAATGAGCACGGTGAACACAATGAGATAAATGAAAGGGGATTATAAGTAGGCAATGGATGGTGAGAAGAAAGCAACAGGGAAAGAGGAGAGGTAGGAGATAATCAGTGGAGGGACAAAGAGAGGATTAAAGGAACTGTGGATCTGTACCTGACTTGTCCTTGTCGCTTTCGTGCCTTATTTGCACCTGCCTGCGCTTGGTGTTGAGTGTCTGATGGCGCTCTGCGTGTTTGTGGCAGTTGTTGTCGCATATCTTTGGCTCACCATCCACCCAAAGTTCTCCCAACGCCGAAAGCCTATGGCTATGTGGCGGTATTTTTTCTCTGCTTTGCTCACTTATGTTCGGGCTTACTCAAAAAGTTCAGTGTACAATGAGTGACGTCATCAATGTTGTTGGCACTTTACAGAAGTAACGAATTTAATCGGAATCACGTACAATAACGGCCTGGTTAAAGGTGACGGAATAGTCATCCATAGTACATTTACTTTTATTTGTTATTTATTTTATCCTGTCAACAGGACGCAGCATCAAAGGTAGCTGTTGAGGCACTGGAGAAGGTTCACGGCAAGGTCTATAAGTACGGTCCCATTTCTGAAGTTATTTGTAAGTATCTTGAATGTGTCCATCTACGTACTGTTCTTGCTGCTTTGTTTAGGGATGGGGAGGCCGGTGCGGGGAGAGAAACATTCGTTTTGAATAAGTGATTCATATGTTTTTGCTTTCACAAAGTGTTTTACAGTTCTAGAAGGATGCATGACCGTATACGTAAAAAATCATGTTGGCATGTAGCAGCAAAGTCTGAAAAACAAAATGATAACATAGACCAAAAAACTTTCAACAACGTTTCTGGAAAATATTTAAATGGTCTAGAATAGTAATCTATAGAGGCGTAAGTGGGTAGTTCTGATTGAGGTACAGACTAATTGGCTGGGAGCGCAGAGGGATGTCAAGAGCCTGGAGTCCTGGTAGGGGTTTTACTCTTTTGACTTCTTGTCCATAGATGTTGCTAGTGGTAGTTCTGCAGACTGGGCCTATAACGAGGGCATCAAACACTCTTACGCACTGGAACTCAGGGACGAAGGACAGTATGGATTTACTCTTCCTGCGGACCAGATTTTGCCTTGTGCTGAAGAATTCTACGATGGCATTGATGCTATGGCTCGTCATATTTTGGGAATCTAACTTATCTAAGGATTGGAAATAAATATAATAAGAAATATAAGATGTTTGGATTGATTTGAGAATACGTCTGTGATAAATTTATTAAAATATGCATATAATAACTTAAATAAAGTTTGCGGTTAAATAATATTGTTTGCTTTACTCATTCCAATAGCATAAAGCTATCAATTTAATGACTTATGTGTGATTTTGATGCGTAAAATAAATCAATAAGCTAATTATGACAGAGAGCGACAAACATGAAACTAAGGACATCATTACCTTGGATCTGGAACTTTGCAGGTTGCAAACCACAATAACAATAGTTTACATCGAGCTGAAAGGTTTACCATTGTCAAGAAGAGGAGCTAAATGGACCTAAGGTGGTAAATGTTCAGTCATTACAATTATCATATGTGATAACCAGACAGTCTTTGACGTTGTCTAACCAGACAGTAAAACTGCATTGTGGTTCCGATGATGCTATATGAAAAATCTTATGTGAATGTGACACTATAGGCTGTAGAGTATAGCCATGATGACAACACACTTCAAAGTAGTCCAGCAAAAGCATTGAGAAAGACAAACAATATTCCCATCGGCAGCTGATAACCGAGGTGGACATTTTTCTTGTATTCGGCATACAGATTGATCTCTACCAATGACAAAGGACTTCTTCTCAGGCCTCGACAAATATTTTTAATAGAACTCGCTACTTCGGGACCATGACTCAAAATATACTCGCGAAAACGCAAAATTCACTCTGCACTCATAGGATTGCTGTTCAAGTCTCCATAGTACAGATCTACTACGGCAATACTTTCTGTGGACAAAGGTTAGGCACTTGGGCAGATGCATGGTGCTACGTAATTGCACATTGGAAAATTATGTTTCTGTGCAATATGAAATTTAAACTTTTTTCCACCAAAAGTAAGTGTTGAACAAAGTAAAATATGTCGCAATATCATGAATAAGCAGCTACGCCTATTGTAGTATCTCAAACAATTAAAAATAAAACATTTGCATATTAACCTATGAAGATAGCTTAGCTTCCCTCATTAAACTTGTAAATAATAATAATAATAATAACAACAACAATAATAATAATAATAATAATAATAATAATAATAATAATAATAGTAATAATATGAGTTAAGTCCAAGCTTCCCTCCTTGAGGCATCGTGTTGACAAGGTTTTCACAATTTGACCACTAGTGGCCCCAAATGACATTTGACCTCCAAAAAAAAACAATAGGCTTTTTCAACTTAACGTGTCACAACTGCATACTAAATATGAGTTTGGTCCAAGCTTCCCTCCTTGAGATATCGTGTTTACAAGGTTTACACAATTTGACCCCTGGTGACCCCAAACGACACTTGACGTCTCCAGAAAACAATAGGCTTCTTTTATTTAATGTTGTACTCCTGCACACCAAATATGAGCTTGGTCCAAGCTTCCCTTCTTGAGATATCGTGTTTACAAATATTATAAGTTGTCACACACACATACGTGCCCACACGCACCCATACACACATCCACCTGCATGACTACAAAGGTAACGATTTAATCGAAACAAAAGTGAGGAGAATACGATGATGATTTAAGGCGTTCAAGAAATTCGTTGATGAAAACAAAAATTATGGTGCTCCAGCAAAAAATCTCATTATTTGTCAAGTACAAAACTTTTAGCATGTTTCTGTTTACAAACATTACATTCAAGTAAATTTCTGGTAACAATCCTGTTGGTATACCTGAAACCAGGCCTCGACAAAAAAATTGAAAACTACTCGCCAACTGGTGACCGAGATTCTACTCGCCAACACGTTAAATTAACTCGCCATTTTTTCTCGCAAAGTGTTTGTGTGATATAAGCCTAGGTTGAATGGCCTAACTTAGGATATCGCGGTTTAGTGTTACTGTTATAGTTGTTTACAGCAAAGACGATCGATTTAATTCAAAAGTGTTTAAAACATAATATTCATGCGTTACCTTTGTTTGAGTTGTCGTTACGCATTTATTTAAGTTTGTAGTTTTCCAGTTTGGTTACATCTATCGTACATCATTTAGTCGACTAGTATCAAATTAGTTTTTCGAGCTGGTGAGCAGAGCTGTCCTTAGGACCTACTTGTAACCAGGGGCGTATCCAGGATTTTGTAACCCGGGGGGCGCGAGTTACTATCTAAGCGGAGCGCCACCATCGGTTGGCGCGCAGCGTACATGAAAATTTCTGGTTTTGATACCACCCAGATCACCGGAAATGGCACTTCTCGGGCTTGAAAATGACCAACCAGATGTAGACTTTTTGCCTGAGAACCAAGTATTTCCCGATAGTTTTTTCCATCCATAACCTTTTTGAAGATTGTCACCAGTCACAAATCATGTTCGACCTCATCGCATGTCCTGTGGATCATTGCTTTTGTAGGTGATTCTACGTCGCGGCCCACAATATCCGCCGTCAGACCCACTTTTCAAGGTTCCAAGCCCATTATTTGTTCAGAATTTGAAAATTCCCATTTCTCGTGAATAAACTCACTTCAAAACACACCCCATAATGTTGCACAAAATTTTATCTATGGACAACCAATATAGAAAAACCTCTTTCAACCCCTAACAGACCGGTCACAATTGCACGAGTAGAGGGAAGTGTGATGAAGAATGTTGGTCAGAAATTTTCGAAAATTCAGACACAGTTAATATATTGGTGTAGAAATATTAAAACCTCTTATAACGGCTATTATAAAACTTGGTTGAAGGAAATGGAAAAATAGCAGATATTTCCGAAACCAAACACTACACACATAGGCGTAGGAGGCGGGGGTGGGGGGGGGGCTGCAGCCCCTAATTCGCCATTACTAATGTAAAAGAGAGTTTTGAGATAATTGGACCTCCATGCCTTTTTCTCCATCTACATAAGACATTTCGTTGTTTACATTAGCATCCCGCGGTACACTGCGCAACTTTCACGGACCGTACGGTACACGATGGCATGCGATGTAATAACCGATGCTTGCTTATATGATATTGACATTAACATGTTGAAAGCGCGCTTCTCGCTTGAAAAAATTTGGTTATTTTTTTCGGGCAAGTCCGACAGGACAGTTTTGAGGCTGTTCATCCTGGAACGCCAATTTCATGCTCACTGATATGATGTGATATCTGCTGTTTGCTTCAAAATTCGAACAGGCGCGTAGCGAGGAATTTGCCAAGGGAGGAGCGAAGCCTGTAGGCAAATTATCTAAGCGTAGCGCCACCATAACTTGGCGCGAAGCGTACAAGAAAATTTTGGCCAAACTTGCCTCCCAGATCGCTGGAAATGGCACTACCCAGGACCATTTGTTGGCGCGAAGCGTATAAGTAAATTTTGGCCGAAATGCCTCCCAGATCGCTGGAAACGACACTTCCCAGGCCTTGTAAGTTGCATCTAAGCACTTTTTATTTTGAAATTACTAGCGATATCACAAAAATAAATATGCTGAAGGGGGGGGGGGGGCGGTCGCCCCCTTCCCGAAATGCGTCATGTTCCCCGACGACACGATCGAGTTCGAGACCAGCCACAGTTGGTTTCATAGCACAATTCTACAATTGTTTAAGGCGTATATAAACACACACGCGTTATGATAGATCATATATAGTATATATATAGACCATGAGTGAGAGAGTAAAAATGGAAACGTCAAAAATAGAGTTGTCGGTGTAAAGGGTAGGGTGAGGCAAACTCCCCTTCCGAAATCCTTGATCCGTCACTGGCTACCCTGTGTATATATTAGGGACCAGGGCTGTAATGATGTCACTGTTCCTCTTTCTCTTCCCGGTGTCTTGGCGTTTTACTTCTACTCCCTCTTTTTCTCCTTTTTCATTGTTTTTTTTTTTTCATTTCCCTTCCTTCCTCTCCTCCTCCTCTTTTTTCCCCTCTTTTTTCCTTGTTCTTCTCTTTTTTTCGTGTTTTTTTTGTGTAAGTACAAACGGGTATCGCAAATATTCTGTTGGTCCGGATTTGTGGATTATAGGCCTATATGCCAGCGCTGTATAGAACAAGTCAAATTCGAATTCGAAGGGCTCCACAAGCATAAACTAGAAACTACATGAACGATGCTCAGGCTACCAAGCCAAGCTGGTACTCTCAGGCTACCCAGCCGCTGGTACTCTCAGACTACCCAGCCAAGCTGGTACTCTCAGGCTACTCATCCATGCTGGTACTCTCAGGCTACCCAGCCAAGCTGGTACTCTCAGGATACTCATCCAAGCTGGTACTCTCAGGCTACCCAGCAAAGCTGGTACTCTCAGGCTACCCAGCCGAGCTGGTACTCTCAAAATACCCAGCCAAGCTGGTACTCTAAGGATACTCATCCAAGCTGTTACTCTCAGAATACTCATCCAAGCTGGTACTCTCAGGCTACTCATCCAAGCTGATACTCTCAGACTACCCAGCCAAGCTGGTACTCTCAGAATACTCATCCAAGCTGGTACTTTCAGGATACTCAGGAAACTTAATACAGCAAAGGAATTTATTTTGTTTGCAGCTATCTAAATCCAGCGCATCAGCAAGCCGGTATTCTCAGACTACCCAGCCAAGCTGGTACTCTCAGGCTACTCATCCATGCTGGTACTCTCAGGCTACCCAGCCAAGCTGGTACTCTCAGGCTACTCATCCAAGCTGGTACTCTCAGGATACTCATCCAAGCTGGTATTCTCCGGCTACCCAGCCAAGCTGGTTCTCTCAGGATACTCATCCAAGCTGGTACTCTCAGGCTACCCAGCCAAGCTGGTACTCTCAGGATACTTATCCAAGCTGGTACTCTCAGACTACCCAGCCAAGCTGGTACTCTTAGGCTACCCAGCGAAGCTGGTACTCTCAGAATACTCATCCAAGCTGGTACTCTCAGGCTACCCAGCCAAGCTGGTACTCTTAGGCTACTCATCCAAGCTGGTACTCTCAGACTACCCAGCCAAGCTGGTACTCTCAGGGCTACCCAGCCAAGCTGGTATTCTCAGGCTATCCAGCCAAGCTGGTATTCTCAGGCTACCCAGCCAAGCTGGTACTCTCAGGCTACCCAGCCAAGCTGGTACTCTCAAAATACCCAGCCAAGCTGGTACTCTTAGGATACTCATCCAAGCTGTTACTCTCAGAATACTCATCCAAGCTGGTACTCTCAGGCTACTCAGCCAAGCTGGTACTCTCAGGCTACCCAGCCAAGCTGGTACTCTCAGAATACTCATCCAAGCTGGTACTCTCAGGATACTCATCCAAGCTGGTATTCTCAGGCTACCCAGCCAAGCTGGTTCTCTCAGGATACTCATCCAAGCTGGTACTATCAGGCTACCCAGCCAAGCTGGTACTCTCAGGATACTTATCCAAGCTGGTACTCTCAGACTACCCAGCCAAGCTGGTACTCTTAGGCTACCCAGCGAAGCTGGTACTCTCAGAATACTCATCCAAGCTGGTACTCTCAGGCTACCCAGCCAAGCTGGTACTCTCAGGCTACTCATCCAAGCTGGTACTCTCAGACTACCCAGCCAAGCTGGTACTCTCAGGGCTACCCAGCCAAGCTGGTATTCTCAGGCTATCCAGCCAAGCTGGTATTCTCAGGCTACCCAGCAAAGCTGGTACTCTCAGGCTACCCAGTCGAGCTGGTACTCTCAAAATACCCAGCCAAGCTGGTACTCTTAGGATACTCATCCAAGCTGTTACTCTCAGAATACTCATCCAAGCTGGTACTCTCAGGCTACTCATTCAAGCTGATACTCTCAGACTACCCAGCCAAGCTGGTACTCTCAGAATACTCATCCAAGCTGGTACTTTCAGGATACTCAGGAAACTTAATACAGCAAAGGAATTTATTTTGTTTGCAGCTATCTAAATCCAGCACATCAGCAAGCCGGTATTCTCAGACTACCCAGCCAAGCTGGTACTCTCAGGCTACTCATCCATGCTGGTACTCTCAGGCTACCCAGCCAAGCTGGTACTCTCAGGCTACTCATCCAAGCTGGTACTCTCAGGATACTCATCCAAGCTGGTATTCTCAGGCTACCCAGCCAAGCTGGTTCTCTCAGGATACTCATCCAAGCTGGTACTCTCAGGCTACCCAGCCAAGCTGGTACTCTCAGGATACTTATCCAAGCTGGTACTCTCAGACTACCCAGCCAAGCTGGTACTCTTAGGCTACCCAGCGAAGCTGGTACTCTCAGAATACTCATCCAAGCTGGTACTCTCAGGCTACCCAGCCAAGCTGGTACTCTCAGGGCTACTCATCCAAGCTGGTACTCTCAGACTACCCAGCCAAGCTGGTACTCTCAGGGCTACCCAGCCAAGCTGGTATTCTCAGGCTATCCAGCCAAGCTGGTATTCTCAGGCTACCCATCCAAGCTGGTACTCTCAGGCTACCCAGCCAAGCTGGTACTCTCAAAATACCCAGCCAAGCTGGTACTCTTAGGATACTCATCCAAGCTGTTACTCTCAGAATACTCATCCAAGCTGGTACTCTCAGGCTACTCATCCAAGCTGGTACTCTCAGGCTACCCAGCCAAGCTGGTACTCTCAGAATACTCATCCAAGCTGGTACTCTCAGGATACTCATCCAAGCTGGTATTCTCAGGCTACCCAGCCAAGCTGGTTCTCTCAGGATACTCATCCAAGCTGGTACTATCAGGCTACCCAGCCAAGCTGGTACTCTCAGGATACTTATCCAAGCTGGTACTCTCAGACTACCCAGCCAAGCTGGTACTCTTAGGCTACCCAGCGAAGCTGGTACTCTCAGAATACTCATCCAAGCTGGTACTCTCAGGCTACCCAGCCAAGCTGGTACTCTCAGACTACCCAGCCAAGCTGGTACTCTCAGGGCTACCCAGCCAAGCTGGTATTCTCAGGCTATCCAGCCAAGCTGGTATTCTCAGGCTACCCAGCCAAGCTGGTACTCTCAGGCTACCCAGTCGAGCTGGTACTCTCAAAATACCCAGCCAAGCTGGTACTCTTAGGATACTCATCCAAGCTGTTACTCTCAGAATACTCATCCAAGCTGGTACTCTCAGGCTACTCATCCAAGCTGGTACTCTCAGGCTACCCAGCCAAGCTGGTACTCTCAGAATACTCATCCAAGCTGGTACTCTCAGGATACTCAGGAAACTTAATACAGCAAAGGAATTTATTTTGTTTGCAGCTATCTAAATCCAGCACATCAGCAAGCCGGTATTCTCAGGCTTTCCAGCCAAGCTGGTACTCTCAGGCTACCCAGCCAAGCTGGTACATTCTCTTATGTTCCACATAACAGAATTTTACAGGCAAGATAGTGAGTGTAACCTATGTGTGTATAGAGATTAATGAGTGTGTATCATACTAGCGCCACCTATTTCATGTGCATAACAGCAAAATGTCTGGAAGAGTTTTATCATTTTTAGTCCAATAGAAAAATAAAATCGTTCAGAAGGGACGAATCCTCATCAAGAACCCAGTGTAAAAGAAAATGGTAAAACCTCAATTAATGTTGCAGTTCTCAACATAATCGTATAAGCATTCTCAATGCCATTCCATTGCACATAATTCCATTGGCATTCGTCATGAGAAAGAAGTTTAGTGAACATTTGTTGAACTTTTGCAGCGGTAAAACAATTAGGCCTACCATTAGTGTTGCTACCACGCGAAATGCATACGTGTTGTGATTGAAGTAAATATTGGGCGGGTATAACGTTGATATATAACTTATAATCCCTCAAAATCAACTTTAAAAAAAACGGCATACTGTCCGATCAAGAAACTGTAGCAAAATTACACCCATAGTTGCGTGTTCCTTATATATTTTCCTTTAAGAATCCACCCCGGCCCTCTACCCGTGAGTATGAGGGCTGCTATCGTGTACCATAGAGGCCCTGCGCCTATTGGATCCATCTCGCAAATTTTTGAGTTAGTTCAAGCTGTATGACAGAAGGCAAGTACTAGCACACTGTGCATATTGAAAAGACTGATTTTACTGTGTGCCTGCAAGACTAAACACAGTAAACCAAAGTACTCTCCATTCAGCGATAGAGCGAGTTCGTACCATACATTCATTCAGTGGCGTAGGAAGTTACTTTTGAGTGGGGGGCTGAAGACTGATGGCCGGCCTGGAAGAGGGGTCTAAGGGGAGGGGGTGTCCCCCTCCCCTTTGGATTTTTTTGCATTTCCAGGTGGCCTCAGATGCAATTTGGTGCAATATAGCACACTTCAACACCCACTCCATTTTGTAAACTTAATTTTGTATTTTCACCTGGCCCTAGATGCAATTTGGTGCTCCAAATGAGATTTTTTTCTCATTTGGAAATGAAAAAGGGGTTTTTTGACTTGCGAAGTGGGGGGGCGGAATGATACTTCCGCCCCCCCCCCACATTTTTCACTGGGGGGCTGGCGCCCCCCCCCCCAGCCCCCCGGTTCCTACGCCCTTGCATTCATTGCTATTTGAAACTAGCGCCCCTTTCTTCGCGCATCGGCTTGTCCTTTCACATTTGCTTGGTATATTGAAATCGTCGTATTCACCGTACTATACCGTCTTTACTCCAGAAGTACAGTCTCTGATCTTGTTCACTAACATATCAGTGAGTATGAGTACAGTATACAAGGTATACAGGAAGTCCTCAGATAAGTTTGCGCAAGCGCAGTAGGCCATACTTCATTGACTATACTGGACTTCAACAAACGGGCGAGAAGAAGGCTACGATAGCTGACGGTTACACCCTTATTTTCACTGGTATAACATGTTACTATGAATACGATGAGCGTCCATAATTCGGAATTACTCAATTCGAGGGCGATCCGTGAGGAAATTCAGCGGTTTGAAAGTGTTCATCCTGACATTTATGCTATTTACGATTAATTAGAACAAGTTGATGAACCGTACTTACAAGACCAACTACGAGAGCATGTTGTGTGTATTGAAGGTAAGTCTAATTGATATGTACATTCAGTCTAGTATATTTACAGTTAAAGCTAGGTACTTGTAGTAGTAGTAACCTACCAACTGCATCAGTTCTAAATCTAAGCCCCTATAGACTATACTAGTCACATATCAACAACTCTGTGATTCAGAGAGTTTCCATGAATCACACATAGTCATTCACACTTCTTGCCAGTCGTGTAACTGATCAAAATGAAACATGGTCCAGATACTCCTAATCTTGACTAAATACTTACACAAGCTACAGACATCGATGGTTAAGTTAGGCTACAAAAAGCATTATAGAGAGAGAATAACTAAGGGACTTACAAAATGTTAGTCCTACTCCCACAGACCATAATATGTGCTCCCAAGTAAACAGGATCAAATCTTTTATCTCACCAGTGGGAGTCTCCCATTTACTTTAACTGTATATAACAATGCTATGTGAATGTCATGCTCATTATAGGGTAGCACACTCTACTGTATATAGTTGTCCCATTGACCTAAAAACAGCATACTGGGTTTAATTAATAGGAGGTCCTTTCAAGCTTTAGACACTACTCTAGACTAGTTATGACCTTAAAAAAAAAAACACCTGTGAGGCCGCATCTGGAATATTGTAATGTTATTTGGTTCCCCCCATCTAAGAACTGACATACTGTAAACAGTATTGAGAGTGTTCAACATAGGGCTACACATCTTGTGCCTGATCTGGAGAACCATCATTATTGTGACAGACTAAAGTTACCTACATTGGCATGCCAAAGGAAGACAGGTGATCTAAGTCAACTTATAGGATTGTTCATGGTTTGGAGAATATTGACTGTTGCAAATTGTTTACCTTAGATCAGTCTGCCAAAACAGGAGGGCAATAGCAACAAGATTGCCAAGAAGCATTGCAAGTCAAATGCGAGTCTCAATTAT
Organism: Apostichopus japonicus; assembly: GCF_037975245.1. Classification (NCBI taxonomy): domain Eukaryota; kingdom Metazoa; phylum Echinodermata; class Holothuroidea; order Aspidochirotida; family Stichopodidae; genus Apostichopus; species Apostichopus japonicus. The sequence goes on along the minus strand of NC_092564.1, from coordinate 988,810 downwards.
TTTTCTTACCGAGTTGTTTATACATGAAGCTCTTTCCCAAGGTTGTGGTCTCTGCAACTTCATTGATGATTTCAAGGCAAAATTGGACAATACATTGTATTCTCTAAGAGAGACAAAAAAAATATATTCTCTAAAAATATTTACATTTGAGTGAAAATGAGCCCTGCACCACTGCTTGTAACAGTTTACCTGCCTTGGACATTTAATAGGTACTCGCGGTAGATTGCAGGAAATTTGAGCTGTGCAAGTGACTTTCCCACGTTCGTATGGAAAGCCGTTTAAACATTTAATAAAGAATTTCAGATATTTCGAAATAATTTCAGATATCTCAAATTAAATTACAGATATCTCCAATTTATTTAAGATATCTACAAATAATTGCAGGTATCTTAAAATCAATTTGAGATATCTCGGAATACCAGAGAATTTGAAATATCTGAAATTGAATTCGAGATATCTAAAATTGAATTCGAGATATCTGAAATTGAATTCGAGATATCTGAAATTGAATTCAAGATATCTGCAATTCTATTTCAGATATCTGAAATAAAATTTCAGATATCTCGAATTTCAATTTGAAATGGCTTTCCATACGTACGCCATTTTAACATTTATTCGGGAATTTCTGCATATGCATTTCAGATATCTCGAATTCAATTGCAGATATCTGGAATTCAATTTCAGATATCTCGAATTAGAACTGCAAATATCTTTAATTCAGTTCCAGATATCTCGAAATCAATTTCAGATATCCGAAATAGAATTTCAGATATCTCGAATTCAATTTCGGATATCTCGAATTCAATTTCAGATATCTCGAATTCAATTTCAGATATCTGAACTAGAATTTCAGATATCTCGAAATCTATGTTAGATATCTCGAATTCAATTTCAGATATCTGAATTGGAATTTCAGATATCTCGAAATAAATTTAAGATATCTCGAATTTAAGTTTAGATATCTGAAATAGAACTTTAGATATCTAAAATAAGAAACAATTTCAAATATCTCGAATTGAATTTCAGATATCGGAATTAGAATTTCAGATATCTCGAAATCTAGTTTAGATATCTCGAATTCAATTTCAGATATCTGAAATAAAATTTCCGATATCTCGAAATAAATTTAAGATATCTCGAAATTAAGTTAAGATATCGGAAATAGAATTTTAGAGATCTAAAATAAGGAGCAATTTCAGACATCTCAAATTCCCGGTTAGATTTTAAAATGGCTTTCCATACGTTCGTGTCCTTTGCAAGGCTTGGCAAATTGATTACGTAACACATCGGCTAACGTTCCAAACTAATAACTTTGAAATGTGAAGAAGTGGGCAGTGGCCAAAATATATAAATTCTGTTACAGAAATTATATATATTCTACAGAATAAATTTTATTCTATGCAAAAATATATTTGTATTGTGTGTAGGGAAAATATATATATTCTCTAACATTCAAGCTCTATTCTTTGCGAAAAATATATTCTGTACGAAAAAATATATATGCTATACAAAGTACGGAGCTCTGTAAGTGCCAACTGAGATGTTGGTGCTTCAGTAACTTCAGTGAACAGCTTATTCATTATATTGGCCATAAGTGAACAAGTACAATGTACTTCCTCGCTCAGAACCGGAATGCAGTTCAAACGTATTGTATAACAGGGAGCTGTTAGAGTAGCAGCTCCCTGGTAAAACACAGGTAACATACGTATATAGGCTATAGCAGCAGTACTGCAATCATGGCGTCCAGATATAGAGCGTAAGTAGAATAGTTGGTAGTGTGATGTTAACGTTAGACTACTCTAAACAGCATACTTATTAATTACACTAGTCTAAGACTTAGCATATTTGCTCTTCTCTAACCACAGTCTTTCATTTAGTTTGTTGCACTTCTGCAAGGACTCTATACATGAACGGAAAGAAAGTGGATGTGAAGAAAACAGCAATATAATAAATAAGCTGGTCATTTAAGTTACTGAACAACAAAACATCTCAGTTGGCACTTACAGAGCACCGTACTTTGTTTAGCATATATATTTTTCTTACAGAATATATTTTTTTGCACAGAATAGAACTTTGTTGATAGAGAATATATATTATTCACCTACAAAGAATAAAAATTTATTTTTGCACAGCCAAAACTTTTTCTATAGAATTTATATATTTTCTGTCACAAAATTTATATATTTTGTTAGAGAAATATATTTTTCGGTCACAGAATTGACATACTTTTTGAAAAGGATATGTATATTTCTTTAGAAAATACTTTGTTTTCTCATAGAGAATAAATATATTCTTGGCAGAGAATTGTTTTTTTTTTTTTTGTGTAAGAGATTATATATTTTTGACAGAATATTTACTGTAAGACAATATATATTTTTTGCACAAAATACATATTTGTTATTAAGAAAATACTTTCCATACGCCTGGAGAATATATAAATAAATACTTTAAGGGAATAAATATAACTTTCAGGGAATATATATGTGTAAAGATATATATAAATATGTCGAAAATGTATTTTTGAAGTTAACCATGTATGTATTTCGCAAGTACAGCACATATATATTTGTCCGTAATATATTCAGCTTTCTCGCGCCGTAGGAGAAAGCTCCCGAAAGACGGGAACCCTCGAAAACGGGCATTTCGACTCACAATACAGAAAACGAGAGCCCCGTAAAACGGGGGCCTTCGGCTCCCAGTGGGGGGGGGGGATGAAATAGCAAGACATATACTACTGTCATTTTAGGTCATAAAGTCTTACTGTCTATTAAGCTTTGTGATGTATTAGCGGAACTGATGAACTAGTGGTCTATGTATAAGGCTAAGGAGAGCAGCCAAGTTATAACAAAACAGAAAATGCCTCAGATGGTTAAAGGATCATTCCTCGAAACTACATTGTACACTTATAATAATGCTGTTTGGCGTTCTAAAACATCTCAAACTTGTATTTGTACCTATAAAGTCGTCCATTATGCAAAAAAAAAACACCTCATTAGTTTACAATGACAAGTTTGCCTTACTCCCAAACATATGTTACTCAGAGGGTTATTCTCATCGTCGTCATCGATAAGGTTCGTTTTAATCTGATGCAGACCAAATAGAATATTGATAAATATGTAGCAAAAAGGATCCGTCTGTAATCAAGCCATAGTAAGAGTGACATTAATATTAAGCGGTTGTATCGTCTTTATAGAGATATATATCATGCCGATGTTTATTCAATATTGTTTATTGTAGGTCTACTATTGAGGTGACGCCTTTCAAGCAAGATGACGAGGAAGATATAACTGGTTCAAACTCTTAAAAACGTGACGTCAGTCAAACAGCTGTTGCTACCAGAGTATCACACTCTCCAAATGAGCAACATATTGCTGCGGGTTACGTGCCTATAGGCACGTATTAGATATGGAAGACCTCAAGGGCGGTGGAACCGGGGGGCACAGGGGGCACGTGCCCCCCCCCACTTTTCCTCAGCTTAAAAATGTTCCCTTTTTCTACATAAAAATTGAGGTGCCTCAAGTTAGCAAGAGGCCAGGGAACTAGAATGAACACTCGGGAAGGGCCGTTTTCGGCCATCTGAGGGGTTTGTAAAACCAACAATTTTCTCGCACGCTCCGCGCCAACCGATGGTGGCGCTCCGCTCAGATAGTCGTGCATACAACTTTGCAAATCCTGGCTACGCCGCTGACTTTTTAATGAATTTCTGTGGGTCAAACTCAAACCAATTCGAGTGGAAAAATTTGTTTAGATATTAACAAGAAAAAAACTCTAATTCGGAAGATTCCTACATTAGCAACTAGCATGATTTCACCTCATTTTGTCTCAAAAGAAAACTTGTTCCTTGTCTCCCAATTTGCACATTGGATATTGCAGTGCTAGTATGCATAATTTCCTTGAAGGGGGGGGGGGGGGGGAGGCGTTGCTGGAGTGATGTGTGTACACAAATAAGATAATACAATAAGAGTTGTAAAGGGTACTAAATATAAGGCTGCATCAGTCCAATCGAATTGCTGCAAAGTGCCCTTTGATGTCGGTGCCCCCCCCCCAGATTAAAAGTGCTTCCGAGGAATTGGTAAACTTAGGAACAAATGGCGATCACTTCCTTCGAGAATATTTCCCAAAATAAAAACTTGCCGGAAATTTTTATCAATTTTAGGGGTGTTGCTTTCTGCCATAATGCACGGGAAGTGCCGTTTCCTGCAATCTGAGGGGTCTGCCAGAAGAAAAATTTTCTTGTACGCTGCGCGCCAACCGATGGTGGCGCTCCGCTTAGATAGTATACTTACGGCCGGAATACTCGAATCGATTCCGTTCCCCCCTCCCCCCCCAACGCGTTTCAAATCGGATTGACGCCCCTGTCTCTGTATCCTTCAATTCAAGTGTTAAATCAATGATTATGGTGATACTATTTAAATGTATTGAATATTCATGAATACTGAGTTCACTATAGTAGAAAAGGTTGTTACCCTAGCTTCTCCCAGAGTTCAAGATAAATTGTGTAAGGCGGCGTTCTGTTTACTTTATACTTTCTTTAGAATGTCCACGTCATCCTTTTGCAGACGGCCTTTGGCTTTCTGCGCACGGTTCGGTTAAAAGCAGATGCAAATGAAAAATTGTCATATTCATCTTTTACAGACTCAGGCGTAGAAATGTTTCTTTCGGTTATCTTCGCATGCCTGCTGGCTAGTTCTCTGGCAGTTGATTACACTGGGTAAGTATAAATTAACAAAAGTTTAAACAACGTTAATACACTGTTAAGAATAATGTATTTAACGGTAGAGTACCGGCAGCCAGGACACCTGCGATAAGACGTAATTTTAAACCTGTTTGTGAAACATGTATACATTTAAGCTGTAAATTCTCGTCGTTATTCGTTGTTAATTAACAACTCCGCTAATGTCACGTTTTTTTTCCCCCGGTATTTAGATTTCATTAATTGGTAAGTTAAGTATTGCCCTTACTGGCTAATAAAACCGCAAGTGATCAACATGTGACTCCGTAATCCTTTAAAAGTCTTATAAGTATATATATATATATATATATATATATATATATATATATATATATATATATATATATATATATATATATACATATATATATATATATATATATATATATATATATATATACCAACTATGTTTTTTTGCGACACTTGTGAAAACACTCACTTTAATTTAGCAGAAACAACAACAGTTTTCACGTAATATACACATGCATTCATATCAAATGCAATATTTCTAGCAACATTATGTGCATACGTATAGGCACCTAAATAAACTAACGCCATATATAACTATTGGGTGACGACTTCGCTGTGAATATGCAAATTGACTGTGTACTCTAAATGATATAAAACGATAATAACGTTAATAATTGTAAAATGGGTGTCAAGACATTTATACTCACCATGCATTAGCCTACATACAGTTTATTCTCAATTAATGTGATGCAATTCAAAGTGCGTTCAGCTGTTCAATGGGGAGCGTTATAATTAACCGTATAGGCCCATCTCAGTTTTGCCTGTTATTACTAAATTCTTGAGAGAGCTATTCATGTCCAAGATTAATGGTCATCTTCAAAACAATGGGCTTCTAAGTTCGGCACAATCTGGATTCAGACAACAATATTCTACCCTTGCTGCTATTATTGGCGATACTTACTACATTCTTGATAATATGGACAAGGGTCAGATCACCGGTGCTGTGTTTTTGGACCTAAATAGGTCCTCTGATACAGTCAACCATGAGATTCTTCTGCGTAAATTATCATATTATGCGATACGGGAAAATGAGCTGGCGTGGTTCTCTAATTATTTGACAAATAGAGAACAAACTACTATTATTGATGGGGTTGAATCTGATACAAGACCTGTTACAATTGGTGTACCCCAGGAATCCATATTTGTCCACTTTTTATTTCTCATTTTTATTAATGAACTTCTTATAATGATATTCTTGAAAATGTGTATTAATTCAAGTACCTTGGATAGTGGTTCGACTCGATTCTTAAATGGGAAAAACTTATTGAAAATACTTACTGCAAAAATATCACAGAAACTGGGTATTCTAAAAAGACTTAGTTGGTGTGTTGACCAGCATACACGTAATACTCTGTACAACGCTCTAAGTGTACCCCATATTGATAATTGTTCTGCCGTTTGGACTACGGCGACGAACAAATTGGTTGACCGGGTTCAGGTTCTTCAAAATCGTGCAGCTAGATTAGTCCTGGAGTGTGGGCTTCAGGATGTGCGCGTTACAGATATTTTTGCTGAATTGAAGTAGCTAAATGTCCGTCAACGTGCATTATATTTCAGGAATATTCTAATGTATAGATGTGTCCACGGCCTGGCTCCAGATTCTCTACTGACAATTCTACTGAGAGCTGGCCATTCGTACAGAACTAGATCTAGCTGCTCTAATAATGTTTTACTTGCTCCTGTTAGATCTGGGAATGGTAAAAGGACCTTTAAATTTTCTGGAGGCAGGTCGTGGAACAGCCTTCCCCGAAATTTGAAATGCTTGCCAAATGTTAATATTTTTAAACGCAATATGAAAACTTATATATTTTGTTTAGATGTCTGATATTTGTTTGTCTATTTTATTGCCGTCATTTTTGTGCTCTTGGATGTTTACCGTTTTCTACTGCATAGTGCTTCTTAACTGAGCAGGACTACCCTCATTAAAGATGTCAATAATAAAAAAATATTTACAAATATTAAGGCGCTTTTACGTTCATTGTGTCTTTTTATTTTACAAAACGGGCAATGGACGTTAACTAACGATGAATACACATGCGAAGTTTCCTGGCATTTTAGCTTCACAACAGTGTTATTGTACGAACGGTGTGTCGCACTGGTGGTATTACGTCAAACCCCAACTTTAATTGCTTTTTAACAGTAATCTTTGTTTAACAATCGGGTACACGAGGAGGTGTAAATTGGATGGAACGGCGTAAGAGGGTGGCTGCAACCCAGATTAACAAAGTTATCGACTTCGCCTCTCAATTGTTTAGCTTACACGTTGAAATGTATTTTAGTCAGTGGCGGAGCGTCCATACAGTTAGGGGCGGATGCCCCCCCCCCCCCCACTGACGGACTCAAATGGACTGCTGGCGCCCTTATCAGCTTTTTACCACTTTTTAGTTATTCACGAATATTGACTTTTTTACTGCGCTCTCATCTACCTATTGACATTTGTCACATTTTATTGGTGTAATTTTCTAACAAAATGCTCTACACGGCTATTTATTCTTCGTTTATCTGCAAATTAGCAAGGCCCGGAAAGGGACATTTCCGGTGATCTAGAGGGTATCTTTACTACAAGAAAAAAAATTGTACGCTCCGCGCCAACCTGTGGTGGCGCTCCGCTTAGATAGTGTCCAGAGCATACGGCTCTGATAGAGTCGAAAGTGCCCTACAGACCATTCTCGCCCCTCTTACCAATATCCCTAGCTCCGCCACTAATTTTAGTGCCTACATACCATGCATAACCCTTAAAATAGAAAATATTTTGAAATCGATATGTCTTTACGGTATCTTCAAGTATTTTCAAGACATTCACATTAAAAGTATGTGCTCTTTTCTCAAATGCCTTTTTCGGTTCAAAATTAGGCCAGTTTGGTATATAATGTCGTCTGCCTTCGTCTCCTGAGGCCTGCTTAGTGGGTCATTACATATATAAAGGTGGGTCATTACATATATAAAGGTGGGTCATTACATATATAAAGGTGGGTAATTGCATATATAAAGGTGGGTCATTGCATATATAAAAGTGATTCATTACATATATAAAGGTGGGTCATTACATCATATAAAGGTGTATCATTACATATATATAGGTGGGTCATTACATATATATAAATGTGGGTCATTACATATGTAAAGGTGGGGCATTACATATAAAGGCGGGGCATGTCCCACCCGTCTGCAAATTAACTACTCGCTACCACTTTGCATATTGACCATAACTTGATGGATATTCTAACACACAGATATAAAATTATCCATGCCAAGCCCACAAATGACAATGCAGTCAACATCGTGAATGGTCTTCAGGATCAGGTAATGTTAGCCCACTTTTGTTTTCTTTTTTAATATCATTTATTTTCTTTACTGGTACGTCATAAAAATTAGGGATGCACCGGATCCAAATTTTTAAATCTGGCCCGAACCGGATTTTGCCGGATAGTACATGAAATCCGGCCGGACAAAATCCGACCGGAACCGGATTTTTTTCATTACACAAAAGAAAATCATTAATAAGAAGTAGAAGTATGAAACAAGGAGCAAATCTTAGGTGAGGTATACGCATATTCTCTGCTTCCTCTGTATATTCAGAGCGTCTTTTCTCTGAAGCACGAACAAATTTTGACCAGCAACGTGCTCGCCTTCTTCCGAAAACTGGAGAAAAACTTATCTACCTTCATCACAATTTGAGAAAATATGTTCAATATACAGTGAAAGCGTGAAATTAAATTTGTTTACATTCCCAAATAGCATTTTATCATTTTAATGATATAATTATTTAAGGAATGATAGCTTGAAACCTCAAAAAGATATAAATATGGAAATCATTTTGTTAGATCAGTCACATGTTGTTAAAATATTTACTATAAGATAATTGTTTCTGTATGTGATAATTGTAGAAAGGTTACTTTTGAAATTGTTTTCATTGTCAGCTCTGGAATTAATTTTTTTTTTGATGAGAATTAAAGTTATTCTAAGGTTTAAGAATGAATTTTAAGATGAAATGGTTTTTGTGGATTAAAAAAAAAAAATCAGACGTATTTAACCATACAACAGATTGTTCCACACATAACAATTCAGAGAAAACATGAATGCCAACAATAATGGGAAAGTAAAGATTCAATGGAACAGTATTTTGACTGATAAGTATATAAATGGTCTATGTTAACTGCACAATATTAAACTGATGAAGGCTGCAAGAAATGATTTCATTGTAAACTGTATTTGTTGTATATAGCTTCATATTATTACAGTAGTTGTATCATTTTGGTTGATCTTTAGAAACAGTGGGTCACACCATTAAGAAAATTAAATTAAACATGTAAAACCTGATATTTCTTTACTTTGAATGTTTTTATTAATTTTTGGAAATAGTTTACATTGATTTAAGTTAATACCAACACCTTTTTAAGGAATAATTCAGGCCAGAATATGAAAAAGATCCGGCCAGATTTTGAAAAATATTCGGCCGGAACCGGAACTGGATAATTGCTCACTATCCGGCCGGATAGTCCTGCTGGACCGGATATCCGGTGCATCCCTAATAAAAATGGACCGATTAATTAAGCAATTATCATAGAACCATAGTCCCTCACAAATGCTGTCATCAAGTTTTGCATCAATTCTTGTTTAACACGTTTAATTTACATTTCTTTCTAGCCTAATAAAGATTAATCTTTTATTATTATAGTTTTATCCATAACTCAATGCAGAAAGAGTTTGGTCGTCCTTGCTTGCCAAAAAAAACTTGACACTTAAATATTTAAATATATTTCAACCCCCATAACTGCATATCTCAATAACATTGCAAAATATCGACATATATTAATTAATAAATTTGTTGAAAATGAAGACTGTGGTCTCTTTGTTTTTCGTCAGTTTGATCTTTGGAAGAAATCTCGCGGAATTGGTTACAATGCAGATATTCTGGTTGCACCAAGGGATTATGCTTCCCTCAGATCTTTTCTGGAAAGTCGTGGAATTCAGGTGGAGATTATGATCGAAGATGTGCAACCTCTGATCGATGCTCAGATGACTCCGTCTGCTACTGCAGGATTTTATGAACAATACCATCCTCTTGATGAGGTGAGAGCCAACAATACCGCCCTCTCATGAGGTCAGCGCCATGCGTTGTCTCTCTTATTAGATCTCTCGTACGGGTAGATGGAAGCTTTATTCTAAAATCTTGTTATTGATCACGTTTCCTTTCAAAATAGAACTAAACGTTAACAAATACTGACTTGTATTCATTTTCCATACACCACTTGGCGTAGGGTTTACATACATACCTTGACACATAATTTTGTAGTATAATATTACATCAGCAGGCATTGGTTGGTGATGGTGAATTATGGCGAGTTCGTATGCAATGCCTAACACGATTATTCCAAACAGTAAGCATAATTTAAAGGTCAATATCTTTAAGATCGGACTAGGCTATATCAAATCATTACAACTTACACACATGGCATATCATTATACACTAAGATATCATGCTAAGGTCATTTTGAAGGTACGGATCAAATAAATGTAGGCGTGACTAAAAGTTTTACTGAAATTGTGACGCATGTTAATTTTTTAAGTGTTTTCATATTGAGCATGCGCTCATGTTAGACCCTTCCCCTCCCGTTCCCCTCCCGCTCCCTTCCCACTACCCCATATGTAATATCATACTTTTGTGCTGCTCTACCTTTTGTGATATTTTAGATCGAAGCCTGGATGATCTCTTTCCAATCGGAAAACCCTGACAAAGTGCGCATCGAAGATGTAGGAGATACTTTCGAAGGCAGAAAAGTGCAAAAATTGGTGGTACGTACAACGTTAAGATTGGTATCACAAACAGACAAACAGACAGACAGACAGACTGAAAGATATACACTCGTATAATGTTTTTTAATGGATATGGTCGGGAGAATAATTTGGTAGGTACATTTGACTATTTCGAACAGTTTAAAAGTCTTGTGATTTTATATAAATTTAAAATGTCATGAGCCTTCAAGAACAAATACCCTGTTAGTTGTTAGTCACATTATACTATTGTATATAGGAGGGGTGTTTGGGCACGGAGTATGTTGGGAACATATACCGCAGACGTGACAGAAAGAAGATGGCCATTTTGGCTTTCTTTCCTATTAACTTATCTGAGTCTTATAAGAATCATTTATACAAGAAATCGTTGAAAGAGTTTTCCACTTCTGTCATACCGTTCATATTTGTGTTTGTTCTTTCATTTTTAAGATCTCTCAAGACCTCACGGCAAGCAAACCAATTTTCTTCATGATTGGTGGAACCCACTCACGTGAGTGGGTGGGACCGGCAACAATGATGCAAGTAGCGGATTGGGTAAGTGGTGAAGTTAGGAAAAATTATGAAACTGTTCACAAAAGTGTTAAAATGTACAAAGGATAAACTTAAACATGAAAAAGGGTACAGTAAGATACTCAGTAGGATATTGCTAGGTTTAAAAGTGATATACATATACACATATGATATACATATTATGTAATTAGGAACTTCATAACGATAAAGGCCTCTTTAGGATATGTAGTAGGATATACATGGACGTGAAGTATAGTATAAATGCAGCATATATATATATATATATATATATATATATATATATATATATATATATATATAAATATATATATATATATATATATATATATATATATATATATATATATAGTTGGATATACAATGACTTGAATTAGTCGATACTATACCCTATATATATAGTAATAGATACTTAGACGTGCATAAGTATATACATAGAATATACAGTAGGATATACATATACGTGAATTAGTATATATTTATAGAGTAGGATATACATAGACGTGAATTAGTCGATACTATAGCCTACATATATATATATATATATATATATACATAGAATATACAGTAGGATATACATAGACGTGAATTAGTATATACATATAGCCTATATAGTAGGACATACATAGACGTGAAGTAGTGTATACATAGCATAAATATAGTAGGATATACATATACGTGAATTAGTATATATTTATAGAGTAGGATATACATAGACGTGAATTAGTCGATACTATAGCCTATATATATATATATATATATATATATACATAGAATATACAGTAGGATATACATAGACGTGAATTAGTATATACATATAGCCTATATAGTAGGACATACATAGACGTGAAGTAGTGTATACATAGCATAAATATAGTAGGATATACATATACGTGAATTAGTATATACATATCATATACAGTAGGATATATATAGACGTGAATTTGTATATACATATAGCCTATATGGTAGGATATACATAGACGTGAAGTAGTATATATAGCATACACAGTAGGATATACATGGAAGTGAATTAGTATATACATAGCATATATTTATATAGTAGGATATACTAAGACGTGAATTAGTCGATACTATAGCCTATATATATAGTAGGATATATTTAAACGTGAATTAGTATATACGTAGCATATATAGTAGTATATATACAGCAGGACATTATATATAAAAAATTAATTCCGCTGATTCGATTGTTTATTCCATCCAAATATTTTGGCTTCGTATAGGCTACCGTAATATTACCAACGATATTTTGTCCAAAAGACATGATATCACAAACAAGAATCTTTGGCCAGCTCCTTTCGTTTCATTTCATTTATTTGATATCTGCGGAAAAACAAAATTAGTGATTCAACTGAAGAAGATGACTTCTGACTTAAAACCTCTCGATATGGGTTTAAGTTACCATTCAAACGACCATCATCACATTTTGTATTCATTTTATTGCTAATTGAGGAGTCACATTAAATGTTACATCCTATAGCTTGTTTCAGAAACAGAACACTTGACAGACCATATGGAGTTTCATATTATCCCAGTACATAACGAAGACGGATATGTCCATACTTGGCAAGGGGTAAGTCAGAACAGAAAATGTTTATAAAAGGAACGCTACTATTGCTTTGTTTGTACATTTACTAAATTTCCAAATTTTAGTATTACCATGTTAAAGTTAATTGAGAATATGTTCTGCAAGCATGAGAGCAAGCATAGGGTTTGGCCTCCAGTGATCCTAGGGTCTAAGGGGATTGGGTTTCCCTCTATCCATTGTGAAATTCTTGGATATTTAAGTACAACAGGGAACCCCCTTCCATTTAGCCATGCAAAGCACCTCTCTGTGTTTTTGCTTTTTTCTTTCTCTCTTTTTTGTTGTTGGCCAAGAGCAGGGGGGTCTTATAGGGTCAAGAAAAGGCTCTTGAAAACAGAAAAATTACCTTTTCAAAGTGGTAACATAAGGTAGCTGTTATAATGTGAATAGGATGTATGCTTCAAAGTTCAGGAGCTGGAATAGATTAGAATGATCGAATTAACGAGAGCCAGGCCGGACTACGGGGACAATGATGTCACCGGACCTTTGAAAGCTTCATTTCCTTAATTTTGAAATGAGAATACATTATTCTTTATGCCATACTGCCCAGGCCCCCTAATTGAACCGTAGGCCCGGGGCTGCTGCCCAGCAACCATTCCCCAACCCCTAGTTAGGCCAGGTGTTACTACAGTGTACTTCTATGGCAAGCCATATAGCCCGGCAGCTCAGTGCACTTTGATCAAACGAACGAGGTACCAATATCTGAGTATTAGAATATTTGTGGAAAAACCCAGTATATTGAAAAGTGGATGTCTGCCATGGTCTCTCTGCTGCAAGTGGCCCCTGGGGCCGGTTAAAGGGGGCCCAAAAATGAATCTGATCAAACGAACGAGGTACCACTTGAAACCAATGTCAACTTAATGCATGAATGCCACATAGTACTGAATGGCCCATGCCAGACAAATTTTCTGCTGCCAAGGGCCCGCCAGACGCCCAAAAAGGGCCCCTAAAAAATGCATTTGATCAAACGAACGAGGTACCACTTGAAACCAATGTCAACTTAATGCATGAATGCCACAAAGTATTGAATGGCCCATGCCAGACAAATTTTCTGCTGCTAAGGGCCCGCCAGACGCCCCCATATATGGCCCGAATGCCCATTATCGTAGCATTGACACAGATTAAATATACAAGGTACCACTCAAAACCGGTTTGGAATGTTCTGGTTGATCTTACAGTCTATGGAAATCATCCTGCCAGACAAATTTTCTGCTACAAAGGGCCCGCCAGACGCCCCAAAAGGTCCCTAAAAATGCATTTGATCAAACGAACGAGGTACCACTTGAAATCAATGTCAACTCAATGCAACTTTATGTTATATTATATTAACAGGAAAATACCAGTAGATAGGTAGGCATGTATCGTATCAGAGCGTGCTTAGCGTATAGTCCCAATGAGGTATTGAAAGTCCACCTAAAGAGACTTACAACTGAGTCTAGTCATGTTTCTGCCTTTGAATAACACAATCCAACAGAAAACGTGTATGTGTGTGAGCAAAAGATGACACTTAGTTGATGACTTGCCACCAATCTATACGGTAACTCCTGACAGATAACAAAGAATGAAACAGATAAGAAAGTTATTTACTAACGTTGATATTGTCATTTTAGGACCGAATGTGGAGAAAGACCCGTAAGCCATCAGGTGGCGTGAACAATTGCTATGGGACCGATCCCAATAGAAATTACGAATTCAAGTGGAACAGTAAGTATCGTTTACACGTAATGCGATCCAATTTGATTAGTTTTGTCGTGTTATTAAGACATCTCTCATGCATGCACAGGCATCGACGTCGCCGGAGACGTTTAGTTTAAAGGGCGTGGGGGGGGGGGGTAGGGGCTGGAGGGGTGGGTTAGTGATCTGAGAAGCGAAGCATGTATAGTTATGTAGCAGGGAGAAGGTACCATAATATTATACGTAACTTAGCAGACATGTCACACATAACTTTAGACCCTCGTTTGATCAATATTCACGTTGGAGATGCATACATGCAGTGCTCTGCAATCAAACAAACTATATTAAATTGTAACAAGGGCGTAGGAACCGGTGGGCTGGGGGCGCCAGCCCCCCAGTGAAAAATATGGAGGGGCGGAAGTATCATTCCGCCCCCCCCCCACTTCGCAAGTCAGAAAACCCCTTTTTCATTTCCAAATGAGATTATTTGAAGCACCAAATTGCATCTAAGGCCAGGTGAAAATGCAAAATTATTTACATAATGGAGTGGGTGGGTTGAAGTGTGCTATATAGCACCAAATTACATCTGAGGGGAGGGGGACAACCCCTCCCTCCCCTTAGACCCCTCCCCCAGACCGGCCATCAGTCTTCAGCCCCCACTCAAAAGTACCTTCCTACGCCACTGGGTTGGAAGGCCATGGTGACTGAGTGTGTCTTGCGTAGAAAGTAATACTTTGCAACATTTCGGTTGTTTTTTTTTTTTTTGCAACAATTTCAGCTGGTGGGTCCAGCAGCCTGCCATGTAGTGACACTTACATGGGCACTTCTGCAGCTTCTGAAATCGAAGTTTCCACTTTGCAAGATCACGTGAGAGCTATCAAGGATAACGTACAAATTTTCATGGACGTACATGCTTACAGCCAGTACTGGATGTATCCTTGGGCATACACGGATTCTACTAATTGTACAGATATAAACGAATTGGTACGTCAAAGCATTTGAAGGTTTATCTAACGTCATAGTTTCTCTTATCATTACAATCCCCACCCAATCAGCCACCCTTCCAACCACCCATTCATACCTCATCCTCCATACATTTTGTTCTGTTTGAATACAGAGGCTAAAGATGACAGCAAGAAAAGTTTGAGTTTCTATATTTGTATTCGTTCGTCTCACTTTTCTTTCTTGTTGTCTGTTGTTTATATTTGTTTGCTTTACCATATCGCTTTTTAAGGACCATTTATATTTTCTCTGTCAAATTGTTTATCATGTTCCTCCGGCTATCCGTTCACATCCTCTCTAATTTCCGAATTTCCACAGGGCTCCGTCCTCAACCCTCTTCTTTTTATAAACGACATTAATGACTTACCCATCCCCCCCCCCCCCTCCCCCAGCTGGACGAGTAGCCGCAAATTCACCACCGGAACTATGCGTCTCCAGTGCTACCTGGATTCATTCACTACACAATGTTACCGTTGGCGCATCAAACTTAACCCCTCTAAAACCACCTACCTCGTCCACCCTCACCTGCGATATAGTCGTATCACTCCCAGTACCTCCAACATATATTTACATGATCACCTGCTCAACCCTTCCTCCATCTGCCGCTTTCCTTGGTCTCCGTCTTTGCCCCTTCCTGGATTGGAAGGTCCGCTATTTCAAAAACGTTAAGGTTAGAGTCCCCCATCACTTTTATCACCTCTGCCGCATAGCACTGTCGGTGAAAGGCAGTGACCTTCACCTTAACATTTTCATCTTCAAACAATTCATTCGTCTACTCTGGGAATACGGAGTCCCAGCAATCATAAATCCCTCCGCACGCACAAACAACACTATTCAAATTCTTCAAAACGCCTCCATTAAAGCTGCTCTCGGTCTTCCTATCAGGACCTCTACCTCTTTTATTCACGACATTGTCATGGTTCAACCAACCAATCACATGTTTCGACGGCTTGTGACGAACTACTGCCCCCCCCCCCCCCTCCTAACCGGTTAACACATAAACACAAATAAAAAACGTTAGACCTCCAATAATAACATTTATGCGTTCTCTTTCCTCATTTTCCCACTTCTCATTTACTCACCTCGGGGCTCTCCCGTCCTCCCTTCATCCCGCCCCATCCTGCACCCGTACAACCGATTCCTTCCCGCCATAAAGTACAGTCTTTCCTCCTCCTTTCCTCCTTTCCTCCTTTCCTCCTTTCCTCCTCTCCTCCTCCTCTCCTCCTCTCCTCCTCTCCTCCTCTCCTCCTCTCCTCCTCTCCTCCTCTCCTCCTCTCCTCCTCTCCCCCTCTCCTCCTCTCCTCCTCTCCTCCTCTCCTCCTCTCCTCCTCTGCTCCTCCTCCTCTCCTCCTCTTCTCCTCTCCTCCTCTTCTCCTCTTCTCCTCTCCTCCTCTCCTCCTCTCCTCCTCTCCTCCTCTCCCCTCTCCCCTCTCCTCCTCTCCTCCTCTCCTCCTTTCCTCCTTTCCTCTTTTCCTGATTTCCTCTTTTCCTCTTTTCCTCCTTTCCTCCTATCCTCCTTTCCTCCTTTCCTCCTATCCTCCTTTCCTCTTTTCTTCCTCCTCCTGCTCTCCCTCCTGCTCCCCCTCTTTCCCCATTCGTGCCCTTTCCTCGCTCACCACCCACATTCCCTCCTCTTCTTGTCATAGTCACACTGTGGTTCCCTAACCCCACGACTGACTTACCATCCACCCAATGCACTCCCAACGCCGAAAGCCTATGGCTATGTGGCGGTATTTTTAAAGTTTTTCTCTGCTTTGCTCACTTGTGTTCGGGCTTACTCAAAATGGTCAGTGTACAATGAGTGACGTCATCAATGTTTTTGGCACTTTACAGAAGAAACGAATCTCAGCTCATGGTTGAGTCTGAAAAGAGAGAGAGAGAGAGTTACAATAATAAAAAGCAACACAAATATGTTTGCTTTCTCAGAAATCCATGGAAATTTATATTGGATAGTTGAATGTCCGCACGAACAAGAACATTTAATCGGAATCACGTACAATAAGGGCTTAGTTAAAGGTGACGGAATATTCATCCATAGTACATTTACTTTTATTTTTCATATATTTTATCCTGTCAACAGCACGCAGCATCAAAGGTAGCTGTTGAGGCACTGGAGAAGGTTCACGGCAAGTCCTACATTTACGGTCCCATTTCTCAAGTTATTTGTAAGTATCTCGAATGTGTCCATCTACGTACTGTTCTTGCTGCTTTGTTTAGGGATGGGGGAGGCCGGTGCGGGGAGGGAAACATTCGTTTTGAATTAGTGATTCATATGTTTTTGCTTTCACAAAGTGTTTTACAGTTCTAGAAGGATGCATGACCGTATACGTAAAAAAAATCACGTTGGCATGTAGCAGCAAAGTCTGAAAAACAAAATGATAACATAGACCAAATTTTCAACAACGTTTCTGGAAAATATTTAAATGATCTAGAACAGTAATCTATAGAGGCGTAAGTGGGTAGTTCTGATTGAGGTACAGACTAATTGGCTGGGAGCGCAGAGGGATGTCAAGAGCCTGGAGTCCTGGTAGGGGTTTTACTATTTTGACTTCTTGTCCATAGATGTGGCTAGTGGTAGTTCTGCTGACTGGGCCTATAACGAGGGCATCAAACACTCTTACGCACTGGAACTCAGGGACGAAGGACAGTATGGATTTACTCTTCCTGCAGACCAGATTAAGCCTTGTGCTGAAGAATTCTACGCAGGCATTGATGCTATGGTTCATCATATTTTGGGAATCAATGATTAGGATTATCTAAGGATTGGAAATAAACATAATAAGAAATATAAGATGTTTGGATTGATTTGAGAGTACGTCTGTGATAAATTTATTAAAAAATGCATATAATAACTTAAATAAAGTTTGCGGTTAAATAATATTGTTTGCTTTACTCATTCCAATAGCATAAAGCTATAAATTTAACGACTTATGTGTGATTTTGATGTGTAGAATAAATCAATTGGCTAATTAGGACAGAGAGCGACAAACATGAAACTAAGGACATCATTACCTTGGATCTGGAACTTTGCAGGTTGCAAACCACAATAACAATAGTTTACATCGAGCTGAAAGGTTAACCATTGACAAGAAGAGAAGCTAAATGGACCTAAGGTGGTAAATGTTCAGTCATTACAATTATCATGTGTGATAACCAGACAGTCTTTGACGTTGTCTAACCAGACAGTAAAACTGCATTGTGGTTCCGATGATGCTATATGAATAATCTTATGTGAATGTGACACTATAGGCTGTAGAGTATAGCCATGATGACAACACACTTCAAAGTAGTCCAGCAAAAGCATTGAGAAAGACAAACAATATTCCCATTGGCAGCTGATAACCGAGGTGGACACTTTTCTTGTATTCGGCATACAGATTGATCTCTACCAATGACAAAGGACTTCTTCTCAGGCCTCGACAAATATATTTAATAGAACTCGCTACTTCGGGACCATGACTCAAAATATACTCGCGAAAACGCAAAATTCACTCTGCACTTATATGATTGCTGTTCAAGTCTCCATAGTACAGATCTACTACGGCAATACTTTCTGTGGATAAAGGTTAGGCACTTGGGCAGATGCATGGTGCTACGTAATTGCACATTGGAAAATTATGTTTCTGTGCAGTATGAAATTTAACTTTTTTCCACCAAAAGTAAGTGTTGAACAAAGTAAAACATGTCGCAATATCATGAATAAGCAGCTACGCCTATTGTAGTATCTCAAACAATTAAAAATAAAACATTTGCATATTAACCTATGAAGATAGCTTAGCTTCCCTCATTAAAGATGAAAATAATAATAATAATAATAATAATAATAACAACAACAACAATAATAATAATAATGATAGTAATAATAATAATAATAATAGTAATAGTGATAAAATTAAAAATAATAATAATAATAGTGATAAAATTAATAATAATAATAATAATAATAATAATAATAATAATAATAATAATAATAATAATAATAATAATAATAATAATAGTAATAATAATCATAATAATAATCATAATCATAATCATAATAATAATAATAATAATAATAATAATAATAAAGAAAAACGTTCGCTCTAATAAATTGTTATGTTAGATTTTAAATGATGCTATCGCTGTATGTTTGTAAATGCTCCCTGAAGGAGAAGAACAGTCTAGGCACAAAAAACACAGTTATCCTAAAAGGCGCCTAGCCATTTCTCCAACGTAGCTACACCCAAACCCGAAGTTTGTATTTGGCACTGAATCTCGAAAATTGCGAAATACCCCGGAAAACTTCAACAACGGAAGCAAATATATAATACCGATGATTCAGTGATATCGTTCGTTCCAAAAGCAACGCTGTATGTACAAAGAGTACACCTTTATGCACACATTGTATGTAACGAAAGAATGCAGCGAAGCGACACACTGAAGCCTACGGAGGTTTGTTCGTGACTTTTGATTCGATTCTACGGATGCCCATAGGCCAATTGCCAACAGCCTCCTATTCTTACGAGGCGTAACGCACATGTTATATATAATGGCTGGTCGGTGGGAGATACGGTAGATTATTAAAACAAAGTTTCCACAATTTGGCCTCTGGTAACTCCAAATGACTTTTAGCCTTCACAAAAACAATAGGCTTCTTCAACTTAACGTGTCACAACTGCATACTAAATATGAGTTAAGTCCAAGCTTCCCTCCTTGAGGCATCGCGTTGACAAGGTTTTCACAATTTGACCACTAGTGGCCCCAAATGACATTTGACCTCCACAAAAAACAATAGGCTTTTTCAACTTAACGTGTCACAACTGCATACTAAATATGAGTTTGGTCCAAGCTTCCCTTCTTGAGATATCGTGTTTACAAGGTTTACACAATTTGACCCCTGGTGACCCCAAACGACACTTGACGTCTCCAGAAAACAATAGACTTCTTTTTTTTAATGTTGTACTCCTGCACACCAAATATGAGCTTGGTCCAAGCTTCCCTTCTTGAGATATCGTGTTTACAAATATTATTAGTTGTCACACACACATACGAACCCACACACACCCAAACACATCCACCTGCATAACTACAAAGGTAACGATTTAATCGAAACAAAAAAATGAGGAGAATACGATGATGATTTAAGGAGTTCAAGAAATTCGTTGATGAAAACAGAAAGTATGGTGCTCCAGCAAAAAATCTCATTATTTGTCAAGTACAAACCTTTCAGCATGTTTCTGTTTACAAACAATACATTCAAGTAAATTTCTGGTAACAATTAATCCTGTTGGTATACCTGAAACCAGGCCTCGACAAAAAGATTGAAAACTACTCGCCAACTGGCGACAGAGATTCTACTCGCCAACACGTTAAATTTACTCGCCATTCTTTCTCGCAAAGTGTTTGTGTGATATAAGCCTAGGTTGAATGGCCTAACTTAGAATATCGCGGTTTAGTGTTACTGTTATAGTTGTTTACAGCAAAAACGATCGATTTAATTCACAAGTGTTTAAAACATAATATTCATGCGTTACCCTTGTTTGAGTTGTCGTTACGCATTTATTTAAGTTTGTAGTTTCCAGTTTGGTTACATCTATCGTACATCATTTAGTCAATTAGTATCAAATTAGTTTTTCGAGCTGATGAACAGAGCTGTCCCTAGGACCTACTTGTAACCAGGGGCGTATCCAGGATTTTGTAACCCGGGGGCGCGAGTTACTATCTAAGCGGAGCGCCACCATGGGTTGGCGCGCAGCGTACAAGAAAATTTCTGGTTTTGATACCACCCAGATCACCGGAAATGGCACTTCTCGGGCTTGAAAATGACCAACCAGATGTAGACTTTTTGCCTGAGAACCAAGTATTTCCCGATAGATTTTTCCATCCATAACCTTTTTAAAGATTGTCATCAGTCACAAATCATGTTCGACCTCATCGCATGTCCTCTAACAGACTGGCCAAAATTACACGAGTAGAGGGAAGTGTGATGAAGAATGTTGGTCAGAAATTTTCGAAAATTCAGACACAGTTAATTTATTGGTGTAGAAATATTAAAACCTCTTATAACGGCTATTATAAAACTTGGTTGAAGGAAATGGAAAAATAGGAGATATTTCCGAAACCGAGCACTACACACATAGGCGTAGGAGGCGGGGGTGGGGGAGGAGGGCTGCAGCCCCTAATTCGCCATTACAAATGTAAAAGAGAGTTTTGAGATAATTGGACCTCCATGCCTTTTACTCCATCTACATAACACATTTCGTTGTTTACATTAGCATCCCGCGGTACACTGCGCAACTTTGACGGACCGTACGTTAGACGATGGCATGTGATGTAATAACCGATGCTTGCTTATATGATATTGACATTAACATGTTGATAGCGCGTTTCGCGCTTGAAAAATTTTGGTTATTTTTTTCGGGCAAGTCGGACAGGACAGTTTTGAGGCTGTTCATCCTGGAACGCCAATTTCATGCTCACTGATATGATGTGATATCTGCTGTTTGCTTCAAAATTCGAACAGGCGCGTAGCGAGGAATTTGCCAAGGGAGGAGCGAAGCCTGTAGGCAAATTATCTAAGCGTAGCGCCACCATAACTTGGCGAGAAGCGTACAAGAAAATTTTGGCCAAACTTGCCTCCCAGATCGCTGAAAATGGCACTACCCAGGACCATTTGTTGGCGCGAAGCGTACAAGTAAATTTTGGCCAAAATGCCTTCCAGATCGCTGGAAACGACACTTCCCAGGCCTTGTAAGTTGCATCTAAGCACTTTCTATTTTGAAATTACTAGCGATATCACAAAAATAAATATGCCGAAGGGTGGGGGGGCGGCCGCCCCTTCCCGAAATGCGTCATGTTCCCGACGACACGGTCGAGTTCGAGACCAGCCACAGTTGGTTTCATAGCACAATTCTACAATTGTTTAAAGCGTATATAAACGCACACCCGTTATGATAGACCATATATAGTGTATATATAGACCATGAGTGAGAGAGGAAAAATGGAAACGTCAAAAATGGAGTTGTCGGTGTAAAGGGTAGGGTGAGGCAAACGCCCCATCCGAAATCCTTGATCCGTTACTGGCTACCCTGTGTATATATTAGGGACCAGCGCTGTAATGATATCACTGTTCCTCTTTCTCTTCCCGGTGTCTTGGCGTTTTACTTCTACTCCCTCTTTTTCTCCTTTTCTTTTTTTTTCTTTTCCCTTCCTTCCTCTCCTCCTCTTATTTTCCCCTCTTTTTTCCTTGTTCTTCTCTTTTTTTTTCTCGCCTCTTTTTCTTACCCGGGGGACGCGCCCCCAACGCCCCGCCTGTATTCGCGCCTGGTAACAGTGCACTCGATAATTCTAATTTGATGTGTAACATTAGGCAATATGCCTTTGTTGATTGGCTCACAAGTTCACAGTAAGCCTATCGTATAAAGGCAATGAGCGAATGAGCCACTCGCCAAACTTTCGAGCGTAATGCATTTTTTTGCTCGCCAGTCGCAAATTGTAGTCGCCATTGGCGAGTTGGCGACCGTATTTGTCGAGGCCTGCCTGAAACATTACACATTCATTTTGTGTTAAATAGTTTACCATTAGTGCTTATTATTACGCCTGTGTAAGTACAAACGGGTATCGCAAATATTCTGTTGGTCCGGATTTGTGGATTATAGGCCTATATGTCAGCGCTGTATAGAACAAGTCACAATTCGAATTCGAAGGGCTCCACAAGCATAAACTAGAAACTACATGAACGATGCTCAGGCTACCAAGCCAAGCTGGTACTCTCAGGCTACCCAGCCGCTGGTACTCTCAAAATACCCAGCCAAGCTGGTACTCTCAGGCTACTCATCCATGCTGGTACTCTCAGGCTACCCAGCCAAGCTGGTACTCTCAGGATACTCATCCAAGCTGGTACTCTCAGACTACCCAGCCAAGCTGGTACTCTCAAAATACCCAGCCAAGCTGGTACTCTAAGGATACTCATCCAAGCTGTTACTCTCAGAATACTCATCCAAGCTGGTACTCTCAGGCTACTCATCCAAGCTGATACTCTCAGACTACCCAGCCAAGCTGGTACTCTCAGAAGACTCATCCAAGCTGGTACTCTCAGGATACTCAGGAAACTTAATACAGCAAAGGAATTTATTTTGTTTGCAGCTATCTTAATCCAGCACATCAGCAAGCCGGTACTCTCAGGCTACCCAGCCGAGCTGGTACATTCTCTTATGTTCCACATAACAGAATTTTACAGGCAAGATAGTGAGTGTAACCTATGTGTGTATAGAGATTAATGAGTGTGTATCATACTAGCGCCACCTGTTTCATGTGCATAACAGCAAAATGTCTGGAAGAGTTTTATCATTTTTAGTCCAATAGAAAAATAAAATCGTTCAGAAGGGACGAATCCTCATCAAGAACCCAGTGTAAAAGAAAATGGTAAAACCTCAATTAATGTTGCAGTTCTCAACATAATCGTAAAAGCATTCTCAATGCAATTCCATTGCACATAATTCCATTGGCATTCGTCATGAGAAAGAAGTTTAGTGAACATTTGTTGAACTTTTGCAGCGGTAAAACAATTAGGCCAACCATTAGTGTTGCTACCACGCGAAGTGCATACGTGTTGTGATTGAAGTAAATATGCATCAGTTCTAAATCTAAGCCCCTATAGACTATACTAGTCACATATCAACAACTCTGTGATTCAGAGAGTTTCCATGAATCACACATAGTCATGCACCCTTCTTGCCTGTCGTGTAACTGATCAAAATGAAACATGGTCCAGATACTCCTAATCTTGACTAAATACTTACACAAGTTACAGACATCGATGGTTAAGTTAGGCTACAAAAAGCATTATAGAGAGAGAATAACTAAGGGACTTACAAAATGTTAGTCCTACTCCCACAGACCATAATATGTGCTCCCAAGTATACAGGATCAAATATTTTATCTCACCAGTGGGATTCTCCCATTTACTTTAACTGTATATAACAATGCTATGTGAATGTCATGCTCATTATAGGGTAGCACACTCTACTGTATATAGTTGTCCCATTGACCTAACAACAGCATACTGGGTTTAATTAATAGGAGGTCCTTTCAAGCTTTACACACTACTCTAGACTAGTTATGACCTTAAAAAAAAAACACCTGTGAGGCCGCATCTGGAATATTTTAATGTTATTTGGTTCCCCCATCTAAGAACTGACATACTGTAAACAGTATTGAGAGTGTTCAACATAGGGCTACACATCTTGTGCCTGATCTGGAGAACCATCATTATTGTGACAGACTAAAGTTACCTACATTGGCATGCCAAAGGAAGACAGGTGATCTAATTCAAACTTATAGGATTGTTCATGGTTTGGAGAATATTGACTGTTGCAAATTGTTTACCTTAGATCAGTCTGCCAAAACAGGAGGGCAATAGCAACAAGATTGCCAAGAAGCATTGCAAGTCAAATGCGAGTCTCAATTATTTTTCTTACCGAGTTGTTTATACATGAAGCTCTTTCCCAAGGTTGTGGTCTTCAACTTCATTGATGATTTCAAGGCAAAATTGGACAATACATTGTATTCTCTAAGAGAGACAAAAAAAATATATTCTCTAAAAATATTTACATTTGAGTGAAAATGAGCCCTGCACCACTGCTTGTAACAGTTTACCTGCCTTGGACATTTAATAGGTACTCGCGGTAGATTGCAGGAAATTTGAGCTGTGCAAGTGACTTTCCCACGTTCGTATGGAAAGCCGTTTAAACCTTTAATAAAGAATTTCGATATCTCGAAATAATTTCAGATATCTCAAATTAAATTACAGATATCTCCAATTTATTTAAGATATCTACAAATAATTGCAGATATCTTAAAATCAATTTGAGATATCTCGGAATACCAGAGAATTTGAAATATCTGAAATTGAATTCGAGATATCTGAAATTGAATTCGAGATATCTGAAATTGAATTCGAGATATCTGAAATTGAATTCAAGATATCTGCAATTCTATTTCAGATATCTGAAATAAAATTTCAGATATCTCGAATTTCAATTTGAAATGGCTTTCCATACGTACACCATTTTAACATTTAATGGGGAATTTCTGCATATGCATTTCAGATATCTCGAATTCAATTGCAGATATCTGGAATTCAATTTCAGATATCTCGAATTAGAACTGCAAATATCTTTAATTCAATTCCAGATATCTCGAAATCAATTTCAGATATCCGAAATAGAATTTCAGATATCTCGAATTCAATTTCGGATATCTCGAATTCAATTTCAGATATCTCGAATTCAATTTCAGATATCTGAATTAGAATTTCAGATATCTCGAAATCTATGTTAGATATCTCGAATTTAAGTTTAGATATCTGAAATAGAACTTTAGATATCTAAAATAAGAAACAATTTCAAATATCTCGAATTCAATTTCAGATATCTGAATTGGAATTTCAGATATCTCGAAATAAATTTAAGATATCTCGAATTTAAGTTTAGATATCTGAAATAGAACTTTAGATATCTAAAATAAGAAACAATTTCAAATATCTCGAATTGAATTTCAGATATCGGAATTAGAATTTCAGATATCTCGAAATCTAGTTTAGATATCTCGAATTCAATTTCAGATATCTGAAATAAAATTTCCGATATCTCGAAATAAATTTAAGATATCTCGAAATTAAGTTAAGATATCGGAAATAGAATTTTAGAGATCTAAAATAAGGAGCAATTTCAGACATCTCAAATTCCCGGTTAGATTTTAAAATGGCTTTCCATACGTTCGTGTCCTTTGCAAGGCTTGGCAAATTGATTACGTAACACATCGGCTAACGTTCCAAACTAATAACTTTGAAATGTGAAGAAGTGGGCAGTGGCCAAAATATATAAATTCTGTTACAGAAATTATATATATTCTACAGAATAAATTTTATTCTATGCAAAAATATATTTGTATTGTGTGTACGGAAAATATATATATTCTCTAACATTCAAGCTCTATTCTTTGCGAAAAATATATTCTGTACGAAAAAATATATATGCTATACAAAGTACGGAGCTCTGTAAGTGCCAACTGAGATGTTGGTGCTTCAGTAACTTCAGTGAACAGCTTATTCATTATATTGGCCATAAGTGAACAAGTACAATGTACTTCCTCGCTCAGAACCGAAATGCAGTTCAAACGTATTGTATACCAGGGAGCTGTTCGAGTAGCAGCTCCCTGGTAAAACACAGGTAACATACGTATATAGGCTATAGCAGCAGTACTGCAATCATGGCGTCCAGATATAGAGCGTAAGTAGAATAGTTGGTAGTGTGATGTTAACGTTAGACTACTCTAAACAGCATACTTATTAATTACACTAGTCTAAGACTTAGCATATTTGCTCTTCTCTAACCACAGTCTTTCATTTAGTTTGTTGCACTTCTGCAAGGACTCTATACATGAACGGAAAGAAAGTGGATGTGAAGAAAACAGCAATATAATGAATAAGCTGGTCATTTAAGT
The DNA here is from genome assembly GCF_037975245.1 of Apostichopus japonicus. Taxonomy (NCBI): domain Eukaryota; kingdom Metazoa; phylum Echinodermata; class Holothuroidea; order Aspidochirotida; family Stichopodidae; genus Apostichopus; species Apostichopus japonicus. The sequence continues at coordinate 961,955 of NC_092564.1, read as the reverse complement.
TACTGAACAACAAAACATCTCAGTTGGCACTTACAGAGCACCGTACTTTGTTTAGCATATATAGTTTTCTTACAGAATATATTTTTTTGCACAGAATAGAACTTTGTTGATAGAGAATATATATTATTTCCTACAAAGAATAAAAATTTATTTTTGCACAGCCAAAACTTTTTCTATAAAATTTATATATTTTCTGTCACAAAATTTATATATTTTGTTAGAGAAATATATTTTTCGGTCACAGAATTGACATACTTTTTGAAAAGGATATGTATATTTCTTTAGAAAATACTTTTTTTTTCTTATAGAGAATAAATATATTCTTGGCAGAGAATTGTTTTGTTTTTTTTTTGTGTAAGAGATTATATATTTTTGACAGAATATTTACTGTAAGAAAATATATATTTTTTGCACAAAATACATATTTGTTATTAAGAAAATACTTTCCATACGCCTGGAGAATATATAAATAAATACTTTAAGGGAATAAATATAACTTTCAGGGAATATATATGTGTAAAGATATATATAAATATGTCGAAAATGCATTTTTGAAGTTAACCATGTATGTATTTCGCAAGTACAGCATATATATATTTGTCCGTAATATATTCAGCTTTCTCGCGCCATAGGAGAAAGCTCCCGAAAGACGGGAACCCTCGAAAACGGGCATTTCGACTCACAATACAGAAAACGAGAGCCCCGTAAAACGGGGGCCTTCGGCTCCCAGGGGGGGGGGGGATGAAATAGCAAGACATATACTACTGTCATTTTAGGTCATAAAGTCTTACTGTCTATTAAGCTTTGTGATGTATTAGCGGAACTGATGAACTAGTGGTCTGTGTATAAGGCTAAGGAGAGCAGCCAAGTTATAACAAAACAGAAAATGCCTCAGATGGTTAAAGGATCATTCCTCGAAACTACATTGTACACTTATAATAATGCTGTTTGGCGTTCTAAAACATCTCAAACTTGTATTTGTACCTATAAAGTCGTCCATTATGCAAATAAAACACCTCATTAGTTTACAATGACAAGTTTGCCTTACTCCCAAACATATGTTACTCAGAGGGTTATTCTCATCGTCGTCATCGATAAGGTTCCTTTTAATCTGATGCAGACCAAATAGAATATTGATAAATATGTAGCAAAAAGGATCCGTCTGTAATCAAGCCATAGTAAGAGTGACATTAATATTAAGCGGTTGTATCGTCTTTATAGAGATATATATCATGCCGATGTTTATTCAATTTTGTTTATTGTAGGTCTACTATTGAGGTGACGCCTTTTAAGCAAGATGACGAGGAAGATATAACTGGTTCAAACTCTTAAAAACGTGAAGTCAGTCAAACAGCTGTTGCTACCAGAGTATCACACTCTCCAAATGAGCAACATAGTGCTGCGGGTTACGTGCCTATAGGCACGTATTAGATATGGAAGACCTCAAGGGCGGTGGAACCGGGGGGCACAGGGGGCACGTGCCCCCCCCCCGCACTTTTCCTCAGGTTAAAAATGTTCCCTTTTTCTACATAAAAATTGAGGTGCCTCAAGTTAGCAAGAGGCCAGGGAACTAGAATGAACACTCGGGAAGGGCCGTTTTCGGCCATCTGAGGGGTTTGTAAAACCAACAATTTTCTCGCACGCTCCGCGCCAACCGATGGTGGCGCTCCGCTCAGATAGTCGTGCATACAACTTTGCAAATCCTGGCTACGCCGCTGACTTTCTAATGAATTTCTGTGGGTCAAACTCAAACCAATTCGAGTGGAAAAAATTTGTTTAGATATTAACAAGAAAAAAACTCTAATTCGGAAGATTCCTACATTAGCAACTAGCATGATTTCACCTAATTTTGTCTCAAAAGAAAACTTGTTCCTTGTCTCCCAATTTGCACATTGGATATTGCAGTGCTAGTATGCATAATTTCCTTGAAGGGGGGGGGGAGGCGTTGCTGGAGTGATGTGTGTACACAAATAAGATAATACAATAAGAGTTGTAAAGGGTACTAAATATAAGGCTGCATCAGTCCAATCGAATTGCTGCAAAGTGCCCTTTGATGTCGGTGCCCCCCCCCCAGATTAAAAGTGCTTCTGCCGCCCTTGATGGGGGTGATCATGGATCAGCCAACACGAAAATGTTTCGATATCTTAAATGTTGGGCGCTTCTGGGAGACGAGGAATTGGTAAACTTAGGAATAAATGGCGATCACTTCCTTCGAGAATATTTCCCAAAATAAAAAATTGCCGGAAATTTTTATCAATTTTAGGGGTGTTGTTTTCTGACCATAATGCATAAGTGCCGTTTCCTGCAATCTGAGGGGTCTGCCAGAAGAAAAATTTTCTTGCACGCTGCGCGCCAACCGATGGTGGCGCTCCGCTTAGATAGTATACTTACGGCCGGAATACTCGAATCGATTCCGTCCCCCCCCCCCCCCCACGTTTCAAATCGAATTGACGCCCCTGTCTCCGTATCCTTCAATTCAAGTGTTAAATCAATGATTATGGTGATACTATTTAAATGTATTGAATATTCATGAATACTGAGTTCACTATAGTAGAAAAGGTTGTTACCCTAGCTTCTCCCAGAGTTCAAGATAAATTGTGTAAGGCGGCGTTCTGTTTACTTTATACTTTCTTTAGAATGTCCACGTCATCCTTTTGCAGACGGCCTTTGGCTTTCTGCGCACGGTTCGGTTAAAAGCAGATGCAAATGAAAAATTGTCATATTCATCTTTTACAGATTCAGGCGTAGAAATGTTTCTTTCGGTTATCTTCGCATGCCTGCTGGCTAGTTCTCTGGCAGTTGATTACACTGGGTAAGTATAAATTAACAAAAGTTTAAACAACATTAATACACTGTTAAGAATAATGTATTTAACGGTAGAGTACCGGCAGCCAGGACACCTGCGATAAGACGTAATTTTAAACCTGTTTGTGAAACATGTATACATTGAAGCTGTAAATTCTCGTCGTTATTCGTTGTTAATTAACAACTCCGCTAATGTCACGTTTTTTTTTCCCCCGGTATTTAGATTTCATTAATTGGTAAGTTAAGTATTGCCCTTACTGGCTAATAAAACCGCAAGTGATCAACATGTGACTCCGTAATCCTTTAAAAGTCTTATAAGTATATATATATATATATATGTATATATATATATACATATATATATATATATATATATATATATATATATATATATATATATATATACCAACTATGTTTTTTGCGACACTTGTGAAAACACTCACTTTAATTTAGCAGAAACAACAACAGTTTTCACGTAATATACACATGCATTCATATCAAATGCAATATTTCTAGCAACATTATGTGCATACGTATAGGCACCTAAATAAACTAACGCCATATATAACTATTGGGTGACGACTTCACTGTGAATATGCAAATTGACTGTGTACTCTAAATGATATAAAACGATAATAACGTTTAATAATTGTAAAATGGGTGTCAAGACATTTATACTCACCATGCATTAGCCTACATACAGTTTATTCTCGATTAATGTGATGCAATTCAAAGTGCGTTCAGCTGTTCAATGGGGAATAAATAAATAGGCCCATCTGAGTTTTGCCTGTTATTACTAAATTCTTGAGAGAGCTATTCATGTCCAAGATTAATGGTCATCTTCAAAACAATGGGCTTCTAAGTTCGGCACAATCTGGATTCAGACAACAATATTCTACCCTTGCTGCTATTATTGGCGATACTTACTACATTCTTGATAATATGGACAAGGGTCAGATCACCGGTGCTGTGTTTTTGGACCTAAATAGGTCCTCTGATACAGTCAACCATGAGATTCTTCTGCGTAAATTATCATATTATGCGATACGGGAAAATGAGCTGGCGTGGTTCTCTAATTATTTGACAAATAGAGAACAAACTACTATTATTGATGGGGTTGAATCTGATACAAGACCTGTTACAATTGGTGTACCCCAGGAATCCATATTTGTCCACTTTTTATTTCTCATTTTTATTAATGAACTTCTTATAATGATATTCTTGAAAATGTGTATTAATTCAAGTACCTTGGATAGTGGTTCGACTCGATTCTTAAATGGGAAAAACTTATTGAAAATACTTACTGCAAAAATATCACAGAAACTGGGTATTCTAAAAAGACTTAGTTGGTGTGTTGACCAGCATACACGTAATACTCTGTACAACGCTCTAAGTGTACCCCATATTGATTATTGTTCTGCCGTTTGGACTACGGCGACGAACAAATTGGTTGACCGGGTTCAGGTTCTTCAAAATCGTGCAGCTAGATTAGTCCTGGAGTGTGGGCTTCAGGATGTGCGCGTTACAGATATTTTTGCTGAATTGAAGTAGCTAAATGTCCGTCAACGTGCATTATATTTCAGGAATATTCTAATGTATAGATGTGTCCACGGCCTGGCTCCAGATTCTCTACTGACAATTCTACTGAGAGATGGCCATTCGTACAGAACTAGATCTAGCTGCTCTAATAATGTTTTACTTGCTCCTGTTAGATCTGGGAATGGTAAAAGGACCTTTAAATTTTCTGGAGGCAGGTCGTGGAACAGCCTTCCCCGAAATTTGAAATGCTTGCCAAATGTTAATATTTTTAAACGCAATATGAAAACTTATATATTTTGTTTAGATGTCTGATATTTGTTTGTCTATTTTATTGCCGTCATTTTTGTGCTCTTGGATGTTTACCGTTTTCTACTGCATAGTGCTTCTTAACTGAGCAGGACTACCCTCATTAAAGATGTCAATAATAAAAAAATATTTACAAATATTAAGGCGCTTTTACGTTCATTGTGTCTTTTTATTTTACAAAACGGGCAATGGACGTTAACTAACGATGAATACACATGCGAAGTTTCCTGGCATTTTAGCTTCACAACACTGTGTTATTGTACGAACGGTGTGTCGCACTGGTGGTATTACGTCAAACCCCAACTTTAATTGCTTTTTAACAGTAATCTTTGTTTAACAATCGGGTACACGAGGAGGTGTAAATTGGATGGAACGGCGTAAGAGGGTGGCTGCAACCCAGATTAACAAAGTTATCGACTTCGCCTCTCAATTGTTTAGCTTACACGTTGAAATGTATTTTAGTCAGTGGCGGAGCGTCCATACAGTCAGGGGCGGATGCCCCCCCCCCCCCACTGACGGACTCAAATGGACTGCTGGCGCCCTTATCAGCTTTTTACCACTTTTTAGTTATTCACGAATATTGACTTTTTTACTGCGCTCTCATCTACCTATTGACATTTGTCACATTTTATTGGTGTAATTTTCTAACAAAATGCTCTACACGGCTATTTATTCTTCGTTTATCTGCAAATTAGCAAGGCCCGGAAAGGGACATTTCCGGTGATCTAGAGGGTATCTTTACTACAAGAAAAAAAATTGTACGCTCCGCGCCAACCTGTGGTGGCGCTCCGCTTAGATAGTGTCCAGAGCATACGGCTCTGATAGAGTCGAAAGTGCCCTACAGACCATTCTCGCCCCTCTTACCAATATCCCTAGCTCCGCCACTAATTTTAGTGCCTACATACCATGCATAACCCTTAAAATAGAAAATATTTTGAAATCGATATGTCTTTACGGTATCTTCAAGTATTTTCAAGACATTCACATTAAAAGTATGTGCTCTTTTCTCAAATGCCTTTTTCGGTTCAAAATTAGGCCAGTTTGGTATATAATGTCGTCTGCCTTCGTCTCCTGAGGCCTGCTTAGTGGGTCATTACATATATAAAGGTGGGTCATTACATATATAAAGGTGGGTCATTACATATATAAAGGTGGGTAATTGCATATATAAAGGTGGGTCATTGCATATATAAAAGTGATTCATTACATCATATAAAGGTGTATCATTACATATATATAGGTGGGTCATTACATATATATAAATGTGGGTCATTACATATGTAAAGGTGGGGCATTACATATAAAGGCGGGGCATGTCCCACCCGTCTGCAAATTAACTACTCGCTACCACTTTGCATATTGACCATAACTTGATGGATATTCTAACACACAGATATAAAATTATCCATGCCAAGCCCACAAATGACAATGCAGTCAACATCGTGAATGGTCTTCAGGATCAGGTAATGTTAGCCCACTTTTGTTTTCTTTTTTAATATCATTTATTTTCTTTACTGGTACGTCATAAAAATTAGGGATGCACCGGATCCAAATTTTTAAATCTGGCCCGAACCGGATTTTGCCGGATAGTACATGAAATCCGGCCGGACAAAATCCGACCGGAACCGGATTTTTTTCATTACACAAAAGAAAATCATTAATAAGAAGTAGAAGTATGAAACAAGGAGCAAATCTTAGGTGAGGTATACGCATATTCTCTGCTTCCTCTGTATATTCAGAGCGTTATTTCTCTGAAGCACGAACAAATTTTGACCAGCAACGTGCTCGCCTTCTTCCGAAAACTGGAGAAAAACTTATCTACCTTCATCACAATTTGAGAAAATATGTTCAATATACAGTGAAAGCGTTAAATTAAATTTGTTTACATTCCCAAATAGCATTTTATCATTTTAATGATATAATTATTTAAGGAATGATAGCTTGAAACCTCAAAAAGATATAAATATGGAAATCATTTTGTTAGATCAGTCACATGTTGTTAAAATATTTACTAAGATAATTGTTTCTGTATGTGATAATTGTAGAAAGGTTACTTTTGAAATTGTTTTCATTGTCAGCTCTGGAATTAATTTTTTTTTTTGATGAGAATTAAAGTTATTCTAAGGTTTAAGAATGAATTTTAAGATGAAATGGTTTTTGTGGATTAAAAAAAAAAATCAGACGTATTTAACCATACAACAGATTGTTCCACACATAACAATTCAGAGAAAACATGAATGCCAACAATAATGGGAAAGTAAAGATTCAATGGAACAGTATTTTGACTGATAAGTATATAAATGGTCTATGTTAACTGCACAATATTAAACTGATGAATGCTGCAAGAAATGATTTCATTGCAAACTGTATTTGTTGTATATAGCTTCATATTATTACAGTAGTTGTATCATTTTGGTTGATCTTTAGAAACAGTGGGTCACACCATTAAGAAAATTAAATTAAACATGTAAAACCTGATATTTCTTTACTTTGAATGTTTTTATTAATTTTTGGAAATAGTTTACATTGATTTAAGTTAATACCAACACCTTTTTAAGGAATAATTCAGGCCAGAATATGAAAAAGATCCGGCCAGATTTTGAAAAATATTCGGCCGGAACCGGAACTGGATAATTGCTCACTATCCGGCCGGATAGTCCTGCTGGACCGGATATCCGGTGCATCCCTAATAAAAATGGACCGATTAATTAAGCAATTATCATAGAACCATAGTCCCTCACAAATGCTGTCATCAAGTTTTGCATCAATTCTTGTTTAACACGTTTAATTTACATTTCTTTCTAGCCTAATAAAGATTAATCTTTTATTATTATAGTTTTATCCATAACTCAATGCAGAAAGAGTTTGGTCGTCCTTGCTTGCCAAAAAAAACTTGACACTTAAATATTTAAATATATTTCAACCCCCATAACTGCATATCTCAATAACATTGCAAAATATCGACATATATTAATTAATAAATTTGTTGAAAATGAAGACTGTGGTCTCTTTGTTTTTCGTCAGTTTGATCTTTGGAAGAAATCTCGCGGAATTGGTTACAATGCAGATATTCTGGTTGCACCAAGGGATTATGCTTCCCTCAGATCTTTTCTGGAAAGTCGTGGAATTCAGGTGGAGATTATGATCGAAGATGTGCAACCTCTGATCGATGCTCAGATGACTCCGTCTGCTACTGCAGGATTTTATGAACAATACCATCCTCTTGATGAGGTGAGAGCCAACAATACCGCCCTCTCATGAGGTCAGCGCCATGCGTTGTCTCTCTTATTAGATCTCTCGTACGGGTAGATGGAAGCTTTATTCTAAAATCTTGTTATTGATCACGTTTCCTTTCAAAATAGAACTAAACGTTAACAAATACTGACTTGTATTCATTTTCCATACACCACTTGGCGTAGGGTTTACATACATACCTTGACACATAATTTTGTAGTATAATATTACATCAGCAGGCATTGGTTGGTGATGGTGAATTATGGCGTTGAGCGAAATCCATGGTACACTTTTGTTTAATGAAGGTCTTCAGAAGGTGACAAACCATACGTTGTGGTTGAGTTCGTATGCAATGCCTAACACGATTATTCCAAACAGTAAGCATAATTTAAAGGTCAATATCTTTAAGATCGGACTAGGCTATATCAAATCATTACAACTTACACACATGGCATATCATTATACACTAAGATATCATGCTAAGGTCATTTTGAAGGTACGGATCAAATAAATGTAGGCGTGACTAAAAATTTTACTGAAATTGTGACGCATGTTAATTTTTTAAGTGTTTTCATATTGAGCATGCGTTCATGTTAGACCCTTCCCCTCCCGTTCCCCTCCCGCTCCCTTCCCACTACCCCATATGTAATATCATACTTTTGTGCTGCTCTACCTTTTGTGATATTTTAGATCGAAGCCTGGATGATCTCTTTCCAATCGGAAAACCCTGACAAAGTGCGCATCGAAGATGTAGGAGATACTTTCGAAGGCAGAAAAGTGCAAAAATTGGTGGTACGTACAACGTTAAGATTGGTATCACAAACAGACAAACAGACAGACAGACAGACTGAAAGATATACACTCGTATAATGTTTTTTAATGGATATGGTCGGGAGAATAATTTGGTAGGTACATTTGACTATTTCGAACAGTTTAAAAGTCTTGTGATTTTATATAAATTTAAAATGTCATGAGCCTTCAAGAACAAATACCCTGTTAGTTGTTAGTCACATTATACTATTGTATATAGGAGGGGTGTTTGGGCACGGAGTATGTTGGGAACATATACCGCAGACGTGACAGAAAGAAGATGGCCATTTTGGCTTTCTTTCCTATTAACTTATCTGAGTCTTATAAGAATCATTTATACAAGAAATCGTTGAAAGAGTTTTCCACTTCTGTCATACCGTTCATATTTGTGTTTGTTCTTTCATTTTTAAGATCTCTCAAGACCTCACGGCAAGCAAACCAATTTTCTTCATGATTGGTGGAACCCACTCACGTGAGTGGGTGGGACCGGCAACAATGATGCAAGTAGCGGATTGGGTAAGTGGTGAAGTTAGGAAAAATTATGAAACTGTTCACAAAAGTGTTAAAATGTACAAAGGATAAACTTAAACATGAAAAAGGGTACAGTAAGATACTCAGTAGGATATTGCTAGGTTTAAAAGTGATATACATATACACATATGATATACATATTATGTAATTAGGAACTTCATAACGATAAAGGCCTCTTTAGGATATGTAGTAGGATATACATGGACGTGAAGTATAGTATAAATGCAGCATATATATATATATATATATATATATATATATATATATATATATATATAAATATATATATATATATATATATATATATATATATATATATATATATATATATATAGTAGGATATACAATGACTTGAATTAGTCGATACTATACCCTATATATATAGTAGGAGATACTTAGACGTGAATTAGTATATACATAGCATATATAGTAGGATATACATAGACGTGAATAAGTATCTACATAGCATATATAATAAGATATTCATAGACGTGAATTAGTCGATACTAAAGCCTATATATATATATATATATATATATATAGTAGGATATACTAAGACGTGCATAAGTATATACATAGAATATACAGTAGAATATACATATACGTGAATTACTATATATTTATAGAGTAGGATATACATAGACGTGAATTAGTCGATACTATAGCCTATATATATATATATCTATATATATATACATAGAATATACAGTAGGATATACATAGACGTGAATTAGTATATACATATAGCCTATATAGTAGGACATACATAGACGTGAAGTAGTGTATACATAGCATAAATATAGTAGGATATACATATACGTGAATTAGTATATATTTATAGAGTAGGATATACATAGACGTGAATTAGTCGATACTATAGCCTATATATATATATATATATATATATACATAGAATATACAGTAGGATATACATAGACGTGAATTAGTATATACATATAGCCTATATAGTAGGACATACATAGACGTGAAATAGTGTATACATAGCATAAATATAGTAGGATATACATATACGTGAATTAGTATATACATATCATATACAGTAGGATATATATAGACGTGAATTTGTATATACATATAGCCTATATGGTAGGATATACATAGACGTGAAGTAGTATATATAGCATACACAGTAGGATATACATGGAAGTGAATTAGTATATACATAGCATATATTTATATAGTAGGATATACTAAGACGTGAATTAGTCGATACTATAGCCTATATATATAGTAGGATATATTTAAACGTGAATTAGTATATACGTAGCATATATAGTAGGATATATGCATAGACGTGAATTTGTATATACATATTATTTATAGTAGGATATACATAGACGTGAAGTAGTATATATACAGCAGGACATTATATATAAAAAATTAATTCCGCTGATTCGATTGTTTATTCCATCCAAATATTTTGGCTTCGTATAGGCTACCGTAATATTACCAACGATATTTTGTCCAAAAGACATGATATCACAAACAAGAATCTTTGGCCAGCTCCTTTCGTTTCATTTCATTTATTTGATATCTGCGGAAAAACAAAATTAGTGATTCAACTGAAGAAGATGACTTCTGACTTAAAACCTCTCGATATGGGTTTAAGTTACCATTCAAACGACCATCATCACATTTTGTATTCATTTTATTGCTAATTGAGGAGTCACATTAAATGTTACATCCTATAGCTTGTTTCAGAAACAGAACACTTGACAGACCATATGGAGTTTCATATTATCCCAGTACATAACGAAGACGGATATGTCCATACTTGGCAAGGGGTAAGTCAGAACAGAAAATGTTTATAAAAGGAACGCTACTATTGCTTTGTTTGTACATTTACTAAATTTCCAAATTTTAGTATTACCATGTTAAAGTTAATTGAGAATATGTTCTGCAAGCATGAGAGCAAGCATATATTCAAACCAGGAAACTGTCATTGTTTCAACTCGCTAAGACATCACGCTCGACGAATCGTCAATCGATCTGTTCAATCAATCAATCAATCAAGAAATATTATGTAGCGCCTATCATCAGGGGCGGATGCAGGGATTTGTGACAGGGGGGGGGTCTGACTGGTCCAGCCGCGCCTGAAAGTAAGACTATCTGAGCGGAGCGCCACCATCGGTTGGCTCGGAGCGTACCAGAAAATTGTTGGCTTTACAAACCCCCCAGATGGCCGGAAACGGCACTTCCCGAGTATCCTAAGCTGCATGTACCTAGCCTGAAAATATGAATCTCATGTCTGCAATTTCTCAATTGATGAGAAAAAACAATCTATGAAATATGGTTATACATATCAGATGAGTTGAGATGATACAAAAATCATCTTTAGCCCCCAATCCCCCTCCCGTTCCGTCACCACTGTTTGATGCAGGGCCGGATCCAGGATTCTGGAAGGGTGAGGGTTTGGCCTCCAGTGATCCTAGGGTCTAAGGGGATTGGGTTTCCCTCTATCCATTGTGAAATTCTTGGATATTTAAGTACAACAGGGAACCCCCTTCCATTTAGCCATGCAAAGCACCTCTCTGTGTTTTTGCTTTTTTCTTTCTCTCTTTTTTGTTGTTGGCCAAGAGCAGGGGGGTCTTATAGGGTCAAGAAAAGGCTCTTGAAAACAGAAAAAATACCTTTTCAAAGTGGTAACATAAGGTAGCTGTTATAATGTGAATAGGATGTATGCTTCAAAGTTCAGGAGCTGGAATAGATTAGAATGATCGAATTAACGAGAGCCAGGCCGGACTACGGGGACAATGATGTCACCGGACCTTTGAAAGCTTCATTTCCTTAATTTTGAAATGAGAATACATTATTCTTTATGCCATACTGCCCAGGCCCCCTAATTGAACCGTAGGCCCGGGGCTGCTGCCCAGCAACCATTCCCCAACCCCTAGTTAGGCCAGGTGTTACTACAGTGTACTTCTATGGCAAGCCATATAGCCCGGTAGCTCAGTGCACTTTGATCAAACGAACGAGGTACCAATATCTGAGTATTAGAATATTTGTGGAAAAACCCAGTATATTGAAAAGTGGATGTCTGCCATGGTCTCTCTGCTGCAAGTGGCCCCTGGGGCCGGTTAAAGGGGGCCCAAAAATGAATCTGATCAAACGAACGAGGTACCACTTGAAACCAATGTCAACTTAATGCATGAATGCCACATAGTACTGAATGGCCCATGCCAGGCAAATTTTCTGCTGCCAAGGGCCCGCCAGACGCCCAAAAAGGGCCCCTAAAAAATGCATTTGATCAAACGAACGAGGTACCACTTGAAACCAATGTCAACTTAATGCATGAATGCCACAAAGTATTGAATGGCCCATGCCAGACAAATTTTCTGCTGCTAAGGGCCCGCCAGACGCCCCCATATATGGCCCGAATGCCCATTATCGTAGCATTGACACAGATTAAATATACAAGGTACCACTCAAAACCGGTTTGGAATGTTCTGGTTGATCTTACAGTCTATGGAAATCATCCTGCCAGACAAATTTTCTGCTACAAAGGGCCCGCCAGACGCCCCAAAAGGTCCCCTAAAAATGCATTTGATCAAACGAACGAGGTACCACTTGAAATCAATGTCAACTCAATGCAACTTTATGTTATATTATATTAACAGGAAAATACCAGTAGATAGGTAGGCATGTATCGTATCAGAGCGTGCTTAGCGTATAGTCCCAATGAGGTATTGAAAGTCCACCTAAAGAGACTTACAACTGAGTCTAGTCATGTTTCTGCCTTTGAATAACACAATCCAACAGAAAACGTGTATGTGTGTGAGCAAAAGATGACACTTAGTTGATGACTTGCCACCAATCTATACGGTAACTCCTGACAGATAACAAAGAATGAAACAGATAAGAAAGTTATTTACTAACGTTGATATTGTCATTTTAGGACCGAATGTGGAGAAAGACCCGTAAGCCATCAGGTGGCGTGAACAATTGCTATGGGACCGATCCCAATAGAAATTACGAATTCAAGTGGAACAGTAAGTATCGTTTACACGTAATGCGATCCAATTTGATTAGTTTTGTCGTGTTATTAAGACATCTCTCATGCATGCACAGGCATCGACGTCGCCGGAGACGTTTAGTTTAAAGGGCGTGGGGGGGGGGGGTAGGGGCTGGAGGGGTGGGTTAGTGATCTGAGAAGCGAAGCATGTATAGTTATGTAGCAGGGAGAAGGTACCATAATATTATACGTAACTTAGCAGACATGTCACACATAACTTTAGACCCTCGTTTGATCAATATTCACGTTGGAGATGCATACATGCAGTGCTCTGCAATCAAACAAACTATATTAAATTGTAACAAGGGCGTAGGAACCGGTGGGCTGGGGGCGCCAGCCCCCCAGTGAAAAATATGGAGGGGCGGAAGTATCATTCCGCCCCCCCCCCCACTTCGCAAGTCAGAAAACCCCTTTTTCATTTCCAAATGAGATTATTTGAAGCACCAAATTGCATCTAAGGCCAGGTGAAAATGCAAAATTATTTACATAATGGAGTGGGTGGGTTGAAGTGTGCTATATAGCACCAAATTACATCTGAGGGGAGGGGGACAACCCCTCCCCTTAGACCCCTCCCCCAGACCGGCCATCAGTCTTCAGCCCCCACTCAAAAGTACCTTCCTACGCCACTGGGTTGGAAGGCCATGGTGACTGAGTGTGTCTTGCGTAGAAAGTAATACTTTGCAACATTTCGGTTGTTTTTTTTTTTTGCAACAATTTCAGCTGGTGGGTCCAGCAGCCTGCCATGTAGTGACACTTACATGGGCACTTCTGCAGCTTCTGAAATCGAAGTTTCCACTTTGCAAGATCACGTGAGAGCTATCAAGGATAACGTACAAATTTTCATGGACGTACATGCTTACAGCCAGTACTGGATGTATCCGTGGGCATACACGGATTCTACTAATTGTACAGATATAAACGAATTGGTACGTCAAAGCATTTGAAGGTTTATCTAACGTCATAGTTTCTCTTATCATTACAATCCCCACCCAATCAGCCACCCTTCCAACCACCCATTCATACCTCATCCTCCATACATTTTGTTCTGTTTAAATACAGAGGCTAAAGATGACAGCAAGAAAAGTTTGAGTTTCTATATTTGTATTCGTTCGTCTCACTTTTCTTTCTTGTTGTCTGTTATTTATATTTGTTTGCTTTACCCTATCGCTTTTTAAGGACCATTTATATTTTCTCTGTCAAATTGTTTATCATGTTCCTCCGGCTATCCGTTCACATCCTCTCTAATTTCCGAATTTCCACAGGGCTCCGTCCTCAACCCTCTTCTTTTTATAAACGACATTAATGACTTACCCATCCCCCCCCCCTCCCCCAGCTGGACGAGTAGCCGCAAATTCACCACCGGAACTATGCGTCTCCAGTGCTACCTGGATTCATTCACTACACAATGTTACCGTTGGCGCATCAAACTTAACCCCACTAAAACCACCTACCTCGTCCACCCTCACCTGCGATATAGTCGTATCACTCCCAGTACCTCCAACATATATTTACATGATCACCTGCTCAACCCTTCCTCCATCTGCCGCTTTCCTTGGTCTCCGTCTTTGCCCCTTCCTGGATTGGAAGGTCCGCTATTTCAAAAACGTTAAGGTTAGAGTCCCCCATCACTTTTATCACCTCTGCCGCATAGCACTGTCTACTCTGGGAATACGGAGTCCCAGCAATCATAAATCCTTCCGCACGCACAAACAACACTATTCAAATTCTTCAAAACGCCTCCATTAAAGCTGCTCTCGGTCTTCCTATCAGGACCTCTACCTCTTTTATTCACGACATTGTCATGGTTCAACCAACCAATCACATGTTTCGACGGCTTGTGACGAACTACTCCCTCCCCCCCTCCTAACCGGTTAACACATAAACACAAATAAAAAACGTTAGACCTCCAATAATAACATTTATGCGTTCTCTTTCCTCATTTTCCCACTTCTCATTTACTCACCTCGGGGCTCTCCCGTCCTCCCTTCATCCCGCCCCATCCTGCACCCCTACAACCGATTCCTTCCCGCCATAAAGTACAGTCTTTCCTCCTCCTTTCCTCCTTTCCTCCTTTCCTCCTTTCCTCCTTTCCTCCTTTCCTCCTTTCCTCCTCTCCTCCTCTCCTCCTCTCCTCCTCTCCTCCTCTCCTCCTCTCCTCCTCTCCCCCTCTACTCCTCTCCTCCTCTCCTCCTCTGCTCCTCCTGTCCTCCTCCTCTCCTCCTCTTCTCCTCTTCTCCTCTTCTCCTCTCCTCCTCTTCTCCTCTCCTCCTCTCCTCCTCTCCTCCTCTCCCCTCTCCTCCTCTCCTCCTCTCCTCCTCTCCTCCTCTCCTCCTCTCCTCCTCTTCTCCTTTCCTCCTTTCCTCTTTTCCTGATTTCCTCTTTTCCTCTTTTCCTCCTTTCCTCCTATCCTCCTTTCCTCCTTTCCTCCTTTCCTCCTTTCCTCTTTTCTTCCTCCTCCTGCTCTCCCTCCTGCTCCCCCTCTTTCCCCATTCGTGCCCTTTCCTCGCTCACCACCCACATTCGCTCCTCCTCTTGTCATAGTCACACTGTGGTTCCCTAACCCCACGACTGACTTACCATCCACCCAATGCACTCCCAACGCCGAAAGCCTATGGCTATGTGGCGGTATTTTTAAAGTTTTTCTCTGCTTTGCTCACTTGTGTTCGGGCTTACTCAAAATGGTCAGTGTACAATGAGTGGCGTCATCAATGTTT